>NW_026635152.1:0-603750 GCF_028554395.1 Pezoporus wallicus | reverse complement strand
TCAGCTCCTACCACAGATGTGCAGGGAGCTGCAGGGAACTTTCCAAATGCTCTCTCATCCTCAGAAATGACTGGGCTTGGAAGATACTGGGGCTCCTAACTGATTTGGTGTCTGGAATCATTAATTTGCCTGGAAAGGTAAAATGCTTTGCTTACTGTGGAGAGTCTGTTCATACCGGCAGGTATTACATACAACTGACTTGTGTATAGGGAGAGCAGGAGCCCTTGGAGTCATGCTGGAACAAGCCCAGGCCCTGAAGCACTTCGTTTCAGGTCCCAGCCATTCCCCAGACTTCCCATACAAATGGGCAAATAACTGGTTTCTGTACCATAAAGCTTTCCTCCCTAAAACAGTAACAAAGCTTCCCTGTCTTGCCATGGTGTTATGGGCAGTGCCTCTGGAGGGTAAGAGAATTAGGGGCATTCTGGCATCTTTACACAATTTGGAGCTAGAAGCTGTTTCTTGGCCAACAGGTTCAACCCTCTCATCCTGATAGAACTTGTAAGGAAATCTTCCAAGTGTGTATTGCAAGGATGGGGTGGTGTAGGAAGGAGGAAAAGACAAGTCACTGATCCGTGTTGGTGCTTTTCCGAGCTTGGGGAATCAAGGGACACCATCTTGTAAAGGATACCAGATTCCACCTAACCTTTGCTTTAAAGGATTGGTTTGCCTGTGAAGAGATGCTTGAGTCCAGTCTGTGTCTCCCTGCACGTGAGCTTTGTAGTCACTCATTTATTTAGTTCCTTCAGCCCACTTCTGATCATCTCTTCCTTCCAGTGAGTCAGAAGAGTAGGGGAGTACAGGTCTCGCAGCAGAAATTCAACCCCACTGCACTGCAGTGCTCCATCTTACTGCTGGCTCTTAACAAGAAGCCTGTGTGCTGCTCGCTGGGTTATGGTGACTTGCCAAGCAGCATTTTCCTCCTTCAGAATAGAGGAGATGGAATCATAGGATTGTTTAGGTTGGAAAAGACCTTTGAGATCACAGAGTTCAACTGTTAACCCAGCACTGCCAAGTCCATCACTAAATCATATCCCCAGGTGCCACATCTCATGTCTTTTAAACCCCACCAGGGACGGTGACTGCAGCCCTGCCCTGGGCAGCCTGTTCCAATGCCTGAGCACCCTCTGGGGCAGGAATTGTTCCTCAGCTCCATCTAAACCTGCCCTGGGGCAGCTTGAGGCCGTTTCCTCTTGTCCCATCCCTTGTTCCTTGGGAGCAGAGCCCAGCCCCTCCTGGCTCCATCCTCCTCTCAGGCACTTGTAGGCAGCCATCAGGTCCCCCTGAGCCTTCTCTTCTCCAGCCTGAACCCCCCAGGTCCCTCAGCCCTTCCCCATCACACTTGTGCTCCAGGCCCTGCACCAGCTCCGTTCCCTTCTCTGGCCCCGCTCCAGCACCTCAATGTCTCTCTTGTAGTGAGGGGCCCAGAGCTGAACACAGGATCCGAGGTGCGGCCTCACCAGTGCCCAGCACAGAGGCACAATCCCTGCCCTGGCCCTGCTGCCGCACTGGTGCTGGTACAGGCCAGGATGCTGGGGGCTTCCTGGCTGCCTGGGCACGAGCTGCTCATGTGCAGCTCCATCACTCAGCACCCCCAGCTCCTTTCCTATGAGCAGTTTCCAGCCACAATTCTCCAAGCCTGGAGTGTTGCAGGGGGTTGTTGTGGCCCAAGTGCAGGACATGGCATTGAGCCTTGGTGAACCTCATCCCATTGGCCTTGTCCCATCCTGTCCAGACCCCTCTGCAGAGCCTCCAGCAGATCAACACTCCTACCCAACTGGTTGTCCTGTGCACTCCGACTGATCTGCTCCATAACCTTCCCCAGCACCAGGTCAGGCTGGCAGATCTGTAGTTCCCTGGATCCTCCTTCCAGCCCTTCCTGTAGATGGGGTCACTTTTGTGAACCTCCAGCCAACCAGGACCCCCCAGTGAGCCAGGACTGGTGAGAACTGATGGGAAGCGGCTTGGTGAGCACTTCACCAGCTCCCTCAGCACCCTTGGGTGGATCCCATCTGGCCCCAGGGACCTGTGTGTGTCTCAGTGGTGACACTGACCACTTCCTCTTGGATTGTGGAGGCTTCATTCTGCTCCCTGTCTCTGTCTTCCATCTCAGGGGGCTGGGTACCCAGAGAAGAACTGGCCTTACTATTAAAGACTGGGACAAAAGGCAGCATTAAGTACCTCTGCCTTTTCCTCGTCCTTTGTCGCTGTTTCCCCCCACATCCAACAAAGGATGGAGATTCTCTTTTGCCCTCCTTTTGTTGCTGATGTATTTATAGAAACACTTTTTATTGTCTTTTACAGCAGTAGTGAGATAAAGTCCTAGGTGAGTGGTCTCTGCTCAATAAATCAGTTCGATGCAGGCAGGAGGGACAGGGAGTGCATTGGGGCTCAGTGAGTTACCTGTGACTTGAGACATGAAGAATGTGCTTACTGTTTTACTGGACAAGAGGGGGAAATCTGTTAGCAATGTGCATTTGGCTAATTGAGCTTAGTTCAGTAAAGCTGGATGCTGGCTGTTTCCTTGCAGCTGATGGCATTAGTGACTACATTTGCCTCACCCATCCATCTTGCCTAATGCACTGCCTGAGGTTATATCCCTCCTCAATGGGCTATATGGGCTTCTCAGTGGATTTAAGGACTTCCAGCTGATGATCATTCCCAGTCACTGCAATACCTGCCTGACTGGCTTCTCCTGCATGCTTGCTTTGTGATGGTTTCATCAGCGCTTACTTGGGCTTTCAGTTTTACCTTCTGGGTGAAGCTTGGTTAAGTGTCTTCAGGCCACACCAGGTCTTGTTAAACTGTTCTCACATAAACAGGGTGATGAGGGTGATGCTTTTTGTCTGGAGTGGCCCACATTCTTATTTCGTCCTCCAAACAGACTCACACTTTACACTAAAGGTCATTATTGGAACTGTAACTTCCAAAAGGGCCCTTTTGAGCCCTCGTAGCCCTCTCCCTTTCCTGTTTTCTTTGAAGCACGCTGTGTAACATGAAAAATGTCCTGCAGGAGGAACTGAATTGCTGGCTTGCTTGCTTTGCAACTTTGAAATACTCTCATTATTTGTAACTACACTCTATTGACTGCTTCCCCCTCTGCCTCTGCAAACCCTTTGAAGGTAGGATTCATGAAACGTGGAGCATAAGGAGGATGGAGCTGAGCATCAGGAGTTTGTTTCAGTCAGAAGTTGTGATCAGGCTCTTGATGGGGCGGGGGGGGGGGGGGGCACAGTGACTGGGATTCATTTGTTCTTGTGTCATCCTTGTAACATACAAATAGTAAGTGTATTTTAGTCTTTATTTTCACCTAGGATGCTTTGGGCATCTCTTCTCCTTTTCTTTTTGAAGTAAACCCCGCCACTCCCCTTCCTCCAGATACCCAGCCCCTGCTTCATTTTGTCTCGATTTGAAGTGGTTTTAAAACCCTGCACTTGGTGTCACTGTAGGTTTCCCCTGTAAAAGCAGAAATACATTTATGAGTGTGTTGAAAGGCTGAGAAGAGTAAATAATCTTTTCAAAACCTGAATTCAGGAGCTCAGAGCCATGGTTTCATTCCCCTGCCAATGCCCCGGCTGCTTCCAGAAATGCTGTAGTAGGCAGCAAGCAGTTTCCTCACCTCTCTCTTGATGAATTAATTCTGAGCCAGCCACAAATCACTTGGAACTGTCAAAGCAGAGCAGTAACCTCGTCTGTGGAAAACCCAAGGCGTGTAGTCCATCCTTGAGAAAATAGAAGCCAGTCATTGCCACCAGAGAGTTAGAAAGCTGCTTCTCCCTCCCCTCTCCTGCAGCTTCTGGTCGCTGCTTGTACAGAGGATGGAAAAGCTGGGAGGGGTAAGAGGATGAAGAGAAGGGAGGGACAGGCGATGCGAAAGCCGGAGACAAGACTGCGAGTGGAACGGCAAGCGTGGAGCTCGCTGCCTTCAGACAAAGCACTGCAGCGCTCCACAAGGACACGCGCTGCTCTGGGAGGGGACACGGCTGCTGGGACCCACAGAAGGGCAGGATGGAGACCCCAGCCGAGCAGGAGCTTGTTGCATGAATTCCAGGTTTAGCTGCTGCCCTTCTAGAGGCTGTGTTAGGGGAGGGAGACAGAAACCTTTTGTGATCTCTGCGTTGCTCGTGCTGCAGTGTGCACTAGAAAGACTGGCCAGCTCTGTCGGACTCGCTTGGCAGAGGAGCTCTCCTGTGGACCAGAGGAGCTCTCCTATGGACCAAAGCAACAGGAACCCTTATCCCAAGAATCTCCAGATGGCACCGTGAGCTCTGCCTTGTGCAGCCATTGCAGCAGGTGGGGGGGGAAGGATGCTTTGGAAGGTACCAGCCAGCTTCAGCAGACCTGAAGGTTCGAAGAAGCAAACTTTGGTTTTCCTGAGCATCTTTTTGTTTGCATATATCCTTGAAACAGATGTGCTAAGAAGCTTGAAAAATTCTGCCTGTCTTGCATAGCAAATTCCCTGATTAAAGGAGATCTCTGAACTTTTTTTGGGGGTCATATTTAAGGTCTCAAGCTTTTCTAGAGGACAGTAACAAGTCATTGGATTCCCTTCCCAGGGGTGAGGGAAGGGAAAGCTTGTCTGTGCAGTTTCCTTAGGGTGTTGGGATATCCTAAGGGGAGGTACCAGGGCATGTCTCGGACTTGAGCTGCTGCAGGAAGACAGGAGAGTGTGCTTGCCTTTGGGTTCTTTCTGTTTTGTCATGGTTTGGAAGCAAGGAACTGAAATGCCTCCTCCTCCAGAGCTGCTCCGTCTTTGAGTGAGGGGCTCGGTTGCAGCAGCTGAGCTTGGCTGAAGATAAGGAAGGGCAGATACAAGCATGTACCAGATACCTGACAGGACTGAATGCATTAGGTGAAAACCATACTGATTCCTCTGTCTCTTGCTGTCACCCAGTGCAGGGGTGTAGTTAGACTCATCAGTGCAGCCGGTACTGGAATGCCATGTGTCGGGATGCGTGGTAAAATGACAGTGCCAGGACTCTCAGCCTCATGCTTGGGCTCACTCTTGCCTCTGCTTCTGTTAACACAGTAACAGCAAGAAAAAGCCCTTACCATGGTTTGCCTCTTTGAGGACTGCTGGGGGAAAAAAAGTATAAGCCCTTCTTTCCTTCTGCTGCAGTTTGTGTGCTCTCTTTGTCTTGCATGTCTCCTGCGGACAGCTGCTCTAGTCTGGCTTCTGCTGCTTTTCTCAGAGTCCGTCGTGTCTGTTTTGTTGTCTCAGCTGCATGAAGATGTCTTTCCTCTCTAGCTGCTTTGTGGCTCCACTGCTCCTGGCCCGCTGACTGGGGGAGCGCATCCCAAGTTGCATGGATGAGAGGACCTGTGTGGCTCTGCTTCATTCCCTCGCGTCGCCAACTGGCTGGGAATGCCTTGGGTGAAAGTTTTCTGCCCTCCTCCCGCCCCCTTCAGATGAGCCAAGGAGTGGATCTGCATCCCATGGGGTTGGGCTTCGTGTGTTTGCTTGGCAAGAAGCTCGCCCTGAAAGCAGTGCATGAGGTGTGCTGGTCCCAGCAGTGCTTCTAAACACTCTGCCCGGGCAAGGTGGTTCTGGTTTGGAGCATTAACCGGGATACAGATTAAACCCGGAGCCCACAGACGCACTGGAAGCTCGTTGTCCATGCTCTGTGCACACAAGAGGAATTGTCTGCCAGCTGATTTGTTGTTCTCTGAGCATAATTTGTTGAGTTTCTTTATGGTAATGACTATGATGTGGCAATGCCATCTGTCTTCCTCAGAGTGCCGCTGCTACCGCCTTAATGGTTTCTCCCTTTTCAAGCGTCTGCCGATTCCTCTCTCGTCAGGTTCACGGATGCTGGAGCAGAGTGTTGGGGAGTGGCTGGAGTCCATTGGCCTGCAGCAGTATGAGAGTAAGCTGCTTTTGAACGGCTTTGATGATGTCCGCTTCCTGGTAAGTTCCTGCTGGGACCCCACGGGCTCTACCAGATGTGTTGGTCAAACCTTGAGCTGTTATGGACACCCCGTGTCAGCTGCAGCACAGATCTGGGTTCTGCAGCGCAGCAGGATGGTCCTGGGGGTGTGGAAGGTCAGACGAAAGAAGTAAGGGTTGTGTTGGGTCTGGGTCATTCATCTTCGCATTTAATTCAGGTGATGTAGTTATTCCACTGTAATTTTGATATACAGGTTCATTTATTCTGCCTCTGAAATCTTTACCACCCAATTTACTTCAGAAACGGGAACTGGAATTCCTGTTTCTGAAGGGGAATTTCAAACACTGAAGTAGCGTCTTGAAGAAATCACTGAGCAGTCTGTGTTGTGGACTGTGAAGGAGGTGGAGGAACTCTTGTTGGAGCTATACCTGCTGTAAGCATGCAGACAGGATGTAAATGAGCTGTACCCAATTGCACTGACACTGTTGGCTCTGAATCCTAATGATGACAACACAGTAATGCTTAATATTGAGGGGTTTTATTTGATAACCAGTTTTATTAAATAACCAGTTAGCTGGCGATTTCATGTGGAATGATGACCAGCAAAGGCAGAAAATGTTGGCGCTCAGGAGGGCTCTTCCTGCATGGCTTAAAGAAATGGTGTTTGAGCGTGGACTCCCAGGTTTTGCAAATAAAGCATTACTAGAAATGGCTGTAAACCTTTGGAAAAGTCATTTGGGCTAATGTAATATCCTGCCTTGGCATTTGGTACAGTGGACAGTGTGGAGGATGTGGAGGATGTGTGCCTGCCAGTTCTGTTGTGAGCTGGGTGACAGGATTTGGAACACACGGCAGCCGTCTGGCAGTGGTGAGGGGGTGTGTGTGGGGCAGCTGCAGAAGGAACAAGAATCAGCAGGGGTAGGTACTGTTGGTCAACAGTACTTGCGAATGGCTTGGGATCTCTAAGCATCCCTGGAAGTTGAGTACTGTGGCAGCATCCAGCCATTCCTTCTGGCCTGCATGGCAAGCACTTTATCCCTTTGTCGTCCTACCTTAGCCTGGCAGGGCCAGTGCTCCCCTAGAGAGCTGGATTTGACTGTGATTTGTGCACCTTCAGTACAGGAACTGCTGGCAACCGGCGATGGTCTTACCATGCAACCTTCTGCCTCTACCTTATCCTGGTCCTACAGCCATGTGCAGCGCTGTCCCTCTTTCCTGGGGAGGATTTGGAGCAAGCTGCCCCCATGGAAGCCCTGGTTGCCCTCACTGGGTTCTGGCACTGCCACAGCCAAGCCAGGTCCAGCTCTGAGGGGCTCTGGTCCCTCAGTGTCCCACCCGGCTCGTCCCAACCTTCAGATGAAGCCTTGACTGCTGTGCTTTGGGCTTGTGTGTTCAGCTCTGGGTGAGCAATCAGCATTCCTGCGTGCTGGGGTGGTCTGACTGCACCTGTGGGATGCTCTGGGTATGCTACAAGGAATTGAAATGAAATAATGCCCCACAGATCCCCTCTGCTGGTGGACCTTTGACTTTTGTGGTGTTTGTGGGCTGCGCTCACTCCAGCAGGCAGCAGATAAAACCACCTTTACTGGGACTGACCCTGCCTGACGAGTGTGGTGATGGACCTTCTGCAACACAGAAGTTTGATAGTGAAGGAAATTTGCTTTCCAGGTAGGAGCTGGAGGCTCGGAAGCAGGAATTTTTGTTGACTGCTTATTTGCAGTAAATAGCAACGCTTCGTTGCAGACTGATGCAGAATTTTGTTATTTATAAGATGAAAGCAAAGGTCCCTTGTATGTGTCTCACTGGGGGATTTTATGGTGTACATGGTAGGAGTTGCTTTTTAATAGTGTTCATGCCTGACTGGTTTTCTTTCCTATCCAGTGCCAGGCAGCTGTTCCCAGTGCAGGAATCAGCTTCTGCTGGTCTCAGGGAATAGGCTGCTCTCCTTGTTCATCCCTCCCAAATTTAAAAGGTCAAGTAATTTAACAAAGGTTTCCTGCAAACCCTGGCTGATTTCCCTTTGGCTGCTTATTGCTTTCACTAGGAAGCTGGCTCTGGCACCCATGGCAAGACTGGCTTTAAATCCTTTGCTTTAAGTCCTGGCAACTCCAAGCTAATCCAGGCAGCCCGGGATGAAAGTTTAATTATTAGGAACCTCTTTCTCTGTGGTGTTACTTGCCTTCAGCTTCTGATGTTGTGGAAGGAAAATGTTCGGATGCAGTACGGATGAGGATCAAATAGGTAATTTGGTTTTAGCAGTGATTTTGATGTTCTTAGATGAATTATTAAAGCTGTAAACACTGAAGCTGGCTGGTGCAGCGAGCGCTGAAAGACCTGGATGCTTTTGCTCCTGGCATTCCAGGCTGTCCATTCCTTTTGTTTTTACATAACAGTTTCTTTCCGAAGTGCCACTTCCAGTCACTAACGAAGAATCTGTCAAACTGAGTGTCATTGTTTTCCTGGAGTTAAAATGGGTTTTGTGAAGGCTTAGTCTCTGTTAGGGCCTCATTATGTGAAGTATTTCAAGGTCCAGAGAATGCCTGGTAATAGTTTGCAAATTGCCAGATGGGCTGTGTGGCTAATTAATGTTAGCTGCAAAAATGCAGTTGGAGTCTTTTGATACAGAAGCACTCTTGTTTTCTGTGTCAGATCTCACACTACATAGAGGGCCATAGGGTTTTCAGGCTCCTGTGGCTTCCAGAGTCCCCAAGGTGCCCGTTTGTGAGCAAACAAGCAGTTTGTCCAGTGGGTAGACAAGAAAAGCATTGCAAGAGGAAACCGATGTGTAGTGATAGTACAGCTGTAAAGCAGGGACAGTGTCCTGGAAGAAGAGCTCTTCATTACACTTCTGAAGAATACTCAGCCTGCAGCAGGTAGTAACTAAAAGTAGGGTTAAGAAGAGTCTAACAAAGAGCATATTCTGTAACCACAGTGGTAACTGGGTGAAATCTGGTGTTTGCTGGCACAGAGGTGTTGAGGGCTCTGGTAGATGTTTAAAGTGTACTGGCTACCCAGCAGGTAGTACAGAGTTGCGGAGAGAGAAAAACTGGGGAGTACAGAGCTTGGCTGGTGCTTTTTGGTGCTCTTACAGCCTGTGCTTAGCCAGGTCTGCTTTCAGGAATTCCAGATCCCTGCATGTTTTCAGTTGGCTCTTGTGTTAATTTGTGCCCTGTATTACAAAAGCCTTTTCCCCCAGACTCATTTCCTTTAGGAAATTTCCTTTAGGAATTGAGTCAAGAATGTGCAGTATGGTAAAGTGAGGTTGGAAAGTGTTGTAAGGGGGATGTGGAGCTGTTGGAGCGAGGCCAGAGGAGGCCATGGAGATGCTGCGAGGGCTGGAGCAGCTCTGCTCTGGAGCCAGGCTGAGAGAGCTGGGCTGGGGCAGCCTGGAGAAGAGAAGGCTCCTGAAGGGGAGACCTGAGAGCAGCTCCAGTGCCTGAAGGGGCTGCAGGAAAGCTGGAGAGGGGCTTGGGACAAGGGATGTAGGGACAGGCCAAGGGGAATGGCTTTAACCTGCCAGAGGGGAGACTGAGATGAGCTCTTAGGCAGAAGCTCTTCCCTGTGAGGGTGCTGAGGCGCTGGCACAGGGTGCCCAGAGAAGCTGTGGCTGCCCCATCCCTGGCAGTGTTCAAGGCCAGGTTGGACACAGGGGCTTGGAGCAAGCTGCTCTATGGAAGGGGTCCCTGCCCATGGCAGGGGTTGGAGCTGGAGGAGCTTTAAGGTCCCTTCCAACACAAACCATTCTATGATTCAATGAAATGGATTGGGCTTCTTTAACTAGATATTAATCTAGGAAGGCAGAAACATGCATTGTTTCCAATAATATTAATTCCCTCACTCTCAGCAATCCAGGGATCAGCTGTGCTCTCCGGACATGCGTCTGGCTGCTGCAGGCTGCGTCTCCCGCAGCACTGAGGAGAAGCGCTGAGCGGGGCCAGGGCAAGAATCCTGCTCCCTTGTCAGGGTCTGCTCCTGCACCTCAACAGGCAGCATTGAAAGTGCCTTTGGAGACCTGCAGTTTCCGTAGGTCTACATGAAGAGGCAGGCTTGGAGATGTAAGCCACAATGTGAGCCATGAGCATTTTACAGGTTTTCCTATAAAAGGAGAAGGGAAAAGTGTATTTTAGCAGATGGCTGTGAATGTCAGGCTGAGGCTTCTCTGCTTTTGGGAATTCCAGCTCTGTATAGGGATGTAGCTGGAGGCCTCGCGCTCCAGCAGGACCCTTTGCGCACAAGCTTGTGAGACAGCACTTCAGTTGTCAGCAAACTATTGCAGTTCAGGTCTGCTTTGGTACAAGAGTGATGACGGCACCACAGTGATGTGTGTTTCTGCCAGAGCTGTTTCTCTTTTGGGAGTTCAGGACAAAGAAGAGTATTACTTGTCCTACCCATTTGTTCTGAGCAGTGCTGGGGCTTGTTGGGAATGTTCTCGCTTTTGGAACTTGCAGGGATTTTTGAGAGCTTGTGAATTGGTTATCGGGGAAGAACGAGTTGATACAATCATGGTAAGGAGAAGGGAATCCCAGGTGAAAATGCATAAATGCAATGACTGACACAAGCGTTGGGTGTTTTAGGAACCGGAGCCGGCGTGGGATGCTGTGGACAGGCTGTTTCAGCACTGGCCTCGTTGATGTGTTGCTTTCTTCCAGCACTGAAAGCAGAATTGCCTCAGTGTTTCCATGATGTAAAATTCCTGTTAAATGTGCAGGACAAACCCAAGTGCTGCAGTGCTGGACGTGGCATGCGAGAGCATCTCGGTGGCACTGACCAGTTTCACAGTCCAATACAAAACCAAGTTTGTTTATGACTAGTGCAGAGTAAATGATGTTGATGAAGTATTGACTTCACTTAGGGTGGATACTGCTAACACAAGATAGCAGCATTATTTAAACATCCATTTGATGTGACCTTAAAGCCTATTTGCCAATGGACATGTTTCTGGGAAGGGACTGATGGCCATTTATTCCAGCTTGTGCAATCTTTTGGCTTTTTTGAGGGAAGAAACGGGCTATTCAAGACTTGAGCCTCTCTCCAGCACAGAAATGTGGCCCAATTTGCAGGTGTTAGTATTTGGAACAATTCTTACATTCTCTTTAAGTTGATTACAGCAGTTTTGTTGTGTTTCTGGGCAATGCTAGGAAGGAAAGGGCCTTTCTGTGGTTTCCTTGCTGTTGTTCCGCAGCACTCACCCCGTGGTCCAAGGGAGCAGCTTCCTTGGCTCATCCTCCCTTGCCACTGAGTGACCTTCAGTGCCAGCATTGCTGGCTTGGGGCAGTCAGACTGTGACACTCAGCTTCTGCTTCTAATATGAGGCTTTAATTCAAAAAGCAGTCTGTTCAGCCAGCTGGGGATTAAAAAAGACTAAAGGGGAGATGGTGCTTCAAATTCTCCTTCTCTGCTTCGCAGCCTACTGGAATTCTTTCATTAGAGGGGAAAGGTTTATTTGTGCAATGAGTAAACAGGACTGAATTGAAGCTGGTAGCTGAGTATTACCGGCATTGGCTGTGCTGCCCTTGACTTAGCAATAGTAAAGCTTTGCAAGTCGAGCTAAATCCTCAGCAGAATTGCTTGCCAAATGTTAACAGGACTAATGAACCAAGAATACTCCACCACCCAGGAGGAGCCAGCACTGCTGCCTCCCACGTGCAGAGTGCAGCCGGGGGTTTCTGGAGACCCATTGCCTCTTCCTGCACCAAAGGAGGAAGGAAAAGGTCAGATCACACAACCGTAGCAGTGAGTGAGCAGTGCCATTCAGAAAGATGCTCTATACATGGAGTTGAGCCTGACTGGAAATAAGCTGGGGTAGCTCCAAAGTGTCACAGGAATGTGGAGTAAGAGGGGTTCTGCTGCTCCTAGACTTGGTCCTGTCGTGTCTCCTGTGATCACCAGTGCATCTGCAGCAGATGTTCCCCTTGGGAAGACCATGGGAAGCTGGTCTTGCACCTTGAAATGCACCCTGGTGTCCTGTAGCAAACATGGGAGTGATCCATGGGAGAGGCCAAGCTGGGCTCTGCTGTGCTGGGGGAAGAAGAGGCATTGCTACTGTAATAAGAAGGAATTGCAGTAATTCATGATGGAGTTAAGAAATGGGGAAGGAAATACCATTACCTGCACCCTCACTACGTTTTTTTTGTGGTCCCACAGATCCCATAAACGTGTCTGAGATGCTTGCAAAAGCTTTTCCTTTCCCTGGGAGGGCTGAATTTTTGCTGCTACCCCAGACAACTGTTCAGGCTGGCATCTGAAAAGGGCAAACCTCACATGCTCTGGCAGTTGTGCCATTATTCTGTAGCTGAACTTTTTATTCAGTCCAGAGATACTTTGATTCACAAATGAGCAGGTAAAAGAGAACCTCAGCCTCTTTTAATGGTGCCTTTTAATTTTCTTGTTGAAGCCCATGGAGTGTGTGGAAAGCAGCTAACACTGATTCAATGAGACAGCATCAGAAAGGGAAATCTGTTCTCCTCATGTAGTGCCGTGGGCTCCTCTGGCTTGCTTTTTTCTGTTGTTTATAATAATTGGGCAGAAGTGGTAAAAAAATGATGGCATTGGAATAACGGGGTGTGCACAAATAATTTAGAGTCCTGGCTTTAGTTTGATCAAATGTAATTCAGCACTGTGTTAGGTTAACCTGCAGTGTTTTGTTATGGAAGAGCCTTTTTCCTCTCTTCTGTGTGTGTGGATGATGAAAACATGGAGCTGAGGTTCTGGATTGGTGTTTGAGCAGAGCTGGAGGGCAGCTCAGTGAGCTCTGCCCAGCTGGGGCCCAGGACAGCCCTCATATCAAAGGATAGGATGTGGATGGAGCTGTCACCTTCACCCTGCAAACCCCCATGGTTTGGGTGCTGGCTGACATTGTGCAAGCTTCATTCTCATCCCATACCTGTCATGCTGGAGCACAGGGCATCTCCTGGTGGCCTCAGTGAGTTGT
Organism: Pezoporus wallicus; assembly: GCF_028554395.1. Classification (NCBI taxonomy): domain Eukaryota; kingdom Metazoa; phylum Chordata; class Aves; order Psittaciformes; family Psittacidae; genus Pezoporus; species Pezoporus wallicus. The sequence goes on along the minus strand of NW_026635152.1, from coordinate 590,931 downwards.
AGCTCTGCTTTGCACGATTCACTTCAGAACTACCCAGCTTGGCTCACAGATGTGGGGCCCCTGGGCAGCAAGCAGGCTTTCAGCATGCTCTGAGCATGCCTGTGCCCCCGAGCTTTGTTGTGTCTCCATATAAAACTTGTCGTTTTATAGTAGTTATCTGGGGAGATCTTAACTGACATATTCCAGTAGTGGTTTGCACTCGGTAGTGATCTATGAAGAACAGTGACCTCTCTCAGATCCCACAGACAAGGAGCTGCATGCCCATGTGTGACCAGCAGGTTGAAGGGGGTGATCCTGCCCCTCTACTCTGCTCTCGTGAGACCCCCCTTGCAGCACTGTGTGCAGTTCTGGTGTCCCCAACATAAGAAGGACATGGAGCTGTTGGAGCAAGGCCAGAGGAGGCCTCCAGCCAGAGGATGCTCAGGGGCTGGAGCACCTCCTGTATGGAGCCAGGCTGAGAACATTGGGGCTGTTCAGTCTGGAGAAGAGAAGCTGCAGGGAGACCTCAGAGCAGCTTCCAGTGTCTGAAGGGGGCTACAAGGATGCCGAGGAGGGACTCTTCATTAGGGACTGCAGTGACAGGACAAGGGGTGATGGGTTCAGACTGAAGCAGGGGAAGTTCAGGTTAGATCTAAGGCAGAAGCTCTTCCCTGTGAGGGTGCTGAGGCGCTGGCACAGGGTGCCCAGAGAAGCTGTGGCTGCCCCATCCCTGGCAGTGTTCAAGGCCAGGTTGGACACAGGGGCTTGGAGCAAGCTGCTCTAGTGGAAGGGGTCCCTGCCCGTGGCAGGGGTTGGAGCTGGAGGAGCTTTAAGGTCCCTTCCAACTCGAACCAGTCTGGGATTCTATGAAATGAAGAGAAAACTTGGTGTGGTTACAGCTGTTGGTGAATATTTTAGTATGGAACCAGGTGAGCCCCTGTGTAGATTGTACCCTGGATGGACACCACATAAGGGTGGAATTGGCCCCTTGTGTGAGGGCTTCTGCTTAGCTTTTGAGTGGGAATCGATTCATACAGTGAAGTGAATTGTTTTGATAGTTCTCCAGTGGGTTTCAGACACTGCTTGGGCGGTTCATGAGGACTGTGCTTTGTCCACCGTGGTTATGGGGATTGGGATTTCCCTGAAAGGGAACAGGGAGAGCAGAGACATGCAATGATCTGGGGTTTGAGGGAGCATTCCGGCTGCTCTGCCGGGGGAAGGCAGCAGAGCTACGCAGCAGCTCCCCAGATGATGGAAATGGACTGCACAGGGAGCAGCCAGTTTGGAGTGGATTTGGAGAAATAAAGTGGGTGGACCAGATCTGGATGCTCACATCTGATTCCTTGGTAGCTGCAGGCCCAATAACCATTCAAAAAGCCATTAAAGCAGCTTTTAGTTTCTTCCTCTCAATAAAATTGCGTGAACTTGACAAGCATGACGGGTCCCCTCCGCTGCTGTTGTCTCGCTGCCAGGCTGCATGGGGGAGAAAATGAACCAGAAATGAAGAGGCCGTGTGCTAATCTGAGATTTATTGCAGGGTTTTGTCTATGAACCTTTTCCACAACCAGTGGGACTTCGTTGTCATGCCCTTAGCTAAGCAAACCCTGCTTTTCCCTTTGTTCCCACTGAACTGTGGATGGCATTAATGGACAACACAAAACCCCACGGGTCATGAGGCCAATTGCAAATACATATTTGTGTGACCCCTGGGGTGTGCAGGACCCAGCTTTGGGGTCATGAGCCTGCTCTGAGATAAATAAGCCACTGGTGCAGGTTTGTTGGTGGGGTTGAGCAGCCAGGGTTGGCTCATGGAGCTGTGAGTACTCAGCACCGTGTAATCAAGGCTCTGGTGTGGGAGGTTTCAGCTTTTGGTGGTCTCTAAAAGCTCTGAGCTATCAGTGGGGGTCTCAAGTGAAAAGCCCACAAGTCCAAATCACACAGATAGACAGGGCACAAACTTGTTTCTAGGTTAGTCCATTAACCGAGGCGTTAGCTGTTCTTGTCCTGTGGAGCAGAACACATTAGCAGGGCTTTACTCCAAGCACAGCTCCATCCAGCCCCTTGTGCAGTCAGCGGGTTGAGGCTGGTGGGTGCCTCCCTGTACCCTGCTCAGATGGGTTTGGACATGCAGAGGGGCTGGATGAGGCCAAATGTGCAACCTCCAAACCCTGCAGGGAAGGTGATTCTTTGTCATTAACTACTGATAGATCTGGGGACAGGGAGCTCGTTCCTGGCTGCAGCAGCTTGTTCTGCTCCCAGGAATACCTTTGCTGTAGCTCATCTGTCTGAATTTTCCTGCCTTCCCTTACCCTTGGGATGCTGCCTGGGGCCGCAGGGCTGTGAAGTGCAGTGGTTTTTTACAAGTCTGGCAGCAGGAGCAGGCAGAGCCATGCAGGACTCACCAGATCCCCTTGCTGGGCACGCCACTGAGCTGCTGTCTTCGGGATGGCAACCCCTGAGCTGCCCGCTTGCATTGAGGCTCTGAAGGCTGCAGCTGGCTGCTCCCAGGATGGCCAGCATGAGGCTTCTTGATCCTTTTTTATTCTGCCTGAAAAGGGGAAATTGGTGTTGAGGCTAAGGAAGGTGCAGTCTCTGTTTGCAGGCTTGCTTTGTATTGTCTCTGTTGGCTGGGTCTGTGGTAAGCTGGATGCATCTCCCATCTCCCACATCCAGGCATTTGTTTGCCAGAAGTAAAGCAATAGCAGTGGCAGCAAAATCCTTGATAAGATGCAAATTGTCTTGAATGTACTGAAGGGAAAAAGAGCTTTGTATGCATTAATGTAAGAAAAGCTGGATGCTTTGGCTCATGCAGCTGAAGGCGCTCTGCTGTAGATGTTTTCAGAAGCCTTTGTAGTCTGGAAAAGCTGTGTTTGGGTTTTGCATCTGTTGTTTTTAATAGCAAACACATTCTGGTCCCCGACTTCCCTGCAGTCCATTGCTTGTCTTTAATACAGGGTTTAGTAACAGAGGCAGCACTTGTGTTAGCCTGAGCTTAGTGCAGCAGTCGGGGTTCATTCGGCTGCATTGCTGGCTGGACAAGACCATGCGTCCTATATGACACTTCCTTTGCCTGGGGCCTTTCCTTGGCTGGAAGGAGAGGATGGCCTGGAGCCAGGCTCTGTGCGAGAACCAGCGTCTGAAAATTGGGTAGTTAAGTGCCTGCAGAGCGTCCTCCTGGTGGAGGGATGCTGGCAGGTTGCAGCAGCTCTGCTTTTGGCATGCTTGCCTTTGGGGTCACCGAACTAGCAGGAGGGGACGCCGCCTTCCCACAGTGTACCCTCTGACTGTGCTGTTTGTGCCTTTAATGAGAAACCTGGAGCCTTCCAGGCTGTTTAATTACAGAGCAAGATGTGAAGCATGACTAAAGCGACCCTGTCTCTAAAAGCCTGTTTCTGCAGGCGGGTCGGCTGCGCCAGCATCCTCCGGGGCAGCCCAGCCAAGGGCACGGGTCACTGGCAGAGTACTGCCCTGCATGAGGGCAATGCAGAGGGCACAGGTGGGGTTCAGAGGTGCCCCTCACGGTCGCGTGTATTTGGGCCTTTCCACAGAAAGCTGTTTGGCTCTGAGGAAGAGTGGGGAATAAAGCCCCTCCAGGCTGTCTGCAGCCGGTCTCTGCCTGCCTGGAGAGCGGGAGAGGGGGATTCACCTTCCCCGCTTTCAGGTGTCTGCAGCCGGGCTGACGGTTCAGGCTCTTTGGGTTGCCGGTGGGGGTGGAAGAGGGCTCATCTGGGTGTGTGTTTACCCTTGTGTAGATGAAGCTGCCCCAGGGCAGGTTTAGATGGAGCTGAGGAACAATTCCTGCCCCAGAGGGTGCTCAGGCATTGGAACAGGCTGCCCAGGGCAGGGCTGCAGTCACAGTCCCTGCAAGTGTTCACACAGCGTGGAGACGAGGCCTCAGTGCCATGGGTTAGGGGTGGCCTGGGCAGTGCTGGGGTAAGGGTTGGACTGGATGAGCTGAAAGGGCTTTTCCGAGCTCATTGATGCCATGGTTCTGTGATGGGGAGGTGCTGGGGGGAACGGGGGGTTCCGATCTTCCCCACTCCCCCAGCGTGGAGGGAATCAAGAGCTTTGGCCTGGTGCAGTCCTGAGCTGCGCTCGCCCTGCTCAGCCCAATAGCAGAGAGGGGCACGAGGTAAAACGCAGTTGTCACAGGGAATAAAGTCTGGGATAGGTCTTTGGGAAGTCTGTGATCCTGAGCAGCGTTTCTGCGGCTGCTGCAGGAGCACGGAGCTCACAGCAGGGCTTGTCCCTGAGAGCTTTCCTCTCCCCCACCTCGGGCCTTTGCTGGTCCCGTCCTCAGAGGGCCTGGAGGGGGGCCGGGACCGCTCGAACCCCTCCACGGGCGCTTGGAGCTGGCAGCTTTTGGCCTGGTTTGGTGCCGACCTCTGCCAGTGCCGAAGGGGAGCGGCTCTGCTGAAGTTCTGCAGCCTCCCTCTGAGCAGCGCTGTGTAACCAGAGGCTTTGTTTCAGCGGGTGGTGATCGCCTCGCTCCCCTTTCCTCCGTGCCCGTGGCTGTCCCATCCGTGGCGCAGCAGAGAAGTGGCTCTTGCCTGGATCGGGGCAGACCCTTCAGGAGCCCAGTGCCCGGTGCGAGCTGGTGATGCAGAGGTCAGGAAGGACGGGGCTGAAAGCAGGTGGGATCCCAGAGTCCTTGGGGTTGGAAGGGCCCTCTGGAGATCATGCGGGGCAACCCCTGCCGAGGCAAGGCCGCCCAGAGCAGGGCACCCAGGAACGTGTCCATGGTGGGTTTGAACGTCTCCGGGGAGGGAGGCTCCACATCCCCCCTGCAGCTCTGCACCCTCAGTGGGGAGGAGTTCTTCCTCCTGTCGAGGTTAAAACCTCTGGTGCTTTAGCTCATGGGCAGGAGAGGCAGGGAAGGACCCAGCTGGGTCACCACGGCTGAGAACCCCCCTTGCTTAGGGGCTTTTTGTGCCAAGCCATTGCTGGTTGAGCAGAGGTGGCTCTGCAGGAGCAGAGAGCAGGGCACTGCCTAAACCGGAGGCCATCGCTGTGCCAGAGGAGCGCGGCTCAGAGGCAAGGGGCAGCGGTGGTCCAGGCAGAGCATCTCTGGCCCTTGGCTTTTGTCTGTGAAATGCAAACAGGTTTAAAGTCTGTTTTAAACAGCTCATCTGTGGGGTTGGCAGAGGTTAAAAGATCTCCAGTGTGTTTGTGTTTGTGTGGTTTAGTGGCAGATTATTTTCTTTTTCATAGGAGATAAACCTGGATGGGTTTAAAGGACGTTTCTCTAAGCGGAGGCTCATGCTCTGTAGGCTGTAATGATTTATTCGGAACTATGCTCTGTCTATCCTTGTTAAGTACCCTGAGAATACGACTGGCACTGAGGGAATTTAATGTGACACATAAAAGTAAAGAGTGTTGAAGAAAGCTGAAGGCTTTACAGTATTTAACCAGCTTGGATCCTCGCTCCATAGCAAGCCATTTTCCTTGAATTTGAGATGCCAAAAGTGGGAGAACACCTATTGCCTTGGGCCTGGCACTGTGTCAGCATAAACCAGGCTTCCTGGAGAGTGCCAGCTTGAAACGTGGCTGTGCTAAAGTGGATTAGCACCAGAAAGGCTCAACGTTGGAAAATGAGCGTGATTAAAATTAAATAGGATCAGCAAGCTTGTTTAATTTTTATACAGGACTATTACACATCACCACTGTCACAGCTCATTTGGCTGCCACCCGTCCCTGCTGTACGGGCTGGGGCTTGAAGTGTTTGCTGTGAGCTGTGCCCTTGCTCACATCCTCCTCCAGCTCCTGCACCTGCTGCCACCATCTCCTAACAGAGCCCTTAAGCACCAGAGCACCCAGATGGGGCAGGCTGGGGGAGCAGGGTGGGCTGAGGTGTTAGGAACAGCAGGTTTCAGGTACCCAAGGTGTGGTGTTAACCTGCTGCAGGGACTTCAGTAGCTCAGTCCCTTCCTGTGCTTGCCTTTGCAGGCAGGGCAGTAGTGCTTTGCTCGCCAGGCTTACAGGAGAAATCGCATCACTTGCTCTAGCCACCTCCTGACCATTTAAAAAAGCCCTTTCAAAGCTCTCTCCCTTTAGTAGATTAATTCCTTGCACATATTCTGCTTCCCAGGGACCTTCATGCGGAAACACTTGTGCAAGGTAAGGCGCGTGCAGGGAGTTAAGCTGCCTTTAATCCTTTCCCTCTTCCCCTGAACTGAGCACACAATCCCCTGCTGTTACAGGAATCCACATTTAAATGTCGCTCTGTAGCTTAAAATCTGTGAGCAAGAAAGGGGAGGGATGTTCCAATTTGTTGTGGTGGGATGCTGCTGCCAACAAGCTGGAGCGATCACTGCTTCTGACAGCAGCAGCCTCCTTACGTTGCATTGCTCTCAATGCAGAGGAGCCTGGCGCTGCTCTTGCACCAAACGGGCACCCTTGGAGCCTAAACCAACAAAATGCCCTTTAAAATTAGGTTTTAATGTATTTGTAATTTACCAGGTGCATAGAACAGCTCGTGTGACATGGTTACATCCTTGCAGAGGGCTCTGGGGGCAGCATTGCCCCCAGGCTGAGACCCGGGGGTTTCGCATGGCCTTGCCTGCAGGATGTGGGGTGCAAGAGAGGCAGTGTGGCCCCGTGCCCCTGCAGGATGATCTGCAGAGGTCCCTTCCAACCTGAATGATTCTGGGGTTCTGTGAGCCAGGCACCACTTGGCTGCAGGCCTGGCTCTGTGAAATGCACCCAGTGACTCTCTTCAGGCCATCCCCAAAGGACTGCCCCGGGTGCTTGTCCAGGGGCACCTGAAAGGGAGGGGGCAGAGGGAAGGGCTGTTCCTCCTCCTCTGCCACTTTCTGGTGGGTGCCACTGCTTTCGGGTTTGGCTGTGGTATTTAAAGCAGGTAGTGTATGGCACAGAGGGTTGGAACTAGATGATCGTAAGGTCCTTTCCAACCCGAACTATTCTATGATTCTGTTCTATGTAGTGTGTGTATTTGCAGCAGGCAGTGTGTGATATGTAGTGTGTGGTACGTAGTGTGTGGTGTGTAGTGTGTGTATTTACAGCAGGCAGTGTGTGGTATGTAGTGTGCGATGTGTGGTGTGTAGTGTGCGATGTGTGGTGTGTAGTGTGCGATGTGTGGTGTGTAGTGTGTGATGTGTGGTGTGTAGTGTGTGGTGTGTAGTGTGTGTATTTACAGCAGGTAGTACATAGCTGAAATACTGCAGAAACTACCAAAAGGCTGGAATACAGAACATTTGCTGCCCTTTACAGAGGACCCTTGGCAATCTTCCCCTCTCCTTTCCCTCCTGCAGCCGCGGCCGGTCTGTTCTGCAGCCTGCATCGCCCTGCAGCAGCAGATTGCCCCATGGCCAGTTTTAATTAGGTTTCTCTTATAAAACCCGAATGTGGAACAGCGAAGCTCTGTCAGCTCAGACCTTCAGCTGGGGCTCTCCTGAGAGCAGAGGGAGGCAGGGCTGGGGAGAGGGCTCTGGGCTCAAGCTGAAGCCTCTGTCAGACAGCTCTTGCAGCCATGGGGAGACGTGCCTGCGCTTCCCACTGAGCTCTCCCCAGGTACGAGGGGCTGGGAAGCAGGTTGTGATGGAAGATCTTAAGGGAGGTAAATCAGTGTGCTCTGCATGCGTCTGCTGCTGCTCTGCAGGAGAAAAGGGGGCAAAAAATGGGCTTAAACAGAGCAGTGTGCGTTGACTCGCTGCCAGTGGGGTGAGCTGCTCCCCTGCCCAAGGAATGGAGGATAAATCCAACCTTTGCCAGTTTGCCGGATCTCATGGAAGAAAATCAGGTTTTTCTGTGGCTGTGGAGGGAGCCTGGGCAGAGCCAAGTGCCCTACTCGGGCACCAGGGGTTGAGGGAAGCTGGGGTTTACTTGGGGCTTGCTATGCAGCGATTAAAGCATCAAACAGGGAGGTGGCTGTGAGCAATGGCTGAAATCTGATGGCTGGAGGAGGAGGAGGTTGCGCTGAGCAGGCTGCAGGAGGGAGAGAGGGGATGGCAGTGCTCTGCCCCATGGATGCTGTCTGTGCTGCTGCCCCTCTCGTGTCAGCCCTCAGTTCATGGGGCAGAGCTGCCATCCTTGGGACCCTCCTCCTCCTGCTCTGGGGCCATACTGGTAGGTGAGGTCAGGAGGCTGCTGTAGTGCACGATCTCTGCTCCTGTTGTCCTCCACTGCCATGTCACCTCTTCCTGTCCTTGCAGGGCTGCAATGTCATGGAAGACCAGGACCTTCGGGACATTGGGATCAGTGACCCACAGCACCGGCGGAAGCTGCTCCAGGCCGCTCGCTCCCTCCCGAAGGTCAGTGCTGACACCATCATGTGAAGCAGGGAGGGGGCATTGCCCAGTGGGGTGGAAGCAGAGGAAGCAGAAGCCAGTCCCTGTAACTCCAAGGATCACAAGGGTTGTGGGAAGGGTTTTGGGAATAACAAGGAGGAGGAAGAGTATATTCATCTGCCAAGCTACGTGGATGGGATGACTGCAGGGGAGAGGGTGGCTGTCCCTTCTGCCAGTCTTGATCCCAAGTGCGTTTCCTATTCATAGGGTGACTTTTTTCCTTTAAAGCTTCTAGTGGGGATGATGATGGCCTTTAAACTGCTTTTAATTGGTGCTGTATGCCTGGGGCTTTTAACCCCTATCTTGTGCTTTTACAGTTGAAACCCCTGGGCTGTGATGGGAACAGCCAGCCTTCAGTTCCTGCATGGCTCGACTCCTTGGGGCTGCAGGATTACATCCAGTCCTTCCTCTCGAGTGGCTACAGCTCTATTGACACTGTGAAAAACCTCTGGGAGCTTGAAATAGTAAATGTGAGTGTTACCCTGCTGCCATGCAGTGAGGTCCTGCCCATGTTCTCTCTGGGGCTTTGACTTGCAATGAGTCACAGAACCCCAGAATCATTAAGGTTGAAAGGGACCTCTGGAGATCATCTGGTCCAATCCCCTGCTCTTCTTAACCAGGCCCAGCTCCCACAGTCTCTCATAAAAGAGATGCTCCAAACCCCTGATCACCCTGGTGCCCTCCGCTGGACCCTCTCCAGTAGCTCCTTGTCTCTCTTGTACTGAGGAGCCCAGAACTGGACACAGTGCTCCAGATGTGGCCTCACCAGGGTCAAGCAGAGGTGGAGGATCCCCTTCCTCAACCTGCTGCCACACTCCTGATGCACCCCAGGATACTCTTGTCCCTCCTGGCTCAAGGGTACACTGCAGCTCATGGTCAACTTGTCATCCACCAGCAAGCCCAGGTCCTTCTCAGCTGAGCTGCTCTTTAGTAGGTCAGCCCCAACCTGTGCTGGTACTTGGAGTCCTTCCTCCCCAGGCACAGAACCCTGCACTGGCCCTGGTTGACCCTCATTAGGTTTCTCCTTACCCAATTCTCCAGCCTATTGAGGTCCCGCTGAATGGCAGCACAGCCTTCAGACGTGTTACACAGGAACAGCACAGCTCCAGGAGGGGAAGCTTTGCTTGTGCCCAGGGCAGGAAAACCCCCAGTGACCGTGGGCTGTCCCTGCAGGTGCTGAAGGTGAACCTGCTGGGCCATCGGAAGCGGATCATCGCCTCCCTGGCAGACAGACCGTACGAGGAGCCACCAGCAAAGCCACCGCGCTTCTCGCAGCTGAGAGTGAGTCAGTGTTTGTGTCCCTGCCCGGGTCTGTGCAGGACGTGCTCAGCACTGGCTGGGAGCTTCCCTCTGCCCTTCACTTCCATCCCTTTCTTCACAGAGCTAAACCTGAGTCTGCCAGGAATAACTGTTCCCTCTCTAATGAGCAGCTCTCACCCTTGGGGGACTCAGGGATGTGTTGAGGATGTTTACTGAGAGCTCAGGTCCTGGCTGGGTATCGAGGCTCAGAGCTCAGCCATGTTCAGCTTTCCTCTGCTGCTCTCATGCACAGGAAATTCTGCTTAGCAAAATCAATAAAAAAGGGGGGGAACCCCACTACAATGTCAATATTGAAGTTAAAACTTCTTTGAAGGTAAGGATTGAGAGTAATAAGCATAGAGAGTGATCTTTGAAAACTGCATTGCTTTGGAAAAGAAGGAAAGGATAAAACCTAAAGAGGTTGTTTCTCATTAAAAGTAATCAGTCTGACCTGGCAGCTTGGGTTCCTCCTGGTTCTCAGATACTGGGTGGTTTGGAAGGAAGTTCTCGAAGCACTGAGGCAACTGCACATCTGGCTGCGTGGAGGAGGAGGTGTTTGCTGTTAACAGTTCCCATGGATGCACCTTGGCTGCTGCTGGGGATAGTGCAGAGCCCAGAACTCCCACTCCGTGGGCAAGCAGAACTTGGGGAATAACAGCCCGGCTGGCTCTGGCTTGGCCGGAGCACCCGGAGCTCTTGGCCAGAGTTAAAACAGATAACAGCTGTGATTTTGTCCTGTCCACTTCCTGCCCCACAACAGCGAATGTCGCCGTTGGTTTGTTCAGTTGTGCTCTAGCGGAAGTGGTGAAGGAGTTTACCCACACTGGGCTTTATTCTGTGTGGGTCAAACTGCATCTTCCTGTGTAAAACAAAGCTCAAGTGTGTGCACACAGCAATGCTGGAAGTCGTGATGTGGCCAGTTGTATCAGCTTTTCACCTTCATCTACTCCAGCGACCCAGGCAGCAAATCCTCGCACAGGCGTGACCCTGCTGTTGAAATCATAGAATCAGAGTGGTTTGGCTTGGAAGGGACCTTAAGCTCATCCAGTCCCAACCCCCTGCCATGGGCAGGGACACCTTCCACTAGACCATGTCACCCAAGGGCCTGTCCAACTCGGCTTTCAGAAATGAGAGCTGGGAGATGATGTTCAGCCCTTGCAGGTCAGGTTCTGGCTGCCTCCCCACGGGAAGCATTAGGCAGCTCCTTCGGTCAGGTGCCTCTATGCAAGGTGGGTGCCTGCACTGAATAGAGAGCTGAACAGAGCTGACTTTCTTCCCCTTGTTTCCTGGCCAGATGTAAGGCAGCCTTCCCACAGGGAGGAATGTGGCATGGCTCAGCTGGGATGGGATGCAGCTGGGACCTGTTCTGATTGTGCTGGTTGGGAGTCTGAGATCTCTCTACCTGGGCTGGTTGGGCTTCTCTCACTCTTGCTGCACTCGATGTGGATGGTGGTTTTTTGCTGTGGGATGTCAGGCCCTTGGTTATGGGGGTTGGCTGCCTCATTCACTGTTCTTCCTGAAAACTGGCATTTGAGAGAGGAGTTTGGCAAACCCCATTGATTTTGCAGTTCACCTGTGGCCTCAGGAGCAGGGCAGTGTGCCATGGAGTGGGAGCACAGCATCCTGCTTCCTCCCAGTGCTTGCAAATTAGCTTCCTGGAGCAGGAATTGGAGGTTCCCCATCCCAGACATCTGGTCCTTGCCCTGCACAGCTCTTCCCTCTTGTTTTGGATTCCCAAAGCTTTTCAATGAGCTGAAGTGAGTTGAGCTGCTATGTCCTGCTTATTTACATGGGATTTTATAGGAACTGAGGTTCTGGTGTAAAAAAAAGGGGATTTACCCTGATACTGCACTGGGAGCGGGTGCTCAGGAGCCACGTACAAGCCCTGCACCTTCACCCCGCTGCCCTCTTCCAACTACAGAACCCCTGCTGGGCAGCAGGCAGCTGAGGATCCACTCCTGCAGGCACAGGGGGGTTGTCTGTGGGGGAGAGCAGTCCTTTGGTGCAGCCTCCACTGATTGCTATGCTCTACAAGGAGGCTGTGGGAGAGAATGGGCCATTTACAGCATTTCCTGGTGCTCCAGCTGGTGGGATCCGGAGCCTGGCTCTGGCGTGGGGAGCGGAAGATCGTCAATGGCAAATTAAGGCAGTCTGTTGAATAGGATTAATGTGTGTTGCAGCTGTGAGCTTCCCACTTTGTCTGCTGGGCTGGCTGGCACGTCCAGGCCGTGGATCTTGCCTGCAGTAAGAGCCAGGCTGTCGGGCATCTGGGCTGGGCTCTTGCAGGGCTCCCAGGGCTTTTCTCCTGGGGTGGCTTAGCAGCAGCAGCAGCTTCAAGTGCCTTGCTTAGTGCTTTAGTGGAGCCTGTTCCTCTGTAACCACCCTGGCCAAGGCTCAGTGTCTCTCCTGGGATGCTCTCAGCAGAAGGGGCTGCACAGCCGTCCTGGAGCAAACCCAGGGGTATTGTGTGGCAAACAAATGGTGGGATGGGAGGACAGGGAGGCAGGAGCCTGCAGAGCAGGAGCTGACCCCCTTAACTCTGCTCACTGCGCGCTGGCACTGTTGAGGGGATGAGGAGTGTCTCAGCTAAGCACGGGCTGACTGGGGTTCGTGGTGTGCGCTTGTTTCAGTGCCAGGACCTGATGTCCCAGGCGTCGTCCCCCCTGAGCCAGAACGACTCTTGCACGGGCAGATCTGCTGATCTGCTGCTGCCCTGCGGGGACACCGGCAAGAGGCAGCAGGACCGAGGCACCGAGGCTGCTCCCTACTCCAGAGCTGAGCGCTACAAAGCCCAGGTCAGCGGGTGCTTCTGCGTGTCCTCGGGGCCCCTCTGTGCAGCTCAGTGCAGGATCCCCCCTCTCTGGAGCCAGTGAGGAGTCGGGATGACACAGAGGTGTCGGGGGGTCAGGCACAGAGTCCACAGGCATCAGAGCCAGCACTGTCACTGGCAGCATCCTGCCTCCTCCCAGCCCCTTGGGAGTGGGACTTGGCCATGGCCATTTTGAACCTCAGTTGCATCCAGCCCAAGAACGCTCCCAAGGTCTGTGTTTCAACCCCAGCTGGACCTGTTGTGGCTTCACATCATGTTTCTTGCCCTGCAGGAGGACCGTCGGGAGTCAAAGCTGACCCTGCGCCCCCCCAGTCTGGCTGCCCCCTACGCCCCAGTCCAGAACTGGCAGCACCAGCCAGAGAAGCTCATCTTCGAGTCCTGCGGGTATGAGGCCAATGTAAGTGTCTTTTGACTTGTGGGGTGTTGAGGATGAGGAGGCTCCAGGGTCAGGTTGTTGTTGCTTCCTCCGTCCCTGAGTGACCTGCCCCTCCCCATCCATCATCTCTTGAGACCCCACTTGCAGCACTGTGTGCAGTTCTGGTATCCCCAGCATAAGAAGGACATGGAGCTGCTGGAGGAGGCCACGAGGATGCTCAGGGGCTGGAGCACCTCCTGTATGGAGCCAGGCTGAGAACACTGGGGCTGTTCAGGATGGAGAAGAGAAGCTGCGTGGAGACCTCAGAGCAGCTTCCAGTGTCTGAAGGGGGCTCCAAGGATGCTGGAGAGGGACTCTTCATCAGGGACTGCAGGGATAGGACAAGGGGTGATGGGTTCAAACTGAAACAGGGGAAGTTCAGGTTAGATCTAAGGCAGAAGCTCTTCCCTGTGAGGGTGCTGAGGCGCTGGCACAGGGTGCCCAGAGAAGCTGTAGCTGCCCCATCCCTGTCAGTGTTCAAGGCCAGGTTGGACACAGGGGCTTGGAGCAAGCTGCTCTATGGAAGGGGTCCCTGCCCGTGGCAGGGGTTGGAGCTGGGGAAGCTTCAACCCAAACCAGGCTGGGATTCTGTGATCAATGGCTATTGGCTGCTCTTGGGCCATGACATTCCCTTGGCTGTTGCAGGGTTTTCTGCCTGAAGCCTTTAACATCTCTCTCTCTCCCAAACAGTACCTGGGCTCCATGTTGATCAAAGACCTCCGGGGGACAGAGTCTACGCAGGATGCCTGTGCCAAGATGAGGGTACGGAAGCCATGGGTACAGGGGGGCTTCACTCACAGGATGTGGTGGGTGATGTGGAGATCTCGGGGAGTTGTGGCTCCCCAAATGGGGAGGTCTCAGTGAAGTTGTGGATCCCCAAACCCTGCCCATGGGCAGAGCAGGGCCCCAGAGCACCCATAACAGGTTATGCTATTGCTGCTGAACTCCCCCCAGCACTTCCCCATAGCTGGAAGGTCTGTGCAGTGGGAGAACTGGTGTTTTCCCTGGGGAAAGGGGTGCTGGGTGCATTTCAGGTTTTCCTTCTCCTGGTCCAGGACCCCCAAAGCCTGCTTTTGTGGGGCCTGGGGTTTCTGGAATGGACTGGGGCCCTGGCAAAGGAGGGAGCATTTATTCACAACTGGTCACTTTAATGTTCTTGTTTCTGAAGAAATCCACAGAGCATATGAAGAAGATCCCGACCATTATACTGTCCATCACGTACAAAGGGGTGAAATTCATCGATGCCTCAAACAAGGTGAGCTTCAGGTGCCTTGGAGCTGGTGTCTGGAAGGACAAGACCTGCAGCCCCAGGGGATGCAGGTCACATTTCTTGGCTCAAGGAGCTACCTGGGCTATGGGAGAGCACCAAGGTGGTGGTGTTACCTGAACGCCAAAGGCTTGGCAGACTGGCTGTTTGTGGACCGCGTTTCCATTGATTCCTGCCATGGGAGGGAGCTAGAACTGGTCTGGCTGGGAGATTCCCCCTCTGCCAGTACCTGCTTTTCTTCCTGGCCCCGGTACACACGTGCCACAGCCACCAGGTGGTTTGCTGGGTATATTTGCCATCCCCAGAAGGGTGAGAAGTGCTTATGGTTGACCCTGACAGAATGTCATTGCTGAGCACGAGATCCGGAACATCTCCTGCGCTGCTCAGGACCCTGAGGATCTCTGCACCTTTGCCTACATCACCAAGGACCTGCAGACCAGCCACCACTACTGCCACGTCTTCAGCACCGTGGATGTGGTGAGTGTGTTACTGCATCTCCCAGCGTGCTGCGGTCCTTTGCAGCCCCCTTGCTTCAGCACTCAGCTTTGTTGGGCAGTCACAGACCAGGATCAAGGTTCTTTCACCTAAAATAAGCCTTTCAAAGTCCTGGTTCAAAATGCCTTTACTTTGGAGCTCTGTCGACAAACAGAACATTTGTGTGGCTTCGTTACTGTAGTCTCTAGTATAAAGAGAGTTTTCCCCTCCTGGGGAATATACAAAGCCCTAATACACTCTCAGCTATGCTGGGTGTAACAGGCTGATTTAACAGCCTTTCATTCACTGTATGAGGGGGAGCAGAACTTGCTTTTATTCTCAGGCAGAATCAGCTGTACCAGATGATCCGGCTTTTTTCTCTTTACAATGCAAACCACTGCTAAACTGCTCTGTGTTTTGTGTGTTCTCTCCAAAGAACCTGACGTACGAGATCATCCTCACGTTGGGGCAGGCGTTCGAGGTGGCCTATCAGCTGGCCCTCCAAGCCCAGAGAGCAAAGCCCCTGGGTGCTGGGGCAGGAGAAGCCATTGAAACAAAATCTTCCAAACCGGTGCCTAAGCCACGAGCTGGCATGAGGAAATCTGCAGTGAGTGCCTGAGGGCTGGGGGGGATCTGGGATTTCCCTTGGGCTTAAACACTCACTTAAACCTTCCCCTTGGTGGTGAGGGGAGCCCAGGCACAGACAAGGTGCCTGTAGCTGCATAAAGGGTGCCTTTAGGTACAGATAGGGCACCCATAGCTGTAGGCACCACTGATGTTGCAGTGTCTGTGACTCTGGTAGCAGTCCTGCTGCAGTGTTAGGGCTTCCCCTGGTAGGATGAGCACAAGCCAAGGTGGGAATATCCTGGGTGGGATGTGGTCTAAGTACCCTGTTGGGTCCAGTGCAGCTTCCATTGTGCAAACCCACCAGGGCCACAGTACATAGTAGATAACCTGCAGTTTGCAGTGTGGGAATGCTCCTGTAGCCAAAACCACCCAAGGCTGGAGCTGCTGAGGAGCAGAGACTGCTGCATAAGCCTTTGCCTTCCTTTAATGTCTCCTTTTGTCTGTGTTGTGCTTGCTCCCCCCGCTCAGGTGCCGCTCCCTCCCGACACCCGCTGTTGTTACTGTCACACGTGTACAACACACCGCCCCTCCTACCTGCCGCTGCAGTCTGTTAGTCCCGGAGCCAAGGTTCTTTACCCTTCTTCCTGCCACCTTCCGTTGTGATCCGACCTGGGCCACCCCAGCTGCCACCAGCCCGCCCGCCTCCCCGCTTCCCGTGCCTCTTGCTGTGCTCCTGTGTCCTGCCTCGCTGCTGTCTCCCCTCCCTGCTCGTTCCAGGGCCGTGCCGTGGGCTCAGATGAACCCCAGGGATAAAGCACTCATGTCCTCATACCCTCCCCTGCTGATGTAGAGTGGCAGCTCTCAACTAACTGCGTTGCTCTTTCTGGTGTTGTTAACCTTCCTGTAGGATCCTGATTAAGGAGGACAAGATGAAAGAGCCGTGCTTGGTCAGGAGAGTAAATGACTTGGGAGTTCACCTGCCAGAGCTGTGTCCCCTCTCCCTCTGCCTCTTTTATTTTGCTTCTTACAGTGCCATCTTTATAGCACTCTGTATTTTTCATGCTTGTTTGTAGAAGGAAGTGAAGCTGTCACTAATGGTCACAGGGGCTTGCAGGCCTAACACAGGAGCTCTGCTCAAGGTGCTGGGTTGAGACTGATGTGGCTGGACATGCTTTAGCTCACATTTAGGACTCGGTGTGTGTGGGGAGCTGCTTCCCTGCACTCGTGCGTGGTTTTGGGATGGGCGTTAGGCAGAGCAGCAGCCTCCCCATGCTTTGAATCCCAGATTCACGGGTGACCTAACACGTCCTTTCTCTCCTTATTTTCTAGCTGGAGCCCCCGGAAGTGGACCAAGACTCCCAGTCTCATGCCAGTGTCTCCTGGGTCGTGGACCCCAAACAGGACTCCAAGCGGACCCTCAGCACTAAGTATGAGACCACTATCTTCTAAAGCAAACACACCCCGTGTCCACCCAGTCTAACCGTGCCTTTGCGATCTGATCTGTCCGCTCTAAACCCCCTCTCCCTCCAGCTGCTCGCACTGAGCCCCGCGTAGGCACTACGTCAATGGCAGCAGCACTTAGGAGACTGTAGACTTAAAAACCGGCTTTTGTACCCGATCACTGCTGAACACTGTGAATTCTCCTTACTCGGAAACAAGGGTAACACGCTGATAGGTATCCGTGAGGCGGGAGGTACAGGGGGTGCAGGCTGGGGAACCGGAGCTCTGGAGCCAGGAAGCCTCCGGCCGTTGTCGCGTCTTTCCCCTCGCTCTGGCACTGTGAATCCCTGGGGCAATGTGATACCCCCAGGCCTTTTCTTTTCTATTTCACCTTCTTCTCCTTGGACTGATGGAGACCTCTTGTCTCTGCGGTGCACTCCCTCCTCCTCCACCCTCTCCTTCCCGACTGAGCCACGGCTGCGTACTGTTAAGTGAACTCACCCCTCTTCTTACCTGCCGTTCGAATCGACACTAACCACTGTGATGCTGTCTGCAAATAACACACGTTCACTAGACTGCCTCACGGGGACCCTTGCCCACAGTCTCTCCCTGTGAAGCCTGAAGCAGAAAACCTGCTCTGATGGGAGCATTGGTTCAGGCCGGGTTTGATCGTTCCCACTGTGAGCTCCGTTCCCCTCAGAAGTGAACTGAGGTTCTGGTTTCATGCATTTCATCCCTTGTAGGATTCTTTCCCCCCCCCATAGTCCTGTTTACACTCGCCAATCTTCAGAGCTATGGGCATAGTTCTCACTTTGCAGATTATAAAGAGGTTAAGCTTTTAAAGGCACATGTTGTTAGCCCGTGCTGGGAAGGAAAGGTGTTGGAGGGGCTGGACACTGTGCTGCTCAAGCAGATGGAGCTCTGCGGTGTTGAGCAGACTTACTTTTTTGCCAAAGGGAGAAATGGAATTGAAATCAGTCTGCTGCTGATCCCAGAGCTTGTTTTCAGCCTACAAGCCATTGCACAGTGAGGGCTATAGGGATCTTGAAACATCTGTCACCTTCCATCCTTGAGAGCAAGGATTTCACTCGGAAGTGGCCCTTGCATCAGTGGCCACCTCTGCTTTTTCTGGCTGCTTCTCAAGTGCATATGTTTTTCCTCTGGGAAAATGTCCCTATTTCAGTGTAGAAATGTTACTTTCTCAGTAGAAGCAGCTTTAAATTCCAGAATATGAGTGGGAATCATTTGCATAGGATGGCAGAGCAACTGTCACAGGCCAGAGCAGAGTCTGGGAATGCTGTTACGGTGGTGAAAGCCCCTATGAGCCATCCGTGGCCTGCTCTTGGTTCCTTCACTTGTGTTTGCAAAGCTCACTGAGCTCAAACTGAGGAGGAGGAGGATTTGATGACTCTACAGCACCGGGAGGCAGAATTCCTGACCCCCTGCTGCTGCTCTCGGAGTTGCTGTGTCCAAGCAATGGCACCTGTCGGTTTCCCCGTGTAGGAGATGGGGATGTACTTCGCTCTAAGGGTGGAAGGCTCCTTGTGTTTGCAGAGCAGTTTGAAGACCCTTTAGTGAAAGGCTCTGTGACTTCCACGACATGGCAGTAACCCTCCAGCGCTCTCCTCAGAGGTGAAGTCTGAAACTTCAGACTCAAAGCACAGCTGGTTCCTGGACCCCCCCAGCTCCTCGCAGGAGAGGGCTGAGCAGATGGGGCTGTGGCTGTGTGGTAGTTGGGCTGCACAGAACTCGCTGACGTGCACCCTGGTGTGAGTGAACTCACTGTGGGTTTCACACCTTGGCAAAACCCCCTCACAGCCCAGTTCTGGAGAGGTGCTGGTGCTGGTGGGTTTGTATTGGAGAGCTGTGAGAAAGGTGGGCAGCAGCTCCCTGCTCACCTCTGTGTGACGTGTCTGGTGGGCACCTTAGAAATGGGGAGGAGGGCACACTCGGATCCCCAGTAAAGCTCCATGTCCACATAACAGAATTTACCCCAAATCTTCTTTGGTCGTCACCAGTTGGCATCAGTGGGGAGGTCACAATAGCAGCCCTGGGTTATTGCACCTGGTATTTAGGGGCTAGAAGCAGCTTGTCTGAGTTTAGAGCTGTTGCCTCAAAGCTTCTCTTTCCCCAGACTTGTGGTGAAATCTGATGTTTCAAAATCTTGATTCAGCTCTTTCTCAGGAGTGAATTTGATCTCCCAAGTCATTTGTGGCTTAATAGCACTGAGCAGCAAACTGACTTCAAAATGAGGGCTAGGCTGGTAAGAACCCAAGTGAGAGGAATAAAAAGATTGTCCTAGAGAAAAAGGAAGGCTCAGCCTAGTGCATGTATTTCACATGCCGAGGAGCCTCTTGCCACGGAGCAAATACTCCTCTGCTTAAAGACCCCTGAAGCAGAGGTTGAACTGCAGCTGCCTGAAGTGCTGCAGGACCATCCTGCCAGCCACAGTGTGGTGTACAGCAGAATATTGCTGCATCTGATGTGCTGTGAGAGGCTGGGGCTGGGTTTGAACAGCATCTTTCCAAGCTGTAAAGGAGCCCTGGGGGTTTCTGTATCCTTCAAAGAGAAACAGGATTGGTGTGGTAGTGCAGTTTCTATGTGTAAGTATTTACCATGCCATAGCCCACCCATACGCTGACTCTAGAGGGTCTGAGCTCTTGCATCTCCCCTGCTCTCAGCAGGTTCCTCAGCACCTCCCACACTGGGTCACCACAGCATGTGCCTTTCTAAGGGTGACCATCCAAACCCAGCTGGGATCACAGGCAGCTCTGCCCCCGCTGTGTGTCCATAACCCTCACGGTTGTGTCGCATCCTGGCCATGAGCCTCATCTTTCCCAGCTCTTGTGTTTTATGACTCAGAAATCATTCATTCCATTATCTTCCTTTCTGTTTGCCTCTGCAAAGCTGAGCTCCGGGCAGCTGTCTCCTACCACGGACATGTAGTAACGGGGCAGAGACCTAAGAAGCAGTGGCCTGCTGACACGAAGATCATCTCCATCTGGTGTCTGCCTTGGAGTTGGGTGCATGGCTGCTCAGTGAGGGCTCCCAAAGCAGAGGGGGGAAAAGGGATCCCAGGCACCAGCTGAGGAAAGCAGCTCTCTCCATGTCTAGCAAAGGGAAGCTGAGACTTCTGAGAGCGATGTCACCTTTTCTAGCTCGACACAAATGTTTTTCAACCTGTTTCTTTAATAATGTGCAAAAATGATGCAGAGCAAATCCAGTTCACAGTTTAAATGTAGCACTGCAGGTATTTTGGTGAGGAAAAAACCAATAGATATTTACTGAGAATCCACGCAGCCCTGAGTACACTAGGGAGTCTTAGTGGTGGGAGTGGTGTGCACATCTCTAACGGTACTTACATTGCTTCAGTTCTGGGTGAACAGTAGAGAATGCCAAATTCCTGGAAATCACTTCCTCCAGTGTGAGAAGTCTGGCAGGGGAAGTGCAAGTGGAAACAACTTAAGGAGTCTGCAAAGGATCTTTCACCCCAGAGTGGTTGTGGCCAAGTCTGACGATGGTACAGAGTTTGCTTCCCTTCCAGAGAACTCTTGCATTGCAATACTTGATGCTTCTATGGCAAGGACACAATTTCTTCCCATTTTTCCGCACTGAACCCCTGGAGATGAGTCCCTTCTCCAGTCTCGTGTGCACCTGATTTGGTTTTAAATGCAGTTGTGCCCTGAAGGGTTGAGGGGTTGGGGTTTTTTAAAGTCTATTCAATTGTGATTTAGCACTTTTTTGATACTAGCTTGTTATTTAATTAGTGCAACCGATTCAGAAGGTGAACAAATAAGGAGTTAAATTTTGGGCATTACACTGAAACGGTCCATACACCAGGAGAAATCAGACCAACCTGAGGATGGCTCAGCCCCCATCTCAGTCCGGGATCCCCAAAACCGCCATCTCAAAGGTGCCATTACTTTTCTTCCCAATCAGCAGGGTATAACAGCAGTTTGGGCTGTGACTGATGTGTCTTCACACAGCACTGACTGATCCCCTCAAGGGAGAGGTGTTAAAATGTGATTTTCATTCTTCAGACACACAAATGTAGCACAGCACGTGTGTAACCTCGACAGGCATTATGATGGTTGGGGATGTGGTACCTGCTGCTTTACTCTGATGGTATGCCCAGATAATTTCTGTTTAACTCCAGTTGCTGCTGTATGTCAGGATTTCATTTAGTCTCTCTAGCCAGTGAGGCAGAGAGAGATGATCCGTAATCCCAAGGGCATAGACCTGTAAATGATAAGGAGGGGGAAGTGGAGATGATTATTTTTTAAGTTGATGAATTTAGGAAACCTAACATTCCTTGTTCTGCATATGTTGCATTCATACTGGTGTTAAGTGTAAATATTTGGTGTGTTGGCAACAAGTCTTTTTGGAGAGATTGCAAATTGAACCTCTGCTTGGGAGGAGGGACAGCTTTCTTTTTACTTGCATGAGCTTTTTGAAGGTTGGCTTGGAGGTGACGTGGTGATGAAGACTCCAATCTTCAGGGGACTGTGCTTAGTGACCCTGGTGGTCCTTTCCAGTCCTGTGTGTGATCCTGTGGTTGTCTTTAGTGATCCAACAGTTCTTTAGCCAGATACTCTCTTTCTCACTCCATAAACAAAGCAGTTGTTTTGGCAGTGCATATTCCCCTTCTATTTCAATGGGTCTTCTCAAGGTACCTGCATGCTGGAGACAGATCCTGGACCATGCCAGTCCCTGACTCCCAGTCATGTTATCCCACCCATTGCACAGTATTCTGCCTCTTCCTCCCTCCAGGGTTTTATGGTATCTGGGAGGAAAGTGCCCTAAATTTCTGGTGCTGAATATGACTTTTGACTCAAAATGCATCTGCTGTATTCTCTGCCTGGAAAAGGTGGTGCTGCCCTGGGCCTCAGTCCCCTTTTTTAAGGACAGATTGTGGTTTACAGAGTTTGGATTGTGCACGGCATGAGTCCAGGCTGAGAACTCAAGATAAGTAACTGAGATGCAAAGTTGTCCTTTTTTATATAGGAGGGGATGAACTTTTTTGGTTTGTTTGGTTTGGGTTGTTTTTTTTTCCCCCCCAGATTGAAGCTGCTTTATCCTTTTTAATTTTATACTTACAAGGAAAAACAAAAAGTTGTTCAGCTTCCATTGAACTTGCTTTGGGATTGTTCTTTTATGAAGAAATTATGCAACTTTGGTGGGGTATGTGCCTGTCCCCTCACAGGGAGAAGATGCAGCAGCTTCCTGGCTGTACCTCTAGTGACAAGTCTGCACCTTCACAAGGCTGCTGAGACACAGACCAGATGCCAAATAGTCCCTCTGAACCCACCCCGTTCTGTGGGCAGCTGAAGTGGAGGCAATTGCTCTAATGCTCCTTCCACTGCACTTCAGCAGTTTCTAGCAGCACAGTTTCCCCTAGCTTCCTTCTGCTGATGTTGTTTCCATGCAGTCAGACCTTTATTTTAGAGGTGTTTGCAACACTCTTGTTGCTAAAGGTCTCCCTTTTATGTTTCCTATTGGCATTACTTCCTGTATTTTTTCATTTTCCCAAAAGAAAGTACCTGTGCTGCTCTTGCAAAGTCAATCTAGCTCAAACATTTTTCTTACCCATGGAAGAATAACCTGAGATTCCCTAAGAGGGCAGAGAACACTCACGTTCAGTTTGCAATGTAGTCATTTTTGCTAATTGTGATGTATGGCAGTGGGACTGATTTGTACTACAAATGTTATTTAATCTGTCTGTATTTTGATACTTGAATTTCCTTTTATTTCCTGTATATACAATTGTTAATCTGTTCAAATTTGTCTGAATTTTGAAACATCTTGTGGTACCAAACATAACCAATCTGTGCAACAACATAGACTGACCTCACTACAACAAGGCGAGAGTGTAAATATTTCTGGGCTTCCAGCAGTCGTTTTGTTGTTTTCAGAATTGTACAACTTAGAACAGACTGAATTAATAAACCAACTTAGACACGTGTTGCCCTCTTGTCACTGTGACCTACCCCACGGTGACACCAAAGGCTCCTGTTCTTCTGTGTTCCAGCAACGCTGTTCCTGTCCTCAGCCAACAGACCCGACCTGTGAAGGTAAGAGAAGAGGGGGTGAGGGGTGGCAGATTTGTGGGGTTTGATTGGGTGAGTCCAGCACCTGTGCTTCTCCACTTTGTAAATCCAAGGAAAGGGGAAGCATTGGAGCACTGCACAGAGCTGACATTTGGTGAGCCCAACATAAGAAGGACATGGAGCTGTTGGAGCAAGGCCAGAGGAGGCCATGAGGATGCTCAGGGGCTGGAGCACCTCCTGTATGGAGCCAGGCTGAGAACACTGGGGCTGTTCAGCCTGGAGAAGAGAAGCTGCAGGGAGACCTCAGAGCAGCTTCCAGTGTCTGAAGGGGGCTACAAGGATGCTGGAGAGGGACTCTTCATCAGGGACTGCAGTGATAGGACAAGGGGTGATGGGTTCAGACTGAAACAGGGGAAGTTCAGGTTAGATCTAAAGCAAGAAGTTGCCTGCTGTGAGGGTGCTGAGGCGCTGGCACAGGGTGCCCAGAGAAGCTGTGGCTGCCCCATCCCTGGCAGTGCTCAAGGCCAGGTTGGACACAGGGGCTTGGAGCAAGCTGCTCTATGGAAGGGGTCCCTGCCTGTGGCAGGGGTTGGAGCTGGAGGAGCTTTAAGGTCCCTTCAACCCAAACCAGTCTGGGATTCTGTGATGCACTCTGGTTGTGGAAGCAGAGCAAAGGGCTCTGAAGCTGGGAGCAGTCCTGCTGTAGTTGAGTGGTGTGGAATGGGGAGTGGTGCCTGCTGGGCAGTTGTTTCATTTGGCTGAAGCTGCTCTGTCTGCACTTAGTCATAATGACCCCAAATATTGGGTGTCATTATTTTGAGACAAATGCATTATTTATGTGTAAGAACACATCCACTGGTTCTGTTCAAGATCTCCAGCCCCTTTGGGTATGGTGAGAAATGTTCATTTTTACCCCCATTACTGTGCATCTGGAAGGATTGTTCCATTGGGACTGAGAGGACCCTCATTTACTAATGATGAACAGTGAAATCACAGCAGCCAGTGGTTCGTCTGACAGCAGCCATTGAGTTTAGTGTTTACCCAGCAGAGATCTTGAGCTTGCCAACAAATAGGACATTTTCATGATGTAAAATTAGAGCAAGAAATCTAGACAGGTTAAAGTTCCCATTTTCATGTCAAGTGAAATCTGGCTGATGTGAAATACTAAATACACCAGGGATTGCTAAATTTATACCATATGTTCCATTTCTAATAATTCAGTCAGGTTTTCAAGCTAACATTGAACCATATTGAGCAGATTTAATGATTTTAAATACCATGTGGCCTTATCAAATGCAAACAGCATCCCTGGGCTGTGACTAAAGCTTCAGCAAAGTAGGTTACAGGCCCATGGCAGAATTAACACCTTGAATTAAAACAGCCTGAGCTCCTCTGCAGCTTTATCAGCTCCACATCCTGTTGTCTTCCCCACCAAACAGTGGCAGGTTTGGGGGAAAAAGCAGCACTACGGTTTGTAGTTGGGAGGTTTATTCAGATACAGACACACAGAGTCGCTGCATGGTGGTAATGCTGGTCCCTGTGGATTTGTCCAGTTGGTTTTTACAATCTGAGGCATGATTTGAGATACTGTGGGAGAAAGTGTTCCACCTCTGCCAGGTGGTGAAGATGATCAGAAAGAATCCACTTCGAGTCTGGTTCTGCATCTGGGAGAAGCACCTTCATGAGTATTCCTGAGTGGTGAGGTCCAGACCCCTGCCTGTTGTGGTGGATCACACTTCCAAACCTGCTCCCAGCTTCCCACAGCTCTTCCTGAACAGAACCAAGGCTCTTCAGGAAATCTTTCTGCACTCTGTCCATCAGGGGAAATGAAAAGGCAGAGGAAGGAATGAATTTGCTGCTCTGTAGGGAGAGGAAGTAAGCAAACAAAACTAAATCTACAGTCAGCACAGGAAGCTTCCTTGTGCAGTCAAGAGTAGATCTGAAGGCAGCCCCGTTGTGGTGGGATGTTGTGGACAAGTAACACAGTGGGTGGATTCAGGGACAGTGGATTAATGTATTCCTCTTCCATTTGGAAGCAGCTGAAAGAGCCTCCAGCACAGGAACCAAGGTGGAACATGTGACACACGGAGAGTACTCGAGTACCAGGGGCACATGCCTGGAGTTCACTCTGCAGCTGCACTAAGGAAGGCTGTCACTGGGGGGACTGCTGAAGGGCTTCACCATGGTCAGAGCCATCAAACCTCACGTTAAAGTGGAGCAGGTCAACAGTAAAGATTCTTCACCCACCGTGAGAGCTTTTGTACTGCACTGAATTGTTGAGCATCTTCAAAGGGAAATGGAATACAGAACTCCAGAGCCTGGGATTTATCTTGCCTGCCACAGCAGCAGTTTGAAATGGAAAGCATGCAAGGACCTTGCTGAGGAGCACAGAGCTGACATTCAACTATCAGCTACTTCAGATGTTCCTGCACTTGAAGTGAGTATGTGGAAAATGTTGATGGAGGCCAAAAGTACAGGCAAGACACGGGTTTGATTTTTAGACACAAAAGGGGACAGGCTCTCTAGTTCGTGCCACCCCATGGTGAGTCAGTGCCATCACCCGCTGCCCAGCCTGTAGTTTATCAAGGTTTGGTTTAGGTTATTAATCCAGCTTTCTGAACTACATCAAAACTACATCAAAACAAACCTGCTCTGACATGGGAAGAAGAAACCCAAATAAACACTGGCAGAGTCCACATGGGCTGGGAAGGATATTTGACTAGATGAAGCAGTGGGCAGGAAGAGCCGCACCTTATTTTCATAGCTGATAAAAGCTGGTCTTCCATGTGGAAATAATCTTTCTGTAGCGTACAGGCTGCCTGTGGCACTGCATTCTCAGTTAGCATTCTGAATACTAATATAAGGTCAAAGTAAGCAGCTCTTACCCAAAGCATTTGAATAAATATTTTGATGGAGTAGCATTTCAGGGCAGCTGAATACCAGCACTGCTCTCTCTAGGGATAAATAGTATTTAAAGATCTTAGCATGGTGCTTTACTACAGCCAGTGATTAAGTACTCACTCTACATCCTGGCCTGAAGATTGCAACACTGCCTAGAAACGGAGCTTGCGCTTGGGCCTGTTTAGCTTTTAGCAGGGAAGGGAGGATTTAAGAGATTTCCCAAAGCAATTACTGTTTGGAAGCATTTCAGGGTGGAACAGGAAAATCAAGGCAGTTTCTAAACCAAGTTTCCCTGACCCACCTCTCCTGTTCAGACTACGTGGAGGGGCCAGACACCAAACTTAGTCTAGACCTGTCCTGTATGCTCCAGGGTAATCAGTCTAAACCGAAATTGTGGCCTACGAGTGCAAAGTGGCTTCAAGTTAGACTTTAGCTCAGAGACTCACCAATGATGTGCTGGGCTGTGTTGTCGTTGTCTGCAATGCTTTTTATCTGACCTGTCAGGGAAGTGTGTATCGGGGTGAAAGCAGAGTAACCCAGCTGAGGGAGTCCTGCTGACCTCCTGGAGCACGTGGTCACAATGTCTTCTAAAGCTTCTTTATCCCTAAATCATACGAAGGTACCTGTGCTCTGGCCACAGCTCAGATTGGTTGGGGAAGGGGGCTTCTCCATGTGCCTGTGGAGTGTCACCACAGCCAGCTAGCTGGGGTGACCAACATTTAGCCAGAGCTCTGTGAACTAAGCCTCCCTTCCTGGCTCTTTGGCAAGCATTAGGCTGCCCTGCGGCTGACCCATGAAACGCTGATCAGCACTACTCATTTTTCCCCTCTGATCAAAAGGGGATCATTGCTCTAGAGTTAACTCCCAACTAAAAACACTGGCTGGCCTCCTCTACTCCTTGCAGTAGTCCTGGCTGTTATTTGGATTTCAGATTCTCTTCCGTGCCCAGAGGAGATTCTTGCCACTTCTCCCACAAGCAACCAGTGCCCGCATACTCATTCTTCTCCTGGAAAACTCAAAGTAACCCACCTGGTACTCTTGTACCTTCCAGGAGGACCTTTGTTACCCTTTTTAGCCTAGATACAAACCCAGGTAAGCTACATAAGGTGCTTCACAGATGCCTCTGGTCACTAGCAGGACTGCGGCTATGATGGTAAGCTCATTCACCTGCACTTGTACATCCTGCCTGATCCATAAGCAGTGCCTGTGAACAGAAACCAAATGAGCCTGTGGGTGTGGAAACAGCAGCTGTGGTAACCTGGCAGATCTCAAGCCACGGAGCAGAGCTGCAACACCCCCATGAAGCTGAGTGGAAAGCAGCTGCCTGGCAGCAGGGAGGTTTAGTTTTGTGAACCATCCAGTTGTTTCACAGAGGGAAAACCCATGTGTAATGCTTCATGGTGTAGAGGGGACAGAGATCAGAGATTCTGGCAGTTCATCCTATAGAAAATGCAGAAGCTGTAAAGGCATTCAAGCACTTTTCCTACCTCAGGGTATTCCTTTTGCCCAGGCTCCCAGCAGAGCAGATTCATGTATCCTCAGTTTAGCATGGATGCAAGACTAGGCAAAGTTGTGCTACTGGTGGCTGTGGTGTGGTGGCTGCAAAGAGGACATGGACACTTCTGCTGCTGCTCGTCACAGCCACACTCTCGTGTAATCCAGGTTATCTGCAGTGGGGTAACGGCAGTGGATGTTTGCAAGGACAGACTGGTCAGGCTAAGTCAGTAAGAAGCAGGTATGCCATGCTGCAGGCTGAAGGGGGGGTGTGTGTGGAGGGAATGGCTTGCACCACCAGTGACACACAGTATTCATGTCCTGTTGCCAGGACATGGGGTTAGGCTACTGTGGAGAACAGTATATTTGATAGAGGCCTTCAGTCTCCAAAAAGCACTGTTAATGGAGTCTGATGAATGAGAGAGGCAGACAGAAATCCTCTATAGCCTAGCAAAAAAGATGTCTAGATCAAATGTAGGATTTCCTTTTTAAATCTGCCTCCTAACATCATTTGCTCACTCCTCTAAGGATCTCAAAACACTTTAAACTCCTCAGAACTTACAGTTCCTCCTGAGAAAGCTATTAGCTCTGACTTATGCATGCAGAAACTGAAGCACTCTAAGTAACTTCTTTTCTGTGAGGTGTTAGTAAAAAGCCTTGAGGAAGGGACCCAAGAGTCCTCCAGCTCTTAGAAGCACTTCTCTCATCTGTTACTGAGCACATGATGAAAGCATCAGCTTTGGAATACTTAGGTTCCCTTCTAATGCTTTAATAACTCTTGTAGAAGGAGCAGGTCTCCTCTCCCTTCCCCAGTGACTTACTAGGCAGCTTATCCAAGAGTTCCTAGAATTTCTTCTGTTCATACTGGACAATGTGGTCTTGCAAATGAGAGCAGATGCTCTGGATGGTAAATTCAGCATAGCCATTTTCATCAGGCCCAGCAGCGGAAAATCTCCCTGGGATGAGACACAGTGAATTGAAGGTTTAATACTGGGGTAAATGCTGTAACTGGGGACGTTTTAGAATGCTGACAAAGGAGAATTTAGATCTCTGACTTGATTCCATTTTCTTACAAAAGGTTGTTCAGTCTAAATGGAGTGGTCCTCAAAAATTACTCTCCAGTCTGGCTTCACAGCTGGTTCTGCCATGGCACAGTGACAGCAGGACCTGCCCAAAGAACCAGCAGTCTCCTTTTGCTCCAGGAACTCCACAGTTCTCCAGAGTTGCTCAACAGGAATTGAGGCTGGCCTTGCCTGGAGCCTAAGGTAACTACTGGGAACACAACTTCTGGGCCACACTGTTGCTTAAAGCTTGGCTCTAATGACTCACTTCAGGATGCCTGGCTACAGTTTCCAATCTTGCAAAACCTCCTTTACCTGCATGAAAGAGGAGTTATCTCTCTGGCGGTTAATGGAAAATCACAGACTGAAAAAGCAAACTATATGCCTCTTCATGCCCTGTTAGGACATGTGTCTCTAAGTGCTAAACTGTGTTCTTACTACATTGTACACTTATTTAAGTAGATATTTATTTGAGTAGATACAGCCCCTCTTATACTTAAAAAGATGCCTTTGTAGAGAGAATTGCAGTTTTTCTTTGGCAGACACTATACCAGGAAGGGCCTACAGCTGTTACTGTAACCAACAGCTCAAACAAAAGCTTTCCATTCTTTTGGTAGATTGTGTTTTAAAGACCTGGGACCAGAGAATGAGTTTCCTTCTCAGGCAGGTTTTAGAAGGTGCAGTTGTGTCTCCCTAGAAATTACATGGAGCCTGCTTTCTCCTCCCTCTTACACATGTTCACATAGGAACATCGGATGTGAGGGTGACGTGGTGATTCAGAGAAGACAGTCTAAGGCAACCATCTTCTCTGGGCCAGGAACAACCCCACTCATCTGCTGCACCAGCTGGATTGGCCAGGGAGCTGGTCCTCCACGCTGTTCCAACAGGCTTTGTGCACGGTCTCCTTCGCTGGGTTTTCCAGGCTAAGAGTGGAGGGGACGGGGTTTCTGTTAACACCAAACTCGGGAACTGTTTGATGGAACCGTTCCTCTTGGGTTTTATTGCGGTTCATGCCTTTGAGTGTTCCCTTCTCTTAGTCTTTAATCCTAACAGGCAGCAATACACCTCACCTGTCTCTAACTCGCAGAAATCTTCCTCAACTTCAGTTTTCTAAAGTGGGCTCCTTCCTTTCAGCCCTGTTCACAGCACCCAGCACCCATCCTGTCTTAACGGAGGGGTGAGAACAGCATGGCATTTTCCTAGGAAACTCCCCAAGCCCTCAGAGAAGATCAACAGAACGTTTCTCTGTGTTTGCTGTGAGCATCAGTCACTTGAACAGACCTTCGGCTACATGCAGACACCTCAGGGGAGATCTCCAGCAAAAAGTCTGCTTTCTTCATGGCACAGTCACAGCTTATGCAGGTGAAGCCTCTAAATCTTTCAATATTCGTCTTATCTGACATCATCGTTATGAACTTCTTAGTAAATCACAAAGCAATGAGTAAACCAAGCTCCAACGTATCTTCTTGTTTTAATATATTGCAGGAGCCACCTTATTTTCTTGTTACTTCTCCTGTCACTGCCACAGTCAGATCCCTGGAACCGTACCGCGACGGAGAAAAGCCGAGCCTGAACATTCACTCACACTCACACCCAACGTGCCTGGGAGCGCCGCCCGCAGCTTGCAGCCACCGTCCAGCGGCACTGCAGGCGCAGCGCTCAGCCTGGGAGCCTCACCGGTTACTCCGGATGGAGGAGGGCGAGTCCGAGCGAGGAAGGGACGGAACGCTGGCGAGGGAGAAGTTCAGCACCGGCCCCGCGCAGCCGCTGGGGCCGAGGGCAGCTCTCTCTCACACACAGCCCGCTCCCTGCACCGGCACCGGGACCCGCCTCGTCCTCCTGCTCCCGCGGAGCGCGGCTGACACCTAGTGACGGCGGGCCGCGGGGCTCCCGCTCCGCCGCAGATGTTAACGCCACCCCGGGATTTAGCCCTGGTCAAGCTCTGCGCGCAGGGAGACCCCCAGGCCCCGCTTCCACCCCTTCCCCGTACCGGCAGCTCCGGGTCTCGCTCATGGCGGGCCGGACCCACGGCCCTCCCCTCACGGAGCCGCCATCGGCCCGCCACAGCTTCAAACGGGACCGAGCCACGGCGCGACGGGCGGGGGGGGAAAGGGGCGAGCCCGCTGCCGTGGGCCGGGGGATGCCCGGTACCCAGCAGCGCTCCGAGGGCTCCGCGCAGGGCGCTGCCGCCTCCTGGGTGCGGCCTCGCTGACGGAGCTCGCCGGGTCGAACACCCCCGCGCCGGCGGCTTTGGGCCGTCCCGCAACGGGGAAAGGGCGCAAGCGGCGGGGTCCGGCTCCCCCCTCCCTCCCTCCCGAATGGGACGCGCCGGGCGCCGGGCAGAGGCGGCGCGGTGGGGCTGCCCAGCGGGGCTGAGCCGAAGGGCAGCGGCGGCTGTACCCGGCTGCCCTCGCTCCCCAGCAAGGGCAGCAGAGCCCCCGTGGCCCGCGGGCTGCGGCCGAGCGGCCTCGTACGTGAAGGCTGTGAGGGCTGTGGCTCAGCGGCTGACAGGGTGTTGAAACCAGACGGGCCTGAGGGAGAGGTGGAAGGGGGGGCGGCAGAGCTGGAGAGGCTCCAGGGCTCGCAGCGCTGAAACATCCTTCCTTCTTGCGTTGGTCACCTGGGTTTGCCCGGTTTTCCTCCCTGTGGACCCAGAAAGCAGTGGCTGACTGCACTGCCGTAACCGTGCCTCGACTGCACCGGCACTGGGATTAAACCTTCCAGAGGGCAAAACGCCCGGTCTGGGAGGAGGCTCCTTGTGCACCGATAAACAAGTTGCCCTTTTTCTCCTTCCCAGCATTTCTTTTCCTCTAAATGCGTTTCCTCAGGACCCAGTAACACCAACTTGTGCAGTCAGGGGTGGAGCCGGGAAGCTCTGGGGCACCATGGGGCAGGGTCTCGCCATGGCCCCGGCTCCACGCACACGGTGACCTGCGCTCAGCCCCGTGTGTGCAAGGGACAGGCATGAGAACCGGCGCGCTGGGGAGCTGGGGCCTTGATCCACCCCTTGTAAAGCAGGCCTGGCACAGCTCCGGGCTCCAAAGCCTGTGAAAGCCTTCAGATGTCCGGGTGCTGTGGCCGGGGAGCTGCCGAGGATGAAAGGCGCAGGACTGGCGCTCCGTGGGAGCAGGGACGAGGCCGCTCCCACCCGTAATGAGTTGCAGGTTCCCAGGCAGGCTGTGTGCCCACCACCGCGGCTCCCAGCCTGCTGCCCCTGCACAGCAAAGGGTCCCAGGTGGGTTTAAAGGTTTTAAGGAGCTGCCGGCATTGCACAGGGTTTGCGGCAAGATACGGGTGCAATTAATGCAGTTCAGCTGCTGAGTTGCAACGCTTTTAGCTGTCATAAGTGATTGAATGCTGGGAGTAGCCATAGCCTGAAACTCTGTCTGCCCTGTTGTGTCCCTGCAGCACAAGGCTGTGTCAGAGTGATCTTAAACCATGGCTCTTCCCTGTGAGGGTGCTGAGGCGCTGGCACAGGGTGCCCAGAGAAGCTGTGGCTGCCCCATCCCTGGCAGTGTTCAAGGCCAGGTTGGACACAGGGGCTTGGAGCAAGCTGCTCTATGGAAGGGGTCCCTGCCCATGGCAGGGGTTGGAGCTGGAGGAGCTTTAAGGTTCCTTCCACTCAACCCAGTCTGGGATTCTGTTTTCCTCAAGCCCCCAGGGAGCTCTGAAAGTCACCCCATCAAAGAGCAGTATGGGAAAACTGCTTGGCTTGGGCAGCACTGCAGCTACATCAGCTAATGACTGGTCCTTGGCTGGGGGGAGGATGCTGCTGAGATATGACCTCGGGAAACCACCCATCCCAGCTTTTTCCTCTCACTTGAAGCACTCCAGGGCCTGACCGGTGTGCTCAGTTTGCCCTGTCCCCAGAGGGAATTCACCTCCTCCCGAATAGAAAGCTATGTGGTGGAGTAGCACAAGCCTCAGCACAGCTTTCCATGCACTGTGCAGGCAGGTGGACCCAAGGTTTGGGTGTGGGTTTGATTTAGTTTAACTGTGCTCCCAAGAGAACACGTCTCAGTGCAGCCCTGGGCAGAAGCAGGGCTGGCTGCTCACCATGCACAAGCTGGCAATTGTTGTGTCAGACTTTCCAAAGATACCATGTATGTGATGATGCCTTGGAGAGGCAACTGCAGCAGCTTTTGGTGGCTGCTGCATGGAAAACTGAACATCAGGAGAAGGCAATGGGGCTCTGTGCATGTGAAGCATCCATGTGTGGGTTCCTCCCAAAGAGCTCCTACACCTACAAACAGGGGCACAAAGAGGCTTTGAGGGGTGGTTGCTCTGCTCAAAGCCACAGGACGGGGCAGGAAAGCAACTGGTCATGAGAAATAAACCCAGGAAAGCTCATTGTGGGACCAGGCTGGCCCAGATCCTACCCAGGAACTCCCCCCAGTGCTCCCTGTTCAGCTTTGCACAGTGCCGGACCCTTCTGCTCCTTTCTGCTGCTCAGCCTCGTCTGAGGAAGGTGAGGGTGGGGAAATAGCATTTACAGAGAATAAGACAGCACAGCTCTTGAGATGACTTCGAATTGCTCACATCTACCTGTGTCAGTGCGGGGCCCGCCACTCCCAGCCTATGAATCCTGATCCCAGAGGATGCAACTGTATATATTTAAATATACATGCATTTTCCCTGCATGTATTTCCCTTCCCAAGTGACTGGTGACACGAAGAACTGTAATAGCAGACTATTTGTAATGCATTTCCTACAGATTTCTGCAAGGGAATCTGGTTCCTGGGTGGTTTTAACTTGCCACAAAGGCACAAGACCTCAGGAGCACTGGTGGGTTCTTTTTAATCTACTGTTTTAATGAGCTCCATCCATCTTTCTGATTAGATTAATCTCATTTATTTCAGCCAAGCCATCCAGCTGAAATCCCAACAGAGGAAATGGGGATTTTGAGTCTTTCAGGGTGAGGGTTTGAGTACCAGGCAGCCAACTCCACATGGACATTTGCAGTTTGCCCTTTTATCATCTCACAAGTTTGTAAACCTGATGATCACATTGGAAAGGGACCATCCAAGCTCTGATCCTGTCTGCATCACCCACACCATCAATTATGTGCTCTGGAGAGCCCATGTGTCTCTCCTCTGCTCTTTTTGAGCAACTTCCCTAAGAAAACAAAACCAACCTAGCAGGGAGGGCTCAGCTTTCCAAAACAGCTCCCATTTTCCCTACAGGAGCAGAGATAGCTCCATGGCTGGAGCATCTTCTCCAGTGGAATGGCTATGCTTCTGCAAACCCACCACCATGACCCCACCAGGCACAGTGAGGCAGCAGAGGGTGGGAAGGTTCCACTTGTTCAAACAAGCTGCAGCCCGTGGAAAGGGAAATGGTGTTTTGGTTTAAAAGCTGCTGTTGATTTTTCAAGCCTGACAAATGTGAAAGTCTCCATTTAGAGGAGTCAAACCAGCAGTGAAATGGGTCCCTATCTGCACACCCACACACTGATGGAGGCAGCTGAAAGCAAACTTCCTGCTGAGTCCTGGTCCGGATCACCTACAAGCGCAGTGCACCAAGCTGTGAGCAGCCACCCGGCCGTGGAAGGTTCTCTGCAAACATGCAAACCCTGTCCCAGCATGAGAGGTAAAGCCCAGTTGGTGTTACAGCCCCTCACTTCCAAAAAGTGGAGCTTGGAGCCTACAAGCTACAGCTTTGGCTCCGCTATGAGGAAAGCAATCAGGGGGAAGGGCAGAAAACGTTATCAGGGAGGATGTGGAGGGCAGAGCCAGGAGTTTTCCTCTGCCCCATCAGCCAAGAAAGCTGATTTTGCAGGAGCCCCTGGGATTGTTTTTGTGCTGGATGCTGGTGCATCTGGGAGCAGACAGCTGGATCCTGAGGAGCTCACAGCTTCCCTGCAGGTGAATGAAGTGGTGTTATCCACCTTGTCCAGGTGAGAAGGTGCTGTGGTGTTGGGTCTGCTGTAGCCTGATTTTGGTTTGATCCCTTTGGAGAGGTATCTGCTGCAGTGATGGCTCTGGGGTGGGTGTGCAAGGTGTCTACGTGCTGTAACACACCACATGCTTCACCAGTGACTACAGCATCTATTCATTCCCTTCTCCAAAGCTGGTGTGTGACCTTTTCCGTGAGACAACCCATACACATGAGCTGGCTGTTGCCACCTCAGTCACGACACCCATGTCCAAGCCATGGGGACTGGCCACTTTGAGCAAACCATCACCCATCCTGCCCAGCCTCTGCGGCCAGCTCCTCATCTTGGGGCATTTCACAGTGATCTCATCATCCATATACTTAGGGGATGGGTTGGTGCTGGGTAAACTGAGGCTGGGAGAGGTTTGGCTTGTGGTCACATGGGCAGTCTGACTGGAGCCCAGGTGTCGTGGCTGGATGATGTACATGGATCCAGGGAGATGCTCCGTGTGCTTTCACCCATTTGGACATCCCAGGACCCAGAATCAGTTTTGGGCCTCATGTGCTGGCTCTCGGTAATCACATTTGCTGACTTCACTTAATTATCTGAGTACTCAGTGCAGAGCTCATCTGGTGACGCTGTGGTATGGGGAGGCCCAAACCACACACAGTGCTCAGGGAAGGATTTTGATCCCTAAAAAAATAACAAGTTCAAAGGTGGGTTTTGGCTTAATGCGGTTTATCTAAATTGCTTGATGTTTGTTAATCTGGATTAATACAAATGCTCTTGGAATGGCTGCTTGGGGAAGGGTTTGCTCTGCTGTTGGGAAGAGGACAGGCTTTCCTAGAAGTGAAAGACCAGAAAAAGAAGCAAGAGCCAGGTCCTGGCTGGTGCTGAGTGTGCGTGAGCCCCGTGAACAGGGCAAGGCTGTTTCTATCTCTG
The DNA here is from genome assembly GCF_028554395.1 of Pezoporus wallicus. Taxonomy (NCBI): domain Eukaryota; kingdom Metazoa; phylum Chordata; class Aves; order Psittaciformes; family Psittacidae; genus Pezoporus; species Pezoporus wallicus. The sequence goes on along the minus strand of NW_026635152.1, from coordinate 556,034 downwards.
TTGTCCAAGGGGTCCCTCAGCACCCCCATACACTAAGGACCGATCAACTTCCCCTCTGCCAGCAGAGGATTAATCACCCTCTTCTCTCTGGGGTGATGTGAACCCCTCTTTTGGCAGTGGTTGGCACAATTAGTGAACGTGAAGGTAAACTGGAGGTCAAGCCCAGATTTGAAGGTGGTGGTGGCTGGCGTGAGCGTGACCCAGAAGCCATGTGATGTGGGTGACGTCCTGGAGAAGCAGGTGATCTCCCCGTCCTCCCCTTTCCAAAGGCTGGGATTAGGAGAGATTTTACAGCTGACTGCCCAGCCTCATGTTAAGTTTAGGTTTGCAATGGCTCAGCCCCCCTGGCCCCTTGTCAGGAAGGACTTTTGGGTCTTTTATGGCCATTTTGCATGTCAGCAGGGCAGTTCATGCCTGCCAGGGACCTGACTGTGGGAGGGATCATCCCTCTGCCATCTGTAGGGACCTCTTCCCACCTTGAGAACAGGCAGAGAAATACCCAGCGTGGAAACTGGGACTCATGGAAGGGGATCTCAAAGCCCAGCACTCTGGAGAGGATTGTCTCATGCTTGTGCATTCACTTGGGATCAGAGTGCACTTTTGTGTCCCACAGAAGGCTTCTTGTGCAGCCTCAGGCTGGTCCTTGCACCTTGAAGCTTGGTTTTTTCCCATGCAATGAGGAGAGCAACCTTTTCCATCAGCTGCCTGTGACCAAGGATGCTCGGGTGCCATGAGGAGAGGGCAGACATCCATTGGGTCAGCTCCATGAAGGATCCAGCTCTCGGCAGCCACAAGCAGCAGCAGCAGGAAAGCAAAGTGCTTCTGCTGAGCTGAAATGGAAGTTGTAAGTGGGACCTGATCACTGCCCAAAAGCCAAAGGACTCCCTCCTCCTCCTCCTCCCCTGCCCCAGTGCAAACAGCAGATTAACAATTTATTTGACGTGTTGTGGCCGGTTGGTTTCTTCACCCACTCCCCTGATCAGAGGGAATAAACGTTGCAGTGTGCAAGAATGTTCATTTCAGGTGAGGGTAAATATAGAAAGGAAAACCTGCTGAGAGCAAGCCATTTATTTCTGCGTTTGGAAGCCTCTGCTCATAAACAGGCAGTCATAGCCATTTGGAAAATCCCAGCGTGGTTTCCTTGGCCATCCCAGAAGAACATTTACTTTCCTGTAGGTTAAGAAGTTCGTTTTAAATTAAAAAAAATAATAAAATAATGGCATCTCCCAGCCGCCCCCGGGGGTTCAGGGCTTGTTGACACACTGAGGCTGCTCTGTTCTCACGTGAAACTGCTCCAGTGCAGGATCACAGAGATCCTGTAGGGCTTTCCCAGCTGGCAGTGCTGTGGGGGAACCTTGTTTTTTGGGTTCCCCTTGTTTCCACAGCTTATCATAGAATGGTTTGGGTTGGAAAGGACCTTAAGATCATTTAGTTCCAACCCCTGCCATGGGCAGGGACCCCTTCCATAGAGCAGCTTGCTCCAAGCCCCTGTGTCCAACCTGGCCTTGAACACTGCCAGGGATGGGGCAGCCACAGCTTGTCTGGGCACCCTGTGCCAGCGCCTCAGCACCCTCACAGGGAAGAGCTTCTGCCTTAGATCCAACCTGAACTTGCCCTGTTTCAGTCTGAACCCATCATCCCTTGTCCTATTGCTACAGTCCCTGATGAAGAGTCCCTCTCCAGCATCCTTGGAGCCCCCTTCAGATATTGGAAAGCTGCTTGTGTTGGGCTTGGGATTTTGTCAGACCTTTTACCCATGTGTAGGGTTAGAATACCCAGGTTTTGGGGGTGCTGGTGGTGAGGATGCAGTGTGGTACTTGTAGGGATCTCAAGAGTCCTGTGCTTGGGAGGCTGGGCCAAAGGGATGATCCTGTCACACTGAGCTTGTGCTGGACCAGAAAACATCTGAGGGTTTTGGGAGAGTGTGCCAAAGACAAGAGGAGAGTGTGGACCGCAGGAGCATCCATCAAACAAGCCAACAGCCAGGGTAAGCCTGTGGCGCGCTGCTGCAGCAGCATGGGAGAGACACTCCAAAATGGCATCATAGGAGGGGGGTGAGGAAGGTCTTGCCCAGGCCCTGCATCCCTCCTCTATCCTGAAAGCAGCGCTAAGGAAAACCATGTGGGGAGAGCAGCCAGCTTGAATTGGACGGCTGCCCCACGGCTGCTCTCCGTGGCTGGCACCGGCCAAGCAGGAGCCAGCTCCCAGCTCTGAAGTTTCCTGCAGTCAATAAGGGTCTCTCCGTGTTTTCCACAGGCTCTGGATTTGGCTCGGGTTTGCCTTGGTTTCCGAAGGCAAGAGGCAGTTAAGTCTCTTGGAAGAATGAATTAATTAGCAAATGCCTTTGGTCAGGTCAGTGCCCTCGAGTAAAAGCGTGTTTCATGCTTTAAAGCAGAGCCTCTGCATGCAGGTAAGCTTTAAAAAGCTTGTATTACCCTCAGTATTTTAAGAGTTTCACATACATCATCCTGGAGGAACCCTTTCTAAAAAAAAAGGAGGAAAAAAGCCTCCCCCAAGCGTGGTGTTGACTCTAAGGTAGCATTTGTATAAGTAACATAATATTGACGCAGTTGGCTGAGGTCTGGCTGGGGCTGTTGGAAATAAACTGCTGCCTTGTTAAATTGTCACTGGAAATGCAAGTGGGAAAAGGACTCACATCTTACACATAAAATGCTGCTTTACTACAGCAGGAAAAAACTCAGGAATTAATAGGTCTCCTTCTGCTCGAGGGTGTTGGATTTAACCCCGAGTAAGATTCATAAACTATTTTAAGGAGAGAAGTGCTACTTTTAAACACTTGTGTCTGGGTCCTGGAGTTAAAGTGGTGTCACTGGTGCTGAGTTAACCCTAAAGTCCTCATATGCTGGCCCCGGGATCATGCAGACGCAGATAGTGCTCTTGTGGAATATACAGACACATCAGCACCTGATAAGCGTGTGTGAATTTGGTTTTGATGAGTACCGAGTACAATGTGTTCCAACAGCCTGTGTCAGAAATGTTTCAGGCCTCAAATGCTTCAGCTTTGAAGCAGCTCTTCCCTGTGAGGGTGCTGAGGCGCTGGCACAGGGTGCCCGGAGAAGCTGTGGCTGCCCCATCCCTGGCAGTGTTCAAGGCCAGGTTGGACGGGGTTGGAGTAATCTGCTCTCATGTGAGTTGTTCCTGCCTGTGGCAGGGGGGTGAAAATGGTGATCTTAAGGTCCTTTCCAACACAAACTATTCTATGATTCAACCTGAACCCTGAGCTTGATTTTGTGTGTAGGACATGAAATGCATTTAAAACACTTGTTCCAAAGCTGTGCCTGGGCTGAACATGAAGCAGCCACAGAGTGTTGCTGAATCTACCTGGAGGGTGATCCAGTGCACCCCAAAAGACTCCTTTTGATTTCAGTAGCTCTAAGAGCTATTATCAGGCTATCTTCCGTGGGAAATGTGATTAACAGAGCTTTAACGAGGGATCTATCACTTTCCTTTCTACCCAAAGCCCCTTCCTTCTCCACCCACATCCTGCTGATGTGCCAGTTGACATACATGTGCTCATGGAAAAGGAGGATGCGATAAAAGCCATATGGAGCATGGAGCAAGTCAGTGGCATGGGGTCCAACTCACCAGTGTAATTATACATGCTCCAGTATGATTTCCCAGTAATTATTCTGGAATAAACCCCTGCCTATTTCTGTAAGAGCTTATGTCACTTGGAAAGCTGTTATAAATTCAGCTGGAAAAAGGGACCCTTATTCTGGGGTAAATGTGGTTAGTGGTTAGCTGGGAATAGGGCTATTCCTGGTGCTGCCATCGAGCTTCCTGGTGACGCTGGTTAGGTCACCTCACCTCAGTGTGTGTCACCTTCTGCTGCAGACTGGGAATTACAAACAAGGGCACTTTGGGAAGCTCCGTGACACTGGAAAAAAGGTGTCAGAGGGTGACAGGCAGACATTTAGTGGGACTTGGGGCTTTTTTATCCACATTGGAGGCATCTTGATAAAACTGGGCTTTGGGGGAAATGAAGGATGAAGCCGGGAGCTGGTGATAGGGGCTGGTGGCGTCAGTGAAGTCCATGCTGTTGGTGTGTTACAGAGAATACTGTTTTCCTCCCTGTTTTTAAAATAGTCTATTTTGTTCTGAGTTCTAGACCACAGCCTCACTAGGGCATCAAAATGTCTCTGCTGCCAGCTTCTTCTAGTGTGCAGTGTCAGGATACGGTACCAGCACCCATCACCCGAACTGCTGGGTGCTCTGGGTGCTGTGAAGAGGTGAGGTCCTGCCTGGGACTGGCAGTGCTGTGCCTCTGTGAACCAGAGAGGAAGGGGAATCTCCTGATTTGCAGCATTTTGCCCTTTTTTTCTTCCAGTATCCTGCCTGATTCACTTGCTGCTTCTGCAAGCCCTCAGGTCTTTTATGGGAGTTTTGCTTTTGCCTGTTACTTCTCAGCAGCTTCTAGTGCTTAGAAACCTCTTTTGGCTCCAGCATCATGCAGATGTGTGATCAGAGATGAAGATGCAGCTCACTCACACCATAGGGCATTGAATTCATGCTAGAGATGGGGAGGTCTAGTTTCAGAGTTTCCTTTAGTTTGCACAGATAGCACAGGGGGGCTCCCAAGCCACAGCCTGTCAGCTTTGCCAAAGCAGGAGCTGCCCGTGGAGCAGATGGACCAAGGTGCTGATGGCGAGAGGTGAAGGGAGTGTCTGTCCTGGTGCATTCCCATGCGCTCCGTCCCGGCATGAGCACTGGAGCAGGACTCGTGCTGCTCCTCTTGGGCTTGAGCCAGGGAGGCAGAGGGGAAAAAGCTCTTTACAGCCCATTAGACCTCCCCAGAGCCGCTCGGCCCCTCTCCTAATAAAAGTGGTGGTGGAAGCCACAGAAACATTACGGCCGGTCTGCAGAAGATGCCGGTCTGCAGAAGATGCCAACCCGCCGCTCCATGTACCTCCCTAGTGGCTTTGCCAGAGCTGCTGACCCTCCCGGCAGCCCCGGCTGCTGGAATTCCCTCTGGGAACACAGGGCCAGTCCCCTGTCTGTTCTGAGCTCCCCCAGCAAAACACACATGGGAGAGTTCCAAGTGCAAATGTGTGTGTGCTAATGGGAAATGAATTGCCTCTTGCCCCGAAGCTTTGCAGCTTGAGGAAAACAAGGCCGGGTCTAGGAATGACCTCATATTGCCTCCCAGGGAATGTTTTGCCAGATGAAGGGGGGAGAAGCAGCATCAGGACTGCACAATGTATGTATCTCTCTGCCTGTGTAAACATCTCTGTAGCTGCAGAAACCTCTTAAACCCCTGAATGAGAGAAGGGCTGCTTTGATCTGTGGATGTGGTGGTTGGTTTCCAAGGGCAGAATCCGTTCTTTTTTTAATTTTCCTTCAAATTAAAAAAATGCCTGTTGTGATCTTTTGCTTTTATTCCTTGGCGAAGGGACGGGAGCAGGGTGCAGTAAATTCTCATTACTCCCCATGTAACCATTTCGGCATGGTTGACAATTCCTCTCTGGCTCTTCAGTGCCGCAGCACAATGGACCGAAACTTCTGGCCCTACATGAAGCCAAAGCAAATGGATTTTGCCCAGAAGTGCACGACGGGGAGTGGAGGCAGTGGGAAGGAGACTCCTGTCGCCTCCTTCCCTGCCAGAAACACGCATAGAGACACACACGTGTGTGCGCACAGGGCTTGGGATGGAGGGGTTGTCCCAGTGCTTTTGAAGGGCTCCAGGGAGGGCTCCTGGGAATGGATCCGTGCAACCCTGTGGCAGCAGGAGCTGGTGAGGAGCCATCGGGGCTGAAGCACTGGGTTGTCGTGCAGGAGGTTTAAGTGTGATTCATGGCTCTCCCTCCAGACTCCCTGTGTGATCTCGGGAATCTCCATCTGCGCTCTGGATGTCCCTGTGCTCGGAGGGGAACTGTGGCAGCCCTGGGACCTCCATCAGCCCTTCTGCTCAACCAGTCCTCGTGCTTTTGGAAGAAAACAAGATTATGCATTTATTCAGGGAGTTTCCAAATGTCAGCTCCTTGCCCCAACCCATGGTGCTTCACAACCCTGTTGGAGGAGTGAGACATGGGGTTTGCAACCCCTTTGCTCCCTATGGTGTGAATGATGCTGCCTTCAGCTGAGGACCTACCTTCAACAGCAAAACCCAGCCCTCAGTGCAAGGCACTGGTTGAACTGGGAGCCTTTGGCTGGAGATCTCTCCCCACCGAGGCTGTCTGGGTGTGAGCAAGGAGTTTGCTGTCCCCCTGTGCTGTCATGTGGCTGCCCGGTGTCTTGGCGTTGTGATTACATACGATGCTGTGTATTTAAACTGGTTTATGGATGTTTATACGAATGTGTAAACCTGTAATTTAGAAGCTTGGTTATAAATCAACATCGCTGAAGGTCTTGTCCCTTGTGCCTCGAGATCACTTTCCAGATTTAGAAGATAGGTTAGAGGAAAGGAAAAAGAGGAGGACTGTTTAGTTTTCCTCTGGTTATGATGATAAAGGATCATGGGATGGGATGTGTCCCGCACTCTGAGGTGTGGTGGTTGGGCACAGGGATCCCAAGCAGAGAGTTCCCATTTTGACTCATTTTGGCCCATTTTAATGGCCTCAAGCTGCCCCAGGGCAGGTTTAGATGGAGCTGAGGAACAATTCCTGCCCCAGAGGGTGCTCAGGCATTGGAACAGGCTGCCCAGGGCAGGGCTGCAGTCACCGTCCCTGCAAGTGTTCACACAGCGTGGAGACGAGGCCTCAGTGCCATGGGTTAGGGGTGGCCTTGGCAGTGCTGGGGTAAGGGTTGGACTGGATGGGATTAAAGGAGCCAGGAGCCTCCTCCAGTGGGGTGCTGAGTGGGATGGCACATTCCCACTGGGGGATCATGATCCTTTCCTAATGCATCCTAACAGTGACACCTCCATATTAGTATTTTACATATATAAAAACCTATTACAGCTTTAATAATCATTTCTGCATCTTAGTCCCTTCCCAAGCTGCCCTGGAGCCTGGCTGTGCCAGGAATGGTTGTGCACTACTGTTTTGATTCCCTATCATGTAGCAAGATGTGCTGTGAGTTACTGCACTGGTCGTGTTGGTGCAAGTGCTCTTCCTCTGGATTTCTTACCCAACTGGGCTAGGGCAGAGCCAGTTGTCTCTGTTGAGAAATCCCTTTTAGCTAGGATGGGCTGGAAGCTGCCTTGCGCTGAGCTGCCAGCCCAGTCAGACAAGAGCCCTGCAGACACCCCTGGCTCCAGGTTTACCTGCAGCCATCATGCAGATGTGAGTTTGGATGTTGGAGACTTATGCTGGGTGTAATGGGCACATCTGTGCTTCTGTCCTTTGGCTGATGCTGGTCAACCCCTCGAAGGGGTTGGTTCCTGCATGGGTTTAGGGCCCCGATGCTCAGTGTGTGTGACCCGCTGGCAGCCAGCAGAGCTTTGTGGGTGCAGGATAGCTCTGCAGGGCTGGGCTGGCCTCTGCCTTTGGAAAGACCCATTGTGTGGATGAGCTCCTGATTTCCACATGGGGTGCTCGCCTGGGCCAGCCATGCTGCATCTGTCCCATCTGAAACACACCTGCTTCTGCAAACCCACTCCCTCAGGGAAGATCCCATGAAGGCAGCCCAAGGGTCAGGCATTTCTGTAGGGAAAGCATAACCAGACCCAGGGACTCCTCAGCATCCTCCTGTCCAGCTGAGGTCCCTCCCCTTCTCTCCACAGCAAGATGAGAGCCGGTGCCTTGGCTTAGCCGGACACCTTCCATCACCTCCAGCCCCCTTTATTGTATCTTTAGGGGTTATTAGGACAAAAGAGGGTATGGAAAGACTACAGGGCAGCAGGGTGGGCTGGGAGGACCCCATGGGCAGGATGACCACTGGCTCCATGGGACCCCATGTTCCTGAGCAGGTGGAATCACCATAAGCCTTAATCCCGACCACGTTCCCAGCTCCTAGCCCTATCTCCTGCTGCAATTTCCCAGCTGAGCAGGAACACCCTGGAAGAGAGATGGTGCCAGCAGCTCCCATTGCAGGGGCAGCCACGGGGCATGGCAGAGGGTCCCTCTGCACCCCTGGGCTGCCGGCTGCAGGGGGGGCAGCCCGGGAAAGGCTCCTCCGAGCAAGCAAACACCCCCTGGGATACTCAGGTCTTTTTTTCTTCCCCCTTCGACCCTTATTTCCAGCCCCTCCTTCCCCACCTTTCTCTTACAAATAGCAGAGCTGCTTTCTGATCCCAAATTCCACCATCGCAGCACCCCAAGATGCTCCCACAGCCGCTGAGCCCAGCCAGGCTGTGCCATCTGCAAACTCTGTTTTAGGGTTTTTTCTTACATGTGTATGTATACATGTGCGTGTGTGTGGTTTTCCCTCCCCTTTTCCACCCATTGCCTTTTCCCATGCCATACCCCTCCCCTTGCATGTCCCGTTCCCCCCCCCCCCCCCCCCTTGCCACCACCCCAAGCCCTCGGTGGCCGAGGGGCTGCGAGGTGGGTCTGGGGGTTGCGGGGGGCTTTGCATTGATGCATTGATCGCCCCTGGTCTCCGCCTGACCTCCCTGCTCCCAGGGAAGCAGTCTCCATGGCTACTGGCCCTTCTCCTCCAGAGTAGACTGTAAATTCCTGCAGGCAAAGCCCAGCCTTGGGGGTACGAGGGAGGGGGAGCCGGGAAGGAGTAAACCAAAGCCAAATAGAAAGAAAGAAAGGCTGGGAGAGAGAGAGAGAGAGAGAAGGGCGTTGCTTGGATGGGGCTCTCCTTTCCACTCCCCTTTCTCAGGTCCCCAGCACCAGGGCAAGGCGCCTGCTTCCCCCCTCCAGCGCTGCTGCTGCTGCTCCTGCTCCTGCTGCTGCTCTCTTGCAAAACTGGAATTGGCTGGGATTATTTAAGGGGGGGAGAAAAAAAAGGAGAGAAGAAGGGATCAGAGCGGCCGCCAGAGAGAGGGCGATAGAGTCCACTTTCCTCCAACTGCCCTGGGTCTCCTTCCCTCGCGCTCTCCTCTTTAGCAACACCAAGAGCCCCAAACTGAACCCAGAGCAGCTTTTCCATCAGTTCTGCTCCCTTCCTTCCCTCTGTCTCACACACGGCAAGAAGAGAGCCCCTTCCTCCTCTTGATTTCCCTTCGCATGCTCAGCCTCTTGTTTCCTTTAAAGCACTGGAAATCCCCCCCGTCTTGCCCCTTACTCCTCCATGCAGACTGGGATTGCAATGGGAGTTTTGCAGCTTGCTGGATTTTCCATCCTTTTCTTTCTCCTGCACTCTGGAAACACGCTGGCAAATAAAGCCAGTCAAGGTAAGAGAAAATCTCCCCAGCTCGAAGGGTTGCTGTTCGATGCGTGCGTTAGGACCTCTTTGGATCTGGGGTTTTAGATGCAGGCTGGAGGAATTAGCAGCAATAACAGCAAATAGTGGAGGGGATGTTAAACGGTGCGTGCAGATATTCTTGCTGCTGCCTTTGCTTTGGGGTTGTTTTTTCTGGGAACTCTTTCAGGAGTTGTGCTTTTTGCACTTTAGGATTTGGTTCAGACGCTTTCTCTCAAGGCAGGGGGTGCAGAGGCAGAAAATTCGGGTGGGCAAAGAAGTCTGCACCCATCGCAGGGAAAACGCGGCCGTTTGGAGGGGCTTGGGGGGCTTTTCTGGGGTAGGGTGTCCGTGGGATGGGATCACACCCACAGGGCTCCTTTGGGGCTGGGTTGGAGGGAAGAGACCGTGATGTCTGTAACGCCGGGAGGTTGCGTCTGTGGCTGTGTGTGTTGTACCCAGGCAGGGGTTGAATCTGCAGCGCTGTGCTATAGGGGGTGGGGGGCTGAACACAGCAAAGCTTGAAAAATACAGGAGCTCTTTCCCGATCTCTGGCAAAAAGAGGGAGGTACGTCCCAGCGTTATCAACTTCAGGCTTTCTGCTCCACCACTCTGTAATCGAGCCTTGATTTCTCCTGCCCAGACACACACATGTAGCTTTATGTATGGTCTAAGCTATACCTTAGGTTTTCTATAGCACCTCTATATTTAGCTGGGTTTTTTTCCCTTACACACGCGCAGGAGTGCGCGCGCACACCCAAACACACACAGCCCTATGTGCATGATCCCCTTGGCTCTCTCAAGGGGGGGTTCCTCTTAACTCCCCGCTCTGAATCTCTTGGGGTTTCTTTTCTTTTTGGTGTTTTTTCCATACACTCCACGGTGTGTAAGATTTATCAAACCCAGCTTTGGCTCTTGCTATTGTAGTAGCTGCGTGTTTATGCGTACGGCGAGATTAAATAGAGTGTGAATGAAATATAGGAGCACAGGATAGGATTAAAGAGCTCTTGTAAGAGTATTTCAGCCCCGTGCATGGTCGCCCTGAGCCCTGTCACCGACAAAGTTAGAAGGAATTTCAAGGCTATTGTCTTATCTGGCTTAAAGTGTTCCTTAAACAATAGGAGACTTTTCAGGAGGGCAGTCTGGGCAAGCACGGGGGACGTGTTCCAGGGCAAAGGTTTGGTAAGAAGGCATCCAACTTCATGTAAAGCTTTATGATTTAGGCATAGACAGGAATGCTTAGGTTTCTATCCATCTCCATCCCCCCCCCCCCCCCCCCCCCCAATTATCTTGAGTGTATGCATTGCTTTCATTTCTTATCATAATATTTATTTATTAAGGCCTTTTGGTTTCCAGTTCCATTTAAGCCTGAGCCAGAATTGCATTAAAATAGCAAAGTAAAATTCCATCGTGCAGAGACTTGACAGATCCCTGCGGGGAAGGAGAGGGGTGGAGTGGGGGTGGAGAGAGGTGAGCTCAATCCTGCACCGAGGGAGGTCACCCGCCGTATGCCTGGGATGGTGCTGGCTCATGCCAGCCCCTGGAGAAGTCACGGAGCAGAGCTGGGGTCCGGACACTCTGCAGCGGTGGGGGGGTTACGGTGGAGAGTGGAGCTGCTGCTGTGGGGTTCTGAGGGCTGGAGAGAGAAGGGTGAAGGCTGGCGCCTGTGGGTATGTGAGGGCTCAGGGCAGCGGCGGATCTGGACCTTTTGGAATGAACCTGAAGTTGTGGCCCCAGCATCACCCCACACTATTCCTATAACCCAATGCTACCTCGTTTTGTGTGTGTGCAAGTGTTGTGGAGCTCTTCAAAGCCACCCTGTGTGCCTGGGCATGTTTTAGTAGGGTATTTCTGAAAGCATCAGGCATCCCCCCTGCATCTGTGAGGTGATACCCTAAGGATGGGGTACACAGCACCCTCCCACCTCACTGGGTGACTGTCAGGGGCTGGGGATGGCTCCTCTTCCATCAGATGGGTTTGTTTTGCTGTGCTAACATCACCCTGTGTGTCGGGCTCGCTGGCTCATTGCTCACTCTGAATTACCCTGGGAAGTTTAGTCTGTAGGGAAGGAAGGAGTTAGCAGAGCCATTCGCTGGGCCTGCAGGGTGTCTGCCAGAGGACCTGCCTGTCTGCAGGGTTTATTGGGTCAGTTTAAGGCTAGGAAAGCTTTCAAGAGGAGAACTGACAGTATAAATCCAAGGAACCCCAGGGAAGCTCCCAGTGTGCATTCAGCTGGGATGAAGTCTCCCTGTGGTCTCCCTGCCAAGGTGTCCAAACAGCCCCAAGCTGCTGCTGTACCCACAGCTCCCTGGTCTTTGGACAAGTAGTGCCACCCCCAGTCCCGTCCTGTTCTCATCAGTGCATCCCACAGCCTGCCAGGCAGAGGAGCCTCTCAGTGGAGCAGCGCCCTTGCCCATCATCTGCCAACATCAGTCCTGCCTTGTGTGCTGAGGGTGATGGAGCCTGAGGGCTGGCAGATTTACCCCCTCCTCTTGTACCACGGAGTGCCCGGATCCGGCCCTGCCACACTGCTGGCAGCACCCCCATAACTGGAGACAAGGTGCAGGATTCACCACTTTTTTTCCTGAAACCAAATTGCAGGAATGAGGCCGGGAGAACAGAGCCGGGAGGGAGATGCAGCATCTCCCTGGGCACCCCAGTTTGCAGCTCCCACAGCCCAGCCACCCACCCAGTGCAGGGTCCGAAGTGGGACCACGACCCTAGCGCAGTGTGATGGTCACCCACGATTAGAACCAGACCTTTTGGCCAGTGCTCTGGGATGAAGCCCCCATCCAGCGTGGGGACTGGCTTTGGCTGGGATGCACCTGCGGAGCCTACACCGCCAGATTCCTTTCATACACATATATATATATTTTAGGAGTCTAAGTTTTTCCAATTGCAGCAGAGATGCTGTTTGATTCCCTCCCACCTCCACCGAACTTCCTCCCCTCGGCCCCCGCTCCCCTCCCTCCCGTGCATTCACAGTGTGCGACTGTTGTGCCTGTCCCCTCCGCCCCTCTGAAATATGAAATGTAAAACTGTAAACATTTCAGCATAGAGCAGTTCAAAGGAGAGCTTTGACTGAGGGCGTCCAACATGCCTGTACTGAGATTAAAAAGGGGAAAAGGGGGAGTGGGAAGGAGGGAAGAAGAGGGGTTTTTTGTAACTGCCAATGGGAGTATAAATATTCAGACACCTTGAGCCTTGCAGTGGGGATGTATTGCTGCCTCCAAACTGCTCAGGAGGGTTTTCGCTTTTAGTTTTATAGAGACTGTTCCTTTGCCAGATGGTCGTACCGGAGTAATCCATTTAGGAAAAAACTGTGCATGAATAACCTTAACCTTCACTTCCAAAGTTGTAAGTCCCCTGAGAGGCTTTAGGAGAAGCTTGGGATGGCAAATAAAGTTTGCTCTGTGTTTCTGTGAGGATGGGCTGGAGATGTGATTGTTGCTCCCAAAGCCAGAACCAAACACACACATTTTTAAAGGCAAGCTTTGAGCAGCTTGATAAGCTAAATGAACAACAGCAGCAACAGCAGTTCCCATGGGAGATGAGCACACTGCTGGTGTGGAGCACCAAACCCTCCTCGGAGGAATCACAACTGAATTGAGTGACCAGGGTTGGCTCAGGGAGGTGGGATGGGGATGGAAGGAGCATTTCCCACCCCAGGGGACGCTGGTGATGGTGGTGGATCTCAGATCCATCAGGTTGACCCAGGCTGGTGCAGGTGATGAGGACCTCAACCCAACTCTGCCCTCACAGCAGTGGGATGCATCAGTGAGGGGGAAAAAAGCTGCTCTGGGGGCACTGGGAGCTTTGGGGAAGCAAAACCTGGGGTGAGGGGTGCAGAGCAGGGTCTGGGTATGGGGCAGTGGAGTGGCCAGGCAGTGAACCCCCTCAGGTCCTCACTGTGACTTGTGGTTCTGCATCCTTCATGTGTGCTCCATCCACAGGGCCAAGTACTGTGGCTGCATCCAGCAGGTCCCATCTGCTTTTAGGCATGGAGCACCGGGCTCCAGCAGTGGGGCTTGGTGAGATGCAGACATCCCTCTACCAGGGACCACGGGCGCCACATCCCTGAGCCAGCCATCACTGACCACCCGAGTTAGATCTTGAGTTCAGATGATGCATATTTGGCCAATTTACACAAAGCCATCCCACGGAGAATCTTCATCTCCTCTGTCCAGCCTGCGGCTCCCATTCCTTTCCCAGTGGGATACCACTGCCCACGGCCGTGCTCTGTGCCCATCCCACTGCAGCGCAGCACGGGTTGCCCTCGTGAGCTCCCCGGGCAAACAAATGCTTAATAAACTGCACCACGGTGTCTGAGGTGGTTATTAATACCCTGGTAAAAAGAGCTACTGAAGTTATAAAGCTTTAATTTGGCATTAAGGCCGAGTGGAAACTCCACGTGCCTGCCAACAGCTACACACACATCCCTATACAGGCAGGCTGTTAACATATATGCCGATATAAAAATAAAGAATAAAATCAAGTTGAAAGAAAGAGCTGAAGTGCTCGCAGAAGAGGGGGAAAAGGACAGTGGATTGGTGTGTTTAGGGGGTTTCTGGTTAGTTTTTGCTGCCCTGTCTTGGCCTCCTCCTCAAATTTATTTGGACTTTCAGCCTATGGATAAAACCCCATCTTTTATTATTATTTTTCTTGTTTTAAACAAAATAAGGAAGTGAGGAAAGAGCCTCAATCCAGGCTCTAAAAATATATGAGCTGTTGCTTTACGGCGCACATTGCCGGCAGCCCGACGCCACAGGGATGGGCGCAGATGTGGGACCTGGGTGCCCATGGGCTCCAGCACCACCAGCCTCAGTCAAAGCCCTTCTCTTCCCGGCTGGGTGCACCCCGGTCCTGGGGGGCTGGCGGTCCCCCCACTTTTGGCACTCTCGAAATGGCAGTGGCGTTGAAACCGTCTGCCTCCAGTGCCTTTGAAATGGAGAATAAAGCTGCAGCTGGAGCGGAACGGGGCCCAACAGCCAGTGCTGGAAAATCCCACCCACAACGGAAGAAAAAACATTGCCCGAGGCACAGGGTGAGCATGGAGCCTCCTGCCCTGCCTCACAAACTCCCCAGCACAGTGGGGCAAGGATGCTCCTGCTCCCTGAGGAGTCCCAATTCACCTCAGAGCATGGGAGCAGGGACCACTGGACATGGGTCAGACCTTGGTCTCCACCAGGATGTGATGTCTTCAGTGCTCAGTATCCCACGCAGAGCAAGGTGCCCCAGTTCTGGGGATTTCATAGAATCCAACTGGTTTGTGTGGGAAGGGACCTTAAAGCTCCTCCAGCTCCAACCCCTGCCATGGGCAGGGACCCCTTCCACTGGAGCAGCTTGCTCCAAGCCCCTGTGTCCAACCTGGCCTTGAACACTGCCAGGGATGGGACATCTATTTGAGGCATGATGTATCCGTCTTGTTGCCAGGTCTGGGCTTGTTTCAGGCAGCTTGGGATGATAAAGGGTTTCTGGTTGTTCGTCCAAGCAGGGTAAGTGAGGGATGCAGGTCTGCAACCTGGCTGGTTTCCCCCACAAAGCCCACGTGGGTTTGGAACCTGGACTTCAGAAGGTCTCAAGCAGTGGGATGAGCAGGGTGCACCCCAGTGAGGAGTTTGCAAGAACGAATGGAGATGGGAACATCAGTAAGGATGTGGTGAGGCACTGGAACAGGCTGCGCAAAGAAGGGTAAATGCTTCATCCCTGGCAGAGTTTAAGGCCAGGTTGGACAGAGCCTTGGGCAATGTGGTCTAAGGTATCCCTGCCCGTAGCAGGGGGTTGGAGCTGGATGATCTGAAGGTCCTTTCCAGCCCAAACCATTGTGTGATTCCATCATTCTGTGATTTACTTTGTTAAATCTTCTCTTTGCTTGGCTTGAATATGAAATCCCTGGAGCACCTGCAGCAGCCCAGCCGATGGCTTTTTTCTGGATGCATTATATTCTCCTGTGGGAAGAGCAGGTTGTCCCAACAACTGAGCTGCCCTTTGGTGGGAAAACACCGGTTACATTGACAAAAAAAAAAAAGCAAAAGTATAGTTTTTCAGAGGTTTTTTGTTTGGTTTTTTTTTAATTCACTCCATCATTTTGGAAGGATACTCCTGAGGAGCCAAAACTTCAGCCTGCTGACATTAGGGTCTTTGCCAACCTTAGGGTGGCTCCTGGGGTCCCAGGGAGAGTGTTTAGTCACTCTTCCCACACACTCACACACACACTTTTTTCCCCCTTTTTCTTCCTTTCTTTTTTATGATCCCATAACCTTTCAGAATGTCTCCAGCTTTGGAAAAATTACAGAGTGTCAAATTTATAATGTTTTCTTTTGTACTTCTGTGTAATCTTTCCAAAGTTAGAGACGTTTTGAAGTTACAGAATGGAAAAGAAAAAGATAGAAAAGACCAATAACACACATGTGTGAGGGGGAGAGACGTGATGTTGTGTTCAGTGCTGCACAGACCTCGTCCATGGCCTTGACTTTGGGGGAGCAGGAGGAAAAAGAAATAGAAAATACCCCCCCCCCAAAAAAAGTGAGGTTTCTGGCCGAAGGGTGGGAAAACATCAGTGATGTGATGGTTGATGGGTGCTGTGTGGGTTTGGGTGTTTTTAGCAGGAGATGGGGTTGATGATTGGTCTGTACTGTTTGGATGCTGGATCCCACCTGGGTGTCAGGGTGAGTGCTTGGGGTGCTGGGAGCCAGCAACTCTCCCCTTGGGACCATCAATTGGAAGCACCAAGGTGTGATTTATAACCTGGTAGGGGAAGAGCTGAGGGAGTGCTCTGAATCCTTAGGGTCAGAACCAGGATCTGCAAATGCAGTAGATCTTTGGTTCAGCATCGCCCATGTTGCTGTGGACTCCTTGTGCTCATTGCTGCTTGTGGAGCAGAGAGCACTCAACATCCCACTCGCATCCCCCTGCTCCAGTGCAGCATCCTCCCACCACCCACCTGGGAGCCCCGGTGAGGGATGCAGGAGCCGGAGGTGAAGTCACTGGAGGCGGTGATGCCAAACAGCACTAATGGGTGGTGGAAGTGCTGCTTCTTATGGCAAAAGGCCCTTTTGAGCCTGAGAACATGGTCAGGAAGGAGCAAGCTCTGCTCCCTGTGGCTTTTGCAGGGTTTTATCCACCAGTGATGATTTGCACATGCTTTTTGGTCTGGAGGATGGGGCCTTTGCAGGTGGGTCAGGAGTGCAGCGGCGCAGCCGTGCCATAGGGTTTGCAGCCAAATGTGAAGTTTGGCTGGGGAGGAACCAAACCTGCACCATGCTCAGCGCCCCAGAGGGAGAACAGCCCTTCCCAAGACCCACAGGACCCCTGTGCAGGGCTGTGAACCTCTCCCCAGGGATGCGTTGGGTGCTGGGAGCAGGGTGCTGGTCCCCTGTGCAAGCCCTCCATCGTTCCCACTGCAGTGGGTCAAGCTCCGGGCAGTGATGAATGGCCCCGGGGAGGCCATGGTGGCCGCGGGCCAT
Source organism: Pezoporus wallicus (assembly GCF_028554395.1). Lineage (NCBI taxonomy): Eukaryota > Metazoa > Chordata > Aves > Psittaciformes > Psittacidae > Pezoporus > Pezoporus wallicus. The sequence goes on along the minus strand of NW_026635152.1, from coordinate 539,316 downwards.
GGCTAATGTCAAATAACAAATATGAATGTGGCTGTAAATATTTATACAATGCGCAGGCACGTGCCGCCTCCCCGGTGCGGAGGCAAAGCTCTCCTGCCCCCGCCGCTGACTCACAGCTCCCGGCAAGGAGCCTCCAGGATGGCTGGGATAAGGCTCGGGACGATGCTCCGGTGGCCGTGGCCCCCGTCCTGGCAGGGCTGCCTGCCCACCCGCGGCTTGCAGGGATGTTTCATGTTCTTGGAGCAGCTTTCTAAAGGCAGCTGAGAGCTTCTCAGCCTCGGGTTTCTCTTTCTGGGGTGCAGGGCAGCTGGAGGGCCCCTTGATCCCCCTTCCCTGGTGAGATCCTCCCCATCCCAGTGGGAGGTGGTGGAGGTGAATATCCCCAGGAGCAGAACTGACGTTCCCATGTGCTGGTGGAGTCAGAGCATGGAGCTCAGGGTGCTCAGGGAGCCCTGCCCGCGCCTGAAGGGCTGTGGGTGATGCTCAGCACGCACCTCCCCTGCCAGGGGCACTCAGCTGCCTTACATCCTGGCAGGCATTGGCAGCCAGAGAGGGGATGTGCCTGCTCCGGAGCACCACACCTCCCTTCCTGCCTGTGAGGGAAGGCAGAGAGCAGGCAGGTGAGCAGCCTCTGGATCACAAACCTCTGCTCCACGTGCTCAAGGCTCCTCTGTTTCCCAAATGCCATTAAACCCTCCACTCCCACAGCCTCTTGCCATGGCAAACCCTGGGGCATCACCACTTGAGGCCGTCGCTGGTGCACAGTGCTCCAGATGTCATGCTCTGGGTACCAGGGTGCTGCATCCCGGATAAGTGGGTTGAGGGGCAAAAGGGGGAATGGGAAGATGCAGATTTTGGCTGTGTCCCCAAGGAAGCTTTGATGTTTTCACATCTTCCCACTCCCGGCTCCCAGGTTTATTTAGCGTGGTTCCTGCTAATTCCTGCACATCCTTCTGCACCTAAGAATAGAAAGCGATGATGATGATTTGGGTGACTGGTCAGCTCAGGAAATGGCTAACAGGAGACAAGAGACTTTCACCTCACCCTGGGCTGGCTCCAGCCTGGACTCTGGGCTCCTGAGCAGTGTTTCCTGCCATCAGACATGTGAGAGAGTCGGGGGGTTTCAGGGTGGTTTGTATGAGAGTGGGGACATAGGCTCATGAGTGGACCTAGTGATGCACCATGTCCCTCAGTGAGGCCATCGCCCGTTGTGTCAGGGCTGGGTGTACTGCACTGCTCCCTCAAGCCTTTCTGGGTCATGGGCTGGTTGAGGAGCTGGAGCGCTGCTTGGTTTCATCCCCTCAAGCAGTGGCTCCAGTGGGGTAGAGCCCCCCCAGCTCTCCCCATCGCTCCCCTGCCTCTCCCCTTGCAGATGTCGATGAGTGCGTGGAGGGCACTGACAACTGCCACATCGATGCCATCTGCCAGAACACCCCGAAGTCCTACAAGTGCATCTGCAAATCTGGCTACACCGGCGACGGGAAGCACTGCAAAGGTAGGGACACATCACCACCAACAGTGCCACTCGTCCAACAGGTGACAGCCCCAGCAGGTCAGAGCTGGCGGTGGCTCTTCAGCAGTGTCCCTGCCCTTGCGGAAAGCTGGTTCACCCCAGCACACTGCACGTGTTTTAGTCCCCTTTTTTGCTCTAAACTCCTGGCCTATTGACACCACAGTGCCTGGGGATGGAGGGGAGTATGGCTGTCCTTGCTGGTGGCAGTGGCAGTCACAATGCACCTTCTGTGCTATCCCAGCATTTCCAAGACTGGGGCTGCCCAGTCCCTGGGAGATCACCTGAGGCTTGTTTTATACAAAGCTCTGTGCTTTTTGCTGCAGGGTTTCCAACCCAGAGGCTGCAGAACTGGCCTAGCAGCTAAAATCATATAAATATAATAATAATATATAAATAATAATATGAAATAATATATGGAGGTATAGATGATACAGATATGGATGGAGATGGAGATACATGCAGCCAAGTTGGACACAGAATGAAAACGGGCTCCGTGGAGGAGCAGCAGCAGAAAAGCAGGAGTGGCACAGGGGAAGAATTCCCAGCTCTGCTCAGAGTGGGTCCAGAGTCAGGATGGGCTGACTACAAATAGCAGAGGGATTAAAGTGCGCTCCACACACAGCAGGGCTTCGCCATGGAGACGTCCTGCTCTGCCCACCAGTGTGGGAAATCCCTTGGGATTCCCAGTGCACTGTGCTGTGCCAAGGCTTTAAGGTTAGCTGGGAGTCCAGGGTGCAGACAGGGATGGTTTTGCAGGGTGTGGAGGGATGCTGTACGTGATAACAGAGCTGGGGACCTGCTCAAATAAGCAAGAGATCTCAGGATGCAACATCGGCTGGGTGCAAACACGCTGGAAATGGGGCTCAGCACCCATGCAGAGGGTTGGCCATCCCCTTGGGCAGCCCTGCAGCTCTCCTGCCTCCTCTCTCCCCAGACGTTGATGAGTGTGAGCGGGAGGATAATGCAGGCTGTGTCCACGAGTGCGTGAACATCCCTGGGAACTACCGCTGTACCTGCTACGACGGCTTCCGCCTGGCACATGACGGACACAACTGCTTAGGTGAGGCCCCAGCATGCTGGTGGGATGCTGGCATGTCACAACCCCTCAACACCCTGGTACCTTGGGACCAGCCTGCTGGCTTGCTTTACTGTGCACCTTCTCGCCTCTAAGGCCCCGAGACCAGTTTCAGAGCCAGGGGACCATAGTGGCACTTGCAGGGTGCCAGCAGCAGACATGTCCCGTGCCGTGATGGCTCGCTGGGGACAGGATTGCTCCCCATTGCACAGGGGATGCTGAGGGATGATGCTCAATGCTGGGAGAAAAACTTGCTCCATGAGTTCACCCATAGACTGGGGGAGTTCGGGGTAAGGCAAGACTGGGAAGGTTGGGTTTGGGGATGCTGTGTGTGAGCCACAGCCTCCCCACAGCTGCATCCTGCTGTGGTGAGTGGCCGTGCCGGCAGTTCTGCTGCGCTGCCCAGGGCAGGACCAGCCTGTGGGGCTCACCCGGGCCCTGCCACTCGTGCCTGAGGTCAGCCCTGCACCTGCCAAAATAGATGAGTTAATAGCAAAGCCGGCGGGGATGGGAACCAGTGAAGAGACTGGGTAAATAATCCCTGGGCCAAGACAAACCCGGCGTCTGCCTACGGAGCCGCCGTGCATCCTCCCCACCGCTTCCCACTGCCCCAAACTCCATCCGGCCACGGCGGAGCCAAAGCTCCCGGCAGAGCCCTAGGGCTGGCCGGGCTTCCCACAGCCCGGCGCCCGCTTCCTCCCCCAGCACCCACGGGTGGAATTGCGGGAGCACGGCTCCACCCACCCGCCCTCTACCTGGAGCTCATGCTAGCTCCTAATGAGTGTCTGCAGAGGGGTCATTGATGAGCTCATCGCTGGGAGGAGGAGGAGGGGACGGGATTATGGCCACATACGCTTTGCATTAACCGCCATCACCAGGATCTTTGCAGCCTCCTCGGGGAGGGGGGAGATTTACACAGCTGGGAGGAGGCGGCTCTGCCTTCCTCTCCCCGGGGAGGATGAGCCCGAGGAGAAGAAAGGAAAGCCGGGCTCTGCGAGCCGCACGTCATGTGTTTACAGAGTGGGGTGGGAGGGGATGGAGGTGGCTGGGGAGCAGCTGGGGCAAGGGAGGACCTGAGGGGCAGCCCCAGCTCCCCCCGTGGAGCCTTTCCTCGGCTCATCCCAGCATCTCGGATGTGTTGCTTTCCTGTAGGGATGGGCAGGTCTATCCCAGCACTTCTGTGTTGCTTTGCCATAGGGATGGGGCTGGTTTATCCCCTGCATCCTATTTTACCGGTGAGGATGTTGACTCCCTCCATGCTCCAGCTTGGTTTGCTCAGCAGCCACTCTTGAGGGGCATCAGGGATGAACCCCAGTGGGTTTCTCCATCCTCCTGAAGCATCTCTACTTAGCCAAAAAGAAGAGAAGCAGTGCACAGCAGAAAGTCATGCCCAGGCTTTGCTGGTGCTGAGAGCAGTGGCTGAGCTGGAGATGGGTCAGAGAGGGTCAGGGCATGCCCGTAGGCTCCCCCATCACCCCCACACAGCAACCTTTTGAACCAGAGCAGGAATTGGAGCCCCTGTCCTGACACAGGCCCTGCTGGCTTCTGCCCATCTCTGTTGCATTTAATAAAACAGGCATTAGAGCAGCAGAGTCTTGTCCCAGCCGTCGGGTTTGAGCGGCTGCCTCCTCATGTTTGTGCAGAGCTTGAGGGAAAAGTCGCAAGACCTTAAGCCCTTGTTATAAGTGGGGGGATTTGAGGAGAGTTATTGGCATCTGCAGCACATAGCTTGGCTGGAATGAGCCTCAGAGGAAGCTGCAGGCCTCCTGCCATCACAGAGGACAACCTTTTTGTGTCTGGCTGCAGCCTGGCTGTCAGCCCTAGCTTGCCCTGTGGGCACCCGGGTGTGAGATAAAGATTTCAACACCTCCTTTCCAAGGCAGTGGCTTTGTGGGCTGCTCCTGAGCTTTGCTCCCATGGCAGTTTCCAGCTGTAGTCCTGCTTGGACTTCTGACCATCCCCCAGGGTTGCAGCATTTCCCTGGGCTTGTCTGGGGCAGAGGGCACAGTGCAAGGCACTCACACTGCTTGGACAACCATCCATCCATCCATCCATCCATCCATCCATCCATCCATCCATCCACCCATCCATCCATCCATCCATCCATCCATCCATCCATCCATCCATCCATCCACCCACCCATCCATCCACCCACCCATCCATCCATCCATCCATCCATCCATCCATCCATCCATCCATCCATTCACCCACCCATCCATCCATCCATCCATCCATCCATCCATCCATCCATCCATCCACCCACCCATTCATCCATCCACCCACCCACCCACCCACCCACCCACCCATCCATCCGTCCGTCCGTCCGTCCATCCATCCATCCACCCATCCATCCACCCATTCATCCATCCACCCACCCATTCATCCATCCACCCATCCACCCATCCACCCACCCACCCATCCATCCATCCGTCCGTCCGTCCGTCCGTCCATCCATCCATCCATCCATCCATCCATCCATCCATCCACCCATCCATCCACCCACCCACCCGTCCATCCACCCGTCCATCCATCCACCCATCCATCCACCCATCCATCCATCCATCCACCCATCCATCCACCCACCCACCCGTCCATCCACCCGTCCATCCATCCATCCATCCATCCATCCATCCATCCATCCATCCGTCCATCCATCCATCCATCTCTTTGCTCCAAAGCAAGGGATTTTGGTGCCTGCTGTGCCACTCAGGGAGGAGGGCAGTGCCGGGAGGATCCCCCTCAGCACGGTCCATCACTGAGTGTTTCCAGCCACCAGTGCTGGCAGGACTCAGCTTTTCTGGCTCTGCAACACTAAAGTTCATGGGAGGTTTTCTTTGGCACGGGACCTCCCACTCCCCATCCTGACACCATCACCCAGCTCTGGGACTGTGGGTGGAAGGGGCAGGGGTGTGATTCTCTGGCCAAGTCCTGGTTGCTCTGGCATCTTGGGGCACTGGTGAGTTCAGCTTGGACCACTGTCCCTAGAAACCATTTGGACACAGTAAAGGCAATTGCTCTTCGTTTGGGTTGGAACTAGATGACCTTAAGGTCCTTTCCAGCCCTAACCGTTCTATGAAACAAGGGATTCGCAGGGATGGAGCAGGAGCAACCTGGGGCAAGGGCTTTGCCAGTGCCACGGGTGCACAGCTCAAGCCCCTTTGAGCCTCGGCTCATTAAACTGAAACAGGCATGAGGGCAGCGGAGCTGCTGGGGGTTTGAGTCTCCTTACAAATAATTATCCCGGCTCTGGGCTAAGGTTTCCCAGCTCTCCCTAATGAAGTGCAGGCATCCCCAGCCAGCAACAGGCTCGGAAGGGCTAGGAGCAGGGGGTGGCTGCCTTCAGTATCCCATCTGAGCATGCTGGGTGTGCTGGGGGTCATGGGAAAGGAAAAATCCCTTTCTCTGTGGTTTTGGGTTCCCTTCTGTCAGACGAGGCTGGACCATTTTTGCCTGTTAGCTGAGGAAGCTGCATGGGCTCTGCAGCCCATCCCATGGGGTGCTTTGCCTTCATCCCCTGAAGTCCTAAAGCATCTCCCTTTCTTCTAGCTGGGGGATCATGGATGTAAAGCAGAAATAAGGTGCAAATCTGTCACACCCAGTTCCCCATCCCCTCTGTGTGCCATGGATCCCTGCTCACCTCCCGCCATGTCCCCTTTGCAGACCTGGATGAGTGCTCAGAGGGCAACGGCGGCTGCCAGCAGACCTGTGTCAACATGATGGGCAGCTATGAGTGCTTCTGCCGGGAGGGTTTCTTCCTCAGTGACAACCAGCACACCTGCATCCAGCGCCCCGAAGGTTAGTGCCTGGCCTTTCCCTCCAGCCCTGCATTAATGGACAGATCTGTCACCTCTGGCCACCGCTGCACTGCCTGGGTATGGGTCTGGGTTTGGGTTTGGGTTTGGGTGCTGCTTCATGACCCTTCTTGGTGTTGCAGATTTGAAAGTAAATTTATTACGAGCACATTGCTGTGGGGCTCATAAACATCTCTTAGAAAACCCTCTCAGGCCCCTTAGTCAAGCTCAGTAATACCAGGCGGAGGAAGCTGATCCTATACCTAGAGTGTTTTGTTAAATAAAAGGTAGCTGGAGATCCTCACACCCCCCTGTGAGACTTCTCTTCTCCTGCCAGGTCTTGTGCAGCACCAACCCCTTCCTCTTGATATCAGTTCTAAATTGCTGCCATCTGGAGCAGTCTCGTAGCCAAAATAGGAGGAAATAAGAGATTTTTGCATCTCCACTGATTTTTATCTCTGCTGTTCAGCAAAGCCAGCTGAGTTTTGCTTGCCTCCTTCCCCCTTCCCAGCTGTGTCAGTCGCTCCAGCTCCCCTGGGAATCTTGCCCAGCCTGGGACAGCTCAACCGTGGTGGCATCTCCTGCGTCCCTATTCCCTGTGTGTCCAGGAGGGATGAGCTGGCTGCTCCTTCCTCTCCATGACACAGTGGGTGGCCCTTGCTGGGGACAGGGGTGCAGGTGCTGGTGTTTGAGCTGATTTGTTGAGCTGCAGAGTGGTGTTGTCCTGGGGAGGTCTGTGTTGCTTCTGCACCCTGAGGTTGATCTTGTAGCTGCTACGTGGTCCCTGAGCTTGGGCTCAGGAGGATGAGGGGTGAGAGGGTTGCAGCTGGTCCCTGGGATGTGAGCCTGGAAAAAGCAGAAAGCTGAGGACAATCTGGGGTCTGATATTAAAGCCTGTTCTGACTTTACTCTTGGCTTTTGGGCACTGCCAAGGCAGAAGCATTCAGTATTAGAGAGCTAAACCTCAATGTTATGGCTGCTTCCTTCCTTCTGGGGTCCTTGCCAGCTCCTTGTTTCTCTTCTCTCCCCTGGCAGGAGGCTTTCTCCTTTCCCTCTGCTTTTTCTCCTTTTCTGATTCTGCTCTTGCTTTCCTCTCTCCCCTCTGATGCACAGGGGATGAAACTTCTGGGTAAGAGACCTGGGTGATAGATCCCAGAACCCCACTCCTGCAGCACCACCACCCTCTCCCTTGCACTGGTCCCTCCCATAAGGAGAGGCCAAGGGTTGGGGCTCACTGGGTATTGGTGCCTCTAAACCCTGTTGTGCTCAGCCCAACAGCGGCGGTGGAGCCACCGAAAGCAAAAGGTGCAAGCGCCTTGTGCTGGTGCAAGAGCAGATGATGGTGTAGCAGGGAAAGGGATGATTAAAGGGGTGCATCCCTTCCCAGGCAGTGGCTTTAGGCACTGGGGAATCGCCGTGTCCTGCGGCGCAGGAGGATGCTGGGCGCGGGTGGAATCGCCTGAGGAGTTGGAGGAAAACAGCGTGCGGGCAGCCCGGCCTGGAGGGGAGCCAGGGCACGCAGGCTCCAGAGCCTGTGTCTGCCGGGGTGCGCCGAGGGAGCTCTGCAGACCGCTACTGGGATGTGGCTTCTCTGGAAGCTCCAGGGGGGCAAATGGTGCGGCAGGGCAGGGTCAGCCTCGGAGGGCCCCGTGTCCGCTGTGGTACGGGGATGTGATGGAGATGCTGCCACATAGTGAAGAGCAACGATAAAAAAGAATGAGAGAAAAAAGCTGGTTGGAAGAGAGGCTGAGAGCACTCTGGCATCCCTGGGGCATCGCAGGGGTCCCTGAGGCAAGGCTTGGTGGAGACAAGGGACTCGAAGCAGCATCCTAGCCCCAGGGTACCCTGGAGGATGCCAGAGGGATGGACTGGGGCTCCCCACAGGGTGGGAGTTCCCAGCCCCAGTGTGGAGGCCCGGGAAGGGAGGGCTGGTGTGATTGGAGGCAGGAGGCTTTAATGACAGAGGGCTCCCTGCCACTCACTTAGAGATGATCGTCCTGTCCTGGAGCTAGGTGGGATCTGTGGGGCAGGTGATGGGGAGCAACCTGGGACACCCACAGGCTGCAGCCTCTGGTTTTTAACCATTCCAGTGAATGCTTGGTGCATCTCAGCATCCTCCTTCAAGGAGATGTGGGAACGGGGTCTTGCCCGAGGTGGTGGGAGGGAATCAAAGGTTGAAAGCTCCAGGGTGGCTCTGTCCACCTTGCCAAGCAGCTCTGTGCCAGGAGGTGCTGCCCTTTGAGACACCTTCTTCAAGGCAAGAACCCATTAATGTTCTTATTGCAAGGTTTTCCTCCATCTCCCCCTCCCCATCCCACCCCACCCCAGAGATCCCTCTGCCGCCACAGACCAGTACCAGCAAACTTTTGGAGCTTTCCTTCGCTTCCTTCTCTCTTTTAGAAGGAATGAACTGCATGAACAAGAACCATGGCTGTGCCCACATCTGCCGGGAGACCCCCAAAGGGGGCATCGCCTGCGAGTGCCGCCCCGGCTTCGAGCTCACCAAGAACCAGCGGGACTGCAAATGTAAGGAGCACTCCAGGGATGGGGATACAGTTTCCTGGGAACCCCTAACCTTGTCTCCATGAGACAAACGCCTCCTGGCCTTGCTGCAAAGCCTTGACCCCTGGTAGCAATTGGTTTATCGAGCCTGAAGCTCTCTGGGCTTCATTGTCCTCCAGCATGCCCAGCTCTGCCTCTGTTGCTCTCACAGAGGATGCTCTTGGCATCCTCCTCTGCCATGGGACATTGTGCTCTTACGCTGACCAGGCTCAAAAGGCACTTGAAGGGGTCCCAGAGGTGTAGCATCCTCTGTCCCTGCCCCAGTGTCTCACTTTCCAAAGAGGAGATGAACAGGGAGAATGCAATTGGCACAGGATGAGCACAGGAATTCTTTCCCTGGGGGTCATGGTGTTCTGAACCCGTCTCATCTCCTGCCAGTATCTCACTGGTATTGCCAGGGTTATTAAATAGAGATGAATGTGTTTATGCAGTTATTTTTGTTTCTCCTTTTGTTATATGCAGCAAATGTGTAAAATGAGATGGAGTTTTAATCCTATGAGCCTGTTTTCCCTCCGTGGTAAATGAACAGTATGCCTTGCCTTTTGGGAAGGGCTGAGAGGGATTCCCAGGAGCACCTGAATCATTCCAGAGCTCAAGAAAGTCCCACCCTTCCCTTGTAACATCAGATTCCGGGGTCAGGGGCAGCCAGCCCACAGGTCCCCTTTGCTCATGCTCCACCAGTGGCATTTAGAAAATAAGCAAAGAGAAGACACAAGAAACTTAGATCTAAGGCAGAAGCTCTTCCCTGTGAGGGTGCTGAGGCGCTGGCACAGGGTGCCCAGAGAAGCTGTGGCTGCCCCATCCCTGGCAGTGTTCACGGGTAGAACTGAATGATCTTAATGTCCTTTCCAACCATAACGGTTCTATGATTCTATAAACCAGAGTTTGCATCTACCAAGATCCTGCAGGGAAAGTCAAAGGGCTCCAGAAATTTTCCAGGAGGATATGGATGAGGTTTCCCCAAGCTGGCTTTATGCTACTCCTTGAGGATGCTGGGTGGGGAAGAAAGGGGCTGGGGACCCTGCTGACAGCCTATTCTTTGCCTCCTGTAGTGACTTGCAACTACGGGAATGGGGGCTGCCAGCACACATGTGACGACACCGACCAGGGGCCCAAGTGTGGCTGCCACGTCAAGTTTCTGCTGCACTCCGACGGGGTGACGTGCATAGGTAGGTGCGAGCCATGGCCTGGGATGTGGGGGGGCTCCTCTTCCTCCCTGGGCAATTTGCTCTCAGCCTGATGAAGGGGCTTTGGGGATGTGGCGTTTCCTCTTGCTGGGACTGGAGAGCCTCGGTGATGTGAGGGGTGGGGTTGGTACCCGCGGGAATGCGCTGCTGCTCAGCCACAAAGGGCAAAAGTGGCTGCGGGGATGCTTGAGCGGGTGGTTGGGGTTTGGTTTGTTGTGCTGGGGTGCGAGCAGGGTCCCTGCCTGTCTCCGTGCTGCTGGAGGGAGAGGGCTGAGAACATCCCCATGCTAGACGCTGTTACTGTTGCCGTCACTGGCAGCATTTGAGGAGGGACAGAGGGGATGGATTTAGTCCCTGTGATCTGTTCTTAGTTGGCACCATGGAGCCTGGGCTCAGGAACAATTGTCTAGCCAAAAACAAAACCCAAAGCCCTGACAACCTGACAAGTGAACCACCCCCAGAATTGTCCTTTTCCTCCGTGTGTTTTCAAATTGTAGAACATCAAACGGAGGTCGAAATTTTACTGGTTTCATATGCTCGTGCTGCCGAACAGCTGATTCGATTTAAAAGAACATTGCATTTGGAGAGTGATTAAGTCCACAAATTGCTCCAGACATTTGAGTTCTCATTGCAAAATAAAAATGAAAGAGGAATTGAAAGCGAGAGAGAGGGTTTGGCTCCCTGTGGCCCTGCTGTGCCTGAACAGCTTCCCAAGGACAGCTCCATCCTCGGGGTGAGCAGCCGAGGAGCCCCCTGAGCCCCTGGCTGCTCCCCACCAGCTCAGTGGATGCATCAAAGCCCTCCTGCCTGTCAGCTCAGCTGCCTGTGACCTTAACATCACCGCTGTCACCCAGCCCGCTGCCAGGATTAGTCCCAGTCCCTCCTGGCAGCTGGCAGGATCAGCCCCTTGTCTCCGCCATCCTCGTGTTCGCTTCCGTGGCCACCACATCCCGTCCCAGCCGCTGAGGACACGATAACCAGGGGGTTGTTGTGGTGCCCGGGGTGGGGAGCGCTCCTCCAAAGGGGACTTTGGGGTGCATCAGCTGGTGTGCTCCTCCTGGGTGGAGGTCCCTGTGTGTGTGCTGTCTGTGTTGGTGTGAGGACTCAGGGAGGTTTGGCACCAAAAGGGTGCTCCTGACCTGGTGGGTGCAGTGGGTGGGAGAGCAGCTCCCCAAAGCAGCTCATGGTTCGGGAGATGCTCAAGAGGGGTGTTTTTGCCAGACAGTCTCAGCACTTGGATGCGAGTACCATGGGCAGGGTGGTGGGATTTGGGGGTTTCCAAAATCATTCATCCTCACGGCCTTGACCAAAATCTCCCTCTTTGTTCCCAAACCATGCGCCCTATCTGCCGGAGAGGCATCTCCCACCAGAGCCGGTACATCCCCGTGAGCTCTCCCCTCACCCCTATTCCTAGGGGAACTCAAGCACCACAATGAAGGATTTTAGGAGCATCACCAGCCCCAAACCCACCACCGGCCCTTTCCCATCCCTTTCGGCTCTGCAGCAGGAAGGAGCCTGCCTGGATCCAGCATTCCCGGGGGGATCCCAGCCCCCAGCCCCAGCACGGGAACACTGCGGGATTGTGCTGCGGCCGCTGGGAGCCGGCGGCTGCCCCGCGGGGGCAGATTTACAGCCGAGGTACCTGCTCGGATATTTATAACCACCCTTTCTTGTTTTATGGCCGGCGCTCAGCAAACAGCCCTCCCCCCGTGCTCCCTCCGCTGCCCCTTCCCCGTTTCCTCTGAAATATTTCATCATTTCAAGGGGAATAAAGTTTCCAGCGAGGGGAAACACAAACTCGCTCCCCGGGCCGTGGGCTTTGAAATTGTACGCGGTGCGTTTGATGGGCTGCCGGGCCAGGCCCCTGCTCCAGGTTCCCTTCAGATCACACCACGCGGCAGGAAGCGCGCTCGGCCCCTGTGAGTGACAGTTTCATTAGGCCACGGCCGGTGTTTTTCATTTTTCCGCTTTTTATTGCTGCTTTTAAAAATGCAGATAATGAATAACATGCCTCTGAGCAGAGCGGGGCCAGCCCTAATGGCTCCCAACATGTCTCGAGGGGGAGGGGGAGCCGGGAGGGGAGGCCAATGACCTGAAATATTGATATTTACGCTCAAAAAAAGCAGCTCTTTTCACAAAGGAAATAAAAAGCAAGGACACGGAATCGCCCTTCAGCAGCCCCGGCTGCAGCGCCCGCGGGCAGATGTGAACCAGGCTGCTGTGGTCGATGCAGATTTTGGCTTTCCGGGAAGGTTTGCAAGCCGGGGCATCACTGTAGCTCCCTCCCAGTGATATTTGGGGTTTAATGGGACTGATGCTGTCCCCTGCTTGTGGCAAGCACCGGAGGAGCAGGAGGAGGTGGATGGGGAGGAAACATGAGTGGATGGAGAAGGAAACTAAACCCAGCTCAAGTTTTATGGTTGATTTCCTGACCCGTGCCTGGGCAGTTTGCAGCAGCTCCGCCGATGCTCTGGCTTTGTGCAGCCGAACCCTGCTGCAGGTCAATGCCTGGGACATGGGAGGGAAGGGGTTGAGGCATAGGAAGGCTCTGGGAAGAGGAAGGCAGGGCTCAGGGACACGAGGTGGTTTGCCATGGGCATTCCATGCACACCCCGTACACATCAAACTCCCCACGGAGACGCGGTCCCTGTGTCCCGGCTGCTGAATCCCTGCCCTTAGCCTGAGCCCCCTGCACAGCACAGGCACATGGGGGCTGCCTTTCCCCTTTTCCCCTTCCACTGTCTCTCCTCGCACAGACCCGACGTTGTTCCTCCTGAAGCAGAGATGCGCTCGCCTCCGCTCGGGTCATGGGCTCTGGGTGCCCTGAGCACCCCACGCTCAGCCAGGGGCTCTCTGGCTTCAGTGCAGCAGTGCCACAGGGTTCTGTCCCCTCCCCGGCATGTCTGGGATGAAGGAGGGACATCTCCCAGCCATGGGGGTCTCCCCCAAAACCGAAGGGGTTTGGACAGGCTGTGGAACGTGGGATGCTTCAGACAGGGTGATGGAGGAGCTGATAGCAGCAGACCCAAATGGCAGGTTTTGACTCTCTGGGAGGTGGGTGATGCCAGGCAGTTTCCTTTGCAGGGCAAAGCTCTTGCTAAGGTTTTGGGGCAAGCCCCGAAAGTGATCTCTGGGTGTTTTTAGCACCAAAATCTTGCACCTATTTTGGGGTCTATGGCTTTGCCCAGGCTGCTCTCAGCCCCATCTTGGCCATTTGCACTCCCCACCAGGCTCCCCTATGACCCTTTGGGTACTCAGCACCCTGGGGCTGTGCCGTGCCCCCTGGGGCTCCCTGCACCTGGGTGCATGGGTGATGCTGAGCGGCCAAAGCACACCCAAAATGTGGGCTCAGCTGCTAGATCCAAGTGGTGCAAGTGCCACTGGTGGGACAGAGTCACCTCCGGAAAGCCCAAGGGCATGCAGTGTCCATAGAGCTCCAGCCGGGGGTTGCATTCAGCCCCAGCACGTGGGGGTGCTAATCCGGTCAGGACCCGGCTCCCCAGACTAACGGGCTGCACTAACGCTCCTTGCAACGCGCTTCCTCCTTCTCACACGGAGAGCACAAAAGCCAAGGGGGTTCGGTGAGGCTGTGGAACATGGGATGATGCTTCCGACAGGGTGATGGAGGAGTCGATAGTGCCAGACCCAAACCTCTGCTTTGGGCTCTTCTGGGAGGTGGGGGGGAGCCAAAACGCAAAGGGAGGATTTCCACGAGGCTGGAAAGGCGGTGGAGTGGAACCGTTGACGTGTGACACCAACCGAGCTCCTTGCTGGACACTGTTTCTAAATCACTTTTTTATAAACAGGGGAGAGACACTTCCAGCAACACGTTATCCTTGAGACGTTTTCTAATGGTAAATATTTTTGTTCTCTATCTCTCTGGAGGGGTCTAACAGTAGCTGGTCTCCCAACTGGAGATCATAACCGGGCTCGGGGGGCTGAGCTGTCACGCTAACCGCATGCCTCACTAACCCACTGCTGCTTCGTAACCCCACAGAGCGAGCCTGGCCTTGGGCTGCAGGAGGATTTGGCTTTTGGGGACACAGAAGGAAACCCTCCCCTGGCTGCACTTGCATGAGGCGGGGGCTCTCGCGTTGCTTTGGGCGATCCAGCCTGGTGCAGGGGTGATAATCCACTTTCCAGTGGCTGTGGCAAGGGTTATCCCTTCCCAGGATGCCAAGCAATTCCCAGAGGAGCTAGTGGTGGGCTGCTGGTGGCAGTGGGGTTGGGAGGGTGATACTCATGCCCATCTCTGCACTGTGTGTCCCCAAAGTTACCCCTTCCCGGAGCCCACCCGCTCATAGACGGACACCCTCAGGGTGCCCCAGGCTTTGGCCCAGCAGAGCTCCAATGACCCTTTATGGGGCTGGGCACCTCGGCTGCTTCCCCACATATTTCTGTGCAGCCTCTCTTGGGTCTCTAAGCTCTCCATGAAGGTAAGGTGATGCCTCTGCTCCAACAGCAAGGGAACTGAGCCAGTCTGATGGTGCAGGGACTTGTCTGTGGTGGGGAACCTTGCTCATGGACGTGATGGATGCATGGAAACTCCTGGCTCATCCAGGAGGAGCTGTGGTAGCTTTCAGGGGGGCTCTGCAGAGCCTTTCCCACAGGGATGGGAGAAGGGGGGACCGCAGCTCTGCGCCATCACCGTACTCCAGCCAACCTGGCTGTAATTCCTCTGAGTACAGCTCAGTTATCTCCTTGGGCTGCTGGGATCGCAGTCCCGCTGTGATTGCTGCTGCCTGGCAGGTGCAGGGAAGCCGGAGCGAAGGGTGCACCTTCATCAGCAAAGGGTGCTGAGCGGGGCGAGGATTTCCATGGCGTGGTGGTTGGGAACTGAGAGCGGAGCTGGGATGGAGGAGGGCGGGAAGGAGTGCGTGTCTGTGTGCGAGCTGCTTTGTCTTCTCCTTCCCCGCGCGGTGGAGGCCCTCGCCAAAGCCCTGTGTGGTTGGGTGAGTCACGCCAGGCTGGAGCAGCCCCCGGCACTGCCGAACAATGCGGCTCTCCCGGGGCCCCTGGCCCCGTCTCCCCGTGACCTCCCCTACTCACAGGTTCCCCAGAAGCCCCCTCCACGCTCTTTGTAAGCCCAGGACAAGGTCTCCCCTTTGTAAAGGGGTTTGCAGCGCTGCTCCAGCCGTACTGGCTCAGCAACCACCCCATGCGTACCCCGGGCGGGGTCTGCATCCTGCATGGGATGGTGGGTTGGGTTTCTTTACAGCTCAGCTGGAATTCCCAAAGGTGCAAAGAGGCCAGGAGGGGAGATGGGTGCTGCAGCACAGGAGGAGGCTGTGAGCATGGTGAAACAGGCACCGTGCTCCATGGAGAGCCCCGTCCTCCCTGGTGCAGCCACTTCTCTGGTCCCTTGATCCCACCAGAAGCAGCTGCAGCGCTGAGCCCGTCCCCTCACCTCAGCAGTGACCCTGTTAAATCAGCCCTCCCTGGGCTGCTTCTGCACCAGCTGCTGGAACAAAGGCTGGTATTGAACAATTCATCAGGCTTCCAGAAAGTTTCCCTTCCCTTCGGCTTGGTGTTGCCCGCGCTGTGCTCTTTGCCCCGGTGCCACAGGGGAACCAACGTTCCCGACACGGGGCGGCTGCTTGCAGGGAGAGGACCTGGCTGGAGGAATATCTGCAGAAATCCCTTCCTTGCCGTTAGGTTTTGTAATTGTGGTGGCTATTAACTTAATAAAATGGTCCCTTTTGTTCTCTTATTATGGGACATCATAAAAATAGCAGCGGCAAGACGAGCACAGAGTGATCCCAGCTCCCTTGCCCCGAGGCAAATGGTTGGATGGTTCAGTCATTCCCACCCCATGCGGCGCTTGCAAAAAGCGGGAGAACCTGGGATTTGCTCTTTCCAAGGAATTTCTTCAAGGCATTTTCATCTTGGGTTCCTTGAAGCCCAAATGCCTCATTTATCCAAGCAACCAGCCTTCTGAAAGGAATATTTTATTATCCTTTGTGAACAACTTCATGCACTTCAAACCATTGTTCTGGTGGTTAGGACCAAAATTGAGGATTGATCTCACAGGGAAGCTGTCAAGCTGAAAATGCTTCATTTAAATTAGTGTCCCTTCTAGTCCTACCAGCCACAGCTGACTTTGATAATACTGGAATAATTAGTGCTCTTTTTTTCCTTCTAAATTGGATTTTTTTCCACTGATGCTGCCTCTGTGTGTGTGTGTTCTAATTATATGAAGCGTCTCCTAAATTAGCCTGGGACACTGGACAGGCTGGCGTGCCCGAGCGGCGGGTGACAGTCCAGGCTCACCCATGGCTTTGTGGCTCAGTGGCGGTGGTGGCAGCAAGCGGGGCTGGAACCCGCTTTTCCTTCCTCCATCCCACTGGGACTGGGGCTGTGCATCCGCATCCATGGGGAGCTGCAGTCGGGGCACCCCGGTGAGAGCCGGCTCCGGCTGCGTTTAGCACAGCCAGTGCTGGGCCTTTGTCACTTGGACACGCAAGTCGTCCTCATTGGAAATGGCAAAGCCAGACTCCACCAGACACTGTTTTGGTGGGACACAGCCTGGATTCCAGCATGGAGGCTGAGCGTGGTGGGATTAATCCCATGGAGATGCTTTTCCGTCCGTCAGCTGGGAAGCTGATGCATTTCAGGAGTGAAAAGCTTCTGTCAAACCACCTCTGCTTTTCCCAGTGTCCTGTTTGCTGTTCCACATCAAGATCTGCCGACCCCGTTCTCCCTGGGTGGGCAGGAGCCACTCTGCTCCCTGCCTGCATTCATAAAGCATCCTCTAAGGAGGGGACAAGGCTGTCCCCACTGCTTTCACTGCTTAAATGCAGATACCCAGTATATAAGAGCAGGTTGTTGGAAGGCAGAAGGGTTGCAAAGGAACCAGGGAATGGGGAACCAGGAAATCTGGGTGCTTTTTCCTGCCTTAGCACTTGGGGGAATCACAGACACCCTTATTTCACCCCCAAACTCACCAGGGAGCAGCACCCAGCGGTGGGAAGGCAACAAGCTCGGGGTTTTCTGCGGAAGCAGAAGATGCTGCAGGGGTGCCAGTGCCTCAGTCCCCTTTCCCTTGCTCTCTGTACCAGGGGTTTGTTCATGGGGGTGACCTTGTTACTGCTGGGAAAAGCCATGAGCAGTTTTGGTGTCTCTGCACTGAGGTTTGCACTCATTGCTTCCTTGGCCAGTGGAGCCATTTGGGTGGCATGGGGACAGCTGGGTGGTGTGACCCCCCCACCGCAGCCTTTTCAACACCAGTCCTTCAGCTCGGCTGCTCTCTCCTCTGTCCCTGCAGAGACGTGTGCTGTGAACAACGGGGGCTGTGACAGCAAGTGTCATGATGCAGCGACGGGTGTGCACTGCAGCTGCCCCATGGGCTTCATGCTCCAGCCTGACAGGAAGACGTGCAAAGGTAGGTGGGTGTGAGAGGGGCCGGGCTGTTCACTGCTCACCTTTGGGTGCCTCAGACCTCACTTTGTGTCCTGTGGCTCAGGTTTAGCTCAGCTCAAGGTTACTCACAGCATTTGCTTGCTTGGTGTTTGCATCCGTGGGTGCAGATGGGTATCCCCCCAGGTTTGGGTACTCATTTGGTTGGCCCCACTCTCCTGGGAAGCCTATGGAGAAGGGGAAAGGGAAGGCTGGGTCAAGCCAGAGGCAATGGCTTGACACACATGGGCCTGGAGGGTCCTGTCCCACCTTGCTCCAACCTGCTGCCTCAGTTTCCCCATAGGTAGGTATGCAGGAAATCCACATCTTTTCTGGGAACATGAGATGCACGAGTCCCTCTTTGTACGCTGGCCAGGCAGGTCCAAGCACCATGTCCCATTTCATAGAACCATAGAATAGTTTGAGTTGGAAGGGACCTTAAAGCTCATTCAGTTACACCCCCTGCCACAGGCAGGGACCCCTTCCATAGAGCAGCTTGCTCCAAGCCCCTGTGTCCAACCTGGCCTTGAACACTGCCAGGGATGGGGCAGCCACAGCTTGTCTGGGCACCCTGTGCCAGCGCCTCAGCACCCTCACAGGGAAGAGCTTCTGCCTTAGATCCAACCTGACCTTCCCCTGTTTCAGTCTGAACCCATCACCCCTTGTCCTATCACTGCAGTCCCTGATGAAGAGTCCCTCTCCAGCATCCTTGGAGCCCCCTTCAGACACTGGAAGATATTTTCGGATACTGGATTTGGGCAGGACACCACAGGAGGTTGCTCACTTCTGTGTGCTCCCACCACCATCCACATCCACCTGCCCCTGCAAGGGGGAGCAGTCCAGGCTGGTGACCCCACACCCCAGCGTTGCCCCCCTCCCTGGGCAAGGGGCACCATGACCCCGGGCTGCCTGGCGCCTGTGTTGTGTCTTTTGGCAGCTCTGGGAACTTGACCCCGGTTGAAAGCAAAGCCCATCCCGCTGCTCCCTACCTGCTGACTGCTTCCAGAACCCCGCGCCTGGTGTTTTATCAGAGCATCCCCCTCCCCTCCAATCCTGCGCTTTCCAGGACCATGCAATAACCCAGAGCCATGTCCCCTGTGTCTGGGGGTTTTATTGCAGCTGGTTTATAGCCTGCTCCCTCACAGTCGTAAAGAGAAAACCCCAGAGAGCCCCAGAGAGGCAGAGGTGCCCTGGCGCTGGGGGTGGTGGGGTGCTGCTTCTTCCAGGTCTCCTTCCATTTTACAGGTCATTTCCTAGCAGTAAATTTTGTTATTAGTGGAAAAGGGGGAAAAAAATCAACCAAAAAAAAACAAGTCCCAGCCTCCTTCCAGGTTTCTGGGGCTCTTTGCAGTTATTGTGCATGATCATTTTTAGCTTTGTTTATGGCAGGAAGGAGAAGACAAGCAAAGGTGAGGATTGAAAAGCACAGAGTTTGTCTCGTTTCTGCTGTTCTTGGTCCCCAGAATTAGCCCCCAGCCCAAACCCGTGACTCCGCAGACTCTGGCGTGATGCTTTCCCCCATTGCCAGGCTCTTTCTGAGTCCCTGGCTCCTGCCTCTGCTCTGGGGGATGCTGAGACCTGCAGAAATTAAATGTTTTGTGCAACTTCCAAGCTCAGCAGAGCCCAGGAGTCCCCAGTGTCCTGCATCAGCTCCCCAAGTGCACCAGATAAAACCAGGAGCCACGTTCCCCCAGTGCCCATCAGAGCCCAAAGGCTTTCTCCCATCTGCCGGCTCCCAGTGGGGACAGAGTCCGAGGGGATGATCCCTCCCTGCCTGCCGAGCATCCCAGCTGGAGTGTGCCGTGTCCCCTGTCCCCACAGACATCGACGAGTGCCGGCTCAACAACGGTGGCTGCGACCACATCTGCAGGAACACGGTTGGCAGCTTTGAGTGCAGCTGCAAGAAGGGCTACAAACTGCTCATCAACGAGAGGAACTGCCAAGGTAAGGGGTGGCAGCAGCCCAGCACCCTGCCCTGCCCGGGGACATCACCTCTCCTGCTCTCCAGTGTTTCCAGCCCTCCCATGGCTACTGCTGAAGGAGTGCTGGCCTGGTTCCTCTGGACCACGTCCATCCTTCAGGGGAATTAGTGCTGGATTTGGGTTCTGGTCTGGGGCTTAGCCCTTTGATCTGCACTGGATGACGGTCATGGCATTCCCTGCAGCCCCATGGGCTAGGATGTGGCTCTGCCTGCCTCTCCCCCTTGCCTGGCCACCCCACAGCATTGGCTGGATCATTCCCTGCTCAAGGATGTGTTGGTTTTTGCAAGCTGTCAAGGCAGAGCAAGGATTTTAGTGGCTTTTGTAAAGGGAATGCCCCTTGCCCTATCTGTGGAAAGCAGGAGTTGGGGGGAAGAGGCATCCTGCTCACTCTGCAGGGAGCTGGCTGCTCCATGCTGCTTCTTCCACCTTTTTCTCCCTGTTTCCTGCACATCCCTCCTAAACCCAGCTTTAAACAACCTGGCAGGTCACTAGGCTGTCTCGAGGGATCACAGGGCTCTGCACCCCCAGTCCATGGCCGAGGTGAGCCCAGTGGGAGTGCCTAAGCCCAAGTGTTGCCTCCCAGAAGCACATGGCCAGGGAAGGAAGGGGCTGGCGTTCTGGGGCCATGACCACTTTCATCTCTGTCCAGGCCCAGCACTCGGGATTTTGATGTGAGCAGAGCAATTGACTTAATGAAGGCCATGAAACGGTGCTCAAACCCACTGGGATGGGCTCACCCACCAAGCCAGGGCCTCCCTGCCATGGCCAAGTGCCCCATGGGGCCGAGCAGACATCCCTGGCACTGTCCTGGGGCAGGACCATCCCACACAGCATTCCCACTTGTCACAGGGCAGAGCCAAGGCATCCTGTGCCAAGGACACGGCGCTGGTATTGTCTGAGGGTCAAAGGGGCTGCAGGAGCTTGGGGCAGGGCAAACGCTAGGGCAGTGGGAAAGCTTGGATGCAGGCAGGGTGGGAGCAGTGTCCCAGAGCATCCTGGTGTTGGATCCCCAGAGCAATCCAGTGCTGGATCCCTGGCGCATCCCAATGCAGTATCCCACAGCATCCCAGTGCAGCCCCCAGCTTGCTGGAGCAATTGGAGCAGGAGGGGGACAACCCTTGTCTCTGGGGCTGCCCCTTCTCTGCACCAGCCTTCACCTCCCTCCGTGCCTCCCCTCCAGACATCGACGAGTGCTCCTTCGACCGGACCTGCGATCACCTCTGCATCAACACCCCAGGCAGCTTCCAGTGCCTCTGCAACAAGGGTTACACGCTCTATGGGCTCACCCACTGCGGAGGTAGGGCTGGCACGGTGCTGGCAAGGAGGGACCCAAACCCAGCAGGGAGGCACACGGGGCACTCAGGGATGGGACAGCCCCATGGCATGGTTGCAGTGTGACCACTGGGGACACCGCTCACACCAAGGGCCCATGGGGAGGATGGGTGGGTTCCCCACATCCCCTGAGCTGAGGCCGGGCTGGGAGGGGGCTCGCAGCCAGACGCTGGTGTCTGCAACTTCAAACACAGCGACAGGAACAATTTGCGTCGTGTCTGCAGCGGCAGAGAGGGAGGGAGAAATCCCCAGCGCTTTTGGCAGGGAGCTGGGAAGGGGAACATCAAAAGGGGTTGATTTAAGTTTCACAAGGCAGATAGCTCCCAAAGGCAGGGGTGTGCAGTGCCCCGGGGTGCAGGGATGCAGATGAAACACGCTCCGGAGGGGGCTGCTGGAGCTTGTGGCAGCAGGGGTGCCGGTGGCCTGGGAAGATGACAGCACGAGGATGAGTGCTGTGGTGCTGCCCAGCCAGGGAGGATGGGCAGCCTGCCTCGTGCTGCTGAAATGTGGAGCCAGAGGGAGCCAGCGCAGTCACCGGGGTGCTCTTGGTGCGAACCCCATGGTGCTGGCTCCCACTGACACTCCCACCAGCAGGCAGTTAGGTAGGAAGGTGAGTCTGGGGAACAAGCTCCATCCCTCCACTTCTGCCTCTGCTTCGTGCCAGACCTGGATGATTGACCCCTCATTTCGGGCAGGAACAGAGAGTCTCTGCCATGGGGAGAGGGGCCAGGGCTGCCAAGTAGCTGCCTTTTGAATTTGGCTGCGAAGTGCTTCCATGTCAGCACTGTCTGGTGCCCCACAGCTCCCCAGCCCACCGTGGGACCAGGATGGGCTCTGCCTGGGTGGGCTGCACCCCTCAGTACCTTGGGTGCATGTGCCCCATGGGCATGGGTCCTTGCATCTCTCTGAAATCACAGGCCTGGGGCAATGCAGTGATTCAGTGTCAGAGCTGGGGGCCCCGTTGCTCCTCGCCCATCACTTGTCCCTTCCTCCCTGCAGATGTTGACGAATGCAGCATCAACCGGGGGGGCTGCAAATTTGGCTGCATCAACACACCTGGCAGCTACCAGTGTACCTGTCCTGCTGGCTGCAAGCTGCACTGGAACAAGAAGGACTGTACTGGTATGTCAGGGCAGGGCACACCGCGACTGGGGATCCCCAGCCACCACACAGGGCTGTTGGGATCAGGTTTTAGGGTGGGGGGGATCATGGGGGTTGGGGGATGTCCTGGCAGGGGGATGCTCCAGAGTGGGCTGCTTTTGGCTGGGTCTCACCTGGATCTGGATGGGAAGGCGTTGGCCGTGCTCCCTCTGTCCTTGGTCATCTCATTGCTTTTATGATCATGCCTGGGGCTGGCCATGAGCTTTTGCACCAGTAAATGTTCCACAAGGAGCTGTTTCCATGGCCCTGGCCATGCCCTGGTACCCGACTGTCCCCATCCTTGGGCGCAGGCTGCTCTGGCCCCCCTCCCATTGAAATCCCACAGTCACATCTCACATTTCCAAGGAGGGTGTGGGGGGGTTGAGTGAGTCCCCCCATGGCTTGGGAGGGTGCAGGAGCCCCTTGCCTGTCCCGGGGCTGTGCCAGCCACGGGTGTCCCCGCTTGTCATCACCAGCCGGCGCGTGTCCCTCAGAGCTGGTCAAATGCCTGCCAGGTTCGGTGCCACCACGGGCCACTCTGACCTGCAACAAGACGGGCAAGAAGGACAGTTGTGCCCTCACCTGCACCTCCAAGGCCCGCTTCCTGCCAGGTACCGGCACCGGTGTCACTGCCAGCATGGGCAGGGGGGTTCCCAGTTCTCTGCATGGCCCAAGCTTTGGGGGGAGAAGTGTCTGCATGGCCAGGGTGCAAAATCCCAAGCAGTAGCCAAGGAAAGAGAGAGGGGCTGGTTGCTTTGGGGGACTCATTGCTGAGCACAGAGCTACGTACGGGATGGGTCCCTGGTGCAGGATCCCCATGGAGGGGTTCTGGGCATTGTCCCAACATGGCACAGCCATGGTTCCCTGCATCACCCCAGCAGAGCATCACGGGGACCGTGCAGCCACTCCAGCATCCCCTGACTCCTGTTCCTCCTTCCCGCAGAGTCCGACAGCAGCTACACAGTGAGCTGTGGGACCCCCGTCCTGCGGCAGGGTGGACAGCAGAGACCCACCAACAGCAGCCAGCAGTGCCTCGGTGAGGGGGCTCCCAGGGTGCCCATGGCCCCCACCCGCTGGGCTGCCCCGCACCGGGGTGGTTGAGCACCCACCTTTTCTTTTAGAGACTGTCGCTGCGCCAATCAAGCAGAAGGCTTCCTTCAAGATCAAGGATGCCAAGTGCCACCTGCATCCACGGGCCAAGGGCAAGCAGGATGAGGCCGGGAAGGCTGGGGCACAAGGTGAGGTGTGGTGGCAGGGGGATGGTGGGGCTGTTGGAGGGACACGGTGCTGAGCTGTCCCCCCGCATGCAGTTGGGTCGGCACCTTGCTCCGACTGCCAGGTTGCCTTTGTCAACCTCAAGTGTGACTCATCCAAGAAGGGGAAGGGACGCCGGGCTCGCAACTCCTCCAACAAGGAGGTGACGCGCATCACGTTGGAGTTCGAGGCCGAGATCAAGCCAGAGGAGATCACAGGTGAGCATGGGGCTGGCTTGGCACATCTTGGGTGCAGGCAGGGGTGGTGGGACCAGAGGGATGGTGCTGGGACCAGGGTGTGATGGTGGTGGCACCAAGGGGATGATGGTGGGACCAGGGTGACACTGGTAGGACCAGGGGATGGTGGTGGGACCGGGGGGACAGTGCCATCCACACACAGTAACAAGAGGCAGATCGTTCCTCATCCAGGTTGGGATGTGTTGGGCAGCACTTGCAGATGAGTATTTAGGAGATGGTTTTGATCCTGGTGGTTTTCCCCTCTCCATCCCTCCCTTCTTGCTGTGTCCTTGTTTCCCCCTGCACCCCCATTCCCCCCCTGCTCCCCCAGCCAGCTGCAACCTGCACTGCCTGCGACAGAGGGTGGAGAAAAAGCTGAAATCAGCCATCAAAGCCCTGAAGAAATCCATCAACCAGGAGCGGTTCCTGCTCCGCTTCGCCGGGATGGAGTACGAGGTGGCGCAGAAGCTGAGCGTGGCCCCGGAGCGGCAGGAGAGCTGCGGGCCAGGCCAGCACCGCCTGGCTGGCAAGTGTGGTAAGGAGCATCAGGGGGTGCCTGAGCTGTGTCCCCCCGCTGGGGACATCCTCCCTGCCACATCACTGACGTCCCCCCCCCGCTCTCAGTTAGCTGCTCGCAGGGAACGTATTACCATGGCCAGACGGAGCAGTGTGTCCCCTGTCCCCCCGGCACCTACCAGGAGAAGGAAGGGCAGCTCTCCTGCGACTTGTGTCCCCGTGGGGATGCCTTTGGACCAGTGGGAGCCACCAACATCACCGGCTGCACGGGTAAGGGGGGCATGGAGAGGGGCTGGGAGGCACACTGGGGGCTGCAACCTCAGCCATCAGCCCCCATCCAGAAGGAGGGAAAGCTCTGAGCATCCCCAGGACCCACAGGAGCTGTTTTGGGCATTTATCATTAGGAGGAGAGCTCAGGAAGGGCAGCACTCGCTCTGGATATATTGATACTGCCAAGGCTGGGTGGGGAGAGGAGCAAGGGCATGGGGCAGGGGAGCCCTGGGCATGTGGGATGCCAGGACTGAGGGGTACTTGTGCCCACAGGTCAGTGTCCCCCTGGCCAGCACTCGGCCGATGGCTTCAAGCCCTGCCAGCCGTGTCCCCGGGGGTCCTACCAGCCTGAGGTGGGGCGGGCGCTCTGCTTCCCCTGCGGTGGGGGCCTGACCACACGCCACGAGGGAGCCCTCTCCTTCCAGGACTGCGACACCAAGGGTAGGTGCCAGCCGGTCCCCAGGGATGGGGGGCACCCAATGGGGCTGTGCCAGTGGCTGATGCAGCCCCTTTGCTCTCTGCCCCCCTCCCAGTCCAGTGCTCCCCTGGGCACTACTACAACACGAGCGTCCACCGCTGCATCCGCTGCGCCGTGGGCACCTACCAGCCCGACTTTCGGCAGAACTACTGCATCTCCTGTCCTGGCAACACCACCACTGACTTCGACGGCTCCACCTCCGTGTCCCAGTGCAAAAGTAGGCAAGCTGGGGTGCCACGGCATGGTGGGAACTGGGGCCTTTCCTCCGAAGTACTTAAAAATCCCTTAAAATAGTGTTTGGGGTCAGTTGTGTGCTGTATGCGTGCAGAGAGGCGTGGGAGGGATGCGTGGAGCACTGCTAGGAGAGCACTCGAGAAACCCAGCCCCATTCCAGTGTCCATGCCGCTGGTTCCCAGTTGAAGCAGCTCTCCATACCTTGCAGACCGGCAGTGTGGGGGGGAGCTGGGAGAATACACGGGCTACATCGAGTCCCCCAACTACCCGGGGAATTACCCTGCCAACGTCGAGTGCACTTGGAACATCAACCCCCCCCCCAAGCGCAAGATCCTCATCGTGGTGCCCGAGATCTTCCTCCCCTCCGAGGACGAGTGCGGCGACGTCTTGGTCATGCGGAAAAACTGTAGGTAACCGAGCGCGCCGCGGTGCTCACGGGAGGAGCCGGGGGGGGAAAGGCTGGGATTTGGCGGAGGTGCCTTGGGCAAAGGGGAAAGCCACAGCCCTCGGCGGCAGGAGGGGGGCTTGGGAACTGGGTGAGCAGCGGACTCGGCATCAACTCATAGAACCATGGAGCGGTTTGGGTTGAAGGGACCTTGAAGCTCCTCCAGCTCCAACCCCTGCCACGGGCAGGGACCCCTTCCATAGAGCAGCTTGCTCCAAGCCCCTGTGTCCAACCTGGCCTTGAACACTGCCAGGGATGGGGCAGCCACAGCTTCTCTGGGCACCCTGTGCCAGCGCCTCAGCACCCTCACAGGGAAGAGCTTCTGCCTTAGATCCAACCTGAACTTCCCCTGTTTCAGCCTGAACCCATCACCCCTTGTCCTATCACTGCAGTCCCTGATGAAGAGTCCCTCTCCAGCAGCCTTGTAGCCCCCTTCAGACACTGGAAGCTGCTCTGAGGTCTCCACGCAGCTTCTCTTCTCCAGGCATCACCATGCTTCCTTCCTCTTTTAAAATAGAATCACAGAATGGTTTGGGTTGGAAAGGGCCCTAAGATTCCAACCAGTTCCAGATCCAGTTCCAACCCCCTACCATAGGCAGGGACACCTCACACTAGACTATTTTGCCAAGACAGTCTTTCTGGATCAGGGAGGTGCTCATGGGCTAAGTGTGGGCTGGGTTGCACACCCAGGTCCCAGCACTCCTTTTGAGGGGTAAAAACACCCATTTGGAGCTTTCCAGAGCAAGGAAGGAAAAACAACATCCCTGGTATGTAACATGAGGGTTGGGGGGTGCTCAGTCTCACCGAATATGGACAGTCCCCACATCTGTTGCCCCCCTTTGCCTTGAGCATTTAAGGACAGTGAGGCTGGGGGTAGTTCTGCTGATGTAGTTCAGCATCATGTGTTCCCCTGTCATTCCCTGCAGCCTCCCCGTCCTCCATCACCACCTACGAGACGTGCCAGACCTACGAGAGGCCCATCGCCTTCACCGCCCGCTCTCGGAAGCTCTGGATCAACTTCAAAACCAGTGAAGCCAACAGTGCCCGGGGCTTCCAGATCCCCTACGTCACCTACGATGGTGAGCACAGGGTGCAGGGGGACACCATCCCGGTGTGCTGGTGCCCCCCTGCCAGGTTGGGTACCCAGGTCACCCCCAGTTCACAGGTATCTGGGGGGGAGCAGGCTCAGGGATGGTGACCAGAGGTTTGGGGCCAAGTGACAGCTCGTGCCCTGATGGTGTATTCTGGGGGGTGTTGCAGAGGACTACGAGCAGCTGGTGGAGGACATCGTGCGGGATGGTAGGCTCTACGCCTCCGAAAACCACCAGGAGATCCTCAAGGTGAGTGTATCCTCTCTGCCCGGGGCTCTGGAGGATGCTCCATGCAGGATCATCCTTCTGTGCTCCTGGCTTTGTTTTGGAGCTGCCATGGGGGAACACAGGGTGGGAACACAGGGTGACCTTCCCTCTGTCTTGCCTTCCCCACAGGACAAGAAGCTCATCAAAGCTTTCTTCGACGTGCTGGCACATCCCCAGAACTACTTCAAGTACACGGAGAAACACAAGGAGATGCTGCCCCGCTCCTTCATCAAGCTCCTCCGCTCCAAAGTCTCCAGCTTCCTCCGGCCTTATAAATAGCCCCCTGCACCCCTGCAGCCCCTGGGCTGCCCTGCAGCCAAGGAAACACTCTTCTCCCTTCCTTCTCCTTTCCGATTTTCTCCTTCCTCCGCTCGGCTCCAGCAGGACCAACACCTCTCACCCTGCAGATGCCCCACGAGTTCTCCACCGCTCCCCACAGAGCCATGTCCCCAACCAGGGGAGGATGCTCCTGTCTCATCCAGCCACCGGTGAAGCCACTTCTCTCTTTGGAAGCAGGTTCTTTGTTGTAGGGAACCGAAGCACCAGTCCCGTCATCATCCTCTGTCCTCCCTTTGGTTTCCTTTACGCCAGGTCTGTCCTTGTTCCCTGGTGCCACCAGCAGCCTGGGACATCAGAGGGGTCATCACGCTTCCATCCCACAGGGCTGGCGCCGGCTGCAGCTCCACCAAGCCCTTTAGCAGAGGAGCACAGGAAGGTAACGGTGTGTTTACGGCAGCACCCGGGGCAGGGGGATCGGCATCACTTTGCAGAGGTCGGGGGAGATGAATTTACAGAAGCTTTACTGGAGTGAAAAGAAGAGGTAAAGGGGAGCTCAGCAATGGCAGCCGTGGTGCTGCAGGGGCCGTCGCGCTGGCGCTGGGAGGGAAGCGCAGCCAAGCCACGTTCCCGGAGAACAATGTCTGGCTGCACGGGAGAAAACAGGGAGCAAAGGAGGAGGACTTTGAGCCGGGTTAGGTTTTTGTTCCCCCCCACCCGAGACACTTGTGCCAAAAACCCAGACTTTCTTACAAGCTCTGCCAAAGAGTAACTCGGAAAAAGCAAGCTTTGTGAAGAGCAGGAGTACGTTTGTGCACTAGGATCTCCTCCTTTCTACCTTTTTCATATGTATTAAGTGCAATCATTTGAGTCTTCTTTATATTATTTAGAGGGAAGCTGTGTTTTTTTCTACTAGAAACGACGATATTTATACCTGAGGAATGAGAATGTGCGTTTGTAACCCAAACCAAACATCCACCCGAAGCAAACCCAGCCCTGGGCTGCTGCTCACTGGTGGGATGGTGGTTTTGGGCCTAGAAACCTTTTCTGCCATGTTTGTCCCTGATAAAACCCCCAGGTCAGGGGGAAGCTGGTGCCACACTGCTCGGCATGAGATGGGGTTTGAGGTATCTGGATCCATCGATGGAGGAGGTGGGGTTGCTTTTGGGCTGAGCCTCTGTGGTTTGTGGGTTTTTCAAGCCCTGTCGTAAGGAGGACGCAAAACTTGGCCCCAAAACCTGGAGCCAGGGGAGGCAGGGGCAGGTCCTGAGGCCAGGGCTGAGGTCACAGTGGACGAGAGGGGAGCTGCCCCTCTGCTCAGTCCCAAAATCTCTGCCAGGTGTGGTGGTCCCTGCAGGAAGAACCATCCCGCCTAGCTCTGGGAAGCTTTGTGCTTCCAAGTCCCTTCACGTGCTTGTGGTTCCAGCCATCCAACATGCTTACTGCACTGGGATGCTGCAGGAGCCCTTCTCCGGGGCACGTGGTGCAGATCCCATAGGAAACCCATCCTGCCACCCTGCTTTCATTGCCACTTGCATTCCCCTTTGGCTGGGGACCAAGTCCCACTTTTGGGCTTGTCCCCCTGGCATCTTCACATGGCCACACAGGACCCAGGGGACCAGCGAACACTGCCACCGATCATCCATCCTCTTCCTCCCCAAACCTTCCTCCCTTTCCATCCTTGGCTGTCACCTCCCCTCGCCTTCATCCCCATCTTCATCCTCTCAAAGACCTGGAGCTAAATGCGGTCAACTTGCCTACAGCTTTCCTGTTGACAGGTCCCGTCCTTGTCCCTGCTTGTGTCCCCCTGTCACTTTGACCACAGCTGGGATGAGCCCTGCTCTTAATGAACCAGGTATTGCTCCACATGTGCCACCCGCTCTGTCCTTGCCGAAATCCAGAGGCAGCTGCTCTCCCGTGTTTCCCTTCCTCAGTCCCTGCTGCTCCAAGAGCTCCTCCTGGTCTCTATGAGGGGCTGCAGCCTGGCAAAGGGGCTGAGGTTTGTCCCTACGATGCTGCGGCTGGAATAGTCTGTCCTGATCAATCCCAGCTGCGCATCTCCCCCTCCTGCCGCCCAGCTCCCAGCACGTTTGGAAGCTCGACATCTGCGGCCTGAGCTGTTTGTCACTTGGTTGGTGTCTGGAAGCAGCTGCTTTGATGCACAAAAGCTGTTGTAGGGATTTGGAGGGGGGGTTATTGCTCTGGGGCAGGGGCAGTGGAGCGGTGGCTGTTGGAAGAGTCCTTCCTATTTGGAACAGTAAAACTAAAACCAACTCGGGGACGATGAACTCGCTGTGATGGCCCCAGTGTGAGGTAGCCACGCACTGGAGCTTAGGGATTCATTGTGACTGATCAGCAGGGTCACTGTCAGCCTGACCCGGTGGGGACTGGGCCTCCCAGAGCCTCGGGGTAGCCAGGCTGTCACCGTTGTCACTGCACCAACCACCTCTAACTCGGTTTTGGAAGGGTGAGATGGGCAGCATCTGTAATGGCCAAAGGCACCTGGTGACATCTCCTCCTCCTTTCCCACATATCCCTAATACCCCCCCACCAAAGAGTCCATGGGGCCACCAGAAGCACCCCTCTGCAGCACAGCCCCTCTCCTCACCCATTAGCAGGGCTCAGAAAGGGTTTGAAAGGCTGAAAACTGCGTCACCAGCCACCTCTGGGCTGTGTTGAATGTCTCGATGTGGTGAGCACACGGGAGGGTTGTTGGGTTCTTAGTTTTCATGTTGGAATATTTATATCTGCCTTTTGCAGCGGGCCATGACTTACCATCTCCAGCAGACATGATTAAAGTGATGAGACAGATGTAGTTCATGAAGTTATTTGCACTTGATTGAAAGAAAAGAAAATGTATCTGAACTTTGTAAAGAGAAATGTTTGCATTTTGTATTGTCTTTTTTTAATTATTAAATGGAATTTCTTGGTGTTGTGTTGATCTTTCAAAAAAAAAAGAACTGGCTCCAACACTTATTTTAAAGGTTTCTAACAGCAGGATCCAAAGCTGTTTTCATTGTTTTTCTCCCTCAGATGCTAAGACAAGCCCTTTCCAAGGGCATAAGGGTTTTTTTTTTCCCTAGAAGCTTAAATCCTGCACACTTCCATAAGCTCAACAGTCATTACCCAATGTAATTATTTATATACATTAACTAGCTGCAGTACAACTCATTTTTAGCCCAGAACATGGGAACTGGGCACAGACCAGCTCAGAGGGAAGCAAAGGGGATGAAAGACCCTCGTGACCTGGGCCCCAGCACCCTCTGCTGCCCCCGGTCCCATGGGGCAGCTGAAAACACCCATCAAGGCCTCAAGAGCTGCTGCTGGGAGAGATCCCACAGCCCCAGTCAGTGCTGGTGGAGGCACAGCAGAAGCCTCTCAATGCAAACACAGCCCAGGCCTGGCCTGCAGCAGGGACAATCCAGGCGGTCCTTAGAGAAGAGAGGAACCCTCCTGCCTCAGCTGGTGCGTGAGCCCCCGGGGGTGCCCCATTAGATGTGTTCACAGCTCGTGGTGATGTGACAGTTGGAGGGCAAAGTGGTCATGAAACGATTGAATCTTCAGTCCTTGGAGAAGCCAGAGGTCAGCAAAGCCTTCACCTCCTGCGGGGCTGCCTTTGGCCTGTTAAGGATGCTGGTTCCAGAATTCCTTGAAGAACATTACTGAAGAACAAAGCGGTCCAGGAAGGCCGGATGCTCCTCAAGGTGCAGGAGCAGGTGGTACCCCTGTGCTGAAAACTGGTGAGGAAAACCAGCCTGGCTGAACAGGGAGAAGCCTGGAGAAGAGAAGCTGCATGGAGACCTCAGAGCAGCTTCCAGTGTCTGAAGGGGGCTACAAGGATGCTGGGGCATCAGGGACTGCAGTGATAGGACAAGGGGTGATGGGTTCAGACTGAAACAGGGCAAGTTCAGGTTGGATCTAAGGCAGAAGCTCTTCCCTGTGAGGGTGCTGAGGTGCTGGCACAGGGTGCCCAGAGAAGCTGTGGCTGCCCCATCCCTGGCAGTGCTCAAGGGCAGGCTGGACACAGGAGCTTGGAGAAAGCTGCTCTATGGAAGGGGTCCCTGCCTGTGGCAGGGGCTGGAGCTGGAGGAGCTTTAAGGTACTTTCCAAACTAAACTGTTCCATGATTCTATGATATTGCTTGAACTCAGGAATAAAAGGAGTTTATCACCTATGGAAAAAAGGGATTGTTGCCCCATGAGGAGTACAAAGGATGTTGTTATGTAGGGAGAAAGTTAGAAAGGTGAAGGAACATATGGAGCTAAGTCTGACCACAGCCATAAAAGAGAATAAATGCTCTTACAAATATATTAGCGATAACAGGAAGGCCAAGGAGAACCTCCATCCTCTGCTGGATACCGGGGGAAACCTAGGGACTGGGGATAAGGAAAAGGCTGACGTAGTTCATGCCGCCTTTGCCTCAGTCTTTAGGAGTCACACCAGCAGCCATGCTGAGGGTCCTCGGTTCCCTGAGCTGGATGGCAGAGATGGGAGCTGACCGAAGTCCTCATAATTCAGGAAGAAATGGTTAGAGACCTCCTGCTTCACTTGGATGTACACAAGTCTATGGGGCTGGGTGGGTTTCACCCAAGAGTGCAGAAGAAGCTGGCAGAGGAGGTTGCTAAGCCACTGTCCTGCATCTATCAGCACCCCCGGTCCAGGGGGCAGGTCCCAGAGGATTGGAAGTTGGCCAGAAGGGCAACTCCACAAAAAGGGTAGGAAGGAACCCTGGAAACTACAGCTTCAGTGGCGGGGGGAGGTCACGGAGGAGATCATCTGAGATCACAAAGCACATGTGAGAAAGCGGGGGATCAGGCTCAGGCAGCATGGTTTTGTGAAGGGCAGGGCCTGCCTGACCAACCCGATCTCTTCCTACAGGTGACCCCTGGTCGGTGAGGGAAAGGCTGTGGACATTGTTCGGACTTCAGTAAAGCACTGGACTGTCTCCCACAGTGCTCTGGGGACATTGGCTGCTCATGGCCTGGATAGGAGGATTCTTTCCTTGGCTGGAAACTGGCTGGGCAGCTGAGTCCAGAGAGTGGTGGTAAATGGTGTCCCTCAAGGCTCAGTGTTAAGGTTAGTGTTGTTTAATATCCTCATTGATGAGGGGCCTGAGGGCACCCTCCATCAGTTTGCAGATGACACTAAGTTGGATGGGAGCATTGATCTGCTGGAGGGCAGGAGGCTCTACAGAGGGATCTGGGCAGGCTGGATCCATGGGCTGTGGCCAATGGGATGAGGCTCAAAAGGGGCAAGTGCCAGGTTCTGCACCTGGGCCACAACAACCCCTTGCAATGCTCCAGGCCTGGGGAAGAGCGGCTGGAAAGGGAGCTGGGGGTGCTGAGTGATGGAGCTGAACATGAGCAGCTTGTGCCCAGGCAGCCAGGAAGCCCCCAGCATCCTGGCCTGTACCAGCACCAGCGCGGCAGCAGGGACAGGGCAGGGATTGTGCCCTGTGCTGGGCACTGGTGAGGCCGCACCTCGAATCCTGTGTTCAGCTCTGGGCCCCTCACTACAAGAGAGACATTGAGGGGCTGGAGAGGGGCCAGAGAAGGGCAGCGGAGCTGGTGCAGGGCCTGGAGCACAAGTGTGATGGGGAAGGGCTGAGGGACCTGGGGGGTTCAGGCTGGAGAAGAGAAGGCTCAGGGGGACCTGATGGCTGCCTACAAGTGCCTGAGAGGAGGATGGAGCCAGGAGGGGCTGGGCTCTGCTCCCAAGGAACAAGGGATGGGACAAGAGGAAACGGCCTCAAGCTGCCCCAGGGCAGGTTTAGATGGAGCTGAGGAACAATTCCTGCCCCAGAGGGTGCTCAGGCATTGGAACAGGCTGCCCAGGGCAGGGCTGCAGTCATCATCCCTGTAAGCGTTCACACATCATGGAGACAAGGCCTCAGTGCCATGGGTTAGGGGTGGCCATAGCACTTCTGAGGCACAGGATTCTTATGGCTTCAGGTAACTCCTGCACAAGGGAAAGATCTCCAGCAATGGCAAGCTGGGGGCTCAAAGGGTTACAGTGACTGCTTAGCACCATGCATCTTCAGCTGTGGGTAACCACCTGTTTTGCTTGCTCAGCATGCAAGCAGAGCTGCTCCCCCTCCCTGCCCTGCTCTGAACACATGATGAGGTTACTTCCCTCAAAAGCTCCAACAGCCTCATATTCTGCTCCAATTCATACCCATCAGCTCAACAGCACTGGAGAACTCTCGTGCTACATGGAAGCAAACAGCTCTTCGGCAAACCCTTCCCAACCAGTTTCAGAGGAACACAACCAAACAGCTGAAGGTATCCTAAAAGTTTATTGCTGCCCCATTAGTAAAGGCGCTGGGGCTTCCCCATGGTGCTCTTGATGTACAGAGCACGCACGTTCTGCCAGTTCTTCTTCAGCAAGGACACCAGGAAGTTGATGGCCAGGTGGATGTTGTAGACAAGTTCATCCTCTGTCATCTTCACATGACCAACAGCCACAGCCAGACAGAGCACCTGAGGGACAAGGACACCACAGTCACCGATGCAGGCAAGAGGTTTTGTGGGGAAAAATGAAAGATTACAGCAAAGTGATTGACAAAATCACTAAACTAAGCGGGGTATCAAATTCCCTTGTTTTGTCCACTGGACATAACTTTTCCATCTTATCTACGGGTGTTTCCACAGAGCAAACTGTGTTTAGCACATGGCTCCCATCAATGTGTCTGGCAGCATCCGGATGCCACCTCTGAACAGCACCTAGCTTCCTCAGAGAGCAAAGGGGACTTAGAAAAGGAAATGAGCACCAGTGTCTCCCGAACATGGGAAAACTGGGAATGACACGTAACACATGGTGCCAAAGAGGCACTAGAGTGGGAGCAGACCTCTGTTTTAATCATGTTCCCACCAACCTGCTCATGGAGCAGTGTGCAATGTGCCCTGCAAACCTCTAGCCCCAGACAGAACAGTTAGCTCCAAACTTCACTGTGAAGCACAACCCCAGCTTCACTTTTTGCCTTGCCACCAGCCACCAGCCCTTTCTTTCCATGCACAAGAGGCTGAGAAGCCTCTGCCTGCCAGGCTGGATGAGGAGTTGTAAGTCAGTGTTCCCCACAGGCACAAGACAAAGGGACTTATGAGTGAGCTGACAGGCAAAGTGTCATGACATCATTAGCTCAGTTACTTAAAATGCTCCAGCATTTGGAAACTAGCACATTTGCGCTGCCCTCGCAGTTGTTGTGCCCCCAGGCACACAGCAGCTGGTGTCCAAGGGTGCACCTCAGTGAGCAGAGCTGTTAATTCTGAGTAACACCCATGAGTCACACTTAAACCACTGAGACAAGACTCCTGAACAGGGTTAAAATAACCTGCTTTATGGAGCTCCTGTGCTGGGGAGTCAACTTGCTTTGACACCTCTTGACAGCAAGAGCAGACATCTGCAGAGCTGCTCCAGAGCCACTTGCAGAGTCAAGTTCCAAACCTGCTTCTGGCAAAGCACTGCTGAGTGCACAGACCCACATGGGCTGCACCCTGCAAATGTCACCCACTTGCCGTAGGAAGTGTTAATTATGACTGTGCTCTGCATTGAAACATCATCTCATCATCATCTGCTCTCAGACCTTTCAGCCACATTATGAATGATGTCTCTGCCAGCAGCTGATGGTGAGGGAGTCTCATGGTCAGGGGGCACTGTTTTAGGAAGGCACTCGAGGGACACCTACAGCCCAGCCCAGATATCACAGCCGTGTCTGAGTGACCACCCCAGTCACAGGCAGGAAGCTGCCCTGGAAAGGAAAAGCTCTGCTTTACCTTCTTCATCTGAAACTTGATGGTAGATTTGACCTCATCAACCTTGGCCACCAGGTTCTCATTGTGAGTGAGAAGAGAAGGGAATTTGCCAGCTTTGTTCAGCCCTGGTCCCAGAATTCGAGGAATCTGCTTGATCAGGGACTCAGAAGCCAGGAAGGCATCGTACTTCTTGGCTGTGAGGAAAGAACCAACATGGGTAAGGATGGGCTCTCAGCTCTGACACCAAGCTTGAGACTGAGCTGCTCCATCTCCCTCAGCATGCACCTTTTCACACTGAGTCCTGCCTACTTGAACCCAACCTGTTTTTACTATTACTGTATCAGAACTTACACCTGTCACAACAGCCAAACCCACCAGCACCCAGCTTCACCCCGACAGCATGCTGAACTGTGCACAGCTCATTTCCCTGAAGAAAGTGGCATTTATTGAGCCAAAGGTGACCATCGCTTAACTCTGAGCTCCAAGAGCCTCCCACCACAGCCTGGGCACATCTGGATGGGCAGATGTACCATACACCTTGGAGAGGCTGAGCTAGCAG
This sequence comes from Pezoporus wallicus, assembly GCF_028554395.1. Taxonomy (NCBI): domain Eukaryota; kingdom Metazoa; phylum Chordata; class Aves; order Psittaciformes; family Psittacidae; genus Pezoporus; species Pezoporus wallicus. The sequence goes on along the minus strand of NW_026635152.1, from coordinate 503,962 downwards.
ACATGGTATCCCATCTCATTTCTTATTATGTACAATTTCATGGCTAATTATAGATGGGAGGGTTTTCTTGTCTGCCTAAGGTATGTATCATTTTGACTTTGCCTTTACAGGGAGAGAAGGATTTTCTTAGTAAGTGAAAATATGCAGATTTCATTCCCTTCAGGTAAATACTGCAGGACTAAATCCAGCTTTTGCCTCCAGCTTCCCAAAGAAGAACATGAAGAACACCAAGTAAGGGTGACACCAAAGATAGGAACATTTCCTGTATCCCTCCCTCCCAGAGGGCCTCCTCCTTCCAGGAGGGCTGACCTGTCACACCTCCTGCACTGGTAACTGTTGGCTTGTCAGGGTAGTTTCTAACCTGATTGCTGTACTTGAGGCTGACTCTGGTCAGCTTCCTATTCCCTGCAGTTAACCAGAACACGAAAACCTGAGCACATGGGAAGCCATCTGGCTTAGCCAGCCCTCTCATGTCAGCCAGGGCACTCTGAGCCCGACCCACAGCACCACTCACCCAGCTTCTTCACCAGCTTCTTGTTTTTGTTGAGCTTTTTCAAAGCTTCTATGTCCATGTGAGGGATGTCAACTGCTTTGGCCTCATCACAGTGCTGCTGGTCCCCCAGCAGGCAGACAGAGAACTTGGGCCGTGGAGTTGACTTCAGCCTGGAGACAGAAGGTCTGAATTACTATAAACCTCCGGCACCACACACTCTTCCACGGGAGCCAACACAAGAGGTACCTTACCACAGCGCCTGGACCTCTTCCTTCACAGCTGCTACCCTGCCTTCCCCAGCAGGTCGGTGGGGACAGCACCCACCTCCCCTCATGTTTTAAGACCCAGGGTTGGGGTCCGTCCAGCCGCACCCGTTTAACTGGGCTGGGCTGAACTACCCGAGCGGTTCAGCGCCGCGTCCTCACGCTGCCGCGGCCGTGCTGCCCCATGGCAGGGCCCGGCAGCGCAAGGGGGGCGCGGGCTGAAGGCTGGGTGGGAGCAAGAGGAGGCCGAACCTGACGGTGCCGGAGAAGCGCTTGTCTTTCTGCGGATCGTAGTTCTTGAGGCTGATCTGCAGCTCCACCGTCTCCACAAACCTGAGGAGGGCAGAGCGGCTGAGGGCACGGCCGGGCAGCGCCCCGCGATGCCCCGGTCCCTCCACAGCACAGGGCTCTTACTTGCGCTTCTTGACCTTGCTGCCCTGCAGCACCTCCTTCACCGCCTCGTACAGGGTGTCGCGGGAGACCTTGCTGCTGCGGGGGGAGAAACAACGCGGGCTCAGGGCGGGCCCGGCCTGGACCTCCTGCGGGCTGCGGGGAGGACGCCGCTGGGCCCGCCGTGGCCCGCTCGCGCTCCGCCGCCATCGGCCCTCGTCCCCCGCTCCCCGCAGCCGCGGATGGGCGCGGATGGGCGCGGATGGGCGCGAACAGCGCAGCGGGCCCGCACCCACCTCATGATGGCGGCGGCCCGACGAGACCGAAAGGCGGTGAGGCGCGCAGGCGCGGAATAAATAGGGGCGGGAATCTCGCGAGACTTGGTGCGCGCCATGCTGGGGGCGGCGAGAGCGGCACGGCGACGCCGCCATGTTGAGAGTGGCCGGACCGGCTTCGCCTCCCGGCTGCCCCGGCGGGAAGCCCGGCCCCATCATTGCCATCGCCGCCGCCGCCGCCGCCGCTGCTCAGCGCCAGGCGCGGGTGCTGCCGCCCGGGCTGTGCCCGGCTGCGGAGGGGCTGCCGCAGGGCACGGCTCCTGAGGGAAACCTGTGGCTTCAATGTGGACTCGGTGCCGTCGCGTTTCCTCAGGTTGGTGTCGGAGGCTGGGGGAGCGCGGACGGCACGGGGTGAGATGGTGGCTGAGGGGCAGCGGTGCCCCGGCGAGCTGCTGCCGACGGACCCCTGCATAACAGCGTGGGGGGAGCCCCGCTGTGTCTCCCCGCCATCCCCCCGGCACTTGGGCCTGTCCCACCGCTCCCCTCAGGGCTCGCCGTGGCACAAGGCCCTGCCCTGCCCTGCCCTGCCCTGCCCTGCCGCGGAGGCACGTCCCCTGTCAGCCCCGGGCTGGCTTCGCGCTGCAGCCTACGCTTGGTTTTTCTCCGGCAGCGCCTGCCCCATCCCTTCCAGGGGGTTGCGGCCCCTCCAGCCGTTTGCATGGCAGCCACAGCAGCGCAGAGGGTCCTCTGTTCCCCAGCGACCCTGCTGTGGCTGGGCGTTTGCTGGGGAATGAGCTGTAATGCTTATCGGGAGGTGTCAGCACTAAAAACTAAGCAGAATCTGCTGCGGTGAGTGAGGAGGTGTCTGCTGGGTCTAGGGAGCACTTGGGTTAAAGGGCATTGAGCATGGCACAAAGCCTGGCTGGGCCCACGGGTGCTGCAGTGTCAGGCAGAGTGGTCAGACTTGTTCCTGGAAATCAAAAGGGTAAAATACGAGACTGTCTCAGAGATTACTCGTGAAGAATCCAGTGCAGCTGCTTTTAAAGATGCTTTTTAAAGCAAAGTGCCTCCAGCGAAATGCTCTTGTCAGGGTGTGAGTGTTTTAACATCATCTGCTTATAGCCTGAAATTCTGTTCCTCAGAAGCCCAGGAACTGGACAGGAAAGGGAGGAGAGAAAGCTTCCATGTACAAAGCTCATTGTCCTGCTCATCTTGCAGTACAGGACACCCTCAGCCTGTAGGTTCACACTTTAAAGTACTCGGAAACCTTTCCTGCAGGTCATGTGGCAGATGGGAAGGGCTTGAATGGGGCGTTTACACTATCTCTAAGAAGAGTCTGTTGATTCACTCACTTGATAAGCTTTACCTTATACTTACCTGTGGAATAGATTTACTCCTGCTTGCCATGGATATACATCTTTTGACCAGTTTAATCCTTTACAGTCTGAAAAATCATTTGCCATTTAAACCTTTCTTAATGTGCAAAAGTGGCTATACATATGTTGGGTGAAAACAAAATTTGAATTGTTCTTTTTATTCAAGGCTTACAACAAGAACACAGCTCCTTGTTCCACAAACCTCTTGCTCTGTGTCCTGGTGCTCTCTACGAGCACACTGAGTAAACTGAAATTCATGTCTGAGGACCAGCCATCAGGGCAGGATGGAGAGCTTGGGCCTGCAAACAGTGACCCTTAGTGACGGGATGACAGCCTACATTCAGCAGGCTGTCAAAGGTAATGGTTCCTTTGGGCTATGAATCATAGAATCATAGAATAGTTAGGGTTAGGAGGGACCTTAAGATCATCTAGTTTAAGTCTCAAAAGTGCCCTCGTGGTGTGCAGACCGTGTGTGATTCCTTTGGACAGGAAGCTGACAGCTCTCTGTTAGATTTGCACAGTGATGCAGTAGAAATCAAACATGCCTCTGGTTGGAAATAAAGCCTTGGAGATGGGAGAGGTGTTGCTGTAGAAAATAAAGGTTCTGTTCAGACTAGAGTGAGCCCTGGAATAACTGGGAAAATGAAGTTCGCACTATGACCTGCATGACTCTATCCAACCCTGAAGCTAAGCAGGATGGTTTATGTCGTTGAGATGCAGAGAATTTGCTTCCCAGTAGCACTTTTCTCACTCAAAGTGGGGCTGAGCTTGTGTTGACTAACTGAAGCAGTGCCAAATTCAATACCTGCTCTGATTTTGGTGGTTGTGAGGTGCTGCTTCCTTCACCACCCACTGTTCCTGAGAAAAGGAATATGTTTCTTCCCACGCTGTAGAACAGGAAGGTTGAGTTGCAAGGCTTCATGTCCTGGGGATTCCTCTCTTGCTTTCCTTTCTGTGCAAACTTGATAGGTTTGTTACATGTGGAGTTGGACTATCTTGAAACCACCAGTTTTGTGATAACATGCCCCCCTGACATTGTGCACCAGGTGAAAGCAACGTGGGCTCCTCATGTTGCAGTGGGATAGAGCAATGTCCTCTCTGCATCAAATGATTTGGGAACTAAAACATAGTATAATTCAGAGTTACACTATTTGAAGAGTCCAATGTTCACAGCCCATCAAGGATGGCATCACTTTATGCCCCTTTATGCACTATAACTTTTCCCCAAGAGTTTATCCTCCATCAAAGCAGAAGAAAATATCTCCAGGCCCTTGCTGATGGCAGTGAAAGCTCCCAGATGATTTTTTTTCCAAGCACAAGTGTAATTGCTTTCTACTTTAGATCCAAAATACTTAGCACACATCATTCTTTCTGCTTCTTGGCTCACAGAGCTGTGAAGAGCAGCTTGTAAACAAGCAATAACAGGTTCTTTGTCTTGTATCCTTTTGTCTAGGTAAAGGAAGCTCCAGCATTTCTAGGAAGTGCCTCTATGGCTATTCAGGGAAAAGCTTCATAAATAACAGCCTATAAGTTGCAGTTTCACTGTCTTGTGGGTACTGGTTTTCTTGTGAACATGTAGCAAAGGGGACAGCTCATGGGACCAGGAAGACTGGGCTCTGCAGGCAGTGCTGATGGCATTTTTTTAACTGTTTCAGATGGAAAGCTGGTTGAAGGACAAGTCATTGAACTTGAAGATGGGACCACAGCTTATATCCAACAGGTGACAATTGAGAAAGGTGAGGACCATAAATTCACCTTTTGCTTTTTAGAAGGATGTTGTAAATGTAACTGCAATTGTCTGTGTTCCAACAGTGGGGCTCCTCTATTAGCTCAAGCTTTAAGAAGTCCATACAGGTGTAGGATTTTTTTGTCTCTTGCCCATGGTTTTGAATGAGCAAGGACACAGAACATGTGATTTCCTGCAATCTGACAAGGCCAATTTGCTGGTGGTGTAAGCAGCAGTTTAAGTGTTGTTTCACCTGTGGGCTCTCCCACAGTTGCCACTCTGACAGATCACAAGTCTGCAGGCAAGGCCAGGAGCTGTGTGCTGTGTTTGTGCCAACTACAGAGCCCAGACAAAGTGTGTTTCCTGTGAGAGCAGCTGGACAGGAATTTCCTCTGAACCAGGAGATAATATATTAATTCTGCAATAGGTGTTTGGGTATGTGGGGTTGTTGGAATCAATGACCCGTTAGCCAATGTCATCTCTGAAATGAGGTGACGTTAAATAATCTGAGTGGTGGTGGGAATTCAGTTCATGTGGCAGGCACTAGAGTGGCACAGAGGAATCCTCTCTGACCATGGTAAGATGTAAAAGGGCAGGTAGAAAGAGCTCTGTTGCTCTGGGCAGTTCTTCCTTCACCCTCCAAAGCTTCTTGTGAGCCACCTCCCTTTTCTGTTCCTAAATGGTTGCTGGAAACCCAGTTTGTGTTCTTGGCTGTGCCCCTTTCCTCCTTTCATCCTCTACCGTGCCTCCAAACACAGTGAGAGGGGTTTTCCTTCTCACCCGTTTCCCCTTCTATGGGATGTTTGTGTTCTCCTTCACACGCACCTGTGCCAAAGCCATCACAGAATCACAGAATAGTTAAGGTTGGAAAGGAGCTTAAGATTATCTCGTTCCACCCCTCCTGCCATGGGCAGGGACACCTCACACTAAACCATGTCACCCAAGGCTCTGTCCAGCCTGGCCTTGAACAATGCCAGGGATGGAGCATTCACAGCTTCCTTGGGCAACCTATTCCAGTGCCTCACCACCCTCACAGTAAAGAACTTCTTCCTTATATCCAATCTAAACTTCCCCTATTTAAGTTCTAACCAGTTACCCCTTGTACTATCACTACAGTTCCTGAACTTCCTAATGAAGGGTCCCTCCCCAGCATCCTTACAGGCCCCCTTCAGATACTGGAAGGCTGCTATCATTTGTGTGTGGGACATAAATTGGCATTTTTAATGGATGATACTCTGCATTTAGCCCAGTGAGCTAAAGAAGTGTGGCAAAGCTATGCATGAAGTCTTAAAAACCTCATAATTCATGTTGGAAAGGCTCAAGTGGCATCTTAAAACCTATAGGTGTGTTTGACTTTCAGTGTAAGCAGGCAGCCCTGCTGTGTCCTCCTCTGTGGGCTTGAATGGTTCAGGAGCTTCTCCTCTGTGCTGTCTGAGTGTTCCAGTAAGGTGTGTCTATCTTTTTGTTCTCTTTTAGAGTCTGTGGCTTTTGAAGATGGTCAGCCAGTGGTGTTGGAAGATGGCAGTATGGCCTACATACACAACACAGCTAAAGGTAAAGAGCATTCCCTGTTCTTCCCTTGGCAGCTGGAGTAGAAGCTGTTACATAGTTCCAAGGCTGTAGATAGCCCAGGAGATGAAGAGTGCTTCTTACTCAGCAGCCTTTTCACGCTGGATTTGTTGGTTTCCACTTTCCTCTTACAGAGTGTTCTGACCCCAACACCTTCGAGGCTGTCCAGCTGGAGGATGGCTCCACTGCCTACATACACCGTCCTGTCATCATGCCACCAGGCAGCACCATCCTGGAAGTGCAGGCAGAAACTGGGCTGGAGGAGTTGGCTGGAGAGGAGGAAGACGATGCCTTTGATGTGGAGACCATTAATGCATTAAAGCAGCACACCAGTAAGGTGAGGACACAGTGCTTCTTTCATGGTCTGGGTGTAGTAGTTCACATGTGTCTGAGGTTGAAGTGTCCTCCCTTCATTAGTGCTTCTGTGTATTTGTTTTTCAGCACTGCCACCTTTGAGAAGAGAAACTGGACAGGGCTCCAGTGAGGGCATCACTCACAATAGGTGACACTTGAGGACCTAGAGCAGGACAGTTTTCTGCTGGACCCTCTAGCTAGTTCCTGCAGAGTGCTGAGCCTACCACCCTTAACCTGCTGCAGGCACACATTTGGGAAGAGCAGAGCTGCTGTGTACAGCTTGGATTGTTTTTTTCCTTGCTTTAAATGTCCCTCCTTGTAGGTGTTTTCTTCCTGTTTGCCTGGCTTCCTTGGGTATGATGTTCTCTTCCACAGATTATCCAGGCAGGAGATCAAGACTAGCATTTTACATGTCAGGAGTGCACTGTCCGTCAGGTTGACAAAGGCCTTAAAACCTAGAATAGCTTCACATCTGACGTGTTGTCACTGCAGTGCTCCATCTGAATGTCTTGAGTGCTGACATTTTCTCCCATCTTCATGGTGTTGCATGAGAAGGGGCTACCTGGAGCACACTGATACAGTGCTCAGCTGGGCAGCAGTAAGATTTGCCCATGGAGACCTTTCTGCTGTGGTGTCACTGTAGATATAAGTGCTGCCTGCTTGGGGTGCTTGTCTGCCCCACGCCGTACAAGGAGGCATGAACAGCTGTGCTTCTTTACTTGCAGGCTTCTGACAAGGAAGAGGAGGGAGTGACAGACCCCTGCCACAGGAAGAGTGAGGACTCCAGCAATGTTTCTTCCCAGGTCTGAATTTCTTAGTGATGCATTCCTGAAACTAGGCCAAAAACTCCTCTTCATGCAGAGCACTTTGCCAGGTAGTAGTTAGCAAAGCTTTGTGGCTTCTCTGCAAAGTCAGCAAATATATTAGCTACAAGTTTTACAAATGAGCTAAGGGAAGCACAAGGGGGTAAGTTATGTGTGGGAGAATTCCCAGTGTGAACTTGGGGGTGGGAATGGGAAATGCTGGTTCCTAGACCTGTGTTCTGTCACATGGGTTGCATCATATGTGTGCAAGCTGTGTTTGTAAGGACATGTGAGGGTGCTGAGGCACTGGCACAGGGTGCCCAGAGAAGCTGTGACTGCCCCATCCCTGCAGTGTTCAAGGCCAGGTTGGACACAGGGGATTGGAGCAAGCTGCTCTAGTGGAATGTGTCTTTGCCTGTGGCAGAGGGTTGGAACTGGGTGATCTTAAGGTCCTTTCCAACCCAAACCATTCCATGATTCTGTGGTTTTGTGAGGATAACTGAAGGAGTGCATATGCGTAGCAAAGAGGGGAATTATTTGTGTGGGATTCACAAAACCTGCTGTAGTGGCTCATTGAATTAACTCCCATACATCTTTTGGCAGGATTTGCCGGAGGTGGAAGTGCAGAGAAGTGAGAAGAGGCCACAGGTTGGCGGCAAAGCTTTCCGCTGTGGGTACAAAGGCTGTGGCCGCCTCTATACCACTGCCCATCATCTAAAGGTAAAGCAGATAATATCCAGTCATGCAGACCAGACACATCCCCGTGTTACGGTGCCAGGTTGGAATGCTGCTATGGAAAAGCCTGAGTTGTATGCTTGGCTTGCCAAGAGATCCAGATGTGTAACTACCCAAGGTGAAGTCCAGCAGAGAACTTCAGATTCTCCCCACCAGCTAGATTTCTTCACACTCTGTCCTTTCCTCCTTGTCTTGGACTTCATTTTAGGAACCTGTTCTTTCTTTTTCCAGGTCCATGAACGTGTTCACACAGGTGACAAGCCGTATACGTGTGACTTCCCAAGCTGTGGGAAAGCATTTGCTACAGGTAGCAGTTTCTCTTCTGAGTAAATTTTGTTTTCTGTCCAGTCGAAACCACTCTTGAGCATCAGCCCTGGCTCTTTTTCCAGCTGAGCACAATGAGCATAGCTTTTAAAGCCTTCTGAGAAGGAATTGTAGCATAGGAGACTGTCTGAGACTTGATTGATGATGAACGGATTTGAGCTATGAGAAGCAGCTGAGTTGTCAGTTGTGTTGTGAGGCTGTTTGGATATTTCTTCTCCTTCAGCTATGCAGGCACAAGACAGACATCCAAAAATATATGAGCTGAGAGGTGATACACAGCTTGCCATGTTATTTCCTTCTTCTTATAAAATTAATCATGGTTTCTTTCCTGGACAGGATATGGGCTGAAGAGCCACATGAGAACACATACTGGTGAGAAACCATACAAGTGTCCAGAAGATGTGTGTAGCAAAGCCTTCAAAACCTCTGGGGATCTTCAGAAACACATCCGGACACACACGGGTGAGCAGTACAGGAGGAGAACTGAGCTGCTTCTTGAAAGGGTCATCCAAGATACTCCAAGTAATGCTTCAGCCTTTGTCCAGGATGTGCCTTTATGAATCTTGGGTGAAACAAGGCAGACCTGAAGCTGTCTTCAGACAGAAGTAGACAGGTTGTAGAAGTAGTACTAGGGATTCTTGACTGTGTTACAAACAACACAGCAAAAGAGGTAGAGGTGCCAGTGCTGCTAGAGAAATATGCCAGCATTTGGATCTGATTGAGGTCTTGTTGTTGTAATACTGTGGAGGAGGGAAGTTGAGGTTGGATGTAAGGAAGAAGTTCTTCCTTGTGAAGGTGCTGAAGCGCTGGCACAGGGTGCCCAGAGAAGCTGTGGCTGCCCCATCCCTGGCAGTGTTCAAGGCCAGGTTGGACACAGGGGCTTGGAGCAAGCTGCTCTAGTGGAAGGGGTCCCTGCCCGTGGCAGGGGTTGGAACTCTGTGAGCTTTAAGGTATCTTCCAACCCAGAGCATTCCATGATACAAGAGTCCAGGGCATTCCAGGTAGGTGAACTGTAGCAGGACTCTCATCCACGTTACTCCTCATGCAGGTGAACGGCCCTTCAAGTGCCCCTTTGTGGGCTGTGGCCGCTCTTTCACCACATCCAACATCCGGAAGGTTCACATCCGAACGCACACAGGCGAGCGGCCGTACATGTGTCCCGAGCCCAACTGCGGGAGAGGTTTCACCAGTGCCACCAATTACAAGAACCACATGAGAATCCACACAGGTAAGAGGAGAGGGGGAAGCACAGACAGCTCCTCCCCAGTCAGCCAGCTGTACTGACAGCCTGGGGCGGCTGGGAAGTCTGTGGGACTGAAATGGCATTTCCAGGCATTGCATGGGTAGATCTGGGGGTAGCCAGAGAGTTACAGGAAACAGAAATCACTTTATTGGGCTGATCATTGTTTCACTGGTCTGTCTCCAGCTATTTGCTCTTCATGGGCATGAGGAGGACAAGAGGAAACTGCCTCAGGCTGCTCCAGGGGAGGTTTAAACTGGACATTAGGAACAATTCCTTCCCCCAAGGGTGCTCAGGCATTGGAACAGGCTGCCCAGGGCAGGGCTGGAGTCACCGTCCCTGCAAGTGTTCACACACCGTGTAGCCGAGACTCTCAGTGCCATGGGTTAGTGGTGGCCTTTGCAATGCTGGGGAACAGTTGGACTTGATCTTAAAGATCTTTTCCAACCTGATTGATTGTATGAGGAGGGTGAGTGGGTCAAGCTCTGCTCTGTGGCCTCTGCCCTAGGAGAGAAGCCGTACATGTGCACTGTGCCAGGCTGTGGAAAGCGCTTCACTGAGTACTCCAGCCTCTACAAACACCACGTGGTGCACACCCACTGCAAACCCTACACCTGCAGTTGCTGTGGCAAGACCTACCGCCAGGCCTCCACGCTGGCCATGCACAAGCGCAGCAGCCACGAGGTGGAGGCCACGGAGGAGAGTGAACAGGCCCTCTACGAACAGCAGCAGCTGGAGGGTGAGCAGCCAACCACTGTCCTGTCACCTGCGACAGGCGTTTGGGTCATTCCTGCATCAGGAATGTGGCAAAGGGGAGAGAAGTGACAGCAAGAGCTTGCAGCTGCTCCCCTCTCAGAGCCGGGTCTGTGCTGTGGCCTCCTGCCTCCCTTACAAAACCCAGATCTGCGTCACAGACAAGAGAAGAGGGCTTCCCATGGTACTTATTCTATGTCATGGGTTCGGAATGGGCTCCTGCCTATTCTTTAGTACAGGGAGGGGTAAAGACTCTCCTTCCTAGGCCAACACTGGGCTGTTGTTATGATCCTCTGTGCTGGCATCAGGCAGGTCCCAGGGTCAGGCGTGTGCCTTCACACTCTGATGAGCACATTTCACCCCTTTTGCTCTTTGCTTTTCCTGACTCAGCTGCTGCTGCTGCTGAGAGGAGCTCCCCTCTAAAGAGCCAGCATACTGCCTTCCTGTCAGAGATGGAAGAAAATGAAGAGGAGGAGGAAGATGAAGATGAAATAGCTGCACAGGTCTCAATCATCTCTCAGGATGAGACAGAGCAGGTATGAACACTGACAGCCTCCAGCATGTGGGTAGCAGCAGTTACCTGCGTGACATCTGCCTCTGTCCAGACTTGGTGTTCTCTTCAGGGCTTTTTATCAGCATAAAACAGACCCTTCATGGCTTCATGGGCTCTGTGTGTCCTGAGGGCTCCCTCCTTACAGCTTTACTCCACTGCTGCAGCCTGGATGTGAAGGGTAAAGAAAGGTCCTTCGCTCCCTGACTCAGGGTCTTGCAGGTGTTTGCCCAGGCTTGGCGCAGTGCCTGGTAGCCCTCACCTTCCCAACAGCAGTCAGGAGGCAGCTTCCAGTCCCTGCTGACACAGGCTGATTTGGATACAGCAGTGCTTTTCTTGTACTTCCCTCCACCAGCTGCCTGTGTGCCAGCTGGGAAAAACTCCCTTCTGTGGCATGGGGCAGAGGAAACAGGCACCACAAGTAACGCTCATTTCTGCTCCGAGGTGCTCCCTGCTGCAGCAATGCAGGAGCTGGCCTCAGAGCATGGAGAGAAGACACTCAGTGGGAAGGGGAGATGCAGTATAAGGGGAAGGGGCTGGAGCCCTGACGTCTTCTGAGTTCTCCATTGATTCTGTCCACAGTCCTGGGCAAAGTCTTTGGAGTTCTTTGTGCCATGGAGAGAATATTTTATCAGTTGAGACCTTTTGTGTTGCTAGACTTGGGAGTTGTGTAAGGCTTCCTGAGAAGCCATCCTGGCTGAGAGTATCCACTGTTCTTCCACCTAGGTCAGTTTGTCACAGGAAGACCTGCAGGCCCTGGGCAGTGCCATCAGCATGGTGACACAGAGCGGTCCCCTCCCGGGGGCCAAGGAGGAGGTGGTGGGTGATGACACACACACCGTGACGGTGGCCAACACGAGTGGCATCGACACGCTGCCGGTACAGACAAAGCTGGGAATGTCCCTTTTATCCTGCAGAGAAACAGCCTGCTGGAAGGGAACTGGATTGGTGTTTTTAAACATGATGTGGTTTTAATCTTAACTTTTCCAGGTTACCATAGTCACTTCTGGGGCAGTCGTGTCTGAGGAATCAGCAATCGCACCCCTCTGTCATCAGCAGGTGGCTTTGCTGGCTACTGCCAACGGCACCCACATTGCAGTGCAGGTACCACACAGTTCCTGCCATGTTTCCCTTCATTCCCCCATCCACCCACTGGCTTCAGCACCTTCCCTTGTGCTCTTGCTGCATTGCCTCTTGCCTAGAGCTTCTTCACTCCCAGATAACCTGTGTATAAAGGAGAGTAGGGATACACTCCTTGGATTGCAGAATGCTCCTTTGGAGCCAGCCTTGCTGCATGCTAGTCGAGGCTCTTTCTGCTTTGCCCCTCTGCTTCATACCTGTGTCACCCACTGCCAACCCCTCACACCTCTGTCCTGCTGGGGGCAGCCCCCCCCTCTTGAGCCCACCTTTTGGGAGCACAGTGCTCTCTCTTTCCTCCTAGCTAGAAGAGCAGCAGAGCCTGGAGGAAGCCATCAGCATGGCTGCAGCAGCAATGCAGTATGAACCTGTGACACTTGATGCAGCTGTGTCTGAGAATGGGTGCTGAGCCCCTGCAGAGCCTCCCAGGCAGGCAGAGAAGGCAGCCCCAGCCTGTTCTCCACAGGGATGGTGGGAGCTGCTGCAACCAGGATGGCCAGCATGGAGAAGAGGTGCAGTACATGAGCAATGGAAGGTGTCAGAGCAGCAGCAGCCAGCGGCTGCACCACGCAGCTGGTGAGAGCTGATGTGTTGGGCTACAGGAGTCACCCTGTTCAATGAGCTCTTCCCTCCAAGGATGAGTGTCAAAGGCTGCTGCCTTTAGAGGCTCCACTGTTTTCCTGGGCTCTGAGCAGCAACTTCGCTGCTCCTTGCCTTGGGCACTGACTGCCTCTGTCTGGAGGAGATGGCACATGGTGTCTTCTAGTTCACGGCTAAGATCTCCAAGACCTGCCAGTCTTCTGCAGTAGAGGTGAAGCCACAGAGATCTCAGCAGTCTCAGTGTGCAAAATAGTTTCGGAGAGGCACGTTTCCTGCCCTCTCCCTCTAGGAACAGCTCCTCTTTCCTGCCCACCCCTCAGGTAAGGGGCATGTGGGCAGCGTATGTGCAGAAGCATTGAAGCCCCATCCAGTCAAGCCCGGGCTGTCCAGGGCTCTGTGTCTGGAGCAGTGACCCAGTGTGGAGTGAGCATCCAGGCCGGCTTCAACAGGAATTCTCCCATCTCTGTCACACTCTTGAGGAAACTTCCTTGGCAGACTCAGTGCTGTGGAGCAGAGCAAAGCATTCCCTCCACCGAAGCCAACCAGCTGAGCCAGGCTTGGATGTAAATACTGAGTTGAAATAAAAACAAACTAAAACTTTTCTTTCTGAAAAGAAGCACCTTCTCTCTTTCCGTTCCTAGGGCCAGAGGCTGGCAGAGGGTGGGATGAATGTTACGAGGTCAGGATTAAGGAAGTTCTGGAGATTTGTAGAATTCACAGAATCAGAATGATTTGGTTTGGAAGGGACCTTCAAGATCATCTGGTTTTGAATTGGCCAACTGTGTCCTGCCAAAGCTACTGAGGAGGGCAATTGGCATGATGTTGCAGCCTCTCAGCTCCCAGAGTGTGTCTTAGAGGGGCTGAGTGCTGTCTCTTGAATCTTGTCTCAGATCAGGCATTGGCTCTTCCCAGGACTCCTGCAAACCTAGATTGAGGGAATTGTGTCAATACAAGAAAGTGTCTGTGAAGGAATCCTGCAGCCCTCAGAGCTCAGGGGAGAGACGTGGGCTGGCTCCTCATCCTGCAGGAGGATCCTCATCCTCTCCGCTGGGTAGGTACCTCTGCCTGGGGCAGCCTGTGGGCAAAGCGCCAGAAAATCATTTAGATTGAAAGAGACCTTTAAGGTCAAGTCCAACCATAACCCCCATCCCAGTGTGGACTCCCAGCAATCAGATGCTTTATTCTTACGAATGTACCCAAGGTCTTTGCAGAGGGTGAGGTTCTGCAGGTATGGAACAGGCATAACCTGGGAAGGCTGCTGCGGGCTCCGTCTCCGCTCCCCTTCCTTGGTGCAGCTGATCCCAAAACAAGCAGAGCTGGAACCTTTCCAAAAGACTCCTTGTCCTGATGCGAGGGGAAACTCTTCATTTAAATCCCAGAAGAGTAAGCTGCTCTTTGAGCCAGGAAGGGAATTCCTCTCTGCAGAACACGAATGCTGAGAAAGCTTTTGATCTCCAGGCTGAGCTAGCGAAGGGCTTCCGAATCCCTGTGGTGGTTGTGTTCCCTGAGCCCCGGATTGTGCTTCTGTGTGCATGGGGGTTCTGGGGCAAAGACCTGCAGGCCGGGGGGCCGTGGGGCTGCCTTGGGGAGGGTCAGGCGGCAGCGATGGGGCCCGTGGGCTCCTCCGGGGTGCACCCAAGCAGATGGCGCTGCTGCTGCGTGCGTCCCCCAGCGCCCGGGGCTGTCGGGGCAGGCGGTTTCCTGGAACCGGATCCTCGGCCTCGGCAGAGCCGTCTCTGCCACCGCCGCCCGTAGCCATGGACCTGCGAGCAGAGCTCCTCAAGTCCATCTGGTACGCGTTCACCGCCCTGGACGTGGAGAAGAGCGGCAAGGTCTCCAAATCCCAGCTCAAGGTGAGCTCTCGGAGGGCTCCGGCGGGTGGGCTGTGAGGAGTAGAGCAGGTCCAGGGATGCTGTGCATCGCCCTGGGGTTCCATGGAGGGAGTGTGAAATATTAAGATTGGTAAGACCTTCCTGTTAGCTCCACGCTGGGTTTGGTGGCGTTTGCTGCTCTGCCTTGTCTCCCTTAATGAAAAAAAGGGGGAGTGGGGGGTGGGGGGAAGAGAGTTAATGCTCAAATGTATTTTCTAGGTGAAAATGAGAAGTCTAATTTTTAGTTGTTTTCAGCTGTCTTCAGTTTCTTATGCTTTTTATGGCCAACTAACAGCCCAGATTGGGTTTATATTTTCTTGCTTGCTGGAGCACCCGTGTTTCTGCTTCCTGTTCAGCCGTCGGGCTGGGAGGTAGAGGCAGCCTGATTTTAAACTGAACCTCCTCAGTGCTCTGGCCAGAAATAACAGTGTTGAAGAAATCTCTGCTTTCCCCTGTCCCGCACCCCCTCAGGGGGCTCCTGCATTTAGCCCTTCTTAAAGCTGTCACGGCTTTAACAACCTTTTTCTCTGCCTCCAGGACAGGCTCTGGGTGACTGTCAGGCTGCACCTTGGCTGCGATGACGGTTACTGATTTTTAGGTTCTTTTTCCCTTCACAAATGATGGGACTGCTCTTTTTATTTTTATTTTTATTTTTTTTTTTTTGCTCCTGAGTAAACGTCCCCATGTGGTCCTTAGGCTGGTGCTGGGGTGGGAAATGGTGGCTGGGGCTGCGATGCAGAGGAAAAACCTGAGTGAGAAACATGCAAAACACGGGGAGCTGTTGCGTCAGGACTTGGCAGCCGCTGCCTGTCTGTGAGAGGAGTTATGAAATGTTCAAAGAAACCTCTTTTCGTCTGTTCCCCATACTTCATAGGGCTTCCCCCAGGACAGACTGTAGGGAAGGTGCTGGGCTTGGTGGGCAGGGCATGTTTTGCCCCCAAATGAGGAGTTTTGTTTGCAGGGATCTGGAGGAGAAGCAGTAGGAGCTGGGTTCCTCCTGCTTTGCAGCTGAGAGCCTTCGGCTGCTCCCCAGAGCCATGTGCCCGGGCGAGCCACAGTCACCTACTTAAAGCTGGAGAAATAGCTGAAGGAATTAGGGAAAATCCCAAAGCAGGCCAGAGCCTATTTCCCCTTGCTAATCCCAGAGAGGGGCTGTTGTGCTCCCCTCACAGCATCCCCTGCGCCCAGGCTTTGGGTGCTAAGCCCAGCCCAGGCGCGCTGCTGGCCCCAGACACGTGCAGCACTTGTCTGTGAGATCTTTACCACCAGCGACAGTGCTGAGGCCACAGAGACCCCAGTTTGAACAGCAGTTTCTCAGGGAGCTTGGCCAGGGGCGACGGGAGCTGCAGACCCTCCTGTAGGGGATTGGGGGGGCTGGGATGGTGTCTCCACAGTGGCTTTGCCCAGGGGGATGTTTTAGAGGGGAAGGAAGATTCACCCCTTGCTGGTTTTCCATCCGCCTTCAGCAACGGCACGGGAGGGTGGCAGGGGAGGTTTAGATGGAGCTGAGGAACAATTCCTGCCCCAGAGGGTGCTCAGGCATTGGAACAGGCTGCCCAGGGCAGGGCTGCAGTCACCGTCCCTGCAAGTGTTCACACAGCGTGGAGACGAGGCCTCAAGTGCCATGGGTTAGGGGTGGCCTCAGCAGTGCTGGGGTAAGGGTTGGACTGGATGAGCTTAAAGGGCTTTTCCAACCCAATTGATTCTATGGTTCTATGACTCCACGGTTCTATGATTCTATGACAAAGGTCAACTCTGGATAACTTTCCACTCCCTTTTGAGTTCAGGGAGAGCTCCTTTGCATCCCCTGTTACTGCCAAATGCTGGCTTGGGTTTGCTCCAGCCTGCACAAGCCTGCACTGGGGTTTCTTTTCATTCCATGCAGAAGAAATCCAGGGTCTCACAGGTTTGTTAAAGCCACAGTGGCCATGTCCCCTCCAAACTCCTCCCAGGCTCTGCTCTGTTCCCTCACCCAGGTGCGTTGCTGCAAGAAGGGTCTTGAAGAAGGGTGGGAGAAGTGCTGGTGTTCAGAGCATTTGCACCTCCAGAAACAAGCCCAGCCCCAGGAGCTGGGGTGGGATTTGGTGGTGGAGGAGCAGCAAATGGAGCCGGGCACTGAACAACTCCAGCCTCTCTCCAGCACAAGTCAATTTATCAGCATTTCAAAGCCATAGGTTGAGCAGTTGAGTTCTTTGCATGGACACTCCCATGCGAGGAAGCGTGTGCAGATGTGTAGGTGTGTGTCTGCACAGGAAGGAAAGACAGTTGTGGTTGAGTGCTACCCAGCAAGCAATGTCAGGCAGCTCTGTTCCCAGTGCAGGCACGCACCAGCCCTGCTCTTGGACGGGAGTTTATCCTCTCTCTCTGTGCCTTCACATCCTCCTGGCCAAGCTGGTGGAGCTACACCCGGTCCCCAGGGATGCTAGCTGGGATGTGGGATGCAGGACGCTGCTCTCACTGAGTCCTTCGAGGCAGCCTGAGCATTGTCCTGGTGCTTCTCAGCACCTCTATTCTGCTCCTGCCCCTGTTGTGGAGGATTAGGAGGGGTTTGCTCCATCCAGGAGCTTGGTCTTCTGAGGCAAAGCCCTTGGGAGAGGAGAGGAAGAAGCAGAGGGACAGGGGAGTGGTTTAAATGAAGAGCTGCCTGTCGGGGAGCACAAACGGCTCTTGACACAGGCCAGTGGGTCCCAGTTTGGCCAGCAACAGGTCTGAGAGCAGCTCATCTATTCAGGTGAGGGGAAAAGCCTTTCCCAAGGTCTGGAGCTGATGGTCCCAGTGCTGAGCTTGAGCTGATAGGGTGCTGAGGCAGCAGCCCCACTTGTGTCCTCACTGCAGCTCAAGGGACCCTTGCTGCTGAGAAAGGCATGCTGGGGGTCCCCTGGGACAGGGCTCCCTGCACCCCCAGCTCTGGGGAAGCTTTGGTTTTCTCTGCAGGGCTGGTCTGTTTGCACTTGGGGAAACTGAGGCAGCAGCCACAGTCCCTGTGTGGTGCAGCAGCTCTGATCCCCCCTGCTCCTGCCTGCCAGGGGTTTGTGCTTAGCACAGGGAACCAGGTTCCAGCCTGAAATGTCACCCCAAGCCCTGGCATCACCCCCAGCACCTTCCACGAGGGTGAAGAATGGTGCTGCCATTCTCCATCTGTGTCAAATCTGTGCAGAGCGATGGGAATGGGACGTGATGGGGAGCATGGAGAGCATAGGAGAGGGTGGAGAACAGTATTGGGGCTGGTGGTCAGAGGGGTCTGGGATTCTCAGGGGTGTCAGGCAGACCTCTGTGCACCCTCTGCATGGAAAGGCTGTGCCAGCAAACTGCTCTCAGAGCATCCCTTCCCTTCTCCCTGCTGTTATTTTCCCCTCCTAGCCCCCATTTCAGAACCCAGCAGGGGGGCCGGGGTGGTTTCCCACCTCTCCTCCCTATGTGGGGTTTGGGTAGCCCTGGGTCCCCACCATCAGCCTGGCTGGGGCTTTCCTCCCTGCCCCAGGGAGGCAGATTCTGTAGGAATCAGAAAGGGATTCTGTAGGTGATGGAGCGGAGGGGGTGAGGTTCGCAGCATGCTGGGATGGATGGAGGGGCTTGGGGTACTGGCTGTGACCCAGGGGCACATGCAACAGCTCCCAGGGCTTTTTGGGGTTCTGTGAGAGGAAGTGCGAGCGATGGGGATGAGGCCCAGCATTGCAAATGCAGAACAGGATGCGATCTCCAAACTTTCAATCCATCCTGATGGATTTGTTCATTGTCCTGGAGGATGCCCAGTGCTTTCCACCCCTGCATGGACCCCGGGGCTGCAGTGAACTCCAAAAGGCTCAGCCATAGCAGCAGCAGCGCTCAGGGCTACAGCCCGCTCAGTGTTTGAGATGAGGGTGGAGCTCTGCTGATAGCATCAGTCCAGGGGGGTGAAGAAGAGAAAGAAAATCTGGTTGGGCAAGAACCTTTCCAGCTGCAGCAGCGCGTGGCCTCTGGCGCCTCCTCTTCTGCAGCGAGGAAGCTTCCAGCTCAGGAGGAGCAGGGATGCTGCACACCAGCTCCCAGCCCCTCTCTTAGAGCCATGGAATCGATGGGTTAGAAAAGAGCTTTAAGCTCATCAAGTCCAACTGTTCCCCAGCACTGCCAAGGCCACCACTAACCCGTGGCACTGGTCTTGAACCCTTGGCAAGCTGCACCTGCAGATCCTACAAGCCATCCCTGCCAACCCTCATTGGCAAGCTCATTTACCATCTCCTGCTTGCTGGGAGGTAAAGACAAGGAGACAGCCGCTTGCCTGGCATCACAAGCTAGATATGCTGGTGGTGTTCCTGGGCAGCCTGGCTCCAGCATGGGCTTTCCAGCACATGGGAAATCGGGGAGCTTCAAAACATGCTTTGCCTTGGGGGAGAAGCTGTGGCTGCCCCATCCCTGGCAGTGTTCAAGGCCAGGTTAGACAAAGGGGCTTGGAGCAAGCTGCTCTATGCAAGGTGTCCCTGCCCGTGGCAGGGGTTGGAACTGGATGAGATTTAAGGTCCCTTCAAGCCAAACCAGTCTGGCATTCTGGGATTCATCTTTGTGTCTTTCTGTGCCCCACTGGCACGTAACAGCCGGGGCCAGGCTGGCTGCTGTCACTAGTTATGTCATTGAGAAATCAGAAAGGGCAGCTGCCGAACAGCTTGGCTCCGGGTGGCTTATCATCTTTTCTAGATCAGAACACGTCCTGTTTGCTCTGTAGCGTTTGTAACAGCCTTGAAAAACAAACAACACAACCTTCCCCATGTGCCAAGAAATGAACGTGAAAAAATCCTCAGCTTTTGCCTGTTTCTAACTCATTCTGTAAGGTTTACATTGGGAATGTAAAGCTGTCTCCCTGCCAAACCCAAACCACGGTCCCCGGGTGGTTTGTGGCACCGTGGGGATGTGCCGGGGTTGTTCACCTTCTCCCCATCCCTACTGCTCGGGCAGGTGCTGTCTCACAACCTGTACACGGTGCTGTGCATCCCCCACGACCCCGTGGCGCTGGAAGAGCATTTCCGTGACGATGACGACGGGCCGGTGTCCAGCCAGGGTTACATGCCCTACCTCAACAAGTACATCCTGGATAAGGTGAGCCCCTTGGCCAACCCCGCCGTGACCTGCTGGCTGCCACCAGGTCTGCTCCTCTCCCCTCTGCTCCTGGAGGTCCCACGTGTTGATGTCTGGAAAAGGGACACAGGACATTGGGAGTGCTCAGGTGAATGCCGAGCCAAGTGAGAAGTGTTTCATACTCAACGTCTCCTTGGCAAGGATGAAGTCAGCCGTTTCCGTCGAGGCTCTGGATGGAGGTGCATCTCTGCCCACACTTCCTATAGGGCTCAGAGAGAGAAATCAACCCCTTTTTCCTCTCCACCCCTCTTCAAATCTGAGGTGTGACCTCGTTCGGCAAAGGGGAGGAGAAGGCGGAGGACGAGGTGCCGGGGCAGGAGCAGAGGTTGGGGTGGGCAGGGGCTTTCTCCCTTCTTTCCCGCATGGCTCAAAGGCACCTTTGTTTGGTGAAGGAGAGACTTTGTGCCTGGGTGGAGAAGAAAAATGACTGACAGCTTTCTTCCACTGCGGGCTAGAAAGAAGAGGGGGCTGGAGCTGCGTGCAGTAACCCTTCCCTCCCTGCTGCTTCCCTGGGCTGGTCCCCTGGGCTGGTCTTTGTCTTGCCCTGAACTGCTCAGGAGCTGCCCAGCCTGGTCCAGGGACACTGATCTCAGCTGCAGGGATCTGATCTGCAGTGGATGAGGGCAAAGCCTTCCCCAGCGCCCTCTGCCCAGGGAAAAGAGCTGCACAAGGTCAGCCCAGCCCCATCTCCCTGCCACAGAGTGCTTGAAATCCTTCCAGTTTCCCAGGTAGTTCTCTGGGAGATGAGCTTTAAAGCCTCTTCTGGTTTTGCCATGGCTAATAAAATCCGAGGCAGCATGAGAAGGGGAAGTGGGTTTTCCTTGTAAGAGGGGCTTTCAGCTTGCTGCCACCTAAAGGTATTTCTCCAGCCCTGCTACAGGCTGTGGTTTGCCCTCGTGTTGGCAGCACACTGGGATGGAGCAGCCAGATGCAGCCAGGCTCCTGCTGGTGCTCCAAAGCTGGGCCATGCTGCAGCAGTCCTGTAGCATCTTCTCTGTCAGCCACGACACCTTGCTTACCTGTGTAAGGGGCCTGTGCTAGGCATGTGTAGTCTGGCATCATGGGGCAGTGCCCTCTTACACTCCAGTTGTGGGTCTAGAGGAGATCTCAGGTGTGAGGGTTTCTTCCCTCCTCCGTTTCCTCCCCAGAAGCCCCCTCCACAGCCCTGCAGCACCAGCTCACCCCTGACTCCTGCCTGCAGGTGGTGGAAGGTGCTTTTGTCAAAGAGAACTTTGATGAGCTCTGCTGGACCTTGACAGCAAAGAAGAATTACAAGCCTGACCGGAACGGGAACAGCGTCGTGTCCCACCAAGATGCCTTCAAGCTCTGGTGTCTCTTCAACTTTCTGTCTGAAGACAAATACCCTCTCGTCATGGTGCCAGACGAGGTAGGACCTTCCTCTTCCCCCTCCTCATCCCCAGCCTCCCCGGGCTGTGCGTGCTGGCAGAGCCCCGGTTGGGTTTGACACATCCCGCTATCGCTTCCTGGCATGTCCCACCACATCCTGCAAGCTGTGGTGCTCCTGGGTGACAGCGAGCCGGGGAGCGGTGGGAGGAGGGGGGTGTCTGCCCTGTGCACCCCCAGCTATGCCCATGGACACCCCCATTTGCCCAGGATTCCCTGAAGAGAAGGGAGAAGGGTGAAGCCTCTCACACACAGATGACTTGGACAATGGGGTAGTCCATGTTGTTCCTCCATCATCCAAGCCTACAACAAGCTCTTTCGCCTGCTGTGAAGTGAATGTGTCAGCTTTCAGAGCCCCAGCCCAAGGAGCATCCACAGCTCAGCTCCTCCTTGTCCTGGTCCCATGCTTAAAGCCCTTAAATCCCACCCAAGGGCTGAGCTGAGCATGGTGCTAGAAGAGGACTCCTGATTTTCATGAGGAGAAAGAGAAGATGATGAGAAAACCTTCAAATCTGGCACACTGGGTGCTTGCTCCATGACGCTGCTGTCAGGCTGGATGGGGCTTTACAGCCTGGGCCACCAGGAAGGCAGGGGCAGAGCAGACCTGGTTGTCCCTCTCCCTGCCACCAGCCACCCAAACCCTGTCCAGCGTCCAGAGGGTTAAGAGTGAGGTACCCAGGAGCAGCAAAGCATCTGGCAGTAACCTCCAAATGCCACCCAAATCCCCAGATCCCACCCAAATCTCCAAATCCCACCCGGCATTTGGAGGAGGAGGAGGTCAGCTGAAACCCACATGAGAAGGGGGACAAGCTCAGAAGCCTCAGCAGGAGGAGCTGAGCTGGGCAAGCCGCTGCCATCAGCTTCTACCCCATGAACCAACTGAGCTCAGCAGAAAAGCCAGAGAAAAGGGGAAAAGGAGACAAGAGCAGCAGCACTGTGCAGCTGAGGGAGGGCGACCGCACTTCCTGCCCCCGGGAGAGGCGCTTCCTGTTCCCCAGCCCATGACACACTGAATCATCTTTGTGCTCACGGGGCTGAGCTGGAAATAAAAAGAGGAAAGCCAGAAATTATATTAAATTCTTGCCCTTCTCCTACTTGGATGATGGAAAAAATGCAGGGGGTGATGGGAGTCTGCTGTGCTCCACCATTCTGCTTGGCTCTGCAGCCACCACCCTCCTTGGGCCCTGGGTGGTGGGTAGAGAAGAGCTAGCAGCAAAACATATCACAGAATCACAGAGCCATGGAATGGGTTGGGTTGAAGGGACCTTAAAGTTCCTCCAGCTCCAACCCCTGCCACTGGCAGGGACCCCTTCCATAGAGCAGCTTGCTCCAAGCCCCTGTGTCCAACCTGGCCTTGAACACTGCCAGGGATGGGGCAGCCACAGCTTCTCTGGGCACCCTGTGCCAGCGCCTCAGCACCCTCACAGGGAAGAGCTTCTGCCTAAGAGCTCATCTCAGTCTCCCCTCTGGCAGGTTAAAGCCATTCCCCTTGGCCTGTCCCTACAGGCCCTGACAGAGTCCCTCTCCAGCATCCTTGAACTCAAACTGAACTAAGTCTTCCCAATATTGTGTCAACCACTTTAGCTCTTCTTTAAAGCAATGTATTTACAGTTTCAAAGCAATGCTCATCTCCTTCGTAGAGTCCTTCCCTTCCCTCAGTGTTCTTATGACCTCAGCTGGAAAACAGAGCAGTGCTGAGGTCAGGACCATGGTCTGGGACACCAGCCTTGCAGGCTGGGTTGCAGGGACAGCAGTGTTGGTCTCCTCTGCTTCAGGCACTTTACTTCTGCAACCAAACAAGCTAAAACCATTTCAGTCTTGTGGTTAAAAGGAAAAACCTCCCAGCAGTGGTTAAGCTCTAACCCAATCACAGATTGCTTTGGGTTGGAAGGACCTTAAGATCATCCAGTTCCAACCCCCTGCCATGGGCAGGGACACCTCACACTAGACCACGTCACGCAAGGCTCTGTCCAGCCTGGCCCTGAAAAAGGTCAACCTGCCTGGAACGCCTTGGCCATGACCATCAACCATCCCAAGGGGTGATGGCTCTGGGTCCTGCATCTCCAGGCAGGAGACAGATGGGGTCTTGGGCTCTCCAGAGTGATGCGGTGGGGTAGGACAGCTCTCACTGCTCCTTGTCGCTGCGCTCCCCATCCCCACAGGTGGAGTACCTGCTGAAGAAGATCTGCACAGCCATGAACGTGGAGCTGAGCTCCTGCGAGCTGGATGATTCCCTGTGCCAGGAGCCGCAGGGGCAGGGCGGCCTCACCGTCTGGCAGTTCCTGGACCTGGTGAACTCGGGGCGGTTCCTGCGCGGCATTGAGCAGGAGGCCGTGAGCATGGCCATCGAGGAGGTGTACCAGGAGGTCATCGAGGATGTGCTCAAACAGGCAAGGAACCCACACGTACTGGGGTACAAACCCTGTCTTGCTCCCACACTGGTTTTGATGCCCGTGTCTCTTGGGCGCAGGGCTACCTCTGGAAGAAGGGCCAGCTGAGGAGGAACTGGTCAGAGCGGTGGTTCACTCTGAAGCCCAGTGCCCTGTCCTACTACATGAGTGAGGAACGGAAGGAGAAGAAGGGGAGCATCACACTGGACAAGCACTGCTGCGTGGAGGTACAGCAGGACAGGAAGGGGAACCCCAGAATACACAATCTCACATCTGTGAGCATGGGAGAGCCAGTGCTGTGGCTGAAGAAAGTGGGGATACGGTGGGGTACGGGGGGGTAACACCATCCTGTGTCCTGTCCCTGCAGGTGCTGCCTGACCGGGATGGGAAGAGGTGCATGTTCTGTGTGAAGACCCCGTCCCGCACCTATGAGATGAGTGCCTCCGACACCCGGCAGCGCCAGGAGTGGACACTAGGTCCATGTCCCCCCTAGTGCCCCCTCCCCAGCTTCCCCATGCCCCACTCCATGTCCCCACTGACCGTCCCCTTCCCTCCCCAGCCATCCAGACGGCCATCCGGCTGCAGGCTGAGGGCAAGAAATCCCTGCACAAAGACCTGAAGCAGAAGCGCCGGGAGCAGCGGGAGCAGAGGGAGCAGCGCAAGGCAGCCAAGGAGGAGGAGACGCAGCGGCTCAAGCAGCTCCAGGAGGAGAAGGAGAGGAAGCTGCAGGAGCTGGAGCTGCTCAAGGAGGCCCAGCGGCAGGCGGAGATGCTCCTGCAGGAGGAGGAGCAGCGGCGGAGGCAGCAGCACGAGGAGATGCAGAGGACCCTGGAGATCCAGCTGCAGGAGGCTGAGCAGGCGAGTGCATCCCCGTGGGGTGTCCTGCCACAGGGCTGCGGTGCTCATGGGGTGGGTGCTTCCATCCCCTTCCCTTCCCACGGCAGCAGGGGGTTTGGAGGTGCTTCTAGGAGCATGTCCAGGTCTTGTAACAGTGCTGCTGCCACCCATCACCTCTAGGACCCCCAGGGGCTGATATGACCTGGGATGAGGGACAGAGGGGTCAGTGCCTGCATGTATGAGATACCTGGGGAGCAGGAGGTAAGGACAACCTGCCCCAGGATGTACAAAGTTGGGGGCAGGTGAGAGGTGAGCACTAGTGCTGGGCCAAGGAGCCCATTTCTGCCCTTGCAGCCAGCACTGGCTCCAAATCATAGACTCATAGAATCAACTAGGTTGGAAAAGACCTTGGAGATCATCAAGTCCAACCGTGATGCAGTGTGTCTCCTCAGCAGGGAGACAGCTTTGCTTCAGAGCTCTCTCTATGGGCTTTTCTGGTGTAGGAGATGTCTGCCCCATCCACCCAGGGATGTCAGGATAAAGGGGTCTTGGGGATGGTGGCGATGGCTCTGGAGCTGCCAGTGCTGATGGCTCCTGTTCTGGCCACAGGCTCGTGCCTCCATGCAGGCAGAGATGGTGCTGAAGGAGGCAGAGGCAGAGCGGCAGCGCAAGCGCATCCTGGAGCTGGAGGACATGCAGGAGCGTCTGCAGGAGGCCCTGCAGCAGGAGGTGAAAGCGCGGCAGGATGAGGAGTCTGTGAGATACGCGCAGGCCAGGTAGGACCAGGGCATCTCTGCTCCTCCTCAACCAGCCCCACTTCAAGGGCTGAGCATGGGGACATGCTCCCCTGGGCAATGCGATGCTCCCCGGGGTACTGGGGCGTGCTGGTGACTTCCCAGTATGCAAGAATGGGGGAAGCTGGTGGAAGAAGTGGTACAGGGACTTCTCACCTCTTTGTTGACAGGCTGCTGGCTGAGGAGGAGGAGAAGCTGAAGCAGCTGATGAAGCTGAAGGAGGAGCAAGAGGAATATATCATCAAAACTCAGCGGGAGAAGCAAGTCCTCAAGCAGGAGATGGAGAACAAGAACAAGTGTCTGGAAGAGGCACAGAAGCAGCTGGAAGAAGTGAGACTGAACAGGCAGCGGGTGGACCAAGACTTCATGGTGAGCATCACATCGGTGCCACATCCCTTACATGCTGTGAGCCCTGGGGGACTTCCCAAGTCACCTCCACACTGAGGGGTACTCAGCAGCTCTGGGGACCAAGCTGGCATTGCCCCGGGGCTTTCTGAGCTGTGCCGTGTGCAGGCACGGGGTGATTCAGTGGCTGAGAGAGGACAAAGTGCTTCCCAAGCCAGGGAGACAATGCGGGTCCCAGAGGAATGTTGACAGTGAGAGTGTGTGGAGGGGGGAGGATTCGAGGGGGAGCAGAAGGCCTAGAGGAGGGTGAGCTGGGTCTCTATCCCAGAGGGAGCCTCCAATCCCGGCTTAGTCAGGGAAACTCCTGCCCACGGTCCTGGGTCAGGGTCTGTCAGGGCTGGCTCATCCCTCTCCTCCATCCCCTCGCAGGCGGCCCAGCGGAAGCTGCGACAGGCCAGCACCAACGTCAAGCACTGGAACGTCCAGATGAACCGGCTGATGCACCCCATTGGGCCGGGAGGTAAGACACAGACCATCACACCCACCCTGCCCTCCTCAGCACAGCCATGCTTGGGCAGGAGCCCTGTCTCCCACCCATCTTCCCCACTCTGGTGATATCCAGGGCTGGAAGAAGCCCCATCTTTCAGAGACACCCCACCACCTCGGGCAAGGAGAGACCCCACAAGCCTTTTCCTTAGTTGAAAGGTCAATTTGGACCCTGGGTAAAGCAAATCCTCTTTCTCTCCATGTCCAGACAAGCGTACAAACGTGAGTGGAGGCGGCTTCACTGGCTACCAACCCCTCCTCTCCCGGAAAGATTCCTCCCTCAAACTCAAGCAGAAAGTGGAGGATAAAGGCAGCGACCCCACAAAGGACATCAGCAAGGAAAACGTGAGCAATGGTGGGAACAGCAGTGTGCTGCCATCTCCGGATGTGGACACCATGGCCACAGAGCCCTGCAACTAGCCTGGAGGATGGCAGAGCCCAGTGAGGAGCTGCAGGGCACAGCACATCTCGCTGAGCAGAAACAGCCGACACAGCCATCTCTGGATGGAGACAAGTGGGGACCAGCACAGAGCCTAGAGATGACTACACAGGAGGCAGAGATGCTCCCATTTTCTTCAGGAAGGGCTGCAGCCACCACAGGCCAGGAGGCTCAGCCCAGTGTTGGAGGCTCACACAGTCCCATGCTGGGGAGAAGGCAGCAGAGCCATCTCCTCAGGGCTGCCCCCGTGTGGGACTTGGACTCAGCTCCCCAGACTCTGGTTTCCACCATGCCTAAAAGAAAAAGCCACCAGTGGGTCTGGACAATGTGGCCCAGAGCTGCAGTTCCCCCTTGGGTTTCCACCAGCAACCCTTCTGCATCGCCCAGTGTGCCCATGGGTGCATGGCCCTGCAACAGGAAGCCTTGGCAGGCTGAGAGGTACCTTCTGACCACCGCACAGAAGGGCTGTGGTGTCTGTAACTGCCATGTGCATTCTCTGAAGGTGGTTCTTAGTCCCTGGAGACACGTAGGTGTTAGGAGAAACCAACAAGCAATAAAGCTTTTGGAGCTGCTGCCCTGCAGGCTTTCTTCCCCACACATCTGTGGCCCTGCAGGCACCAGACCTCCCTCCTTGGCACTTGTGGGGCTTTGATTCCCACTGTAGAAAAGAGCCCACTAAAAGGAATGAGACACCAGCCACGGCAAGAGGCTCCACCAGTAGATTTGGGCTTGGTCAGGAAGGACACAGACTGGTGAACTGGTTGTAGATGATGAACTACACTGGGCTGCAGGACTGGCACAGGGGTAATGTCTTGGGGGGAAAACACCTCTACATGATTAATTAAGTGCTTGTATAGGAAGGTGACAGTGTTCTGGGGCACGTTTAGGTCTGTGCCCTTGCACGGCAGGACTCCCTGTTTCAGGAGTCTTGGGACAGGATGTAGCCCGAGGCAATAGCAAGGACCCCCAGGGCCCATCGGAACCAGCAGCTGCTGGATGTGGCAGCTCTCTTCAGTAACGCCGGCCTGGCCTGGCTCCTCCAGCTCATTTGCTCCTCAAAAACCTCAGAATAAAAGCCAAGTCTGCTGGCAAACCTCCCTGCATGGAAAAAACCCACCCATGCCAACACTGGGGTTAGTTTTTCCAAGCTCCTGTGTTTAAATACAGTCCCATTCACCTGCAGCTTTGGGGTCTTTATTGTACAGGGCACACAGACCCCCTGGTCACATAAAGGTCCCCTCTGAAAAGAGGCACTGGGAGCATCAAACCTGGTTCACAGTTGCTCACACAGATGAACTGCAGTTCGTTAGGGAGATTACAATCTCTTCCCTACCCATGTGGCTTTCAGCACTTGCTCCCCCAGCTCTTCCCCTCCCCTGTGTTTCTTATTTACAGTTATATTTCTATGTGTCACTGTGCCTGGCTGCGAGAGAGGCAGCTTCCACAGGACAAAGCAGCTCTGTGTGCCCCTGCTCCGGTCCCACACAGCCTGGCTGACGCACAGGGAGGGCCCAGTGGCTGCAGCCCTTGTGGTGATGGTTGTGGTGGGCGCTGCAGGTCAAATTCATCACCTCTCCTCCTCCTCCCCGCAGCAGCATGGGTCTGAGCAGTGGCGTGGTCTCCATGCAGACCTGGGGGCCCTGCCTGGCCCTGTCCCACCCTGGCCGCTCTACACGGACATGGGGTCACTCCATCCTGCTCGGGCTTCCTGGTGGAATGAGACCTTCCCAATGTGCTGCACTGGAGGCTGGGGCTTGGTCTTAGATCAAGGCACATGGGGCCATGGTACAAGTGTTCCTCAGGGGTTGGTACGGGGACCAGTGCTGTTTAACATGTCTTGATGACATGGATAGTGGGAACATAGTGGGATCGAGCGCCTCAGCAAGCTTGTGGCTGATTCCGAGCTTTGTGGTGTGGTCGAAACACTGGAGGGAAGGGATGGGATCCAGAGGGGCCTGGAAAGGCTGGAGAGGTGGGACTGTACAAACCTCATGGAGTTCAACAAGGCCAAGAGCAAGATGCTGCCCCTGGGCTGGGGCAATCCAGATACAGGCTGGAAAGAAAATGGAGCAGCCCTGAGGAGAAGGACGTGGGGGTGTTTGGTTTATGAGAAGCTCACAAGGATGCTGGAAAGGAAGGGACTCTTTATCAAGGACTGAAGTGATAGCATAAGGGGTTCACGCCTGAACAGGGGAGGTTGAGATGAGCTCTGGGGCAGAAGCTCTTCCCTGTGAGGGTGCTGAGGCGCTGGCACAGGGTGCCCAGAGAAGCTGTGGCTGCCCCATCCCTGGCAGTGTTCAAGGCCAGGTTGGACACAGGGGCTTGGAGCAAGCTGCTCTAGTGGAAGGGGTCCCTGCCCGTGGCAGGGGTTGGAGCTGGAGGAGCTTTAAGCTCCCTTCCAGCACAAAGCACTCTGGGGTTCTGGGATTCTATGAATTGCTGCAGCCTTGAAGGGTGACCCTGGCAAAGCTGCTCATTGCTCCATGTGATCCAGAGGCAGAGCAAGAACAGGGAGTGTGTCAAACGATGCTCTCTGCTGGGAAGGAAATGTGCTGGGTGGAAATGCACTGATGGGAGACAGCTTCATTAGCTCAGCCTTGCCCTGACCAGCCGCTGGGGCAGGTATGTGCCACACCACATAGGCACGGAGAAGGGGCCACCTCCATCTGCCTCCATGGCTCTGTGCCTTGTCACAAGGGCCGTCACCCCATGCACAGCCCCTAGATGTGGGACCACATCCCTGCTGGTGTCATCACTGTTCTCCAGCTCCAGGGCTGCCTCATCCCTCCTCAAAGCAGCTCACCAGAGCGTTGCCTTGCTCCCAAGCGCCGAGTTCCCATGCAGCAGAAAGCTGTACACTGACTGCTGCAGGCAAGGACAGGCGTGGAGGCAGCAGCCAGAACCAGTGTCAGCTCCTGCCTTTGATCTGCTGCCAGGTTTGGATGTGCCCAGATCTGTCTCATCCTCCCGGAGCAGCCAACTGAGGGCTGGAGCTCACCTAAGTCAGCAGTTGATGCGCTCCAGCGCCTCCGACTAGGAATAAAGTGCAGCAGGATCACAGGGAGAGCTTCTGGAGGCACTGGTGAAGGGCAGCTCTGCTGCTCCAACCACCCCATGGGGCTCTGCTGCCCTTCCTGTGGGGAACCTGGAGCTCTCCATGGGGTGACATCACCCGTGTGAGTGTTTGCAGGGTCACACACGAACCCTGCTGCTCTCCACACCAGAATTGCAGTCCCAGGCCCACAGCTCTGCCCAGGCTCCGCTGTCCTGCTGTCCTGGGGCACATGTTCGGCAAGGCCGCATCTGCACTGGGGAGGTGTCAGGGGAGTGCCTGCTGCGGGAGCAGAGCCGGCCCCGAGCTGCAGCGGGAGCAGAGCCGGCCCCGAGCTGCAGCGGGAGCAGAGCCGGCCCCGAGCTGCAGCGGGAGCAGAGCCGGCCCCGAGCTGCAGCGGGAGCAGAGCCGGCCCCGAGCTGCAGCGGGAGCAGAGCCGGCCCAGCCGCGGCCGTGGCCCAGCCCGTGCTAAGGCCCGAGGTTAGCTCCGGACCAGACCTCGAGTAACGGCACCGACAGGAGAAAGCTGCACCCCCCGGCGGGCAGCGGAGCAGCCCCGGGGTGCAACGCAGAGAAGGGCCGAGACCGGGAAGGGGAGGAGAGCCCCGAGCTCCGGCGGGGACCTGGAGCGAGGCCATGGTCCCCCAGCAGCCGACAGGAGGCAGGGCCCGGCAGAGCCGGTGTCAGCAGCTCCCCGCGCCTCGGGGCTTTCCCCTGACACACAGTCAGTCAGTAGGAAGGAAGGAACCAAGCAGGGAAGCAGGGTGCTCAGCACTGGAGCAGGGTGCTCAGCACTGGAGCAGGGTGCTCGGCACTGGAGCAGGGTGCTCGGCACTGGAGCAGGGTGCTCAGCACTGGAGCAGGGTGCTCGGCACTGGAGCAGGGTGCTCGGCACTGAAGCAGGGTGCTCAGCACTGGGTGCTCGGCACTGGAGCAGGGTGCTCAGCACTGGGTGCTCGGCACTGGAGCAGGGTGCTCGGCACTGGATCAGGGTGCTCGGCACTGGAGCAGGGTGCTCTGCACTGGCAGGGTGCTCGGCACTGGCTCAGCAGGGTGCTCGGCACTGGATCAGGGTGCTCGGCACTGGATCAGGGTGCTCGGCACTGGGTGCTCGGCACTGGAGCAGGGTGCTCGGCACTGGATCAGGGTGCTCGGCACTGGGTGCTCGGCACTGGAGCAGGGTGCTCGGCACTGGGTGCTCGGCACTGAAGCAGGGTGCTCGGCACTGGATCAGGGTGCTCGGCACTGGGTGCTCGGCACTGAAGCAGGGTGCTCGGCACTGGATCAGGGTGCTCAGCACTGGATCAGGGTGCTCGGCACTGGGTGCTCGGCACTGGATCAGGGTGCTCGGCACTGGGTGCTCGGCACTGGATCAGGGTGCTCGGCACTGGGTGCTCGGCACTGGAACAGGGTGCTCAGCACTGGATCAGGGTGCTCGGCACTGGAGCAGGGTGCTCGGCACTGAAGCAGGGTGCTCAGCACTGGGTGCTCGGCACTGGAGCAGGGTGCTCGGCACTGGAGCAGGGTGCTCGGCACTGAAGCAGGGTGCTCAGCACTGGGTGCTCGGCACTGGAGCAGGGTGCTCGGCACTGGAGCAGGGTGCTCGGCACTGGAGCAGAGTGCCTGGCACTGGAGCAGGGTGCTCGGGACTGGATCAGGGTGCTCGGCACTGGATGCTCGGCACTGGGTGCTCGGCACTGGAACAGGGTGCTCGGCACTGGAACAGGGTGCTCAGCACTGGGGCAGGGTGCTTGGCACTGGGTGCTCGGCACTAGAGCAGGGTGCTCGGCACTGAAGCAGGGTGCTCGGCACTGAAGCAGGGTTCTCGGCACTGAAGCAGGGTGTTCAGCACTGGAGCAGGGTGCTCAGCACTGGGTGCTCGGCACTGGAGCAGGGTGCTCGGCACTGGGTGCTCGGCACTGGATCAGGGTGCTCGGCACTGGGTGCTCGGCACTGGAGCAGGGTGCTCGGCACTGGGTGCTCGGCACTGGAGCAGGGTGCTCGGCACTGGATGCTCGGCACTGGGTGCTCGGCACTGGAGCAGGGTGCTCAGCACTGGGGCAGGGTGCTCAGGACTGGGTGCTCGGCACTAGAGCAGGGTGCTCAGCACTGGAGCAGGGTGCTCGGCACTGGAGCAGGGTGCTCGGCACTGGAGCAGGGTGCTCGGCACTGGGTGCTCGGCACTGGAGCAGGGTGCTCGGCACTGGAGCAGGGTGCCTGGCACTGGAGCAGGGTGCTCGGGACTGGAGCAGGGTGCTCGGCACTGAAGCAGGGTGCTCGGCACTGGAGCAGGGTGCTCGGCACTGGGTGCTTGGCACTGGAGCAGGGTGCTCGGCACTGAAGCAGGGTGTTCAGCACTGGGTGCTCAGCACTGGAGCAGGGTGCTCGGCACTGGAGCAGGGTGCTCGGCACTGAAGCAGGGTTCTCGGCACTGAAGCAGGGTGTTCAGCACTGGAGCAGGGTGCTCGGCACTGGGTGCTCGGCACTGGATCAGGGTGCTCGGCACTGGGTGCTCGGCACTGGATCAGGGTGCTCGGCACTGGGTGCTCGGCACTGGAGCAGGGTGCTCGGCACTGGATGCTCGGCACTGGGTGCTCGGCACTGGAGCAGGGTGCTCGGCACTGGGTGCTCGGCACTGGATCAGGGTGCTCAGGACTGGGTGCTCGGCACTAGAGCAGGGTGCTCAGCACTGGAGCAGGGTGCTCGGCACTGGAGCAGGGTGCTCGGCACTGGAGCAGGGTGCTCGGCACTGGGTGCTCGGCACTGGAGCAGGGTGCTCGGCACTGGAGCAGGGTGCTCGGGACTGGAGCAGGGTGCTCGGCACTGAAGCAGGGTGCTCGGCACTGGAGCAGGATGCTCGGCACTGGAGCAGGGTGCTCGGCACTGGAGCAGGATGCTCGGCACTGGAGCAGGGTGCTCGGCACTGGAGCAGGGTGCTCGGCACTGGGTGCTCGGCACTGGAGCAGGGTGCTCGGCACTGAAGCAGGGTGTTCGGCACTGGGTGCTCAGCACTGGAGCAGGGTGCTCGGCACTAGAGCAGGGTGCTCGGCACTGAAGCAGGGTACTCAGCACTGAAGCAGGGTGCTCGGCACTGAAGCAGGGTGCTCAGCACTGGAGCAGGGTGCTCGGCACTGGAGCAGGGTGCTCGGCACTGAAGCAGGGTGCTCGGCACTGAAGCAGGGTTCTCGGCACTGAAGCAGGGTGTTCAGCACTGGAGCAGGGTGCTCAGCACTGGGTGCTCGGCACTGGAGCAGGGTGCTCGGCACTGGATGCTTGGCACTGGGTGCTCGGCACTGGAGCAGGGTGCTCAGCACTGGGGCAGGGTGCTCAGGACTGGGTGCTCGGCACTAGAGCAGGGTGCTCAGCACTGGAGCAGGGTGCTCGGCACTGGAGCAGGGTGCTCGGCACTGGGTGCTCGGCACTGGAGCAGGGTGCTCGGCACTGGGTGCTCGGCACTGGATCAGGGTGCTCGGCACTGGATGCTCGGCACTGGGTGCTCGGCACTGGAGCAGGGTGCTCGGCACTGGGTGCTCGGCACTGGATCAGGGTGCTCGGCACTGGGTGCTCGGCACTGGAGCAGGGTGCTCGGCACTGGATGCTCGGCACTGGGTGCTCGGCACTGGAGCAGGGTGCTCAGCACTGGGGCAGGGTGCTCAGGACTGGGTGCTCGGCACTAGAGCAGGGTGCTCAGCACTGGAGCAGGGTGCTCGGCACTGGAGCAGGGTGCTCGGCACTGGAGCAGGGTGCTCGGCACTGGGTGCTCGGCACTGGAGCAGGGTGCTCGGCCCTGGAGCAGGGTGCGGGGCACTGGAGCAGGGTGCTCGGGACTGGAGCAGGGTGCTCGGCACTGAAGCAGGGTGCTCGGCACTGGAGCAGGATGCTCGGCACTGGAGCAGGGTGCTCGGCACTGGAGCAGGGTGCTCGGCACTGGGTGCTTGGCACTGGAGCAGGGTGCTCGGCACTGAAGCAGGGTGTTCAGCACTGGGTGCTCAGCACTGGAGCAGGGTGCTCGGCACTGGAGCAGGGTGCTCGGCACTGAAGCAGGGTTCTCGGCACTGAAGCAGGGTGTTCAGCACTGGAGCAGGGTGCTCAGCACTGGGTGCTCGGCACTGGAGCAGGGTGCTCGGCACTGGGTGCTCGGCACTGGATCAGGGTGCTCGGCACTGGGTGCTCGGCACTGGAGCAGGGTGCTCGGCACTGGGTGCTCGGCACTGGAGCAGGGTGCTCGGCACTGGATGCTCGGCACTGGGTGCTCGGCACTGGGTGCCCAGCCCAGGGCAGGGCTGCAGGCGCCGTCCCCGCAGTGCTCGCAGCCCCTCGGTGCCTCGGCGCCGGCAGCGGCGGCTCCGGACGCCCTGGGCTCCGGAAGGAGGGGCAGGGGGGACGGGGCCCGGTGTGGAGAGAGGGGGAGGGACACATCCACATGGGGTGTGGGTCAGCGGGGACAGGGGCATGAGGGGGCCTTATGGGGCAGTGGAGGTAGAGATGTGTGGGGCCCAGGAGTGTGGGGGACTAGGTTAAGGAGTTATGGGGCAGTGGGGATGGCGGTATGTGGGGGCAGGACGTGCGGGACTGGAGGTGGAGGTGGAGGTATTTGGGGGCTCTGGGCTGTCGGGCAGTTGGGTATGTGGGGTCCAGGGGGTGTGGGACAGTGGGGCTAGGGGTGTGAGGGGAGGGCAGGGACGGGGGTTGTGGGGCACTGGCCGCAGGGAGGAGGCCGGGTGTGGGGCAGAGGGGCAGCTGAGCTGTGGGGTGGTGATGACGGGGTGGAGGGTGGGGACGGGGCTCGCTGTGGGTGCAGGTTTGAGGTGAGGGGATGCATGGGGGCTCTCTGAGGGAGGGGGTGCAAGAGGGGCAGGGACCTGGGGGGCAGTGATTTGCAGGGGGTGGGCAGCAGGGGCACGTCAGTGACTTTAGGGCTCAGGCTTATGTTACTGCATGGGAAATAGGGGAAGATGGAGGACAGGACACGGCCCAACCAGGGGAGGCTGTGGGGGGCTAGGATGGGGCAGTCTGCCTTTCTTCTGTCCCAGCTCTGGGGTGGCAGAGGTGGAATTCCCCAGGGGTTTTAGGGTGCCAGCGCGGGGCACTGCTGGGGTGTGGGGTTGGAAGGAGGAGAAGCACAAGGGTCAGGATGACACATCAGTGGTGCATCAGGCAAGGGGTTGCTTGAGAAAGGGTCTGAGAATCCTTTTCTTATGCCTCGTATCTCCACTTTGTGCTGCTGCTTTCCCTGAGATCCCAGATAAAAGATGCTTACTTCTTCTGCCATGCTTTTTTCCACCTATAAAGCAGGGGTCATGCTGCACTATTAAATTGTGGCTCTGAAGCACCTGAGACTGCTGCATGAGGTCGCTTGTCCCATGCTGTGAATACTCATAGCTGAGTGCAGGAAGGTGGTACCTGCATGTTGGCTGTCTTGAGTGTAACCCTTAATTACCTTTAAAACCTAAAAAATTACCTTTACCATTGGTAAAAAACCTTAGGTGAAGGAGTGCACAGAAGTAGGTGGTAGGACTTGAAGCAGGAAACCTAATTTTCTGTCAAGGTACTCTCTTCTTTTGTTTTGTCCTGCCAACCTGTTGCAGTTTTCCCTTCCTTGTTGGCTAGCTCCAAGCTCTGTTGTTATAACCAACTAGGATCATGGAATAGTTAGGTTTGGAAAGGACCCTAAGATCATCCAGTTCCAACCCCCTTTCACGGTTTTCTGTTGTTACATTGAACTGTTCATCACCAGATGAGTTTTGACCTCCCCTTTTCCAGGTGGTCTGAAGGCCTCCTGACCTTGCTATACTTCCAGATGTTTGTGTGCACTGACTGCACCTCAGGTGATGTTTAAGAGCCTTATTCTATGATCATAGAATCATGTGATCAGAGAGCCTCCACCCTACTTAGAGAAGCCAGTGAATTAAAGTTCAAAACCTATTTATGAGGTAGGTGTGTTTTAGGGTCTCTGGATGGAAACTCGAGGCACAGAGAGGAAAGGCAGCTGAAGATGCAGCTTGTCAGCAAGGCAGGACAGAGTACATCCCCCACTGTGATGATCCCATCTATGCTTTTCCCAAAGCATCTGTCTGTCACCGACTGTATTGTGTCTGCAGGGCTTTAAACAGCGTCTGGGTGTAACTTACTCAGCCTTGGCCACCTTCTCCTTTGACAGCTGTGCTGGGAGGCCCCTTGCACACAAATGACAGTCATGTCTGTGGGCAGGAATGGGTCTCTTGAGCCCTCCTGTTTGGGAAAGCCCCTTTGAATGGGCAGGGGCTGGGCAGAGAGAAGCAGACTTTGGATGTGACATAGGGTCTGGGTATTGTCCATCATGGTGATGCAGAGGGATCTGAGTATGGAAAGAGGATGCAGTGGTGGTGGGAGTCTGAAGGCTGGTAGCAGTGTCGATCTCTTGCACTGGTGACCTGGTTTGAGCAGCCCACATCCCATTTCTACTACTCTTGGCCCTCCTCCTGCCATCTCTCTCTGTGCAATCTCCCTGGCTGCCTTCAGTGGAAAATCCCTTTCTTCTCCTGTTGCAAACATGCTCCAGGCTGTGCTGAGGTGGGAGTTTTCTCTGTGACTGTGTGGTGTGTCAGCCAGGGCTACAAGAGGAAGCGTTCAGGAGGGATGTGCTGGCAGGTTCCCTCTGCACCCTGCTGAGCTGGTGCAAGTA
Organism: Pezoporus wallicus; assembly: GCF_028554395.1. NCBI lineage: Eukaryota > Metazoa > Chordata > Aves > Psittaciformes > Psittacidae > Pezoporus > Pezoporus wallicus. The sequence continues at coordinate 467,923 of NW_026635152.1, read as the reverse complement.
TTGCCTTGTGTGTGGTGGTGATGGGGCATGCCCTGGCAGTTAGCTGTGAGCAGGGCAAGGTGAGCCAGTAATTCAGTTCTGATGCTCAGCTCTCTGGCAGCAGCAGAGTGCTCTGCTCAGTGATGGGTGAGAGCTCAGGGTGTGATTTGTGCACTCCCAGCGTGTGATTCATGCCCTCCTTGACAGCGTCAACGTTTCACTTTGTTCCTGAATCAGGGACAGGCTTTCTTGCTGGTGCAGGGGAAGTAAGCACGCTCCTGGTGTGCCAGCGGGGTTGTAAAGACTTTATTGCCGTCTCACCAGGAGGGTTAAAGAAAAACTTTGGGCGTTTAGAAAAACCACCTTGTGTTTTGGGAGAGAACCTGCTGTAGCTTCAGTGTCCCACTGTGAAAGTGAAGCTTCTGTGTGTGGGTTTATGGCCCTCATTAAAGCAGAGAGCTGGGCGCTGGATCTGTGCTTCCCTCCCCAGATGACCTCTGGGCAGGCTTGTCCTGGCTCAGGTCTCAGCCCCTCTGCCTGTAAAGCTGGTGCAACCACTCTCTTCTCTGCCTGCAAACCCAGGGCAGTCAAGCTCTTCTGTACCTACCAGGTAGAGACGTGTTTGCCTACCAGGACAGACACTCTTCAAGGTGGGAACTGTGATTTTATTCTATCACTGACCACAAGAAAGAGCCATCCTCATGCAAATGACGCTCCAGTGCAAAGGACTGGGTATGTTTTTGTGGTTCTCACACTCACACCCTCCCCCGGGCATACCTGGACTGTCGGTGGTGTAGGAAACACTCTCCACACTCACACTGGTGTGCTGGGAGCATCAGCTTTTGGGGCAGGGAATTTACTTCCTTTTCCCATCCTCTTCTGAGCAGGTGTGGGTGCTGTGGCAGACCCAGGAGGTGCAGGAGGGTGTGCAGAGGTTGTGGCATTCACTCTCTGCCCTGAATTTGCCCCCCTTGACTGCTGAGGCACCCCTCTTGCTGGGTTCATGGTCAGTGTTCCGCTGCTGTGTGCATCATGCTGTGTTGGAGGTAGCAATCCCAAAAGGGGCTTTTCTGTTGGGTAGGAGGAGCCACTAAGCTTGGGTAATGTCAGGCAGGGTACAAGGGTTCAAGTAGCATCATGTTCACAACATCTTTATTTAATATGTTAGTCCAGTTAGTCTGCATAACTGTATCTAAAAATAGAGCGCATTTTCTCCGAGCCCTCTAGTTCAAAGCCTCACAAGCCAGTTTTTTCTCCCCAGCCGTGGTCTCTTAATGCTCTCCTGAGCCTGAAATTCTCAGGCTGTTTGCAAAGTTATCAGGAAAACCAAGAAGAGTGAATGAACTCTGTCAAATCCTCGAATTTCCACCACTGAGAAGGAAGTTTAAAGCTGCAGTAACTTTCTGGCAGCCTTTTAAAGGTGGATTAAGCAAACTGAGTAAACAAACCACCTTACAGCCAGCACACACCTTTTTCCAGCATCTGCTTCATGCATTGTCATAAAAACTCAAGGTCACTGGCCTCTGACCTAAGGCAGCGGTGTTCAAAGCCTGGTGAGGGGTTGGGGCTGGCTCTGTTGGGGGTTTCCTTCTCCTCCCTGGCTCACAGAAGCTGTTGGAGCTCCAGGAGACGCTGCGAGGGGACTCACCCCGCCTATGGTTTCAGCGTGCGGTAGAGGGAGCGTGTGTTTAAATTGCAGAGCTGTTGTTGGATCCAGCCCAGTTCTTCCAGCAGCATAAATATCTGGCCTTCAGCAGAGCCCTGCAAATTCCCCTTGTGTTCTCTTGCAGATTGCTTCAGTCTTCAGCTCTCTATGCTGACATGGTAACTGAAGAGTGGCTTTCAGCGACAGGCAGACAGGGGACAGTGGCTCCGGAGAGGTAACCCTTTCCCTTCCATCTACCAAAGCATTTATCCTACCTATGTTTTTAAAAACTTGGGAAAGGGAAGAGCCTAGGAAGTGCAGCTTGCTTTCAGCAAGCTTTCCTTTTGTCCATGAGCTTAAACTTGCTTTTTTAAATTTAAACTTTATGCCTTATTTTTGCTCAGTTTTTGAATGCAATCTGAATGGATTACACTTAGGAGTATGCTGCGAGTATCATAGTCTAATCCTGTTCTTCTAAGCCAACTGTTACTATCAAAGTGCAATGACCTAATATTTGGTTATTTCACTGGTTTTTATGACTGAAGGTGGCTGTTGTAGACTGGGGAGGGCACATGAGATCAGGGACTGCATTTGGGTAACCTCCCGATCCAGACATGTGATCTGGCAGCAGTGCTGGTACTGTCTGTCACCTTACTGTGACAAAGCTGAGTGGGTTACAGCAGAGCTGGGGCAGGGAGTTTGAGGAGGGGGTCAGCACGGCCTTGGGTGAACATTGTCCTGCCCACAGACCCCTGAAATGATGCCCCAAAGTCTTCACTGCAGTCGCCCTGCAGCCCTGTGCTGCGTGTAGCCTCTAAGGGTGCTGTGGCTGTCTGTGTGTAGGGGGGGGGAGTTATTTTTGCTGCAACACACATCTGAGGTGTTCAGCTGGACAGAGATGTGGTTTCTGTGTCAGGTTGGGGCAGCTGTTGTGCTGTCTCTGTTCTGGCATTCGAGAGATGGACTTCCAAGGATCTTTGCAGTGTGTGGAGACGATTTTGTAATGAGCCACATGAGGCTTTGCTGATCAGAAGAGCACTGTTGTACAGAGCTGCTTACTGATGTTAATGGTCTCTGTCTCTCCAGCATTTTGCCTGCTGACCAGTATGTATCTTTGTACAGTACATCTTGTTGCCTTTTGGTAATATTTTGTCTGTAGCTGTTGAATTGTGAACTGTAAATCTGCAAATGTCTTTTTAGACAGAGGGATTGGAACCACCAGAGACTCCGGGGCTGCTGCGTGCAGCAGGACTTGACACATAAATGATTTTTTAGCTGGGTGAGATGCTGTGACAGTGCTTCTGCCCAAAAGGTAGAAAGGTGCTGCCAGGACTCAGCCTGGCTTGTCCTGGCTGAAATTTGGGAGATGTTGGTTTATTTTGTGATCTGTATTAGCTCTTTTGCTTTATAGCAGGAACAGCTGCCCATGCTCATACCCACAGGTTTGTTCAGGCTGTGCAGCTGCTTTCTTATCAGGGACTGCAGAGGAATATCTGCTTTTCTAGAGGTGTCACCATTCAGAGATACACTGCTTATCCCTGGAATAATCTTGGAGACTCTGGGGAAGCCTAGACAAGCAGAAGTGATTTCCAGAGCGAGTACAAGTAAGATTTTTCTGTAGAACTTTTATTTTATTTCATTTTATACTCTGCAATGTGCTTGCATTGGCAGAATACCTCGGAAATGACTTTCCCAAAGCTGGGTTTAGAGTGGAACAGTTGATGCCAATATGAAGCCTGTTGATCAAGGCATCTTCCCCAGTATGAATGCTTTGGGCATTCATTGGAGCCCTCCAATGAACCCAACCCAGGGTTCAGTGGAGCCCTTCTTGGTTGCAAGAAGGGTTTAGAGCAGAACTGACTCGGGATGTATCTTACTTTCAGGATGAGATCTTGAAATGCTCTAATATTCCTTGTTAGGATCATAGCATCTGGAAAATGTGTGTCTTCCAAGAGCTTGTGCACATCAAGATCCATTGAGTCAGATCTTTCAAATTGGTTTCACAGAGGGTTCCAGAGTGTGTGTTGAGGTGCTTTCCAGGGATCCCCATGGCCAAGTTCTGATCAAAGGTTTGGGGTTTGTGCAGGCTGTGGTTTGCAGGGAATCCTGACTGGGGAGGAGGAGATAGAATGAAAGCACAAGACAGAAGCACAAACACTTCTTGTGGTGCTGGGTCAAGCCAGAGCACGTGTCTGAGGCTTGTGGAGAACAACAGCCAGATAATGTCTATACTAACCAGAACTGTTGCCCTCATTCTGCATTTTCTGGTTTGCCCTAGTCTGGGAACTGAGATTTGGAATAGCAAAAACCAGAACATGCACATTCAAGCCCATAATAGAGACGTGGAATGGAGACGGGGAACAGCTCTGGTGGTTTAGAAAGGCAGATAAGCTTTCTTACCTGAGCTGATAGGGAAGCATTTATTTGATGGTCTGTTAGGACAAACTTTACTAATGAATGTCTCATTAGGAAGGGCTTGGTCAGGCCAAAGAGAGGATGGGTGAGATGGCTTCAAACTAAGCAGTGTTTTGTGCAGCCACCTCAGTGATGGGAGCCTCAAATTCCTGTCCTGCCCCATTTCTTACAAACATTTGTTTTCTTTTAAAGCAACTCTTGATTCTATCTTAATGCCAGTCTGGAATATTTCTGAAAATGCCTAAACCTGCTTTTCACCTTGAAGTTGTTTCTGTGGATTCTGCTGGAGCTGTTGGACCTTGAAAGCTGTTAAATCCATGAGGGCTGATGGTCAGTGGGTTCTCATGACTGTGGCGTGTTGTGGGACTTAAGGACATGGGAATCTCTGGGAAAGGGTCATTGATGAGCATGAGCTAGAGCTGTTGGAACCCACTGAGCTCCCAGGAGCTGGTTGACCTGGTTGTGTTAGGAAGTGGTCGTTGTTGGCTGTGTACTTCGCCTGCTCTATCTGTACCCCCAAGATGATGCCAAAGACATGAGGATGTTGTAAAAGATGCTAATGCTTTGCTCACATGTTTGGGGTCTGGGGCCTGAGGTGGAAATCCAGCTGAGCACACTGTGATCCTCTAAAGAGGTGGAAATCCAAATGGTCAGAGCGTGCTGTGATCCTCTAACTGGCAGAGGAGTCTTGGCAGGATGCTGCTGACATGATTGCTGCTTGGATCGCTGCTGAAAACACAGGGAAACCTCCTTCTGCAGTCAGCTCTGGTTGTGTGAATGTAGCCAAAAATAGTCGGGAAACATCATTCCCCTGTAGTTCCCTAAGAGGCTGTTGAGCTAGTTTGTGTAACAAGGCTAATATAATGTTCTCTGAGGTTTTCTGTATGGAGATGTTCACAGTCAGACTCGCTCTTTTTCCTTGCTCTGTGGTTAAAATAGAGATGCAGCAAACACAGTGATTTGTTCCTAGGCCCTGCTGAATCATCTGAACTTGGGCCTGAGCATAATTGCTCACTGTCAGCCACATCCTGGGAGCAGAGCAGCGTGCCCAGGATATTTTGCTAAGGTCTACAAAACCAGTAGCACTTTTGTGGGAGTGCAAATGTAAGTGTGACAAAACCTGCATATAAGCTGGAGGATTCTTGTCTAGTTATGGGGGTTTTTACTGTTTAGCCCAGAGATCTAAAATCTCTGTCACTGCAAAGAGAATCAGTCATGGAGTGGTTTGTGTTGGAAGGTACATTAAAGCTCCAACCCCTGCCATGGGCAGGGACACCTTCCACTAGAGCAGCTTGCTCCAAGCCCCTGTGTCCAACCTGCCCTTGAACACTGTCAGGGATGGGGCAGCCACAGCTTCTCTGGGCACCCTATGCCAGCGCCTCAGCACCCTCACAGGGAAGAGCTTCTGCCTAAGAGCTCATCTCAGTCTCCCCTCTGGCAGGTTCAAGCCATTCCCCTTGTCCTGTCCCTACATCCCTTGTCCCAAGCCCCTCTCCAGCTTTCCTGCAGCCCCTTCAGGCACTGGAGCTGCTCTCAGGTCTCCCCTTCAGGAGCCTTCCTCCAGGCTGCCCCAGCCCAGCTCTCAGCCTGGCTCCAGAGCAGAGCTGCTCCAGCCCTCACAGCATCTCCATGGCCTCCTCTGGCCTCGCTCCAGCAACTCCACCTCCTTCTCGTGCTGCTGCCCCAGAGCTGGATCGGGGCTGCAGGGGGGGTCTCCCCAGAGCACAGCAGAGGGGCAGGATCCCCTCCCTGGCCTGTGCTCACTCTCTGGGCGTGCAGCCGAACACACAGTTGGCAGAGAAGAAGTTGTCTTGCTACTGATTTTGTGGGTGTTTTCCTGGATCTGGGAGCACTGGAAGCCTAACTGTAACCTTACTGGGTATTTGGCTCCAGGCAGCAGCCTGCACACATATGTATGATCCAGAGGGTGGCATTGGCCAGCTGCTACTTTTCTACCCTTCATTGCTTTTCTGGGGAGCTGATTGCCCCATCCAGACACTGGGGTGACACTTGCTGGTGTCCCAGTAACACTGTTTGGGCAAAAATAGAATGTTTCCTGGTACCTGCAGCACTGCCAACTGATGGCCTTGCTCGCTGCCAGCACTGCTCCTGTTTGCACTTGTTCCACTTGCTGCTTTCCTCATTTTCCATTGAAATGCTGCTTGGAGTCTGTAACAGCCTGTGCCCGCTGTTTGCCTTGGGAAGTGGTGTTGCTTTTCCCATGAGCTCCTCCCTTGTCAGCCCTGTTCTATAATTACTGATGTTCCTGAAACTGTATCCTTCCATGTGTCCTGCTCAGGTTCAGGACAAGGGGTCTGTAAGCAGAGAGTGCCCTGGAGTAAAGTGTGAGGGGACTGCAAGAAGTTGTGGAAAGTATCAGCTTACAGTGGTGTGGTGGGTTCTCTGAGCTGCCAACCGGCTCACCTTCGGGATGGTAAAGGGAATATATCCCAGACAGCTTCTGTGGCACTTCCAGAGACAGGAATGTGAAAGCTGGCACGTGTGGGACAGCAGCAGAGGCTGCTGAAAGAACATAAATAGGGGCCACTGGGCTGGGTTGGTGGGTCCCTACCAGGAGATGGGAGCAAGGTCTGTGGGTCCAAGAGTCCCTTTAGACCCTCAATCATCACTGCAGCCCCGTACAAGCTGCTCTGTGCCTCTGTGCCAGCTCCATGTATGCTCTTTGCAACCCTGTTCCCAAAGCATTGCCAGGGCTTCACAGCCACCTCTGCTGTGAAGCCAGTGCACCACTGGAGTGCAGTGGGATGAGCCTCTCTCCTTACCAGACTTAATGATCTTCTCAAATAGCAGCACTTCAATGAGTTTCCAGCTCTGAGCAGCCCTGCTGGTGTCACCTTTCTGATACCTGCTTGTCTCCTGGCTGTGGTCCTTGTTCCAGCAGGTCAGAGCCACGTTCCCCTCCTGCCCATGGGCATCCTGGGCTGTTCTGAGCTGACAGCAAACCAGAAATATTGGTCAGCAATTGCCAGGAGGGGATGTGCTCGTTTATTTAATCCTGGCAACGCTTGGATTAGGAACGTGCAACAGGAGGGGTCACGAGCAGTGTGCTGAGCTGACCTGGGCCAGGCTTGGGAGCGTGACTGCAGACAGGGGTCCAAATCCGTGAGTGGGGAACAAACAATGACACTTGGCACCGATGGATCCAAAACATGCCGTGGCTGTGAGCTAACGCAGCGCCAGGAAGGAAGCACTCAAAGTCCTGGGTTTGGTTATTTTGGGGGTGGGGTTTGGGTTGTTGGGGGTTTTTATGATGATGAAGGAAATGGAGGTTTTGGGATTGATGGAATTTGCTAGAGGTCATGAAGAAGGACTTCAGAGAAGAGCTGACAACTGCTCAGCTCTTCACCTCCCACCATGCTCTTACCCCTTCTGCTAAAGGCAGCTACAGAGCTGCTCAGATGATGAAGAGAGCGGGGATTCCCTCCAATGGGAAGGTGTAGGGATGATTCCTGTGAAAGCATTAACCCTCTCCCAGTTTCTGAGTACATCTATGGAGCTGCTGTGCCAGGGGTGCCTGCAGCTCCTGGAGGATGAAATAAAGAGCAGAGCAGCCTGGCAGACTGCCTTCTACACATGAATTCCTTGCCCAAAGTTTGATTTGCTTCTGTTTTTACCATACCTCTTGCTTTCTGAAGAAACTCAGCACAGGCAAGAAAGCAGGAAGTTCATTTTGGAGCTGTGATTCTGTTTTGTGGACAGCAGCAATTGTGGTGCATAAAGAGAAGGATCAGCGAGTTTTGTAACCTTCGTAAGTTTTGTTTTCCATTCAGTGTCCAGGAAGTGGGTGAGTTAAAACATGTGGTAGATGTGTGATTCATTTTGGCTGCTCAAGGCAAGTGAGGGAATCTCCTGCACCCTCTGTCACGTGTTCCTGAGTTCCCTGGGCAGCAAGAGGGCAATAGCAGCTCTGGCAGCACCCTGCTGCTCAACCTTCAGGGCTCGTGCTTGGTGAAATGCAGCCAGCACTGGGGAGAACATCATGGCACTGGGCTGGCTCATGGTACAATGCCTGAGCTGATGCTTCAAAAGAAAAGTCTGGCCCCGACTGTCAACACTGGCCAGGGGCACATGGAAGGGCTCTTCCTTGCTGGCTCTGAGTTTATTTCTGCATGTTACTTCAACAACCCCAACAGCGCTCCAAGCTTGGGGAAGAGCAGCTGGAAAGCAGTTTATGGAGAAGGACCTGGTGGTGCTGATTGATGGAGCTGAACACGAGCAGCTCGTGCCCAGGCAGCCAGGAAGCCCCCAGCATCCTGGCCTGGATCAGCACCAGTGCGGCAGCAGGGCCAGGGCAGGGATTGTGCCCCTGTGCTGGGCACTGGTGAGGCCGCACCTCGAATCCTGTGTTCAGCTCTGGGCCCCTCACTACAAGAGAGACATTGAGGGGCTGGAGCGGGGCCAGAGAAGGGCAGCGGAGCTGGTGCAGGGCCTGGAGCACAAGTGTGATGGGGAAGGGCTGAGGGACCTGGGGGGTTCAGGCTGGAGAAGAGAAGGCTCAGGGGGGACCTGATGGCTGCCTACAAGTGCCTGAGAGGAGGATGGAGCCAGGAGGGGCTGGGCTCTGCTCCCAAGGAACAAGGGATGGGACAAGAGGAAACGGCCTCAAGCTGCCCCAGGGCAGGTTTAGATGGAGCTGAGGAACAATTCCTGCCCCAGAGGGTGCTCAGGGATTGGAACAGGCTGCCCAGGGCAGGGCTGCAGTCACCGTCCCTGCAAGTGTTCACACAGCGTGGAGACGAGGCCTCAGTGCCATGGGTTAGGGGTGGCCTTGGCAGTGCTGGGCAGTGGTTGGACTGGATGAGCTTAAAGGGCTTTTCCACCCCAGCTGATGTAGTCTGCCTTGAGGCCTGTGAGTAAGGGGGGAAGCACTTGGGCAGTAAGTGCTGCTGAGATCTCATTAGCTCATGATCTTTAAGAAACAAAAACATCTTCGGTGTACTCAAGTTACCTTTCCTCTATTGCAGCATCTGCTTAGCTCTTATTTGGCTTTTGTTGGTAGTAGCTGATGTCGAGGAGGAGGAACAGAAACAGGTACTTGGTCTGCAGCTATCGGAAGCTGTGACACATCCCAGGGGACATCCGCAAGTGATGGCCAAGGAGCAGCAATCACATTTTGTTTATGGATTCAGTTCAATGTCTCTTTGTGGATTTGTGATGTGCTGTGCGTCACGGGAAGCGTACAGAGGGCTGTGTTCTCATCTTGCCCCTTCCAAAGGGATTCAATTCTGTTGACTGGGAATTTGGCTAAAACTCCAACCCAGAGGAATACAAACACAGGCTGGAAGTGCTCCTGCCGTAAACTGGTTCCCTTTGCAATTCCTGGTGACCTCTTTTCCAGTAACTTGAACAACTGCTTTGAGCGGGTCAGCTCTGTGACTTGGCCCTAGGGAGGTTTGGACCTGTTCTTTGGCACTTTGCTTTGCCTGGAAACTCCCATCTTCCAGGGTAGGATCTTACACTGGATGATCCTCCAGATTGCAGTGGGGACTTGGGCAATCCCATCTGGGTAAATATATTGGAAACAAATGGATGTCTCTTGGAGGGGAGTGGGAGCATGTGTCCTGGCCAGTGAGCACACCAAAATCACCTCTTGTTCGAGCTCACCACCAGTGAAACTACACTTGGGTTAAAGATGAGATCTTTCTAATTACAAGCACTTCCTTGCTTTGGCTCTGGGGCTGTCTGGGTGCCAGCACCTGAGTGTCTGTGTTAGAACACACGTCCCCGTCTTGTGACGCTGCACTGGGACAGGAACACTGGTGAGAAACCTGGTTTCTTTCCTCCTCCCCTTGTGCCGTGTCTCTCCCCCATTCCTGCTGTATGGTTTAGCTTGGCATAGATGCCAGCTCCCACTTCTAGTGAAGATAAACCTGTTGCAGTGCTCTTTGCAGCATGGGAGCAGGCATCTGCCCAAGCCCAGAGCCAGCAAACAGCCCCACTGCTGCTGGCTCCCTGGAGGGTGGCTGCTGCCTCTGCCAGGCTTACCAAAGCTCCTTGGAACGGGGATTGAGGCAAGGGCAGAGCAAGTCACGAGATGATTGCCCTCTTGCTCATTTCCATCCTGTGGAAGAGGAAAGGAAACGGCTTTGCTGGATTCTCCAGAGGCGCTTAGGAAGTAATTCACTTTCTGTGTCCATGTTTCCATCCTCTTTCCATCGGTGCCCTGTAACAGCTGATGAACAGGAAAAGGAGGAGGCTGTGTGCTGCAGCTCAAAGCTTTGGGCTGTGCTCTGGCTGGTGCTTTTTAGCCAAGGGGAGGAGACAGTCATCCCTCCTCTGGCTCTGCCTGCTCTGCAGCTGGATGCGAAGGCACCAAGTGGATGGAGCGGTCCTGGGGCTGAGATGGGCCCTTTGGCCATCCTCTGCCATCCCCAGCACCATCCCACAAGGATGCGGGGCTGTGACAGCTCTGCCCATGGCTGTGCTCATGCTCAGAGTTCAGAGGAACCTCTGGGGAGCTCTGGTTTCCCAGGACACCCCACTCTGCACCACGGGGCTCACAGGAGCAGAGGAGCATGTGTGAAACCTCAGCACAGCCCCACAGCCTCCATGTGCTGCCCCTGGCCCAGAGGGGAGGGCTGGGGGCTGCACCTCTTCGGGGGAAGGGGGGGGGTGCCTGCCACGCTGGCTGGCTCCATGCTGGGGTGCAGGCACAGCCTGTGCCCTGCCTCTCACCCGGGCGGTGGCTGCCTTGGCCCCAGGGCAGGGGTGCAGCCTCCTGTGTGGAATCAATCCCGTTTTCCCTCTTCCCTCCCTCTGTGTGTGTTTAGAAAACAGGGGAATGGCTGAGGGAAAGGCAGGTGTGCAAACAGTGCTCACAGCTTCCCTCTGGCCAGGCCCCTGCACTCTTGGCCTGCAAGGAGATACTAAAACAATACATTCAGAGCCTTCTGGTAGAAGCTTTTCTCTCTCTCTGGCTCGGTCCGCTCTCAAAGGGTGGGATCCAAATCCTTATCTTTCCCCTGACGCCTGCATTTACATGGGGAGTCTTAGCTGGAGCCTGGCCTTGCACTCTGTGAACATCCCAGCCCCTACTTTTCGCCCTCTCAGGGCTGCCCCCCCATCTCCAGGCACTGACCCCAGCACGGTTTTGGGGTTGCTCTGGTGGGTTTGGCAGTGTAAGCTGTGTGTTGCAGACTTGCTGCCACCCTGGGGAGCGCACAGCCCTGAGCAGGTCAGGCGGATGGAGGACAGTGTGCCAGGGATGCCGCTAAAGTGATGCGTCCACCTTGTTCCAGTGGCAATTGGGGTGAAGCAGAGGGCTTCATCTGCACTGGGTTTAAAGCAAGTGGCCTGTGCTGGATGCCAGAGACAAAAGAGAGCTGCTAAGAATCTCATGAAGCTGCTGCAGGCTGTATTTTCCACTGCAGCCTAGTTTCTTCTGCCGCAAGCTTCCCTCGCTAACTGCTCTTCCAGGCACAAGCATTTTCCTGATGTTTGTACATTCATTTATATATAGCCTTCAAACCCATGGAGCTCGTTTCCCTCCGTCTCCCATGAATTGCTTTTCCTGCCGTGTGCCATGTCCCACCATGGGGGATGTGTGAGAGGAGGCCAAGGATAACACAGCCCTTCAATGGTCCCTCAGTGCTCTTGTGGAGGCACAGGGAGGGAGTGCTCTGCCCTTGTCTGAGCACCCCTCTGCCTGCTCCTGCTCCTGCTCTGAGGGGGCTGCTGGCTGCCTCTAACATAGCTCTCCTGGAAACAAAGCCATCTGCCCTGCCCCTGGTATTCCCAGTGTGGAGGGGAAGAGCAAAGCCCCCTCTCCTGCAGGAGCCCCAGGCTCCAGAGGTGACTTGTGCCCTGGCTTTGGGACATGTTTGCATTCAGCCTCCTGCTTGCAGGTTTTGCTGATGGCTTTCCAGTGAGTCCAAGGAGCTGGCTGTGGCGCAAGCTCCAAGTGCCAATGTGAGGGTCTGCTGCAGGAGGGAAAATGAGCCCAGGGAGTCTGGGCTCACTGCTCCTGTCCCCCGTCAAGGCCAGTGCTGTGGTGTTGGCTTGGGCATGGATCACAGACCATCCTGGTGCTTGGAGGCTGATCCTGTGCGAGTTCCCTGTGAGTAGGTTACTCATTTCCCTCTGCTGTGGGCTCGAGGATGCTGCATCAGTTTAACGCATGCAAATTGAGGCTTTGCTGGTGGAAGATGGATTTCAGTGGCTATTTCTCCACTTAAAAATAGCTCCTTTCAGGAACTGGATGCAACTCTACATAAACTGGGCTTGAGATATTAATTATTCAAGCAAGAGTCAGTTTAGGACCCAAGATCTGGAGGTAAAAGAGCACTGGGATGTTGAGGCATGAGGTGAATGCTCTGGCAAGATCCAGCATGGATGCATAGGAGGGAGATGGGAAGTGGGGATGCACCATTCACACAGCTTGAGTTTTCTGTGGGCTGTTTGGGATGGACTAAGGCAAACAAGGAGCGGAAGCGTGCAGGAGGGGGGACGGGGCCGTTCCTCCCGCAGGAAACCCGGGATTGGGACACAGGCTGGATTGTGTTGCTGTTGTGATCACACTGCTTGAGCACAGCCCAGCAGCTGCTCGGAGCAGCAGCAACGCGTTGAACCCAGCTCTTGGCACAGGAGCCGAGGCCAGTTACAACACAGCAAGTGGAAATAAACACAACTGGTGGAACTGGCAGCGCTGGAATGGGAAGGAGCGTGACAGGGAGCATCAGGCTTGCAGATGGCTCACACAGGCCAGGGGCTCTCAGCCACTGTCTGCTCTTAACTGAGCCTGGCTCTACCAGCATCTCCCACCCACACAGAGCTGCTGTGCCCTGGTTGGCTGCTGCCCTCCCTCCAAGCTCCGGGGGTGGAGGGTGAAGGCAGCTCTATCAGAATCCTTCTGGTGGTGTTGGTGCTGTCAGACCTGGCCTCAGCATCCACTGTGCCACCCCAGGGTGCTGGCTGCTCACGGGACATTGTCTGGGGCAGTGTTTCTGCTGTGGGACTTGCAGGTCCCTGCGTGATGCCTGGGCTGGTTTGTGGTCTGGGCTTTGTCTGCTGGGCTTTAAATACAGCTCCAGTGAGCTTCTGCTTCCTTGAGGCCTGCAGAGTGTTTGTACCAGAGTGTAAAGTGACCTCTAAAGGTCCTGCTTGTCTCCCTGGCTTAAGGAGGGAAAGCAGAGGGGTCCTGGTGTGGTGCCATACTGCCCTGCTGCTGGGGTGCTCAGCGGGTGCTTTCTTCTCTCTCCCACAGGCTAACAGGAACAGCCTGGTAGGGTCCATCTCGAATAGACGCGGATGATGCCAGAGCTATGACAGCGATTGCAGTCTTGGCACTGAGGGGTGATCAATTATGGAACAACTACAGGAGGAAGTACCTGAGGTCAGGGAAGAGGAGGAGGAAGAGGAAGAGGCAGTGATGGTGGGAGGCGGAGCCTCAGACGCAAGTGGAGGACCAGACAGCTCGCTGCCTTCGAGCAGCTACACAGGTGAGTGGAGCCCTGGGAGCATCCAGGCATCCACATGCTCAGCTGCAAGGGCAGAGGACCTGCCCCTGAATGGAGTTTGGTGGCTTGTTTTTAATCTCCCCCCTTACGAGAAGATGCATTGAGAGCCAGCTTAGGGAGAGGCTTAGTTCTTTCTGTGCAGTTACTGCACAGCCATTGCCAGAGATTTAGGAGATGGAAGTTAAAAGGATAGGGGGGTAACGTGAGGGGACTCCCAGGGTGCCTGAGAATGCTTCCCTGGCTACTTCTTGAAGTCTCCAGTGCAAACTGATTATAGGAGCTGAAGTGGGAAGAACTCTTACTACTGAAAATGCTCCTCCAGAGCCGTGGACTTCCCAGCTGGGCAGCCCTGTGCCAGCCGCCTGCCAACTGGGGATTATAACATTGCTGGTTGGATTTCATTGCCTAGAGGGGAGAAATCAGCACTGATTTGATGTCTCTCACACCGAGGGCACTTTTGGCTCTGTGCTTGGCATCTGCCCGCAGCGAGTGCCTGATCTCAGACGTTAACTGCCCACTTGCAATGCCAGTGGCAGGGTGGGACAGTGCTGGCAATCCCAGTTGGACAGAACACTGGGTTTGTGGCTGCAGCCCAAAGGGATGTACCTGCTGTGTGCTTGCAGACCTTTCGCAGAGCTCCTCTCCCTCCCTGTCGGACCAACTGCAGATGGGCTGCGAGGAGGCAGCGTTGGGAGCGCTCAACGTGGAGTGCAGAGTCTGCGGAGACAGAGCCTCGGGCTTTCACTATGGTGTCCACGCCTGCGAGGGCTGCAAGGTGCGTGAGGGGCTGGGCCAGGCAGGGACTTGACCCCTGGGACCATGATATCTTCAGACAGCAGATTTGCAGCAAAACAGGGATGCAGGATTGAGTGATTTTAGAAACTTAGAACCATGGAATGGTTTGTGTTGGAAGGGACCTTAAAGCTCCTTCAGCACCAACCCCTGCCACAGGCAGGGACACCTTCCATAGAGCAGCTTGCTCCAAGCCCCTGTGTCCAACCTGGCCTTGAACACTGCCAGGGATGGGGCAGCCACAGCTTCTCTGGGCACCCTGTGCCAGCGCCTCAGCACCCTCACAGGGAAGAGCTTCTGCCTTAGATCCAACCTGAACTTCCCCTGTTTCAGTCTGAACCCATCACCCCTTGTCCTGTCACTGCAGTCCCTAATGAAGAGTCCCTCTCCAGCATTCTTGTAGCCCCCTTCAGACACTGGAAGCTGCTCTGAAGTCTCCACACAGCTTCTCTTCTCCAGGCTGAACATCATTTGCAACCAGTGTGGAGAGTACAGGCAGACAGATACTGACCTGGGGGAGGCAGTTGAGATGTGTAAGGCCTAAATCTTGCCCCATCATGATTTACTTTGTAAGGCAAATCTGCCTGTCCCCATGGGGACCCTGGCTTTGCTGTTAAAGATGCTTTCTGTGCTGCAGCTCAGCAGTGAGCTGTGTGTTTATCCCCCTGGGATCACTGGCCACAGCTTGGATGCACCTCTGAAATTCTTTCCCCCACAGCAGATGCCAGTGGGGCTGCATTGGGCCCAGGCCCTGCCAGACATTCCTGCAGGCTGGGGCTCGCTTGTCCCTGCCTTCCTCTCTGCCTGCAGAATCACACCCACAGCTCCCAGCACCAGCCCAGAGCCCTTCCTCTGCAGCCACTTCTCCCACCACACAACCTCTCCTTGAGGTGGAGACTGCTTGTGTCAGAGAGCCAGGGCTGCTCCTCCCCACCCGGCCGAACCCCCATGAGGCTCCTAAGGATAAGACCCCCCCTTGTCCCCAGCCGGAGGTGCTAACACTGCTGTTCCCTTGTCCCCCTGCTCTGTGTGCCCCTCTGTGCCACCACCTGCAGGGTTTCTTCCGCCGGACGATCCGCATGAAACTGGAGTATGAGAAGTGCAAGAGGAGCTGCAAGATTCAGAAGAAGAACAGGAACAAGTGCCAGTACTGCCGCTTCCAGAAATGCCTCTCACTGGGAATGTCCCATAATGGTGAGTGTCACTGCTGGGTGCCAAGGGGCCACCTGCCCTTCTGTGAGGGGTTTTATGTGCCTTTGCTTTAGCCCATTGCTGTCATCTTGCTAAGGGAATCATCTTTCAAACACAATGCTTTGAGACTTTGCCTCTTCATCCCCTTCTCCACAAGAAGGGGTGGTTTGTCCCCACCATGCCAGCTGGCTGGTGCCACGTGGCCTTCCCTTATGGGTTGGCCCAGAGGGAGCTGGACACACAGATTGCTCTTCTGTGCTGGGATTTTTAAGCTTCAGGTGTAACCATCTTGTTCTGGGGCAAGTAAAGGTCTTTATGTGGGAAAAGGGGTTTGTGTGAGAGCCCAGAGGAGTGGGGATGGGAGCTGGTGTTGGCAAGAGTAATCAGGAGCAGTAACAGCTGGTTCATGAAGGTGTCAGTGCTGGAGGAGCTGCCTCCCCAGAGAAGCATTGTGTCGGTGTTCACCAGCAGACTTCTGTGGTGGCAGAGCAGATGCTGCTTCCCTGGATGCATCCCCTTGGATCATCCCCAGTGTCCTGACCAGCTGGTGTTGCCCCCCAGCAATCCGCTTTGGCCGCATGCCCGAGGCAGAGAAGAGGAAGCTGGTGGCAGGGCTGACAGCGAGTGAGATCAGCTGCCAGAACCCGCAGGTGGCCGACCTGAAGGCATTCTCCAAGCACATCTACAACGCCTACCTGAAGAACTTCAACATGACCAAAAAGAAGGCGAGAGGTATCTTGACCGGGAAGGCCAGCAGCACCCCAGTAAGTTCCCTCACCAGGGCAGGCAGGGTTGGCCATGACCAACACAGGGGGCTGTTCTCTGGGGGATCCTGCTGTGGCTGTTCCCCATGCAGCAGCTCCCAGCTGCAGCCAGATGGGCTGTACCGATCCTGCCCCTGGCTGGGCAAATTCCTGTTCCTCTGCAGACTTGTGCTGTTCTGGGGGTACAGATTGCCCCAGAAGGAAGAGAACAGCAAAGGGACAGGCAGACAAGTGCAAGTGTCCTTGGCAGAGCTGGTGTCTTGAGTCCCTGCAGCATGTTCATAGAATAGTTTGGGTTGGAAGGGACCTTCATAGGCCATCTAGTCCAACCCCCCTTCAATGAGCAGGGTCATAAATGTGTTCCTAACTGCTTGCTTCTTTTCAAGCAGCCTTTTGTGATCCATGACATGGACACCTTATGGCAGGCAGAAAAGGGGCTGGTGTGGAAGCAGCTAGTGAATGGCATCCCCCCCTACAAGGAGATCGGGGTGCACGTCTTCTACCGCTGCCAGTGCACCACGGTCGAGACTGTGCGGGAGCTCACCGAGTTTGCCAAGAGCATCCCCAGCTTCATAGGCCTCTACTTGAACGACCAAGTGACTCTGCTGAAATACGGGGTGCACGAGGCCATCTTTGCCATGCTGGCCTCTATCATGAACAAGGATGGGCTCTTGGTGGCCAATGGGAATGGCTTTGTGACCCGTGAGTTCCTGCGTAGCCTGCGCAAGCCCTTCAACGAGATCATGGAGCCCAAGTTTGAGTTCGCAGTGAAGTTCAATGCGCTGGAGCTGGATGACAGTGACCTGTCTCTGTTTGTGGCTGCCATCATCCTGTGCGGAGGTGAGCGGGTGCTCTTGGCCATGAAAGTGTCAAGAAGAGTCCTCCTGTACCTAGAGGTGGTTTGGGATGTGCTGCGGGACCTGAGCTGCAGCTCAGGGGTGCCAGAGATCAGCCAGGGGTGTCTTAGGGGGGTGGGAGAAGAACAGAACAGTTCCAAAACCAGCACTTCTTCATGGCAGTTGATGCCTGGCAAGCCTGAACTGAGAGCAAGGTGTGTAGAATCATAGAATGGTTTGGGTTGGAAGGGGCCTTAAGATCATCCAAGTCCAACCCCTGATACAGGCAGTGACACTTCACACTAGACTGTGTCACCCAAGGCTCCATCCAACCTGGCCTTGAACACTGCCAGGGATGGGGCAGCCACAGCTTCTCTGGGCACCCTGTGCCAGTGCCTCAGCACCCTCACAGAGAAGAGCTTCTGCCTTAGATCCAACCTGAACTTCCCCTGTTTCAGTTTGAACCCATCACCCCTTGTCCTATCACTGCAGTCCCTGATGAAGAGTCCCTCTCCAGTGTCCTTGTAGCCCCCTTCAGACACTGGAAGCTGTTCTGAGGTCTCCACGCAGCTTCTCCAGACTGAACAGCCCCAGTGTTCTCAGCCTGTCTTCATACGGGAGGTGCTCCAGCCCCTGAGCATCCTCGTGGCCTCCTCTGGACTTGCTCCAACAGCTCCATGTCCTTCTTATGTTGGGGACACCAGAACTGTACGCAGTGCTGCAAGTGGGGTCTCATGAGAGCAGAGTAGAGGGGCAGGATCCCTTCCTTCGACCTGCTGGTCATGCTGACCAGCAGTGAGAAGTGGCACCTCCTTGTATGCTGCTGTGGGATGTGTTGGCTGAGGGCACGCTTCCCCTGGTGTAGCTGCTGAGGTTGGAGTCATGGTGGGTGGGTTACAGTCCCCGTCTCCCTTTTCCCAGGAGGAGCATGTGCTTTGGAGGGCTACACCATAACCCTGCAGCTTCCTCTCCACAGACCGCCCTGGCCTGATGAACGTGAAGCAAGTGGAGGAGATCCAGGATAACATCCTGCGGGCGCTGGAGTTCCACCTGCAGTCCAACCACCCGGATGCCCAGTACCTCTTCCCCAAGCTGCTGCAGAAGATGGCAGACCTGCGGCAGCTGGTGACAGAGCACGCCCAGCTCGTGCAGAAGATCAAGAAGACAGAGACTGAGACATCTCTGCACCCTCTTCTGCAGGAGATCTACAAGGACATGTACTAAGGACCTGTTATTTATGCAAATGAAGCCATGATTCCCATCAAGACTCTTTGTACAGAAACAAAGAAAACCTTTCCCCCCACGTCTTCCATTTCTTCTACTGGAAACTCTTTTCTACGTGACCCTGACGTACGGTACATAGGGCGAGATGCCATCAGCCACCGCCTGCTAGGCCCAGGGCTCCTGTTAACACACACTAACAAATGTACAAAGGCAAATCATAAGCTACAGTTTCCGTTACTACAGCCCAGCTCTTCAGCTGCTCCTTGGAGCAACCACGCGGTTTACATGGTGGGGGTTCCAGCAGTCTGGGGATGGTGGGAGATGATGTGGTCATTAGGACACCCGAGCGTGGTGCAGGTACCTTCTGGGGCCAGCCACAGCACCGACGATGTGTCTTGACCTTTGTATTGCACTCCGAAGTGGTCCTGAGCCGTGAGGGACAGTGTAATGAAAGGATGTTTCTCCCTATCCCAGAGAAAAGCCAGAGTGTTGAAGGTGGGTGGTGTGGTCATAGCAGAGACCCTCAACTGCTGCCCCCTTCCCTCGATGTGTGGTATGTTCCTGTCTCCCAGAGGGATTGTGTGATCTCTGCCTTCCCTTGCTCCCGGTACCACTGTTTCAAAGGGATCCTGCTGCTCAGCACCTCCATGTGAGAGACGGAGGGACGAGGAGGTGGGTTTGGCTCATCAGAACCCACCTTCAGAGCAGAGGATGGAGTCTTTGTGCTCCCCAGGCTGTCCTGCAGGGATGTCAGTTACCAGAAAGGCCTGTGCAAGGCCTGGGGCTGGTCAGGGTGAGGTGCAGGGCTTCTGGCTTGTCCTGCAGCCCCTTCCCCAGCCTGGGGGGCTCAGGGGGTTGTGCAGCAGCTCCCTGTCAGTACCTGAGCAAGCAAAGCCTTCAGAAACACCAGCAAGGGGAGAGCCACAGCCAGCCCAAAGTGCTTGTGATGCTGAAAGGGCATTGACCTGTTAACTGTCCTGCCTCAGTTTCCCCTATGTGAAAGTGAGCTGGATTGTCTCTTCTCTGCTCGGAGGAGGAGCACAAGGATTAGGTGGTGTGTTGGTTGCAAAGAGCTTTGAAGCTCTAAACCAGTAGAAATGCCAAGGATTTATAAAAGGGGAGACCAAGGGTGGGTTGCCAACGATGAACAGGAGCTTCCTGTCCCCCAGCCTCTGGGAGACACAGAGCTCCAGGAAGGGCTCAGTCCTTCT
Source organism: Pezoporus wallicus (assembly GCF_028554395.1). Lineage (NCBI taxonomy): Eukaryota > Metazoa > Chordata > Aves > Psittaciformes > Psittacidae > Pezoporus > Pezoporus wallicus. Next base: position 448,390 of record NW_026635152.1, on the reverse strand, counting down.
TGGGACCTGCCCACCTGCAGCTTGTGTCCTGTATGTCCTGAGCAGCCTTATTGTGATCCCGATATTCCCAAGGAGGGGTTGTGGGAGCAAATCAGTCGGTTTTACTTTACTTTCCTCCTGTTCAGGGTAGCAGATTTCCCTGGTGCAATAATTCCTTTAAAACCCCAAGGGAGTTGCTCTGGGTGTCCCCTCCCAGAGCTGGCTGGCCCCAAACCTGCCCCTGCTGCTGCCCCCCAGCTCCTGTCGTGCCTCAGTTTCCCTTTCCCCTCCCTACCTCACAGGGGGGTTATGAATGACCGTTTCTAAAGCACTTTGAAGCCCTCTGGGGGAAGGCACTGGATGGATCCCAGGGGATTTGTCCTCCTCAGCGTGGCCGACATGGGACTCATGCTCGTCACCTGGGGAACATTTGCTCTTCCCTCCTCGCCAGCGTTAACAACCCTCAAACTGAAATGTATATTTTTGCTAGAAGTACCAACCTCCAAGTGTTTTTAATAATATAAATAGTGTCCACAAACTGACTTGACTTTAAATAAATCTGAACTACGTATTTAAGAACCTTTGTAGCATCCAGTTTTTCTGTGTGGGGTTTCACTCGGGCCCCTTGGGGACCTGCCCTTTGGGAGGGTTTGCAGCAGCTCCCATGGGACTTGGTGTGATTTCCATGGATTTGCCATGATTTCAAGGATTTGTCAGGTCTCAACAGCCGAGAGTTTGTGGGGAGCAGCTGCCACCCCCCAGCTTCCCTCTGCCCCCCCTCGAGTGCCCCCAGGGAAAACAATTGCCCCAGCCCTTCCTTTATAAGAATAGTAGAGCTGTAATTGGAAGGGGCCTTAAAGCTCCTCCAGCTCCAACCCCTGCCCCGGGCAGGGACCCCTTCCATAGAGCAGCTTGCTCCAAGCCCCTGTGTCCAACCTGGCCTTGAACACTGACAGGGATGGGGCAGCCACAGCTTCTCTGGGCACCCTGTGCCAGCACCTCAGCACCCTCACAGGGAAGAGCTTCTGCCTAAGAGCTCATCTCAGTCTCCCCTCGGGCAGGTTAAAGCCATTCCCCTTGGCCTGTCCCTACATCCCTTGTCCCAAGCCCCTCTCCAGGTTTCCTGCAGCCCCTTTAGGCACTGGAGCTGCTCTAAGGTCTCCCCCTGATTGCTCAATGTGATTGCTCATTGACTGATGCCCATCCCTGAGCAGCAGCCCCCGGCCAGCTTTCCTCCCCCCCCAGTTTATATCCTGAGCATAACACTGTATGGTCTTGGAATATCCCTTTGGGAAGTGGGGGTTGCTGTCGCCACTGTGTCCCCTCCAAGCTCCTTGTGCCCCCCTCATCCTTGCTGCTGCAGCAGTCTGGGTAGCTGAGAAGTCCTTGATTCAGTGTAAACACAGCTCAGCTACAGCTACAACATCCGTGTGTTATCAGCGGTATTCTCACCCCAAATCCAAAACACGCTGCACCAGCTCCTGGGAGGAAGATTAACTCTGTCCCAGCCAAAAGCAGGACACGGGCCAAGGCCAGAAGTAGTCCCAGGAGGTCTCCCAGCCCTTCGTGCAGCCAGGAGAAAATGGAGCCGGGCTCGCTGGTGGCCCGCGGGGGCTGCCTGAGACCCCTGTGCAGGTAGGACTTTGAGGGGAAAGGGGAGGCTGGGAGCAGCTTCTGCGGGAGAAAGGCTGGAGATGGGGCTGTGAATCCCTTGCTCTGGGGACAGGGAATGGTTTGTGGTGCCCCAGAACCCCCCTTTCCTGTATCCTCTGGAGGGTGAGGGGATGGAGGGGACCGGGCCTGTCCTGTCTGCCTCCCCTGCTCTGGAGCTGGGGGTTCCCAGCAGCACCCCAAGGGGACCCCCCCCCTCCCTGCCAGCCCCGGGCTGAGGATTCCTGCCCCTTTCCATGCCTTCCATATTCCAGTGGGACTCCCTGCTCCCCCAGCCCTAGGGAGATCCCCAGCCTCATGCTCCAGGCCCCCCCGGACAGCCCAGCCCTGGGCTTTGTTTAGCCAGGAGGAGGGGAGGCTGGATGGGGCAGGGAGAGCCCTGGCTCCCGCTGGGATCTGCCCTTGGGGAGGGCTCCTGAGCACAGACACCAGCCCGGGGGCCCTGAAAACATGGGTGGTGCCCGGGGGGATTTTGGGGTCTGACCCCGGCCGTGCCGCTTCTCCGGCTGGCAGGAACTTCGCCCGTGGGTTCTGCCGCTGGGGCCAGAACTGCCGCTTCTCGCACGACAGAAAGTCAGCCCAGACCTGCAGGTACTTCCAGAGCGGGTTCTGCAGCTACGGAGAGAGGTGCAGGTAAAGGGGCAGCGAGGAGGGGGGCTGCTGCCACCGGGATGCGCCGGGAGCCAGGAGGTGTCCGGCTGGGCTGACGGGACCTCTGTCTGTCCAGCTACGAGCACATCCAAGAGGAGCCAGTGCCGGTGGGGACCCGCTATGGCCCCGTGCCCCCTGCTCCCCGCAGCTACTGGGGCTTGGAGCCTGCGCCCGTGGCCATGGCCCGGGGCTGGGGGGGAGCCCGGCGCAGCTTGGCCCCCCCTGCCCCCAGCGTGACACACGTGGCCTTCAAGTTCCCAAGCGTGGAGGTTGAGGGGGAAAGGAAAGCCAAGGAGAAGATCCCTGCACCCGATGATGTCCCTCGTGGGGCCGTCGGCGGAGAGGCTGTCCCTGCACGAGCTCGGGGGGCCTCAGGTGGGTGCCTGGGGATGAGCGAGGCTGAGGATGCTGCGGTGGCTGGTCACGGTGGTGCACTCCATGCATGTTTTTTCCGCACCTCCCTCCATCTGTGGGCAATGCCCAGATGGGGGCAGCATCTCTTGATTGGGGTTGGGACCGTAACTGTGGAGCCTGTGCTCTGGAGCAGCCATCCTGCCTCTTGGATGGTGGGGTGGGATGTGGTTTTCCTCTCTGAGAGCTCTCCTGCCTGCAGGCTCCCAGGCGCGAGTGCTGGGACTGGATCCCAACTCCTCTGACCCTGGGAAGGAGATGGTGACAAGGACTGACCTCGCAGAGGTGGGCTGGGGGTCTCCTGCACTGGGCAGGCCCTGTCAGTCCCTGTGGGGCAGTGCCAATGGGCAATGCCGTGGGGCTCCTCTTGCAGGTCCCCAAGGAGCCGGGTGCTGTGGCAGCACCGGTGTCCAGCGAGGCACTGAGGGCCCGCAGTGAGGCCGTGGTGTGCGGCATCTGCATGGACCGGGTGTACGAGAAGCCGCTTCCAGAGGAGCGGCTCTTCGGGATCCTCCCCAACTGCAGCCACGCGTATTGCCTGGGCTGCATCCGCAAGTGGCGCCGCAGCCGTGACTTCCAGAGCACCGTCATCAAGTGAGCGGGGATGCGGACGTGGGGGGGTGGTCACCGTCACCCTTTCTGCACCCTGAAATCCTCCCCTGGGCCTTGGGAAGGAACAACTTCCCTTTGGGAACAGGCATTTGGGTGTTGCGATAGGGTTGGGGATGCTGGATGAGGCTGTAGTGGTGGGACCAGCCAGTGTGGGTGCTAGGCCCATGCTCCCCGCTCCCTTTTTGGGCCCTGCACCCATCTCCTTTGCCAGGGCCTGCCCAGAATGCCGCATCACCTCCAGTTACTACATCCCCCACAAATACTGGGTCTCGGAGGGGGCTGAGAAGGAGAAGCTCATCAAGACCTTCAAGGCACGGACAGGGTGAGTGTGCGGCACTGCAGGCTCTGCGCTGCTTTGGGACCTGTGCCCACAGCTGTGCTTTGACCCCATAGGAAAATCAGGTGCAAGTTCTTTGCCCAGAACCGCGGGTGCTGCCCATTCAAGTCAGACTGCATCTACCTGCACGAGCTGCCCGCCCGCCAGCCACCACGGCGCAGGCAGCAGCACCCAAGGGTGCCCGTTGTAAGCGGGGTGGCACATCCCGGGGGGGGGGGGGGGGACGGGGCATGGCTCCAGGCTGGGGTTCATCCTGTCTCCTGTGCTGCAGGACCCTCCTTTGGAGAGCTCTGACGAGGAAGATGAGGAGCTCTGTGTGCTGGAGTGGGCTCTCAGCCTGGCTGTGGTGGAAGCAGACTTCCGATACTCCAGATACGGCCACGAGGTGCTCCTTGTGGAATTCAGCGACTCTGACTAAAGCCGTGGGGTGCCCCACTGTTGGTGGCAAGGGAATGTCCTCTGGGAGGGGGAAGCATCAGCTTTTGATGTGTTGGGCCGCTCCCAACACTGTTTTGGGGTGCTGCACCCTGGATGGGGTTGGGATGGGGAAATGTGTTGATGGACCCCCAGCAGGTCCCACATCCCACGGGAAGCCAGGGGGTGATGGAGCTGGGGGGGTCTCCGTGCAGCGGGGCACAGGCCCCCCCTTCTCCTGCCCTCACCTTGGTGGTGGAGACCGGCTGGGGGGGGCCGGGGCTGGGTTTCAGGCTGGCGGGGGTTTGGTGCACAAGGGGCCGGGGGGGAGCTGCGGGCGCTGTTTTAAACTGCTTTTAGCCAACGTGGACGTGATGAAATAAAGCGGGCTCTAAACGACCACCGCCGCGGCTGTGCTCGGCGGGGATGCCAGGGTTTGCCTTTAGGGTTCATTTGCATAATGAATCCAACGTGCATGGGCGACTGATTTGCATATGTGGCGCGCTTCTCTAGGGGGGCGGGCCCGGAAGTGGAGCGGGCGCGGGTTCCGGGTCACCGGCACCGGGCGGTGCGCGGGGGTACCCCGGGACCCCTCCCGTGTCCCCCCGCGGTGTGTGTGTCCCAGCGGGGGGCGGGCACCGGGATAACCCGGCCCCAGTGCCGCGGTGTGCGGGTCCCCGGGGGCGGTGGGGCTGCTCCGGGCGGGGGCACCGCCAGCAGCGCCCAGCGGTTCCCCTCTTGTCCCGTTGAGCGGGTGGTGGGGAGCTGCGAGGGGAGCGGGTTTAGGGAGCTCGGCGGGGTTCCTCGGTGATGCGCCTCCACCCGCGGGTGGTGAGGATAACCACGGCCCCCCCTGCAGGTAAGGGCAGCCCCCAGACTGGAGCTGGGGAGGGAGGTTCGCTGCAGAGCGTGTCCTGGATGGACCCGTCCTCCCCGGTGCGCCCCATGTGAGGCCTCTCCCCGATTCCCTTGCAGGCGATGGAGCCCCACGGGCTGCCCTGGCTGCAGAGCTTGGACAAGCACAGCCGCCTCCTGCTCCATGCGCTGGCCTCCGGCTCCCGTGGGACGCTGGCTGCGCTCCGGATGCTGCAGCGGGTCCAGCCCGGAGAGGGACCAGGGCCCGTGTTTCCCTGGCAGACCTTTACTACAGCCCTGTGTGCCGAGGAGCCTGCGCTGGACGGGCCGGAGGGGGCCCTGGCTGTGTGAGTTGGATATGTTCCCACAGCTGGGTGTTTTGCAGGAGGTTTGGGGTGTCAGGTGCCCGGTTCAGCACCGCACATCCTCTTTCCCATGGTCTGTAGTGATGTCAGGGTTGTGCCAGGGACCTGCTGCTCTTTGCCTGCAAAAGTTGGTGAAGTTATATATATAAGAGATGATTCAACCTGGGTTCGGAGTTCAAGGATCATTTGGACGATGCTCTTAGCCATATGGTTTAGCTTTAGGTAGTCCTGTGAGGAGCAGGGAGTTGGACGCTATGATCCTTATGGGTCCTTTCCAACTTGAGGCGTTCTGTGTTTTCTGCCTCCTCTTGCTTCCTGGGCCCATTAGACTCTGCTCTGTGGGAAACAAGGATTTAGGGATTTGCTCTGGTGCGTCATCCTTCCCTTTTCTCCCCTTATCCAGGAAGCCCCGGCTGCTGCTGCTCCCTGTTGTGTGCCAGAGAAACCTCTTCTCCCTGCTGCTCGTGGTGCAAGCCCTGGTGCCGGGGAGCTGCCTCGATCAGCTGCTCCAGGCATTGGAGCGGGATTCCCATGTGGATCCCTGGGTGCGGGCACTGGGGGATTTGCTCCGGCAGGAAGCAAGGGCAGCAGCATGCTGCCCATCTCCTGGTCTCTTGTCTTCCATGTGCCAGCAGCAGCTTAGATGCCTGGGCCAGAGAATTGGCCAGAACGATCCAGAGGGGCGAAGGAAACTGAAGTGGTGCTTCAGCAAACAGCCCAGCGGCACTGGGGATGGGGCTGACTCTGTGCTTCACGATGGGAAGCACAAGGAAGTGTCCGAGGAGAGCCTGGAGTTGGATGAGGAGAGAGAAGGGAAGAGGATGCTGCTGGAGGAGGTGGTGTTTGACCCCCCGGGAATGCAGGAGGTTGCGGATGTGGCAGGGATGGAAGAGGAGATGCCAGAGGAGTCTTCGGGAGATGGATCTGCACAAAGCCCAGGTGGGGCTGCTCTGGAAGGCTCCCAGCAGGAAGCTCCAAGGAAGATCTCCCAGGCAGAGGTGGCAGTGGAGGTCCAGTCCTTTCTCCAGGTACCGGGCAGGGTTGGCTTCCCCCTTCCAGCCACTGAGCCTTTACACTCTGATTCTTATTCCTTCATCTCATTTTCTTCAGCTGCATGGACCAAGACTGAAGATGCTGCTGCAGAAGGAGTCCAGTGTAAGTGTTGCTTCTGTCTGTCTCCTGGAGCTGGTGGTCTCAAGGGGCTGAAGACAGGGGCTCTGGAAGGGATGGGAGAGGATGTGGGTTTACAGCGATGGCTGGAGGCTGCTGCCCACAGGGGTTTGCTGTCACAGTGCAGGGGGTGGCAGTGAGGAGAAAAGGCCTGGAGCTGTGTTCTGTGGTTGGTTTATTGTTAACTCAAGGTTTCCCTCCAGCACCCAGATCTCAGCATCCCGCCTGAGCTGCACGTCCTGAACAGCTGCTCTCCTGCCCAGGTAAGTCTCAGCATCCCCACTGCAACTGCTGGTGCTGCTGTCTCTAGTGTCCCCAATGTGCCTGCCCCTCTGCCATCCCAGCTCGAGGGGCTGTGCTCCTTCCTGCAGCTCTCCACGTGCCCGGAGCACCTCCTGGTGCGTTTCTGCAGCTGGTTGTTGGTTCTCAGCCCTGAGCTCAGCTACACCAGCGCGGCCACCCTGGCACAGCAGCTCTTCCTCAGGCGAGTACGTGCGAGAGCAGCAGAGACTTCCTGGCCCCCGCTTCCCTCACCACCATCCCCATCTGCCCTTCCTTGTCCCTAGGTCTTGTCCCTCACCCAGCCGCCCTCCCGACACCTTATGGCTGCCCTCACTTCGTTTTGCTCCAAGTATTCCCAGCCCTTCTGTCATGTCCTGGTGGCTGCGGTCCTGCAGGAGCCTGGGGAAGGTGTGATGGGCTCGCAGGAGGCTTCGTCTGGTAGCAAATGGAGAGGGGTCATGGGGTGCATCCATCAGCAAGGGGAGCCCCAGATTCTCTTCTCCTAGGAGACGATTTATTGTGCAAAATACATTAGAAACCATGGAGGAATGGTGCTGGGTTTATCTGGGCAGGTGAACACTTGGGAGTTAGAATGGGAGATGGGTTTACAGATGCCAGGCTGGCTCCCAGCATCAGTTCTCCCAAAGGGAAGCTGCCATCCCTTTCCATGGACTAGGGGGTTCCTGCCAGCTCCTAATGCTGGGGCCAAAACTGCCCCAGGCAGGCTCTGCTGGCATGAGAAGAGGGTGCTGCAGGAATCGCTGCCACAGCAGCATCCCCTTCTCCTAGGGATTGTTATGAATTAAACCCTTGCTGCAGATGGGCACAGGCTTATCCTGAGCAGCAGAAGGGAGCAGTACATGCTTTCTGGGCATACCCCTGTGTGAAGGGGTGCCAGGGACGGTTGGGCACATCCCCATGGGTTTGGCAGCCTCGTCAGGCTCTCTGCCCGTTGTGCGTTACCCTTGCAGGTGCTGAGCAGACCAAGCTGGTGTGCGAGCTGGTGGAGGAGTGCCTGGAGCCAGACTCTGTGCGGCTGGTGCTGAGGTGGGAGCTGACAGGAGCAGCAGCTCCATGCCGTGGGTCCGGCGGCTCCAACCACCCGGCAGCTCCACGGGAGCATCACATCTGCTCTTCCCCGTCCTTTGCAGCCAAGTCTTGGAGGTGCCTTTGTCGGAGAAGCTCCTGCCCATAGTTCAGGCCGTGCTGGGGCGGCAGGTGAGGACCCCCTTACCCCAACACGTTTCCTTGCCGGTTCCAGCAGCCCCAGAGCAAGGCCCTGCTCACCTCCCTGCTTGGGGCTCTTCCAGGAGGTGCTGCCCCCGGAGCTCTTTGATGGCCTGGTGCTGGCGCTGTGCCGGCAGGCCCCAGCCCTCGGCACGTCGCTGGGTTACGCCGGGCTGGTGATGGCTGTGCTCACCACGTACCAGAGCCAGGTGAGTGGGGCCGGGCCCGGGCTCGGGCCCCGGGGGTCTCTGGCGGGGCAGCTCCTGGCTCCTCTCCCCCCAGGTCAGCCCGTCCCACCGGAGCAGCCTGGCCGCCGCGCTGGGCCACAGCAATGCGGCTCTGAGGAGGTCACTGCAGGCGGTGCTGGAGGGGCCCAGGTGAGGGGGATGCTGTGCTCCAGGGGATGGGCAGCAGACAGGTACCCGCTACAGCCGTGCTGAGCGTGGTGCCAGAGGGGTTCCCTTCCTTGATGTTCTCTTTCTCCTTCATCCAGGTGAGCACCAAAGAGAACCACAAAGCGATGGCTTCCTTGGGCAGAGCCTGCTGTTAGGCGGTGGTGGCTGCAGCCCAGCGCCTCCTCGGGCTCACCAGCAGCGGGATGGAGACCCTTGGGTGTGGGCTGGGACCGGAGCACCCCTGCCTTTGCCTGGGGCTTTGCAGTAGTGCCTTGCTCTTGGCCAGCCTAGATTGAGGTGGGCTGTCACTGGGCAGCGCCGTCCCAGCCTCACACATGCCGTTAGGCTTGAAGATGAAGGTTTCTTGGTTAAACAATGAATACGTTTTCAGCTGTCTCTCTCTTTGCTCTGTGTCCGAGTGGCCTCCTGTGGGTGCCACGCCACACCCAAGATGGCGGCCCCGTCTTCCCCTCCCGCCACACCCAAGATGGCGGCCCCGTCGTCCCGTCCCGCCACACCCAAGATGGCGGCCCCGTCGTCCCGTCCCGCCACACCCAAGATGGCGGCCCCCGCCTTCCCGTCCCACCACACTCAAGATGGCGGCTCCCGCCTTCCCTCCCCGCCACACTCAAGGTGGCGGCGCCTTCCACGCCCCTCCCAAGATGGCGGTAGAGGAGGAGCTATGGAGGGGCTGGCCTGTTGGATGCCTCAGGGCCCGGGCTGCGGGGCCCGCTGGGATCCCTGGTTTGCCCCACGTCCGCAGAGAGCCCACGGGTGTGAGGGGTGGCTGGGGTGAGCATCGCCGGGGGAGGGGGAACTTGCATCCAGGTGACTCTCTTGCAGATGATTTGTGCCACTGATGCCGGGAAATAAAGGGTTACCATTGTGCCTGCTTGTTTAAGCAGTTGCTGTGCTTGGTGAAGCAGAACGTAGGGGTCAAAGTTGCTAGAACGGTGAAGCAGAATTGTAGGAGTTACAGCTGCTAGGGAGAATTGTAGTAGATAAGATTCATAAAACTTAACATTGAAGACATTCTTGTTCAAACAGTATCCATAGAAAGCAAAGGAACAAAAGATAGCCAGAGTAACATCTGCAAACTTGACAAGTTTCTGCTTTAAGATACATAAAACCAGCTTGTACCAAACCTGAGGTTTGGACAGGAGCCGAAACCCCGTTGAGTCTGCCTGAAAGCAAGAGGTTACTCGCGGTGATGAAGAGGAGCTACAGGCCTTCATCCTCACGACCCCCTAAGGACCACTACGAGGCACTGCGCAGGCGCACCAATGGGACGAATGCCAGAAAACTAATTATAATACTAGATGGGAATAGGTTTTGCATATGTATTAGGCGTGAAGCAATCTCATGTTTAGGTAGTCATTATAGGTAATATAAATGAACTGAGTGGCAAAGGAAAGGTGTGCATGCTTTTGGAGGAGCGATCCCCCATGCGCCTCAGCGCTGAATAAAGCATACCTACTTTACAACTGTAACGAGTTGTGGAGTCAATCCACCTATCACCAGAAAGGTGGCTTTTTTAACCGGGGGGCAGACCCCCATTACTTCTGCATTATGGCTGAACTAGTGCTGGCCCGTGCGTGCTTGAGGAGCACCCCCAGTGAAGGTGCCTGCAGCGATGCCGCCCCTGAGGCCGCTGCCCACGTTGGAAGCGTTGCCCGTTTTCCCTGCGTGCTCTCAGACAGACAGGTTTTCCGGGGAGCAGGTCCCCCATTGCCTGAGCTGGGAGCGTGGCAGTGCAGAGCCAGGAGCCAGCAGGAGCCCTCCTCTGCTTGCAGCCCCTTTGTTGACCGGTGCCTGCAGCCCTGCAGGGCTGGGCTGGGCTGGGCTGAGCTGAGCATCCCAGTGTGTCATCGGTCTGGTTCGCAGGTGCCACTTCTTGTTTTAATCAACTTGGATCTGCTTCTTGGTTCAAAACAGAGCAAGGCAGCCGCAGGGCTTCCTTTGTGTGCCTGCAGCCTTGTTTCGTTTCTCCTCAGCGTCAGTGCTCAAAGCATGGGGCTGCTCCTTCCTGGCACCAGGTCTGCACGATGGTTGGGCTTGATGATCTTAAAGGTCTTGTTCCAACCTAAATGACTCTACGAGTCTATAAAGCTGGCAAAGCTCCCCCTCTCCTTGCCCACAGTAGCATCCCGGTAGCCAAAGTGAAGTCACCTTGCCCAAACACTTTCTATTGGAAGTGTTTTTCCAACGTTGTGGTGGCTCAGAACACCTAGCAAGCGACATAGCATGGTGGAGTTTGCAGGTCCTTAGTTCTTAATGCCCTTAACACATGGCTGAATTAAGACAGAAACTGATCTGAGACTGTTTGAATATTGTCATTCTGGACCAGGTTTAATTTACCATTGTGATTTTTGTCATGGCTTGAAGGCGCCAAGGCACAAGGGGTATGTTTTGTGCACGTTGGCTAAGCCGATCTCTGGGTGGTGCAGCAGTGATCTGCGAGGTCTGCTGGGATTTACAAATCTCAGGATGCAGGAGAGTGGGATTAAGATGAAGACCTGGTAAACTTGAATTTTCTGCTTTAAATCTGCCTTTTTTCTGCTTTACAGGGACCTCTGTATGTCACCTTCCTGGTTTTCAATGCGGCAATGATGACACTGCCCATTCCAAGGTGCTTGGTGATGTGCTAATAAAAAGTGCTTTATAGTGTGACTGTTTCCAGATTTTTATCCTGTGTCCTTGAAAGCACCCACTGGAAACCTCATCTGGGCACGTTTTGGTTGGAGGACTGGAAAGATAACAATGGGAAGGAGTGGATGGACTCCGAGGGAGGTAGTGCTGGAGTTTTAATGGAGGTTTTGAAGCATTGCATACTTCAGGAAGGAGCTGTTTAAAAATTCATAAACATTTCCATCTACAAAGGGAGAAGAGGGATTAAAGCATGTAGGTGAGACACGTTACTGCTTCAAGTTTGCTCATTAACGTTTTGATCCAGCCAGAGGAACGAAACTCTGCAGCATTAAGTGATGCTCTTAATGCTGAGAGCACAGATTTCTGACTATAGTAAGAATCTCTTAAGCTATTTTAGGTGACACTGGACTGATGAGGCTTCAAAGTCTACATTAGCTGGAGGGAAGAAACCTTCCAGGGAGCCAAATTGTTGATGTGTTTGCATACCAGTGAGTTAATAGCTGAGCATATTGAAGCTATTGTAGGGCTGCCCAAACTATGACATAAATAGAAGTTGTGCCCTGATCACCAAGGTCTAAGCCTGCTCTTCTGGCTTTATTAGGTAGCAGCCTGCGGTCTTTATAGATTCCCTGCAAAGCTTCTCCCAGTGACCTCGGTGTCATTGCCCCCAGGGCTGTGGCTGTCGGTCACATGAGGATGACTGAGGACAAACTCATCTCCAAAACTCACCTGGTCATCAGCTTCCTGGTGTCCTTGCCCCAGACCTGGAAGGACGGGCCGTGTATACCTAGAGCACGGGGGAAGCACCAATGCCTCTATGGACTGGGCAGCAGTGAAGGCTTTGAAGTCTCCTGGCTGCAGTGTGCATCTCTCCTTGATTTCATAGCTCCTTACTGGTTTCTCTAGGCAGCAGGCTCACTCTCACAGGCTGTTCTTGGCTGCTATGTGCAGTATGCATCTTTGCACTCCTAAACTCATCTGGATGTGCTGGGAGCTGCCTTTTGGGCCAGCCTATGTGGTTTTTGCATGGAGTAGTAGTGAGGGATCAGCTTTGCAAACTGCAAGGGGAGTCCTGTTCTGGGAAGCATAACATTGTCTTGTAGAAAGAGCCGCCTTAGCCCTGTTTTTGCTCCTGGCTGCAGTTTATCATGTACTGTGGATATCTCTGGGCTGTGCAAGATAACAGCCATGGCAGGAGAACTGGAAGCAAACCCTGAAGATGCTAGAAATGCTGGTGGAAGACTCCTTGTTTAGCTGGTGGTTGGTAATACCCGCATGGAAAACTTCACTTTTTGACTCCTCTTGACCCTCTTAGGAACTTTAAAATCCAGCCTGAACAGTTCAAAGAGGTGGATGCGGCATAAGACATCAGTCAGGTTTTATAGCTCAGCAGAACCTTATCCAAGAGCGGAGGGAGAGCCAGGGCTGGGTTTGTCCTTGTCCTGATTTATTAGCAGCGTTGGTGAAGGGAGAGATCTGAAGCTTTGTCTTCCACATTTACAAGTGTATGTAGAAGGCAGTGTATGATTTTCAGCCTGTTTACTCGGGGTATTTGACAGTGGTTCCTTATCAGCTTCCTTCTCCATTTGTAAAGATTTACCTCCTTCGTGGTATGGAGGGGAATTCCCCTTTTGGCCTAACAGTGTTGGTTTGTTTTAAAGGATATTAATATTATGCAATTGCATGGGTTTTCTCTCTACTCTGCTGCTTTCCCATTCTCCCATGGTGAGTTTTGAACCAGTTTCATGATAAAATGATATCTCCACTCCCTAAGTGGCATCTTGGTGTCATGGTGGGACAGTGGAGTACCTCCTTTGGGTGGGCAGGGGCGTGTGAATGCTGCACTCACAGATGTTATTCAGAGCCACATAGGAGCCAGACCACCTTAGTCCATGCAACACCTTGGTGGGAAGTGCTGAAACTAATTTTCATTTTCCATTTCCATTCCTTTTCCTCAAAATGGTCCATGTCCATCCCCTGAGGGGCTGCCTCTTTCCCCTACAGGCATGTCCAGGGAGTTGCTATGTCCCCTCTTGCCAGGGAGCTGATAGTCATAGAATCATAGAATCATAGAATAGTTAGGGTTGGAAAGGACCTTAAGATCATCCAGTTCCAACCCCCCTGCCATGGGCAGGGACACCTCACACTAAACCATCTCACCCAAGGCCTCGTCCAACCTGGCCTTGAACACTGCCAGGGATGGAGCATTCACAACCTTCCTGGGCAACCCATTCCAGTGCCTCACCACCCTAACAGGAAAGAATTTCCTCCTTATATCCAATCTAAACTTCCCCTGTTTCAGTCTGAACCCATCACCCCTTGTCCTATCACTGCAGTCCCTAATGAAGAGTCCCCCTCCAGCATCCTTGTAGCCCCCTTCAGACACTGGAAGCTGCTCTGAGGTCTCCACGCAGCTTCTCTTCTCCAGGCTGAACAGCCCCAGTGTTCTCAGCCTGTCTTCATACGGGAGGTGCTCCAGCCCCTGAGCATCCTTGTGGCCCTTCTCTGGACTTGTTCCAACAGCTCCATGTCCTTTTTATGTTGAGGACACCAGAACTGCACACAATGCTCCAGTTGAGGTCTCACAAGAGCAAAGGGGCAGGATCACCTCCTTAGTCCCCCTGCTTCTCCCTGGAGGAGCTTCAATGACAGCCTGTGAGTCACATGCATGTAATCCCTAATATGCTGCTGCAGTTTTGGATTGAGGTCTGGTGGCTGTGACACCCAGATGTGAGGCTGAGCCACTCGGGGGAAGGCTTAGCAGGCTTTTAATTCAACCTGAAATTTAAAACTGAATCAGAAGAAGCGAACCCTCTCTTTCTTGTCTGTCTTTTGCCAACAACCTTTTAATCATGGTAAGAGAATCGTGTTCTCCCTTGTGTAGTCTGGTGGCTGCCAGGTCTCTGTCAGCTGGGGAGACAGGGTCACACAAAGATGAATTAGCTGGAGGGTTGGGCTGTTGCTTATGCTCGGGCCTCCTGCACAGACCTAATAAATCACGTTTGCCGCATCAGCAGTAGCAGCCAGTGTCAGTCTGAGCAGCTTTGCTCTGAGAAGTGAATAATCCAGATGCCCATGGGCTCTGGGATCTGAGCTGCAAGTTCAGCCCAGCCTCAGGAGGAGCCCTGGGAAGATGCCGATGCAATAGGTTGCTGCATTGCTCCTGGGAGCTCGCTGGAAGGAGACACGAGGGGCAACGCCAGAGCCCACAGCCCCTCACTGCTGCTCGTCTCCTGGGGCTGGAGATCTCCCAGCAGGGTCTTGTTCATCGCTGCAGAACAGGTCTGTGCACGGGGAGCTGGGCTGCTTCTGCTTATTGCTCTACAACACCTGGATTGCAGTCATGATTTAGATGCTCATACGTTAAAAATAAGGGCATAGAAATCCCCGGGTGCTTTATTAAATGCTTTTAGAAGCTTCTTGAATGGGGTTGTTCGCAAAGAGGAGCGTTGCCTCTTACTGAAGCACATGTGTGTGGGGAGGGAATAGAGAAGTTTTTGAGCAGAAACACTCTTTTCTGTTGTGGGGAGCCAATGTGATGGTGTCTGAAGGTCTGTGTCCCCCACAGAGCAACTGGGTGCAGCCATGGACATGCCAGGACACAGAGCAGAGGCTGCAGAGCCTGACTCGCTGCCTGCCTGGTGCCAGGCTGCTGCTCTCAGGGCGGAAGCAGGGTCTCTGGGGGTACAGGGCCAGCAGGAACTGCTGTTGTATTAAGAATATAGAAGGTTGTCAGAAAATAAACCAATAAACTCCTTTGTGTTCCAGCCAGTCCTCAGAGATCAGAGGGGCCGAGTGCAGCTTCATTTCTGATTATCACCTATTTAACACTATGCATCCAGTTGTGTTAAATCAGAACTTTCACGATTATGGATTCGTGGATAGTGAAGTTTATTGAAGCAACAGAAATACAGATTTGGAATTGCTGTTGATAAATTCTGTTACTGCGGTAGCTCTCAGATCCACAGCTAGCCAGTGACTGATTGAGCTCATGTGGAAAAAACCACCTGGTGATTCATTAAGCTTAGTTCCACCTGGCTATCACCTGATGGAGCTGCAAATCTTACTATGGGGAGGAGAGAGGAGCAAGCCCATCAACTTGTCTGCAAGGTGGGGTCCTATTCAAATGCCACATTTATACTTCTGGGAGAAGTGGAGGTGAGGCTGTAGTCAAATTACCTGTTGCTGCTGTCATAGATGGGGGGAGCAGCCACTCTCTCCCTTTGGTGTATTTATTATACGTAAGTGAGGGAGAAGTTGAGTTTTGGTCAGCTACCACAGTGTGTTAATCCCTTCACCACGTATCTCAGGGCCTCATTCCTACACGAGGCTGCGCTGGTGGCAAGGCACTGGTGTGCAAAGGTGGCTGTCCACTGTCCCCCTGGTTTTGTATACTCTGCTCAGCATCATGCTTTGAAGGTGCTTTTACTTCCATGCCCTGTTATGGGAGCCTTGGCTGTAGTCTCTCTTGAGGAGGAAGCACATGCTTGGCTAGAAAAAGCACTCAGCATTAAAATAAATAGTTTAGATCCATGTGCCAAAGCAGATCCTGGAGGAGGGGAATGGCATCAGGGCGATGGGGCTCCATCTGCTGAGTCTCAGCCCAAAGCAAGGGTCTTCTCATCTGCTTGGGTCTCCCCTTTCTGAAATGAAACAGTGCCTGGAGGTGAGGCAGCCCAGGACTGGCAGTGCTGATGCAAACCTGACTTTATGCCTGGAGACTTCAGCAGTGTTTTGAGATAGCAGCCAGCTGGGAAACTCACTGGGAAACTGGGAGAGCACTCAGCTGCCTCTGGATGGCCATGCATGGATGTACTCTCCTGCAGAACAGATCCAGCTCTGTCATCCCAAGCCCTGAGCATTCTCTTGCAGCTTGGGCCAGGCACCCTGCTCGCTTCAGGGAATGTGTCTCTGCAAATCCTTCTCTAAAAAGAAGCTTAAGTGGTCAGCCCTTGCACCTGAAACTGGTGGAGATGGACAGAAAAGGAGATGGACAGAAAACTGAACGGGGTGGAGAAGAGAGGAAATCCCAGGGGAAGTAATTTTAGGGAAAGGCAGGGGATGTGTAAGACTGAAAGCAGAGAGTGACAGTTGAAGTCTGCCTTTCAGCATGTCCTGTGTCCTGGCAGTGTGAACTTACGATGTGTTGTCATTAATTGTGCTAATCGTGCATACCACAGCTTGTGTTGCTGGGTATGTGTGTTACAGGGAAGACAGCACGGGAATGTGGGGCTATCCTTCCCCTAAGACGACTCGTGATTTCTCAGCAGCTCTGCTTTTGGGTCAGGTCAAAGCAGGAGGTGTTTGCCCCAAGGGGGAAAACCCATCCCTGGGAGCTACAAGGACGTTGGAAGCCCTGACCTGGTGGGGACCACTGTTGATGGCCATTTCTAAAGCCTTATCCCACTGTGGCACAGATCCTGCTTCGGAGCTGCAAATGGGTTCTCTGAGCCCTCCCATGCCCTGGGGCCGCATCCTGTGCTCCGGCTCTTGCTGATGGATATGATGCTGGGCTGGCCCTGCCCCTGGACTGGGAGATGCCGTTTGCTGGCTGACCTCTCAGGGCTTAAGAGATTTGCAGACCCCAAGGACCTGCCTTGTTCCTCTTGATGTGTTAGGGTCCCATAGGCTAACAGCAGCTGCCTGCCTGCAGCCTGGTCCCCTGTAGTGCTGAGCATCGAGTCTGACTCCATATAAGCTCATTAGGGGAAGGAAGCAGCTTTAGAGGATTTGTACAAAGGGTTGGGCAGAAGGGGCAGTGGGGATGATGGCTGGGGGGGAAGTAGGGCTGCTGAGAGGGACAAGAGGGATTTGGGTCCTGGGAGAGTGGCTTCCCTGTATCAGCACGTATGATGCTACAGGGGCTCCTCATCTGTTATCCTGGTTTAACGTGGCGCTGTGTCCCCCATGAAGCCATGAGGGGGTCCCAACTCTTCGGAGGTCCAGAGCCCTGAGCCTCCTGCCAGGGAGGTGCTGAGACTCAGGTCCACTCTGCTCTGCAGGCACGGAGGGAGCAGCCATGGTCTCTCCCAGCTCTGCCACCTCCAAAGAGGGGGTGCAGGACCCGGCCCCGCACCAGAAGCAGAGGTTCTGTGGCCACCTGCAAACCACCCAGCCCGCCCCAGCCCCGTGCGGGAGCTCCCAGGCGCTCTCATGCATGTCCTTTAAAGGCCTTCTCACATCCAGCTCTTCCCTGGCAGCTCCTTCTGCCGCAGATGCGGTCGCTCTCGCCGCCGGGGAGCTCGCACCGCGCGGGGCCCCGGCACCCCCAACCCCCGTCTGCCGGGGACTGAGTGCTGGCTCCGAGCTGGGGGGCCCCAGCACCTGCCTGCAGCTGCATGAGACACGTTCAGGCAGGTAACGGCCCGGGGAGAGCTGGGTGAAGCGGCTGAGCCGAGGAGAAGCGCTTCCCGGGGGGTTATTCGTGCCGTGCTGCATGCCGCTCTATTTCCATCATAAAGAGTGAGTGGCTGGGAGCCTGTCTGAGCTGTAGTCCGCAGCAGGGTCTCCTGTGGCAGTTACGGAGCAAGGGCTTTGCATCAGGGACCAGCCCTGAGGAAAACTCCATTGTGATGGGTTTGGCTGATCCCTGATGGCCCGGGGGCTCCTGAGCCACTGGGTAGATGTACCAGGGACAATTTCCAGTGTATAGGCATGAAACGGGCTTGTTTTGTCACATACCAAGTGCTGCTTGCTTTACATCTTCATCAGGGCTGAGGTCTGGGAGATCGGTGATTCAGGATGGGGGCAAGATGGGTGATGGCCCTGCTTGGTGATGGAGTGACCTATACTGAGCTTGGCCAAGGCTCTGTGCAGGCGGGTGGGACTTCAAGCAGTCCCTGCTCTCTGTCCCCTTCAATCTCTGCTGCATTTCCTGTCCTAGCCCTAAAAACCCCTCTTTCTACCACATACCTGCGTGTCTGTGGGCACAGCTCCTGAGGAGACACATCCTGCAGGAGAATCCCTTCACCCTGCGCTGGGAACAGCACTCTGTGCACTTTCTCCTGTCTTTCTCCGATTTTTAAACATTGCAAAACAGCCTAAACGAGATGTCTAAGCTCCCTTGGTCTCGGGAATTCTTCTATTTGTCTGTCTGGGAGCCAGCCTGGCAGGGGGATGCTTGGGGTACAGCAGGTCTCTCCCATTCTCCACCATGTAGGTAGGTGCAAACTTATCTCCCCGCCATGGAGATGAGCCACATCAGGAGCCCCAGTTGTCCCATGGGAAGGGAACGGGGGTAATCCAGCTTCAACACTGCCCTGGAATGGGGCTTGCATTCATTCCTCACTCCATCGCTCTGTGCCCGCCCGAATCCCAGCAGCATCCTCCCAAATTGCAGCGGGCCTCCCCACCTCTTTTCCCACAGATGCCTCCACACTAAAGCAGAGGAGCCTGGAGCTCCTGCTGGGTGAGAAAATGCTTTAAAAATATACCATTTAAGAGGCGTTCTCCCATCTGCGCGCAGTTAATATGTGTCTCTCGTGATAGGTGTGCTGGTCCCGGAGCCTCCGCGCTTCGCAGATGAAGCCGCTCGCAGGGACCTCGCTGGGAGAGGAGGAAGAGGAGGCACAGGGGCTCACCCAGGGGCGCCGACGGCGGCAGAGGCAGAGGATAAAGGGGCCCAGCCCCTCACCTCAGAGGTATGTGCATGACAAGCTCATCCCATGGATTCCTGGGGTGCTGGCAAGGATGGGATGGGGACGGCAGTGCCAGGCAAGGGGGCATTCCGGCTGGAGCGTCATTTCAGCACAAGGGCCCCTTCTGCAGCCACCACTCCTAGGGAATGACCCCCAGGCTTGCAGTAGCCCGACTGTAGCTCTTTGTGGAGCTAGTAGCAAAGTTTTGGGGTTCAAATCCTTTCCCATTTGGGTGCTGGGCTCCAACACAAGGCACCGAGCACCATTTTGGCACAGTGGCCGCTTCTTCTGCAGCCACCATTCCTGGAGAATGACCCCCAGGTTTGCAAGGAGAAGGGGGAAAAGCCCAACTCTGTCCCCTTCTGGAGCCAGGAGCAAAGTTTTGGGGTTCAAACCCCTTCCCAGTTAGCTGCTGGGCTCCAACATGAGGCTGCAGCCCCTGTATCTCCATGCGTTGGTGATCTGCCATCCCCATTGTGCTCCATCATCCCAATGAGCAGGGATGCTGCAGAGCTGCCAGACTTCCTTGCACCCAGAACAGAGTTTTGGGGTGGCGAGACCATCCTGGTGCACTTTTTGGGGGGCAAAATCATGTGCAGTCCCTGTGATGGTCATGTGAGATGGCGCCTGGGCTCTGCCAGCAGCCGGGTCTGCTGTGCCTGGGCAGAGGCCGGTGCACAGCGAGGGGTGCTCAGCAGCCAGGGCAAAGGGAAATAAAGCACTGATGTGCTGAGGAGCAGCAGGGCCGTGGGCTGGTGACTCACTGCTGGCTGGAAACGGCTCCGGCCGGCTCCTCCGTGCCGGCTCTGCTGCGGCTGCTGCGCCCGTGCCAGGGACAGCGGGGACAGAGGCAGAGCGGGCTGCAGGGGATGCTCAGAGAGGACCCAGGTCTGGAGCAGCAGCCCATGGAGTAACAACTCATCGCGGGGTGCTGTGGTGCTGGAGGAGGGCAGAGCGGGTGGGATACTGCCTCTGCTGCCAGAGTTTCTTTGGGGATTACCCGGGTTTCTCTCCATAGGGAGCAGCAGGCAGAGCTGGCCAGGCTCCCTGTGTCTCCAGATGAAGGTAAGGACATCCCAGCATGGGGATGGGGGGAATAGGGTCGGTTTTGCACTCTCCCTCCTGGAGCAGCATCATATGGGTCCAGCAGGAGGGTGTCCCCTGGCCTGGCAGCAGCTGTCTGCAACCCCACACCCATCCAGCCCTGGGACCCCAACCCCATTCCCTGCATCTGCCTCAACAGCGGTGACCTCACCGTCCTCCCACTGCCTTGGCCCAGCTCCCTTCACCCCGCAGGGGTATTTTGGGGGGTACCTGTCCCGAGAGCCTGCAGAAATGCCAGCGGGGATTTTGGGATCTCCCTTCAAGTGGTGTCAGGCTGGGGAGGGGACACTGCTGCCCAGCTCCAAACACCCTGTTTTGTCCCCAGGGAGGATGAGCAGTCCCCAGGGACACCCAGACGGGGTTTTGGCTGGGAGTGAGGAGAGTGTGGAGCACGTTGGTGAGGTGAGAGGGGAGAGGAGGGCAGCAGGTTGGGGGGGCTCTCTCCTCAAACCATCTCAGGCTCATGTGGGCCCCCAGCTTCTCGGTACTGCTCTTGTTAGGATGCTGTCCAGCACCAGGGAGGGGTTTGCTCCAACAGTGCCCTTGTGTCCCCCAGGTGCCAGGTATGGACAGGCAGGAGGTGGCTGTGCACACCAGGGACAGTGCTGGGGCCAAGGAAGGTGGGTGAGTCCCCTTCCCACATCCCTGCCTTAAGGGAAGGCTCGGAGAAGCTGGGGATGAGTGTGGGAACAGCGTGGCCTGATGAGAGTCATCCCTTTGATGGGGACATGGGGAAGGGAGACTGGTCTGGAGGGGCCTGAAGCCCCCCTGATGCTGGGGGGAGGACTGGGATGGTCCCACACCATGGGCACTTGCTATCTGCTGGGACAGGAGGGCAGAGGGAGGATGAAAGGCCAAGGAAAAGCCTTCACATGTGGTCTCTCCCATGGCATTGCTGCCTTCCTGCAGATGCAGAAACCCCAGAGGAGCCACTGCTGAGTTTCCCCAGTGAGCTCGCAGTGCTGGAGAGACTCGGCTTGCATGGGTAAGAGCAGAGAGCACCTCTGGGGACTATGGGGCAGGGGGGTCCCATAGCAGGGCACTGTGTGCTCCAGGGATTGGACTCACCTCCTTTTCCACTGTACAAGAGCCATCCTCCAAACAAGGGGCACTTGGGCTTCTGGAGGTGGCTGGCAGCCCTGCGAGCAGACCAAGGGCATTTTCAGCACGCAGTCCATCCCTGACAGCACTTCTCTTTCCACAGGGTGGCTTTGACAGAGCAGGATGTGGAGGTGAGGGCTGGGGAAGGGGGACACAAGGACTTTGCTGGCTCATGGTCCCAGGGCTGTGCCCTGCTCCTGGCCACCCTCCAGGCACCGCAGTCCCCTGGCAGCCACAAATCCCTTTCCTGGCGATGCTGTTGGCGTTCGGAGGCAGCTGCATTTCCACAGCAAGATGAGCCCATCCTCGGCATTCCCACCGGGTGCTCTGCAGCTTGCCAAAAGCGCCCCTAAGCTGGGGAGGTGGTGGAAGCTGTGCTAATAAAAACCAGTTTGCTGTGAGTGCCAGGGCTGAGTCAGGCTCCGCTGTCATCTGGGACCTGCAGTGAGGGCTGGCATCTGCCTGGCGTGTGCTATTGCCAGGAGGGCTTGGGATTGACATGCATTACCCATGGGGCACGTCTCTTGGGCAGGATGGCATCTCATGGGGACCATCCCCATCACACAGCAGCCTAATGGCTTCTGGGGTAAATGCTAGCTATCCTTCACACTGCCCTGCTTGGTGCCTTGCTAAGGGAGTCTGTCTGCCTTGGGGACAGCAGCGCATGGCAAGGCGGCATCCCCGTCACCCTGTGTCCCACCTCTCTCCCTCCTGCCCTCAGGCAGCCTTTGCCCACCTCGCCCTGGCTTTTCGCTGTGATGTGTTCACCCTGCGGCAGCGGGTGCAGGTGGAGAAACGGGCACGGGATGCGGCAGAGGAAAACATCCAGGAGGAGCTGGGGCAGTGCCGGGCTGCTCTGGAGGTAGGTGGGCAACAGGGCAGGGGGCTGGCATCTGCTGGGGACATCCAGCATCCAGCCCCAGAGGGGTTTGGACAACCCAAAGTCCTGGCTCCAGCAGCTTCGTCCTTTCCCTCCACAGAGGCTGGGTCCATTCTGCACTGACAGCGGCTGCAGGGAGACACTGGAGCAGCTTCAGCACAGCCTGGCCGTGCTGGCGGCTGCTGTGGAGCGGGCAACCAGTGCTGCAGAGAAGCTGGGGGCTGTACATCAGGTCTGTGATGTCTGCACCCTGCAAGGCTGGGAGCTATGAGGGGTGCTGTGGATGGACTTGGGGACCCATCCCTGGGCTTGCTGGGGTTTGTCCCTCCTCGTGGTGCTGATGTTGACTTCATGAACATGGCATGACATGAAGAAGTTCTTCCCTGTGAGGGTGGTGAGGCACTGGCATGGGTTGCCCAAAGAAGTGGTAAATGCTCCATCCCTGGTGGCGTTCAAGGCCAGGTTAGACAGAGCCTTGGGAAGCCTGCTCTAGTGGAAGGTGTCCCTGCTCATGGGAGGGGGTTAGAACTGAATGATCTTAAGGTCCTTTCCAACCCAAACCATTCTATGTTTGCATGTACCGGGTGCAAGGGATCTGCCTGCCATTGGGAGTGTTTGCACCCCCCGGGTGGATGCACAATGCAGGACAGGCAGGGACCTGGGTCTTTAGGGGCCAGGGAATGAGGAGCCTGATCTCCCATGCTGCCTGGCCGCAGGAGGCCCGGATGAGCCGAGCAGCGGAGGTGATGGTCCAGCACGTGGAGAACCTGAAGCGGCACCACCTGCGGGAGCACACGGAGCTGGAGGAGATGAAGCGCCTGATCCAGCAGAACTCCCGCAACCGGCAGCTGGCAGAGAGCCAGGGTGAGGTGGGCTCTGCGGGGTGTGCGTGGAGCGATCCCATGGGATTTGGTCCCAAACCCCTCCAGGGGGTCAGCGTGACCCTGCACCGAGAGGCAGTGGGTTGAGCAGGCTGGGACAGGGGAGGGGTGACAGCTGGGACCCGATGACAAATGTGGGTTCCAATGCTGGTGTAACAGCAGACGCGGCGTGGGAGCAGGTGGCTGGAATGCCATCATACTGCAGGGAATGCAGGGCAGGGGGGCACAGGCCACACAAAGGATGCTCTGTCCCTGGATTCCATGCCCCATGCACACCATTGCCATGTGTGAAAGCAAGGTCCCTTCGGATGGGGCACATGAGTGACTGGGGTGCTGAAGAAGGACTCTTCATCAGGGACTGTAGCAGTAGGACAAGGGGTGATGGGTTCAAACTGGAACAGGGGAAGTTCAGGTTGGATCTAAGGCAGAAACTCTTCCCTGTGAGGGTGCTGAGGCGCTGGCACAGGGTGCCCAGAGAAGCTGTGGCTGCCCCATCCCTGGCAGTGTTCAAGGCCAGGTTGGACACAGGGGCTTGGAGCAAGCTGCTCTATGGAAGGGGTCCCTGCCCGTGGCAGGGGTTGGAGCTGGAGGAGCTTTAAGGTCCCTTCCAACACAAACCAGTCTGGGATTCTATGACTTGTACCAAGCACTGAGCATGTAGCCAGGACAGATTTCAATGTGAGGGAGGTTTGCAACCATCAGCCCTGTCTTCATTTTGGGGGGTGATGTAAGGCTGATTCTCTTTGATCCCAGATGACGCGGAGCCACGGCTGAGGCCTCATCCCCTGATGCGAACTTTCCAGCAGGTAACTGGTCCCAGTTCAGCAGCCCCAGAGCCACCACCTCCCCGCACCCTGCTGCTCTCCCTCGCCTGCGGTCCCCATGCACCCACTGTCCCCAGGCGATGCCATCCCTGCCAGCTGCTTGCTGCGGGCAAGGTCTGCTAGAAGTGCCGGGGATGAAGCAAAATGTAGGGGTGGCCTCGGGGGGCTGCAGGGAGACTGGGTGCCCGAGTTTGGGTGCTGCTTGTCCCAGAGATCTCAGGCAGGTCCCTCTGCGTTGCAGGGTCATAGCGTGAGAGGCGCAGGCTTGGCTGTTCTCTAGCACCAGCTCGAATTCGGCACTGATTCCCCTACAGCTCAAGAGGTAGGGGAGCGCTCGGGGAGGGGGTTAGGCAGCCCCGCTGGCACGGCTTGAAGCAGTAAGGACAGGCACAAACCTCTTGGCTTTGACCTTCCCTCATCCCACCAGCTCTCAGGCTTCCCCCCTTAGCTTCAGGGCCAGTGGGAGGCTGGCACGGTG
This sequence comes from Pezoporus wallicus, assembly GCF_028554395.1. Taxonomy (NCBI): domain Eukaryota; kingdom Metazoa; phylum Chordata; class Aves; order Psittaciformes; family Psittacidae; genus Pezoporus; species Pezoporus wallicus. The sequence goes on along the minus strand of NW_026635152.1, from coordinate 424,467 downwards.
TCCCTTCTCCTTGGTGTCCCTGTGCTAGGGAGGCAATGGGGAAGGAGGGGATGGGGAGCACGGGCAGCGCTCACCCCCAGCCCCTCCATTGCAGGGGTCTGCCCGCCGCAGAGTCAGCATCGCCGTCATCCCCAAGCAGCTCTTGGTAAGGACACGCGCAGCGGGGACGGACAAGAGCTCTGTGTCCCGCTGTCAGACGTGTCCCCAGGCCCGGCGCTACCGGGGCGCTGGGTCCCCACTGATGTTCCCACCTTTGGTGCCCAGCCAGGTGCCAGCCCTGAGAGCCGAGTGGCGCTGGCCGGTGAGCTGGAGAGGGACGGGGCCCAGCGCTGGCGCGGCACCCAGAGGTAACTGCAGCGGGTGGCACGGCACCGGCTGCCACTGCCCCACGGGGCACGGCACAGCACCGGGTCCTCTCTCTCCCCAGGAGTGAGCTGGAGCCACAGGGCCAGGGCAGTGCCGTGACCGGGGACCCAGAGGCTGAGGCACAAGACAAAGGCTCAAGCGCAGGGAACAAGGAGCCGGAGCAGCTTGGGCTGATGTGAGCAGACCCCTACGTGTGCCCAGCACCCTATGTGTGCCCAGTACCTGCCTGTGGCTGCTGGGCTCTTTGTGGTCCTAGGACTGCACATGGGAAACGGGCTGGGGAATCTGGTGATGTAAAGCTGGGATGTTGCTTGTCTGCCCCAGTTTGACCCTCCTCTGCCTCAGTTTCCCCTGTGTATTGTGGGCTGCCTGTGCCCTCCCAGGCTTGTTGTATTTGGGTTTGCAAAAGGGCCAGGGAGGTCTGGGGTTGAGCTGAACTCCCTCCTCGTCCCCGGCTGGGGCAGAGGAGTGATTCGCTCTCCTCTCCTGGCTGATGAGTGTCCCTGGTCACCTTCTCTCCAGGTCCAAGGGGTCCCCAGAGGTGCTGTGGCGGCCATGGCTCTTCCTCCCACAGCACTACTGGGTTTTCTTCTGGCTGCTTCTCCTGAGCATCGCCTTCCTCCTCCTCATCCGTGCCCTGGAGCTGCAGCAGCTACAGTCTGTGGCATCGCCCAAGGCCTAAGCCTGAGCAGGAAGGGGAGGTCCCTCAGTCTCCATCATTGCTCTTTCTTCACACTGTAAAACACCACATCCCTAGAATAATAAAATTGGAGGGAAAATGGGAGGATTGTAATGCTGGAGCACAGGGAACATCCTGTGGTGGGATCTAAGGTTTGGCTGGCACCTCCTTACAGGCACAAAGGGCTCACAAACCTGCAGAAGCTCTCATCTATGCTATGAGTTTGCCTGTTCTCAGCACACCAAGGGGCGCAGGGATGCTAGAACACCATCCCCCTGTGCTGTGGACAGAGACCAGACTGCCCATGGCCAGTGGGTTTGCATTAGGGTCATGTTTCCTCCCCCCCCGCTGGCTGGACACCCTCCATCGCGACATGTCCTCGGTCCCTGCTCCTGGGGAGCTGTAATTGAGATCTAATGCTCATTTGCTGCTGCCCTGGGGATAAAGGTGGGGCTGGAAGGAGCCAGGTCGCGTTCAGACTCTCTCCTAGCACCACAAATGGCTCACAAACAGGGGGAGCTATTCCCGATCGCTCCAGCGTCTGGGAAAACCGCCTGGTTTGACGCGTCCGCCCCGTTTCCGCGTCCGCCCCGGGCTCTTTCTGCTCCGGAGCATGGATGGGCTCCGCATCCAGCAGCTCTGCGGGGAGCCGGTGGGCTCGAAACACCCCTCCCGAGCTGGGGGGGGAGGAGTATGGGGGTGTTGTGCACCAGGACCCGGGGGAAGAGGCCCGAGGGGCCATGGGAAGGAGGGATGGAGGTGCTGCGCTGGGTGGCCCCACTGGCCGAAGCCACCGGCGGTGCCACGGGTGACTCACGGCGACATAACCCCCGCCCCGTGCCCTTGAGTCACCATCCCCAGCCTCGTGGCAGGTTGTCCCCGTGTGTCACCGGAGCCCAGTGTCCGGCAGCACCCTGAGGACACCGGCACCCAAAACCACCCCAAAGCACCAGGCCAGGAGCGACCTTCAGTGACTGCAGCGGCTCCATCCTCTGCCCTAAGGTACCTTCACCCTACAGGGACCATTCCCACCCGGGTCCCCCCATCACCCCAAAAGTTCCCCCGGGGTCTGTGGTGGTTCTGGCCACTGGTTGGGGTGCGGGGCTGTCACCGAGCGGGTCCCCCTGTACCACAGCTCCCTCCTGGTCTCTATTTTTGGCTGGGGGGAGGGGGGGGGAATTACAGCGCAGAGCCGGGGCAGAAAGTGAAGTGGTTTGGTTTGCTCGCCTGAATCTTTGTATTTCCTTTATGAAAGTCTAGTTTCTCACCCTAAAACTAACAAAAAGACACACACACACACACACACCCCAACAATCAAAAGGCAGAGGTTGTGCTGTGCATCTCCTCATCCAGCTGCTCCAAACCTCCCAGAGCAGCTTGGGGACCACTCGCGGGTGGGTGATGTGGGCTCAGCCTCCAGCTCTGTGGTACCCCAACTGCAGCAGCAAAGCCGGAGCACCCCAGCACCAGCCCCCCGGTACCAGCAGCGCGCTGCAGCAGCCGAGACGCCCGGGTCCCCCCGGGTCCGCCGGCGGGGGGAAACAGGGTGGGAAAGGGGGAGGGAAGAGGAGGAGGAGGAGGGGAGGGGAGGGCCGGGCCAGCCCGCAGCCGCTTGCGGAGCCGGAGCCCGTTTCCTGCTTTCTTTTGCCGCTGCAAGCAGCCCCGAGCGCTGCCCCCGGGCCGTGCCTCAGTTTCCCTTTCCGGCAGGCTCTGGAGGTGAGTGAGGAGTGGCGATGCGCAGAGCATCCCTGCGTGGGGGTGTCAGGGCTCTGCTGTCTCCCCATCCCCGTGTCCCCCAGCTCGGACGCGGGCAGCATCCCACCCACCGGTCCCCTCTGCCCACGGGACTTGACTGGTGATGGGGGGATGCCAGAGCCAAGGGGTGATTTTGGGGTGCTGGTTGGAGGGGAACACAAGGGAAATGCTCAGCCCCGCCGTGCCCGTGTGCTGTGGGATGCTCGGGATGCCGAGCAGGGATGCTCTCTGGCGTGGGGGGGGGGGGGGGGGGGGAAGTGCTTTGTCTTCACTTCCCCATCCCCGAAGTCTCTTCCGGCGGTCCCCCTGCCGCATTCTCGCTGCTTCTCGTCCCCGGGACAAAAGGAAAAGAGAGCAGCCCCCACTCCTCCTCCTCGTCTCCACTCCCAGTACTGCCAGTGCTCCCAGTGCCGTAGTGGGATGGAGTGGGAAGAGTTTTGCTGAGCGCTTCTCCCACATCTCACCCCTCTGCCCAGTGGGATGCTCCAAGGGCCTCGGGAGTGAGTCCTAAGAGGGGGTTTAGGGCTGGTCCCATCCCAGGGCTGAGCCTGGGGGACACAGTCCTGTGCCTGGGGTGGATGAAGACTCCAGTACATGTGGGTAGCCAAATCCATAGTACCAACCCCAAGACCCCATGGGGACAACAGGAGCTGTGGGTGAAGGAGAAGCAGGAGCATGACAAAGATGTGGGATGCAAAGCCTGGCCCTGGGCAGACTTCTTCTTGTGCCAAAACTCAGCTACAAGAGGCAGTTCCCCCCATGGGGCTGGTGGTGGGCAAGTTTATGCACCCCCCAGGTGCTGTCTCTGTCTCTCCTTGGGATGTGGCTGGACTGTGGCTTGTGAATCCCCTGCAAAGGGAACACCAAAATGCCCCAAGAAGTGCTCACTTCTGCTGCTGGCTGCACCTCCAAGGGGGGATTTTGGCGTCTGCTTTCCGGGGGGGGAGCTCCCCCACCGTGACCCTGCTGCCAGGCTCTGCCCTTGCTACTGCTGGTAGCTCGTTTGTCCCCCTCTCCTCCACTCTCCTCCCCACAGCTCCGTGCTGGGGGCCTCTGCCCATGCACCCACATCCCTGGCTCAAACCAGAGGATTCACAGGGATTTTCCCCTCCCTTCAAGAACTGGAGGCCTTAGGGCCCTCCCTGAGATTGCTGGAAGGGCTTCCCGGGGCCCGGCCTGGCTCAGCAGGGGTCCAGGGGTCTCCAGGCTGGATCCCAAACCCAGAGCAGCCCGGTCCATGCTGGGAGCCAGCTCCCAGAGGCTCAGCTGGGGCTGGAAATCCTCCCGGCTTTCATTAGCTCCGCATGGAGCCGTGTCCTTCCCCACCCCATTTCCATGTGCCTGGAAGACACATGAGCTCGCCTGCAGCCCAGCACCCCCAGCGCAGCCCGCCCTGGCCATCTCCCAAGGGGCTACTGCTTCTCTTCATGCAAGGACACAGCAGAGACCCCGACCTACAAAGCAGGGTGGGATGTCCCTGCTCCAGGGACGCTCCACATGCGTCATTCCTGGGTGATATCCCCACCAGAGCCAACATGAGCTGAGTCAGGGCTGGCTCAATTCTACCCCCCCCCCAGCTCCTCCCTCCAGCTTCCAGGAGCGGTTTTAAGGGAAGAAATGCAGAAGGCATCCATGGGGAGAGCAGAGCCGGAGGCAGCCTGGCTCAGCACCATCCCTGGCCTTTGGTGCTTGAAAGCTGCTTGTTTGCATCAAACCTGCAGGAACTGAGTGTCCGGGGGGCGGGCGGTTCTGGGGTTCTGTCCATGCTGACAGTCGCTGGGGGTGAGCCGACTAAAGGGGATGTGTGCCAGCACAGGCATCGTTTCCGTAGGAAACTCGGTGTAACACCGGGAGTGTTGTTCTGCCTCCTCCGAGCTCCCCTGCCCAGCGCCGGGGCTGGAAAGCTTTCCTGGGAAGCGTGCTGCCCCCGGCATCGTGTCCAGTGGGAACTGAGGCCTTGAGGTGGCTGAGGTTTGCAGCACTGCCTCAGTTTCCCAGGCTCAGTCTGTGCCCCTGGTGTGGCCAGAAGGGCTGGAGCCCTCGGGGGAAGAGGAGGAATCTGGGTCCGGGTCTCACCGCCCTGCTGGGAACGCATCGGTCCTGTCCTCTGTCCCCATGCTGCTGGTCTGGGGACCGACCAGAGGGTGCCAGCTCCTGCTCCGTGCCGGCTGGATGCTTTGTCCATGTGTCTGCCCAGGAAGGAAGAGGTTAAAGTGCCCGGATTTCCTGCCTGTGAGGGAAGGTGACCTGCAGAAGTGCTTTGCAAAGCGCTTGCAGGCATAGGGAAGCTGCTGGAGTGAGACCAAACTTGAAACCCGTCTAGAATTTGGCCTTTCCAGCCTAAATTTAAGCCCAGGCTTAAGCCCCTCCATTCCCCCACCCCACCGAGGGCAGCCGGGCTCAGATGCTGCCTCATTCCCTCTCTGGCATCCTTCAGGGTGCCACCTCATTCCTGCCAGTAACACCAGCGGGAGAGGGCAAAGAGCAATGGTTCAAAGGTGGGAGTGTTCCCGCTTCCCAAGGCTTCCACCAGTTCCTCCTTGGCAGCGCCACAGATCTGTGGGGCTGGGGGAGGCTTTCCCAGCCCTGGGGCTTGGCAACAAGGGCCAAGGCAAAGCTGTGTGCTTCGTGCTTGGGGTGGCAAATAGAGGATGGCATGGGACGGTGCTGAGGGGGCAGTGACAGGAGTGGGATAGGGATGCAGGCAGTGCTGGTTGCAGGAGAGAGGCCAGGAGTGCATCTCCCGGGGATGCAGGGGGTTTGGGGTACCCATGGGGAGCGCACTGCACCTCTCCTCCTGCAGGTTCCCTGGCAGCCGTTCATATGCTGGTTTGGGTTTTGGGGTTTCCCCACTGATACTTCCTCTGTGCTCATCTGCTTCTGCCCTGCTCCAGGGGTGGCAGAGGCAGAGATGGGGGGAAAAGTCACCCCGCTCCGGTTGCAAAAAGCCAGGCTGGTGGGATGGGTCCAGTCCTGCTCCCCAGCGCTGGGTCTGGCTGCGTTTGGTTTGTCCCAGCACCCAGGACCCAGCTCCCAGTCCCTCCCCTGGTGAGGCTGAAGGTGAAGAGGAAGGAAGCGGTGGGTTTGTTCCAAAGCACCTCGCTCCGCTGCAGGCACACGCTGTATGGAGGAAGCCGCTTGCTGCCACCGCAGCCGTCCCCTCCCCTGACGTCACTGCCCAGGGTGACACCGTGGCTCGCTGGGTGCAGCACCCAGGGGACACTTCAACACCCGCTGCCAGGAAGAGCCGCCCAAGAGCACCCCCGGGTGGGAAACCTCGCATCCAGACCAGGTATGGGACTGGGGTGGGTTTGAGGATGAGGGTCCAGGAGGGTCCCCTCCCTGCTTACCTCTGCTGCCCCTCGCCAGGCTGCAGGGTGAAGCAGGATGAATGCTCCGGCCAACCCAGCCCACGGCATCTTCGAGAGGTTCCTGCGTGCCGGGGAGTGCCGGGAGGTGCTGGGCTGCTTCAGAGAGCTGTGCCAGGAGCTGGGGCTGCAGGGCAGCGGGCTGCAGCTCTACCATGGCCTCAAGGCTGCCCTCAACTACTGGAGTGCCAAGGCCCTGTGGAGCAAGCTGGATAAGAAAGCTGGGCACAAGGACTACGACCAGGGCACAGCCTGTGCCAGCACCAAGGTACCGGGCATATGGAGTGCAGGGTTTGGGTCCCTCCTTGCTCTGTGTCCTTGTCGTCAGGGTGAGAGCATCATTTGGGGCACCCTGGCCCCCACCCCGGGAGGATGCGGCATGGGGTTGATGGGGTTTAATGGGACAGGGTGTTAATTAGCACCGCTCCTCTCCCCATGGCATGATGTCACCTCAGTGCCACCCAGCCAACAGCGTCCTTCCTCCTCCTGGCTGCTCCTCACTGGGGACACCTCATGGGAGGCTGCAAAGGGGCAAAGGGACCTGCCAAGCCCTTTTTGGAGGACAGGAGCTTCCCTGGGGCTTGGGCATCCTATTTCTGTCCAAGAGCTGATAGCTTTTGTCGCCAGTGCTGGTGCCCCATCATCCCCCCAGCCTTATGCAGGAGATGGAACCCAAGTCCTGGTTTTGAGCCTGTTGCTGGTGAGATCTGCCCATTCTGGGCTGTGCTTTATCTCACTGAGCACTATGAATTGCTGCCCCGGGTAAAGGCAAGGTTCAGGCAGCCAGAGAAGAGAGGGGCTCCCCACAGGACCCCCCATTTTGCAGAGAGAAGCAGTGCATGCAGCCCAGGGGACAAGGGGACTACCTGAGAGAGCCAGATCCTGGCCTGGGGAAGGAGGGAGACGCTGCCATACTCCTGCTGTCTGTGGGGTGCCCGTCCCCTTCACGCCACCCATCCCCTTGGCAGTGCCTGGTGGTGGGGGCCGGCCCCTGTGGGCTGCGGGTGGCCATCGAGCTGGCCCTGCTGGGTGCCCGCGTGGTGCTGCTGGAGAAGCGGGATTCCTTCTCCCGCAACAACGTCCTGCACCTCTGGCCCTTCACCATCCACGACCTGCGGGCACTGGGCGCCAAGAAGTTCTATGGACACTTCTGCACCGGCACACTGGACCACATCAGTGAGTCTTTAAGGGGGAGCCAAGCTCTGCACCCTCCATGTCCCCCCGTTGTCCCCACAAGGACCAGGGCTGCAGCCCTGAGTGTCCCTGCTCCCATCCCAGGTATCCGGCAGCTCCAGCTGATCCTGCTGAAGGTGGCTCTGCTCCTGGGGGTGGAGGTGCACATCAACGTGCAGTTCAACGGTCTCATCCCCCCAGTGGGCAAAGCGGGTGGACAGGGTAAGGTATCACTGTGGCATCTCTGGGGACAAGGACAGGGATGTGGGTGGCTGCTCTGAGCCCCCCCGAGCCCTCTGCTAGTCCAGGACGTGCCTTTTTGCAGGGGGATGAGATGCAACCCTCTCCCCCTTGCCCTGGAGCACGTCCCAGTTGAGAGGCAGCACACTCGTGACGGCCGCTCTCCCCGCAGGCTGGCGCGCTGTGCTGCAGCCCAGCTCCTCTCCCCTCAGCCACTACGAGTTCGACGTCCTCATCTCAGCCGGTGGAGGCAAATTTGTCCCTGAAGGTGACAGCAGCGGGTCCCTGCACCCATGGGATCGGTACAGGGGGCTTGGGTGGGGGCTCACATCAATCCTATCCCGCAGGGTTCAAGCGGAAGGAGATGAGGGGCAAGCTGGCCATTGGCATCACCACCAACTTCATCAACCGCCACAGCCGGGCCGAGGTGGAGGTGGCCGAGATCAGCGGCGTGGCCCGAATCTACAACCAGAAGTTCTTCCAAAACCTCTACAACAAAACAGGTCCGTGGTCCCAGCCCCGGCATGGGGGGTGCCGGGGGTCCCTGTCCCCTCCTGGTGCAATTGGAGGCTCAGCCCTGGGATGTCTTAAAGGTCTTTTCCAACCTAGTTGATTCTGTGATTGTGTCCCCTGGATGCGTGTCCCTGCATGGTACTTCATAGCAGGGGACATTTAGTGGCTGAGCTCAGTGTGGGGGCTCCCTGTGGCTCTGTCCCATGGCTCAGCAAAGGTCCTTCCTCATTCCCAGGCATCGACCTGGAAAATATTGTCTACTACAAGGATGACACTCACTATTTTGTCATGACGGCCAAGAAGCAGAGCCTGCTCAAGAAGGGGGTCATCCTCCAGGTGAGAAGGGCAGGATCCAGCCCTGGGCTCCCATAGTGATGGAGGGTAGGATGCAGATCATGGGTGCTGGTTTGACCCCGCACCCCTGGGATGCTGAGGGCTTTGGCAGCCTGTGCCAGGGGAAGAATCCTTCTGTAGGGCTCACAACCCCAGGCTCAGTGGCAGAGCATCACCCTAGAACGGGCTGCACTCAGGCTGGGGGGCAGACGCCACCTCCCACGTCCCAGCCAGCTTCACCCCATCCTCGCAGGACAAAGCGGACATCGAGAGCCTCCTCTCCCCGGAGAACGTGAACCGGGACGCCCTCCTCAGCTATGCCAAAGAAGCTGCCAACTTCTCCACCAACTACTGCCTTCCCCAGCTGGAGTTTGCCCTCAACCACCGGGGCCTGCCGGATGTTGACATGTTTGATTTCACCTGCATGACACGCTCAGAGAACGCGGCGCTGGTGCGGGAGCACAACGGGGTCCGCCTGCTCCTTGGGCTGGTGGGCGACTGCTTGGTGGAGGTGAGGGTCCCCCTTGCAGCACCATGTCCCTCAGTTTCCCTTTTCCCTGCAAGATGTGTTGGTTGTAATATATTCCCCATCCCTAAGTACTTCTTGCCCCGTCTGCCCATCCCCAAGTCCCAGTATCAGGATGCTCTGGTGGGGTTACACCTTCCCTGGCCCCACCAGGGATCTGGGATGGGTTCAGGGTGGAGGAGCAGCCCAACTCCTCTCCAGACGCAGCCGCACTGGCTGGGGAGGGCACGGACACCGTCCTCGCTGTGCGTTCTGCCTCTCCCTGCTTTCATCCCCAGCCAAGCCTGGCAGCTCCCAGTCTCTTCCCAACCGTCCCGACCGGCCGTGCTGCTCCAGCTCCATCTCTGCCTTTCCCTTCACAGCCTTTCTGGCCACTGGGCACCGGCGTGGCCCGGGGCTTCCTTGCCGCCTTCGATGCGGCATGGATGGTGCGGCGATGGGCAGCCGGGACCCCCCCACTGGAGGTGCTGGCTGAGAGGTGAATGTCCCCGTCCTGTTGGGCTGGACCCGCAGCGAGTGGGGATGAGCACTGACCCCAGCCCTGCCCCTTCCACCCAGGGAGAGCGTCTACCAGCACCTCTCCCAGACCTCCCCGGACAACACCAACAAGAACATCAGCCAGTACAGCATCGACCCGGCCACACGCTACCCCAACATCAACCTGCAGGCCATCAAAGCCAACCAGGTACCCAGCCCAGGTCCTGCCATGGGGCAGCCACCCAGCCCAGCCTCCCCAGTGGTCAGGGTGACACCAACTTGCACGGTCTCCTGTCCCAGAAGGGTGTGAAGCTGAAGGTGGTGGTCCCCAGTGCATTTAATGCATTGCACATTGTGGATGCAGGTGGTTCTGGGGAGTTTGGGGTGTTTGGGTGTCCCCTTGCTGGACTCAGCTCTCTGCAAGGTGCCACTGGCTCTGTGCAGGTAGTGACCCACCACTGGTGTGTCCCCATCTGCAGGTCCGGGACCTCTACCTCGTGGGCACGGTGGAGGTGGACCACAAGAGGAAGAGTGACAACAGACTCAGCACTGGTAGGAGCAGCTGGTCCTGCCCCGGCCCCCCCAGTGCCAGGACCCCCCATTCCTCCCAGCAGCCCAAGCCAGAGCAGCTCCTGTCCTGATTTTCCTCCCCATCCTTCTTTTCCCTGGCTCGTGTCCATCTGCCCACCACGCTCCTCCCAGCACCAGCTGCGTTTCCATCCCGGTGGCACTGCTGGTTTCCATTCCCCCTGCCCATGTGCCCTGTGGGGACACAGCTGCAGCTGCTGTTCAGGGGGGAGGTTGTTGTCTCCTTCTGGCCTGCACTGGTGTTGAGCTAAGAAATACTGACAGATGCTTTGTCAACCCATTTATTGAGCCTTGGGGGGGGGGTGTGGTTGCATGGCGGGCATCTTGTGTCACTCCCATGAGACCCCTTCCCCACTAAAGCACTGATGCTGGATTGCGGAGCGGGATGGGGGTGCCCCCTGCCTCTTTGGGGTGGGGATACGTGTGCTGCCTCCCCAGTGGTCTCCAGAGGTGCCTATGAAGACCTGCTGAGCTGGTGCCAGGCCAGCACGGCTGGGTACCGCGGTGTGGAGGTGACCAACTTCACCACCTCCTGGACCAGCGGCTTGGCCCTCTGCGCCCTCATCCACCGCTTCCGCCCCGACCTGGTGTGAGTGTTGGGACCCCCACCGGGTACCCCCCAAGCTGCAGAGCACACCCTGATGCCACCCGTGTCTCCCTGCAGGCACTTTGAGTCTGTGGACCCCCGGGATCCCATCCGGAACCACCAGATGATGCTGGACGTGGCAGAACAGGAGCTGGGCATCCAGCCTGTCCTCTCCAGCATTGAGATGGCCACCATGGCAGAGCCCGACCGCCTGGGGCTCATCACCTACCTCAGCCAGTTCTATGAAGCTTTCAAGACCTCTCCAGGTATGAATTTTGGGGTGATTTATCCTGTCCTGATGCCCCACTGGGGCTCTCTGGGTGCCCCTTGCTTTGTAAGTTGGGTCCCATGGCTGTGTCCCCTCTGTGCAGAGGCAGAGGAGGTCACCAAGAAGTCGCTGTTTCCACTTGGTACACGAGGAGCCATCCTCTTCCTCAGCAAGCAGCAGAAGAGCCGGAGCCTGACACACAAGCGTGGCCAGGTGAGGGATCCCCATCCAGACCCTTGTGACACCCCAAAACCATGCCCCCTTCCCCATCCTAGCTATCCTGTTTGCAGGACAGTGCCCAGAAGGATGCTGAGGCCAAGAGGAGCCGCAGGGATGCTGAGGTGGGTCAGCAGAGGGATGCTGTGCCTCAGGGCACAGTGGTCCTGGGGAGCAGTGTGGACTGACCCTCCCTTGGGTTGCTCTAGCTGGACACAGGGCTGGATGGAGACATGCTGGATGACGCCCATGAGCCGCCACAAACCACCACCATGGACCCAGGACAGGTTGGTCCTTGTGATGGGGGGGATCCAGCTTTAGGTTGGGTGGGCGCTTGGGGGAGCACCGGTGGGGCTGAGCCAAGGGCTGGGACTGGAGCTGTGCAAGCGAACACCCACATGCTCCCGGCTCCTCCCTGCCTCTTTCCTGACCCAACTGGTTTTCCAGAGCCAAGTCTTTGCCACTCCCTTGCTGGTGCCAGCAAACCTGAGCACCCCGCGGAGAGCCCCCCCCAACCCCTCTAGGCTGCGGGCAGAGCCGGGGGGCAGGGTGGGCGCCAGCACCCCCAGTGCCCCCGCAGCCTGTCCTGTGTGCCCGCAGCCAGCGGCCGCCCGCGGGGACAGCAGCGACGCCTGCTACTTCTGCGGCCGCCGCGTCTACATCCTGGAGCGAGCCAGCGCCGAGGGACGCTTCTTCCACCGCGGGTGCTTCCAGTGCCGGCAGTGCGGGGCCACCCTGCGCCTGGGCGACTACGCCTGCGATGAGCAGCACGGTGAGGGGGCGGCGGAGAGGGGATGCTCAGGGGAAGGCTTCTCCAGCAGCCAGGTCATCGCATGGGTTTGGGGTTCCCCCCCCCTCCAGGTCATTTTTACTGCTCGCTTCATTACCCCAATCCAACCGGCATGGATCCGGCCCAGGATGAGCCCCCGGTGCTGCCTGACGGGGTAAGTTGCTGTAAATCCCCATGGAAAAGGGGGAAGGTGGAGGGGGGTGGAGGGGGATGCTCCTGTGCTGCGTGACCCCTCTGCTGTAGGATGCTGCTTGCATGGCCTCGGATGCTGGGAGCCCATGTGTGTCCCCCAAGGACGGCGTACCACCAGGTCCCCTGCAGCCCCCACCAGCAACGCCACGGCTAGAGGAAGAGCGAGGGGCAGTGGAGGACGCTGTGGATGATGCTGGTGACATGGAGCAGCAGGAGCAGCTGCTGGCACAGCCCAAGCAGGATGTGAGAGAGGATGAGGGTACCAGCGCGGAGCCCAGACGGGTGGCAGAGGAGGGTGAGGAGGCTGGCAGCAGGAGGAAGATCGTCCTCACACCACTGGAGAAGCTCAAGCTGTCCACGCTGAACCTCACCAGTGAAGCAGAGCCTGAGCCACCACCGAAGCCAGCTCGTCTGTGGCTCCAAGCAGCACCCGAGGCCCTCCCTGCTCAGTGGCCAGGACAAGATGCCTGGGAGGAGGAGGAGGAGGAGGAGGAGGAAATGGCCATGGAGGAAGGTAGGTGGCTACAAGCTGGAGTCTCTGAGCAGGGCTATGGGTCCCTCCACTACTCCAAAATGGTCCAAAACGGTTCTTTTCTTGGGGCAGTTTTGGAGGAGAGTGAGAGTGAGGAGGAAGAGGAGGAGGAAGGCACGAACCTTGGCATCAGGGTGGAGTCGGTGAGTGCTTTCCCTAATAGCAGTGGCCACACCAGCCCAGGCAGTGCTGGGGCGCTTGTTGGCACCTTCTCTCACAGAGCCATTGGGTCAGGCTCTGACACAGCTGCTGGGGCAATGACTGACCCCTGCCCATGCCACTGTCCCTCACAGGGCCTGGACCTGGGGGAAGAGGAGAAATACCCCACCTGGAAGCGCACCCTGACCCGCCGGGACAGGGAAGCCCAGATGAAGAGGTTCTGCAAAGCCCAGGTAGCTCCATGGGGACCCATGGGGCAGAGCCGGGTCCCCATCCCCTCCATCCCATGGATGCCCACCCATGGGTGATTACTGCCCTCGCTTTGCAGGCCATCCAGAGGCGGCTGGAGGAGATCGAGGTGACATTCCGGGAGCTGGAGCAGCAGGGCATCAAGCTCGAGAAGTTACTCCGGGATGAGGGTGGTAAATCTAGGGTGGATGGGGTGCCACGACCACCATAACGAGGGGGTCTGCGCCCCACTCACAACCTCCCTGCCCCACAGGCACCCCGGCCGACCAGAAGACGCAGTGGATGAACCAGCTGCTGTACCTGGTCCAGAAGAAGAACAGCCTGATGTCTGAGGAGTCAGACCTCATGATCGCGTAAGGCTTGGGGAGGATGCTCCGGGTTGGCATGGGGGGCTCAGCTCACCCGAGCCCCCTGAGCCCAGCATCCCCCTTCCCTCCCTGCAGCGTGCAGGAGCTGAAGCTGGAGGAGCAGCAGTGCCAGCTTGACCAGAAGCTCCGGGGCTACATGAACAAGGAGGGTGAGCTGTGGGGTTCCTGTGCCTGGTGGGGGGAGCAGGATGGGGCTGTGCCCCCCCTAGCCCTGCTCCAGCCTCCTGCTCTCATAGAATCCCTGAAGACACCTGAGGATCGCGCAGCCGAGCAGGAGATCCTGGTGCAGCTGCTGGACGTGGTGAACAAGCGCAACGTCCTCATCCACATCCAGGAGGAGAAGCGGCTCAGTGAGCTGCAGCCCTGATTCGTGTGGCCTCAGGACACACCGGTTCCTCCCGGGGGGGGACAAGAGGTGTCCCCCCAGCGTGGCTGAGCATCACCTCTGGAGGTGGCGCCTGAGGTGCTGTGGTGAATCCAGCTCCCTGCTTGCCAAAGCTGCCATGGAGAGGCCGGACCCATTGGTGGATACCTGTGTAGGGAGACACCGGGGAGCACCCTGGCTTTGGGGTGCAGAGAGGGTTTCCCCACGCTTGGCTGGATTGCCTTTGCCTTGAGCTTGCTTGAGAACAAGATGTGCGGGAGGCTACAGGACACGGGGACTGTGGTGGCTCTGCCTGGGGTTTGCTACAGGAGGAAGCAGCCCTGCATGGAAGCAGGGTCTCAGTGCAGGAGGTCCTGCAGCCATCAGCTCTTCCAGAGGATGCTGCCCAGAGGCTTGGATGGGACATGGAAAGTGTTTTGTCAGCAGAGCCCCTCGTGCTCGAGCTGAACCTGCCTCAGGATGCGTTCTTGGTGGGACAGAGCTGGCTCATCACAACCTGTCCAGCTCTGGGCACTGGAGATGTGACCATGGCCACAACAGGGAGGTCGCAGTGGAGATGCCAAATGTCGAGAGGCAGTGTCAGGAGTAGCCCTTGGGAGACACCCTGGGGCACCCATCCGTGCTGAGGACATGCATCCTAATCCAACATATCCATCCCACCCTGGGACATCCATCCTAACCCAGGACATCCGTCCCACACTGGACATCCAGCTCTTCCAGGGACATCTGGCTCTGCAAGTGGAGCCAGGGACAGACGGGGCTGACCCCACCACTCTGCATCGCTGCTTTTGAGTGCCACATCCATGCTGTCCCCAGCAACTGCTGGAAACCAGTCAGACCCTCCCCACCCCGTGATGCCCCAGGGCTGGGGAAAGGGCTGTTTGTCCAGCAGCTCCCAGAAGGGATTGTGCTCAGGGACACGAGGCTGAGGCCTGTGTCCTCCTTGTCCCTTTGGGGTTTCTCCTGCTTGGCAATGCCACGGTTGTTGTGGGGCGGCCTCCACGGCCAGACAGTGCTTAAGCACCAGCTATGCCGAGCATGGAGGTCCTGGGCGCGGGCTCCTCTGTTAGCAATACACCCCCCTCTCCATTCCTCATCCTGCCTCCCCACACCCTCCTGTCCACTTTGTGTCTGCACCAGCCCTACAATCCTGCTGCACCCTCTCCCTTCCTTTGAATAAAGCCTCCCCAGCCCAACACCAAGGGCTAAAACGTCACCTTTATTTCTGCCCGAGTCAAATCTGGTTGCTGGAGCAAGCACCAGCTTTCACCAGGAGCCCCTGAGGCCACCCCAGGCCGAGCCTCTGGAGCCTCTCGGCCACGCTGGTGGATCCCTCCAGGTAACAAGGCTGTGTTAAAAAAGCAATTAAAACCTGCCACCCCTCGGGTTCCCATGGGGGCCAACATGATGAATCTGCCCCCAAAAACCTTAATTTCACCCAGAGAGGTGGCTGTGAACCTGTGCCACCGATCCGGCCACAGCGCTGCTCACCTAAAATCAGAAGTCAGCTACAAAAAGGGACCGAAAGAGGCCAGGATGGGGCTGTGGGGCCAACGTGGGACATCCACAGCACCAACTCAGCCATCGCTGGGCCGCTCCTGCAGCACCCGCAGCGCCATCCGCATCTGCTCCTCTGTGCCCTGCAGCATCTTCACCTCGATGGTGTGGAAGAGGTGGAGGCCAGTGGCGAGGAGGAGGATGCCAACGGCGAGGAAGGCCAGCAGGGAGAAGGAGAGCTTGGGGAAGGGCTGCCCGCCCAGCCCCGCCAGCGTGCCCAGCACGGCTGCTGCCTGCAGCAGCAGCAGCAGCAATGCCAGCACCGCCAGCCTGCCCGTGGAGTAGCGCTGCCGCTGCGCTGCCCGCAGCCCCACGCCAACCTCTGTCCGTGCCTCCGTCACCACGTCCACCAGTGCCGGCACTGCGGGGGACAGGGGTGGCTCAGCAGCATAGGACCCTCCAATATCCCCCATTGCCCTTTACCCCCCCCCCCAATAGCCCTTTTTCTCCCACTGCTCTGCTCTGCCTGCCCACGCAGGCACCCCAAGGGATGCCCTAAGCAAGGGGAAACATCGTCCAAAACGCCATCCAAATTATAGAATCCCAGACCGAGCTGGGTTCGAAAGGACCCTGCACAGGCAGGGACCCCTTCCATAGAGCAGCTTGCTCCAAGCCCCTGTGTCCAACCTGCCCTTGAACACTGCCAGGGATGGGGCAGCCACAGCTTCTCTGGGCACCCTGTGCCAGCGCCTCAGCACCCTCACAGGGAAGAGCTTCTGCCTTAGATCCAACCTGAACTTCCCCTGTTTCAGTCTGAACCCATCACCCCCTGTCCTATCACTGCAGTCCCTGATGAAGAGTCCCTCTCCAGCATCCTTGGAGCCCACTTCAGACACTGGAAGCTGCTCTGAGGTCTCCCTGCAGCTTCTCTTCTCCATCCTGAACAGCCCCAATGTTCTCAGCCTGGCTCCATACAGGAGGTGCTCCAGCCCCTGAGCATCCTCGTGGCCTCCTCTGGCTGCTTCATCCAGCTCCATCAGCCCATCCACCAGCCCCTATTCCACAGCACATGGAGGACCCTGGCAGCACCCCCACCTTACCAGCTGTGCTGAGGGTGGCACTCGCAGCCTCTCGCTGCCTCCTGATGTGCAGCGTTGCCATCACAGCTTCATGGTCTGAGAAGGGGATGTCCCTGCCTGGAGCTGACCCCGTCGTGGTCTTCAGCTCTTCACACTTTACCATGAAGCTGGAGATGGCCTGGGTGAGTTGATAGGGGGGTCATGATGCTTTCTCCCCCCTGCTAGTCCCAACTGATGGCCAAGGGACCCCCATTACCTTGTAGAGGATGTAGTCAATGCGAATGCCGAGCGGGAAGGGCAGCAGCTCTGTCTTGATGGTGAAGCAGTTGTTGGGGATGAGGGTGCAGCCATCCTTACAGCCCTGAGATGAAGCACTTGGGTGGGTGGGTGGCTCTCAGTGCACCCCAGGACCCTGCTTCCCCCCTGCTGCTCACCTCAAAGTGCTTGGCCTCAGCAAAGGCATCCTGCAGCCCCGTCCAGCCACGCAGCAGCCGGATGCCCACGTCCTCAGGGTGCATGTTCAGGTCTCCCCCCAGCAGCACCACATCAGCTGCCTTTGAGGTGTGTCTGTGGGGATGGAGACAGCTAAACCCCTGCCCCACACCGGACTGGGGTGACTGGGGCCCTCCCCAGCGTTCCCCAGCCTTACTCCTGACTGGGACTTGATGCAAATGGAAGCTCTCTGCAGTGCAAGCCCCAGGCACAGGGGTGACCACACACAGCCCGGGGACCTGCAATGGGGAACCCCGTGGGACTGGGACACCCCACAGCTGCTCACCGGATGAATTGGGCCAGCTCCCAGGCCTGCACCAGGCGGTGGGGCAGGTAGGCGTCCTTCTCCCGGCAGTATTCCGCATGTAGCTGGTGAGGGTGGGGGGCAAAGTGGCCATGACCCCCATGCTGGCACCTTCCTTGCTCCTTGGCTCCCTGCACACCTACCCAGCCCCTCTAGATGGTCCCTTTGGGGTCTGGATAACCCCTCTGTCTTCATCTCACCCCCCTGGGGACAGCCTGGGATGCTCAGCCAGGTTAGGGGTCTCTGCCCCTCTCCAAAGCAGTATTTCATTACATCAGTACATAGTCCCATGAGATACGGTGCAGAGCAGTGGTTAAAGCAAGGGGACAGCAAAGGGGGGGTACAGCCACTCATCCCCCTCTTCCCCATTGTCCCCCCAGTGCCAGGTCCTTCCCCAGGGCACTCACATGGGTGACATAGACATTGAAGATGATCCCAGAGATCTTAATGATGACAAGGCCGACGGACTTGCCGCAGAACCAGTCCCCGTGCTGGAGCTGCCAGAGGAGAAGCGGCACAGGTTGGGGGGCTGGCGAGGCTCCATGGGGCCAGGAACCGTGATGCCACACGTCCCCCACCCCACTCACCATGTAGGGGTACCCATTCAGTGAGTACTGGTAGAGGAGGGTGTCCAGGATGGTGAACCTGGAGAAGACGCAGAGGCCGCTGCCGATCACCCCACTGCAGGGGGGAAAAAGCACAGTGAGAAGTGTAGACACAGAACCCCAGCCTGGTTTGGGTTGAAGGGACCTTAAAGCTCCTCCAGCTCCAACCCCTGCCCACGGGCAGGGACCCCTTCCACTAGAGCAGCTTGCTCCAAGCCCCTGTGTCCAACCTGGCCTTGAACACTGCCAGGGATGGGGCAGCCACAGCTTCTCTGGGCACCCTGTGCCAGCACCTCAACACCCTCACAGGGAAGAGCTTCTGCCTTAGATCTAACCTGAACTTCCCCTGTTTCAGTTTGAACCCATCACCCCCTGTCCTATCACTGCAGTCCCTGATGAAGAGTCCCTCTCCAGCAGCCTTGTAGCCCCCTTCAGACACTGGAAGCTGCTCTGAGGTCTCCACGCAGCTTCTCTTCCCCAGGCTGAACAGCCCCAGTGTTCTCAGCCTGGCTCTGTACAGGAGGTGCTCCAGCCCCTGAGCATCCTCGTGGCCTCCTCTGGACTTGCTCAAACAGCTCCATGTCCTTCTTATGTTGGGGACACTGGCACTGAACACAGTGCTGCAAGTGCAGTCTCATGAGAGCAGAGCAGAAGGGCAGGATCACATCCCTCGCCCTGATGGTTAAACTTGTTTTGGTGCAGCCCAGTATATGGTTGGCTTAACCACAAGTATATGGTGCCCCCACCACCACCTCCTGCCAGCCCCAAGCCAAGGGGCTCCTCAGACTCCAGGGTCCCACTGTGCTCCCGTGAGCACCCCACTCTCCACATGGGGACAGAGGTGACCTACAGCACCTGCACTGGTGTCTCCATGCTGCAAACACCAAGGACGTGTCACAGCCCCACAGGCAGCCCTGAGCTTGGCCCCTCTCACCTCCGGAAGTAATGGGAGAAGGGGTAGCAGCCTCCCAGCTTCGCCTTCAGCTCACTGTAGTCCTGCTCACTCCACACCTGGAGAACAGCAGGATGGGCCGAGAAGGGGCACATTCGTTTCAGGCTGAGAACGGGCGCAACTCGTGTCACAGCGCGGGGCTGACAACAGGCGCATTCAGCTCACGGGCTGCTCTCACCTCCTGCAGAAGGACCAGGTCGAAGCGCTCCTGACGCAGCACGTCCCCGATGAGCCGCACGCGCTCCTGCCGCCGTTTGCTCAGGTAGCGGATGGCCCTGATGGAGAGAAGGGGTGGTCACAGCTTGGGGGGGGACACGGGGGGACAGGGGGTGATGTGGGCTGCCAGCACCTGAAATGGGGGAGTGAGGGCTCCAGGACTGCAATGGGCAGGAGGCAGACGGAGAGGGGAGGGGGCAAGGGCCACTGGGGAACATGGGGACAAGAGGGATGTACAAGGAGGCTCACTGGGGACAGCTTTTCCTGTCCGCAGGATCAAGGCAGCTCATCCCTGGTTGGGGGATGAAGGGGGGCATTTTTCTGGGAGGAGCAGGCACAGAGGGGATGGGAGCACAACCCTGACAAGTGCAGGGCTGGGAGAGCAGTGTGAGCCTGAAACAAAGGGGACACAAAGGTTGGGACCCATCTACCAGTGCAGGTGTCCCTATCCCCACCCCAGCGAGCCCCTGGACTCACCAGCAGTTGAGGTCAAAGACACGGAGCTGCAGGGTGGAATCTCCCTCCATTGCTCGCCAGGACAGAGGGGGTCCTGTAGGGATGAGGTTGGGGTGACAGCCCCGGGGAGCTGGCACAGAGAACGGCTCAGATCTGGGGAGCCAGGCTGGGATAAAGGAGCACCCGGGGTGCTCCAGCCTGGCCCAGGCCGTCCCCTCCTCTCCCACCTGCAAAGGCCATCCCAAACCCCAACCTGCCCCTAAACAGGGACCCATGCACCCGAACAAGATGGGTGACTCCTGCATCCCACGCTCGAGGACACCAGTGAGTCAGGGATGGGGTTCAGGGCTCAAGCCCTGGAACTTTAACTCCAGTTTCAAAGTGAATCTGCTTGGCACGGGCACGGGACACCCACCCCCCCTCCGCGCTTGGGGAGCCCATGGACACTTTCGGACACCCCAAGCCCCGGGAGGACCCTGCAGCTCCCGGAGCAGCCCCAGCGCTGCCCGCTTAGAAGCCTCAGGAAAGTAACCCGGGGCTCCAGGGTGACGGGTGCGGGCAGCCGGGCTCTGCCTGCCCCGGCGGGTCACCGGGCGGCTCATCTCGTCCCCATGCAGTGCGGTACCCGCCGGTATTACCGGTAATACCCCCGGGGACGCTTCCCCCACCCAGCTCCCCACGGGACCGGGCGTGGAACGGTGATGGGGTTGTGGAGCAACAGGCGGAGCGGGGCCGGGACCAACAACAGGCGGATCGGGACCGGGAGCAACAACAGGCGGATCGGGACCGGGAGCAACAACAGGCGGAGCGGGGCCGAGAGCAACAACAGGCGGAGCGGGACCGGGAGCAACAACAGGCGGAGCGGGGCCGGGAGCAACAACAGGCGGAGCGGGACCGGGAGCAACAACAGGCGGAGCGGGGCCGAGAGCAACAACAGGCGGAGCGGGGCCGAGAGCAACAACAGGCGGAGCGGGACCGGGAGCAACAACAGGCGGAGCGGGGCCGGGAGCAACAACAGGCGGAGCGGGACCGGGAGCAAGAACAGGCGGATCGGGACCGGGAGCAACAACAGGCGGAGCGGGGCCGGGAGCAAGAACAGGCGGAGCGGGACCGGGAGCAACAACAGGCGGATCGGGACCGGGAGCAACAACAGGCGGAGCGGGGCCGGGAGAGGGGCCGGGAGCAGCGCAACAAGCGGGGGGAGAGCGGAGCGGAGCGGAGCGGAGGGAGCGCGGAGCGATCGGCGGGCGCGGAGCGGGCTGGGACCGGACCTGGTGCGAGCGGGAGCGGTGCGAGGCCGCGGGACTACGCGTCCCGGCAGGCAGCGCGGAACGGGAACGGAGCGGAACGGAAAGGGAAGGGGAAGGAAAGGGGCCGCCCCGGGAGGCGGGTCAGGGCCGGGAGGGTGTGAATGGGGCCGGGTGTGGGTGTGATGGGTGCTGATGGGGTGCTGATGGGGTGCGTTGGGAGGCGCACTGGGGGATAGCAGCGGTAACGGCGGCTGCGCTGCTGCGCGCCTCCCCAGAGCAGCCCGCGCAGCTCCTGGCAGTTCGGGCGCCCATCGCAGCATCTTCTCGGAGGCCTGTGGGATCCGCCGTGATGTCGTTGACATCCTCTCTCGTTAGCACCCGGGTCCCAGGTCTAACTCGGGAGCATCCCGCAGCCCTCCGGGCATCTCTCCCTTCCCCTCCCCGCCCCTTCTCCTGCTCTCCGCTCCCTACTCGTGTCCTGGAGGGAGCAGGTCCTGTCCATGGGCTCATGGGAAAGGCGGCAGTGCCCAGTATTTGAGCAGCTTTCCTCTTCCCCTGCCTCCTCCTTTACAGCCCTTATGATGGCACTGCATGCACGTCCTACAGCCTGTTCCCGGAGCGCTGATGCTCTCAAGCAGGGGCTATGCACGGGGTGCTGGTGAGCCTGACTCTGCTGTCAGGGTCTCTCTCGATCCTGCCTGTGTGTTCTGTTGCCATTCCCAGCCTATGGCTCAGGCTGGATTAGCTCCACAGGGAGCCTGGTTAGAAATAAGTCTCTTGGATGCCTTAACCACAGAATCATGGAAGGAGGTGAATTCCCCCCCAGGGACAGATGACCTGGCAAACACCACACACTGCACAGGCCCTGTGGTGCTTCAAGTGACAGCAAAGAGCCGCTGTGCTCTGGGATGGGTAGTTTCCCCAGGTCATTTCTCACCCAAGCCAAGGACCAGTCATTATCTGATGCAGCAGCAGCACTGCCCAAGCCAAGCAGTTTCCCCTTACTGCTCTTTGATGGGATGACTTTCAGAGGTCTCTGGAGGCTTGAGGAAATCACAGAATCCCAGCCTGGTTTGTGTTGGAAGGGACCTTAAAGCTCCTCCAGCTCCAACCCCTGCCACAGGCAGGGACACCTTCCATAGAGCAGCTTGCTCCAAGCCCCTGTGTCCAACCCGGCCTTGAACACTGCCATGGATGAAGCCCAGGATATGGTTGGCCCTTTGGGCTGCATTTCTCAGTGGTTGGTCAGACTCAGTCCTCTGTCACCTGATGCCAGTGTGGGCAAGGATGTGACCCCCTAAAATATGTGTCCATGAACCCAGTGATGCTGTGGAGCGTTTGCCCCAGGGTGGGCTAATCCAGCAGTCACCTTCCCTACAAAACCACCCCTGGTGATGCAACCACAGCAAAATGCTGTTGGATGTGGTGTTGCAATGCCCAGAACTGTGGTCCAGGGTGAAGCGCGACCCAGCCAAGGGGTTTCATGGGCTGCAGCAACCCTCATGGTCCTGTCTGGTGGAAGAAAACCACAAGAAATAAACCAATATGAACTTCAGAACCACTTGAGCCAACCCATGAACAAATAATTTTAATGGTTTTCTTTTCAGCAGACTGTAGTTTTCTCAGAGCTCCACAGTCTCCTCTCTTTGAAGTTGGACAGATACAGTAAACACAACAAATATATGATACAACCCATCACAGCTGGATTAAAAAAAAATACACAAAAAATATAATACATTAAAAAAAAGGATTTTTTTTTTAACATTGTGGACTGACACAGCTCTAAAAATGGTGATTGTAACCCTGGTAAGCTTTACAAAGTCGTTAAAAAAATAAAACAGTACTTCATGTGAAATTCATAAATACACTGGAGGAGAACAGAGGGGATGGGGGGGGATGAGAAAGTGTCTCTGGGTACCAGGCAGCGTGTGCGGGGGGTGCGGGTGGGCACCCCGGGATGGAGGGTGCAGGGATGAAGGCAGGGATGGAGGCACAGACCAGTCCAGTTCATGAAGAGCTTTGTCCCCCAGCAGAGCCGGGAGCAGCGCACGCCTGTGTTCTATGGTGGGGAAGTGCTGAGTTTTCATTCCCAGAGTTTTTAGGTCAGTGAGTGAAATGGAAGAAAGAAAAAGAACCACGAAACAACAAAGAAGCATGCTACATATGAGAACTCGGCCGGGCAGCCCCGGCACAGCCCTGGGATGGGGTGCCCATGCCTTTCCCTGGATTTTTCCCTCTCTCCTTCCCCCATGCTCTGCTGTCCCTGCTCCATCCAGGCCCACCACCGAGTGGCTTCTTTCAGCAGCGAGAGGTTGAAGTCCCCGCATCTCACGGAACGTGGCACCACAATGGCAGCCAAGGCCCTTTCCAAAGCTCTGGGGCTGTCCCTGCTCTCTACACCTGGCAGCATCAAGCCTAAACCCCCCCCAGTCCCATCACCCCTGGCTCCAGCACCCCTCAACCCAGTCCTGCACCTCCCGCTGCCTTCACTCCACAAGAAACCCAGCCAGACCTGCCCATCGCAGGCTCCTCGTCCCCCTGCCAGCCTCCTGCCACCCTGTACCATGCCACCCCCTCAAATCCCAACCTCCGCCCCTCTGCATCCCTCTTGTACCCTGGGGATGCTCAGCCCATGCAGAGCCTAGGGACTGGACATGCTGCCTGGGCCGATTTTGGGATGCAGCCACAAAAGCACCTCCAAGCAGAGCCAGTCCCCTGTTCTGGTGTCCCTCCTGTCCTCTGCCCCCTCTCTGTCCCTCTCTGTCCCAAATTCTGCCCGCTCGCAGCCTGGTCTTGCATTGCACAATGCGCTGCTTCTCCCTGCTCCAGCTGCCTCCCCAGCTGCTTCCCATGGGATACAGGCAAGCCAGCCGGAGCGGCTGCGGGGAGCAGCTGAAACCACAACAGTCAACACCAAAAAAGTCCAAAAGGTGAAATAAACTCCAACAAAAGGATGGAAAATGCAAAGTAAATCAGGCAAATCCACCCACAGTGCTCTCTCCTTGATACTCCTCAGCAAGCAACCACAGAGGGTACGTTTAGCCTGGGTCACCCCAAGTGCAGAGCTCAGGGGATCCCACTGCCACGTCTGCAGCCCCTCCTGGAATGGGGACACCCCCAAATCTTCCCTACAGGAGCTGTTCCCCAAGCCCAGCATGACTCTGACCCATCAAACTATTGTGTCACCTCTTCCATCACCAGCACAGGGGGTGAAAGGAGGTCCTGGACACCACAGAGGGTCACAGTCCTGGTTACAAGCATGGTGTCTTCTTAAAAAGTATTAAAAAGCACTTTAATTTAAAAAAGAAAGGAAAAAAAAAGAGCCATAAAAAACCAAGATTGCATCGTCAATGGCCTCCCAGTTCTGTGCCACCAGCTCCCAGTGCCTCACCGGGGCATGGAGAAGGAGCATCCTGGGTCCTCTCCACCCTGTCCTACCCTGCTCCAACCTCAACATTCCATCCCCATGTCCCCAACCTCAACATTCCATCCCCATGTCCCCACCAGCCTCCAGGCAGCACTGATGCCAATCGGATTTGGATCAGACCTGCAGTGATGCTGCTGCCATACCCTCCAGCCCATCCGTACTCGCTCCTCTCCGCTCAGGACTGGGATCAGGACCCTCAGGTGCGGGGTGAGAGGAGGGGTTGTCCTCTGCTCCGACATCCCGCTGCTGGCAGTGGACCGATGGGCTCCCGGCCTTCCTCAGCCTCTCCCCATCCAGCTCTGGATGCGGTTTTCCTTTCTCCCTACACTTCCTTTCCCATTCTTCTTTTTTTTTTTTTTATTTATTTAAAAAAAAAAAAAAAAGAAACTGTTCCTAAGTCGAAAACATCTGCGTCACAAGTCAGTCTTTTTTGGCTATTGTTTTTCTTCCTCCTCCTCCTCACTTCAAATGACTCCTCACGAGGCAGTGGGCGCGGGTGCCTGCTGAGCACAGCCCCCTCACCCCGCACCCTTCATACCCCCACCTGTCCCCAAGGGCCCCTAGTCCTTGACCAACTTGTAGACATGATGCTGGGCGCCGTGCTCGCTGGTGGACACCTCGAAGACGAAGGCAATGCAGAGCAAAGTTTCCTGGGTATCCCTGTTGGTAACAACCTGCGGCAGAGCACACAGTGCATCAGGATGGGGCTGTGCCCATGGGGAGATGCTGTTACTCGTGGGGTTGATGGGCTCGGACACTTTAATTGCACCATGAAAAATGTGCTACCTGTTATTTAGAACCCTAGAATCAATCAGGTAGGAAAAAAACTTTTGGATCATCCAGTCCAACCCTTACCCCAGCACTGCCAAGGCCACCCCTAACCCATGGCACTGAGGCCTCGTCTCCACGCTGTGTGAACACTTGCAGGGACGGTGACTGCAGCCCTGCCCTGGGCAGCCTGTTCCAATGCCTGAGCACCCTCTGGGGCAGGAATTGTTCCTCAGCTCCATCTAAACCTGCCCTGGGGCAGCTTGAGGCCGTTTCCTCTCCCATGTTCCTTGGGAGCAGAGCCGAGCCCTCTCCTGGCTCCATCCTCCTGTCAGGCAGTTGTAGAGACATTTGGGGTGTTGCACAGGCTTAGGCACAACCAATTTAACTGCACTACCAAGAGCTTGCTACCCAGTTTTTGGGGGCTCAGGTGTATATGCACTGCCAAGGCTGAGTGCCCTGGGATCAGGTAGCACACAGCAGGCTGTGTCAGGGTGGGAAATGCTCCCTGGAAAAGGAAGGGAATTACCTGCAGGATGGTGAAATTCTCCAGGACGCTGTTCATCATGTACTTCTCAGGGAGGTGCTTGAGTTTGTGGATGAAGTTGATCATGTACTCGCACATGGGAGACCGGTGGATGCGGTAGACGAACCGGCCGTTCTCCAGCCGTGCATATTCCGTCTGTGGGGCACAGCCAGGGTGAGCACTGGGAACCCAATGGCACACGGAAAACCACACAGTGGCCAACTGGGACATGGTGAAGATGGCCTCTCCGCTCCCATGAGTCCTACACCCAGCTCTGGGGCTTTCTCCATCCTGGAACCCACTGTGGACCCGATTCCCACCCCTTCCTGATGCAGTGGGGCGTGGGACTCACCTCCACCTTCTCCACGACCTGCTTCCCAAAGGAGCACACCTTGGTGGAGACCGTGATGGTCATGTTCTCTGCACTGCTGTACTGGCTGCTGACACCGTAGAAAGTCCCTGGCCCGTCCTGGATCGTGCTGTTCAAATCCGCCTGGAAATGATGTAAGATAGAGGGAAGAAGTGTGAGGGTGCTGAGGCGCTGGCACAGGGTGCCCAGAGAAGCTGTGGCTGCCCCATCCCTGGCAGTGTTCAAGGCCAGGTTGGACACAGGGGTTTCGAATTGGATGAGCTTTAAGGTCCCTTCCAACCCAAACCATTCCATGGTTCTACAATGAGCAGAGATGGGGTCCTCTTAGGTGACATACCACCCAGCTCTCCATGGGAATAGGGGACACCAGCTTATGAGCTGCCCAAGATGCTCTCACTATGCTGGCAACCTGCATCAAGCCCATGGCTCAAGGACAACCCTCCCCATCTTCATCCTCCCAGCATCGTACCCAAAATTTGACGAGGAAGAAGGAGTTCTGGGGCCCACGCTCATAGAGCTCCTTGAGGCCACCTTTCTTCTCGGGGAACTTGTCGTAGATCTGGCGGATGTCCACAGCCTCCAGCAGTGGGTCACTGTACGAGGGGTTCGTCTGCCCGATGTGTACGAAGAGGTGTTTGCTGTACTGTAAGGACCGGGGTGGGGAGATGAAAACGAGAGGTGAGGTGAAGCAGGAGGTAAGCTTGCAGCCCAGAAACCACCCTTGTGCTGGCCTGCATCAAAACAAGAGGTAGCAGCAGGTGATCCTGCCCCTCTGCGCTGCTCTCATGGAGCCTGCTTGCTCCAGGACATGGAGCAGTTTGAGCAAGGCCAGAGGAGGCCATGAGGATGCTCAGGGGCTGGAGCACCTCCTGTGTGGAGCCAGGCTGAGAACACTGGGGCTGTTCAGCCTGGAGAAGAGAAGCTGTGTGGGGACCTCAGAGCAGCTTCCAGTGTCTGAAGGGGGCTACAAGGATGCTGGAGAGGGACTCTTCATTAGGGACTGCAGTGATAGGACAAGGGGTGATGGGTTCAGACTGAAACAGGGGAAGTTCAGGTTGGATCTAAGGCAGAAGCTCTTCCCTGTGAGGGTGCTGAGGCGCTGGCACAGGGTGCCCAGAGAAGCTGTGGCTGCCCCATCCCTGGCAGTGTTCAAGGCCAGGTTGGACACAGGGGCTTGGAGCAAGCTGCTCTAGTGGAAGGGGTCCCTGCCCGTGGGCAGGGGTTGGAGCTGGAGGAGCTTTAAGGTCCCTTCAACCCAAACCAAGCATGGGGACAGGCACATCCCACCCAGGTGCTGGGGACACGCAGGGGACCGTTACCGTTTCAGCATCCCGTGGCACCTCCATGAAGGCAGAGTACTCGAGGAGCCGGAGCTTGGCGGAGGCGATGGTACGGTCCTGCCAGACCGGCACGGCCGAGGCGGCTGGTGGGAGCGGAGCCAAGGGCTCATAACCTGGAGGGGGACACGGACACCATGGGGTGAACCCCCCTGCACTGCTGTCCTATTGTATCCCCCACCCACCCAGATCTCCCAGCACAGGGGCCTTCCCATGGGATGGCCAAAACATGGGATGAAAAGGGAAAGTGACGTGGAGGTGGGAGGAGACAGAGCCGGGAGCAGCAGGGTCCTGCTCATCCTGGAGCTTTTTGCTGGGTTTAAACCCATTTTTTTCCCCTAGAACCTGCAGGAGGTGGTGGGAGGGTGGCACAGGGCAGAGGACAAACAGGACCAAGCAGGTTGCAGTCCCTCTAAGGAGGGCAAGGGTAGCACTTACTGGCTAGTGATGGAGGCATGGGTGGCTGGATGGGGTAAGCTGGTTGTGCAAATGGTTTAATGCTGGAAAGCAAAGAGCATCATTAGGTTAACGAAGCCTGGGTTACCCCAGCCCCTCACCAAGGGGGGGTCTTGCCCAGCACTGGGCAGTGGAGGGGTCTCATACTTACTCCTGAGAGGGTCCAGGCTGTCCTGGGATAGGCCCACTCCAAAACTGGGAGAACAGCACAGGGAAGAGTCAGCGGCTTGTGACACCCCCAAATTCCCCTCCTTGCCTGCTTCAAACTGCCTTGAGTCCCCATATCCCCCCTTGCATTGCCACCAGGGCTGAGCATGGCCATCAAACACTATCCCCTTGTCCCCTGTGCAGGATCCGTGTCCCCCCCACCCCAGGGTGTCCCTGTATGGGTTCGTGGGGCTGTCCTCACCCTGGGGGCAGCGGAGAAGACAGCCTGAGGAAGAGGAGGAGGGGGGCTGAGCTTGTTCTGCAGGACGCTGGCTGATACGATCTGCGCGGAGGACATGGAAGCCATGCTCTGCAGAGCCTTATCCTTCGAGACCTGGTCCTGGGGGGGACAGGAGGGAGATGGGGAGTTATAGGGGCAAACTGAGACCCCCCCTCAGTCTGAGTGTACAAAAGCTTGGAGCTGGTCGTGCAGCCCAGCCAAAGGGCCAGGGCAAGTGGATGCCCCCCCCACCCCAAAAGCACTCTTGTTAATAAATGCTTGAAGCTTGCAAACGTCCCCTGGGCAAGAGCCGCTGGGGCTGGAAGGTATCGCCCCTGTCCACCCCCTCGGGGATGCAGAGGATTGAGCCCCTCCACAGGAGCAGGCAAAAGCAATGGGGAACAAAAGGCATCACAAACCCAAGCTCAACTTACCAAGTTCATGGCCTGTCCACAAAAGAAAGGAAAAAACAAAGGTTAGAGCCTCGTGGGAGCCTGTGGGCACTGTGTGCACCCCCAGTGGGGTATCCCCCCCCCCCCCCCCCAGCTCATCAACACAGCCTGGTCTGGGGACTGAGCCCCTCGACCACGGGATGCACATGGTGGGCACCGATGCCTGGGCTTAACCCCAGCCCCCCCGAATGGGACGCCAAAGCCTGCCCACTGTCTTGGGGGATTGTCAGCCAGCATCTCTGTTGGCTTTGTCATAACCTCTGCAACCTTTAACATCCTTCACAACCTCCTCAGCAAACCCCAACACTTGCAGCCAGGGCACAGAGAGGAAGAGCCACCAGCTCCTGTCCTGCCCAGCCCCAAATTCCCTACAGCACCACAAGGAAGACCCTGGGCACAACCCATCTGTGCCCTGTGTACGTTCCTATAGGAGACCAATTCTTTTTGCCTTTGCCTTTTGCTGGGCAGGAGCGGAGGGCTCTGAGGTCTTCCCTCACGGTAGGGCTGCTCCTCCAGCCACATCACCAGGACACATGGTGCTGGTCCCACCGCACAGCCTGTTTTCCCTCTGAACCCTCCTCAGGGATCAATCACTTCATCTGTTTCCACCTGGGGCAGCGCAGGAGCATGGGCATGCAGCCGCACGCAGCACTAACACGTGCATGACTGCAGCTTAAAATACTTCTATTGCTCACGGGAGGGAGTTTCCATTCAATGGGACAGGCACTGGGTGAGGGCAGAGGGGTGCCCATGCCCGGCTTTGCCTCCCAGGATGGCTGGGAAAAGATGTTTCGCATCCACAGTGTATTGTTTAAAGGGATCCCTGCCCTGGCTGTTCCCTGCTGGATTCCTCCAGGCAGCATGGCCAGGGACGGAGAGCGCAGCCATGGACACTGGCCTCCATCCCAACTCCAGGGGTCATTCCTGCCTCTGACTCCCCCTTGCCCTGGGCCCTGCAATAAGGGAAGCTGGTTTTTATCTATTTGATTCGGGGCTGGGAGCTGCGTTTAAGGTGCATGAGCCCAGAGGAGCCTCCCAAAATAGTTTTGGGTGCCCTCTCCTAGCTTCCCCCCCAGACCAAACCTACAGGGGGTGGAAGCACTCCTGGCACCCCACTCATGGGGCACCAGTGTCCCTGCTGAAGGGATGTGGAGGTTATGGCTTGGTGGGCTCCCGGGCAGGGTGAGCCAGAGCTTGTTAAAGCTCTGGGTGCCAAAATGCAAGCGCCAGCTCTGACAGTGGCCCCACTGCCAGCCTCAGTGCTGGACACTCGGGCACAGCATCCAGGACAGGGACACAGGGAGCAGATGATGCCTTTGGGACCTGGAGGTCATGGCAGGGAGCTGGAACCTTTTCTGGGCTCCTCGGCAAGGCAGCAGGTGTCCCCCATGGATCCTGCCCATGGACATGCTTCCTGGTGTGACAGTCTGGGATTAAGCTGGGAACACCCCAGCGTGCACAGCCCAGCCTGGAGCTGCTGTCCTCAATGGGTGGCAGTGCAGTGAGGACCACTCTGTTCCACACCTTGCACCATGCGGGTCCAATCTGAGCAGGGCTCGGTCCTTTGTCAATGCCCCCAGTCCTGCCCGTGCCCCATCATCATCCTCCCTACCACCGCCACGAAGCACAGTGGGACCAGTTACGGAAGGGTTAGTTGGGCTCCAGTTAGGAGGAAGGAAGGAAAGAAAAGCGAACCAGAGAAGAGAGGATGATCCAGATTTTCCTCATTCGGCTCCCTTGGCTCCTGGAATCACGGGCTGCCCTGGCACCCCCACTTCTCCTCCTGGGACCCCTGTGTCCCCTCCACAGTAGCATGGCCCCATCTGGACCCACTGCCGTCCTCATCCCTGAGCTGCCACCTTGGCCATATTCAGACCCTCGTCCATCAGAAGTCTCTGAGCTGGCAGCCTGCAGAGACCCGAGGACCCCCCTACTTCTGCCCATGTCCTACCAGCACCCGTCACCAGTGGGGCCAGGTCTCAGCTTACAGGGGGACAGCCCTTTGCACCCCTTGTTTGACCCTCACTGTCTTGCTGGCTGCTCTTGGGGAGGAGGTCCTACCCTTCCTGGGAGAACTCCTGATAGCCCAAAAGAGGGGTGCAGCCCCACGGATCACCAGAGGAGGTTTAAACCCCCATTTCCCCATAGTGGAGTCCTTGCTTGGGTGACAGGAGGGGATTTGGCACCCAAATTCACTCTTCTGGGGGAGAAGGAAGGGCTCTGCCTCCCCTCCCATCCTTGCACTTCTCTGTGCATCCTGCAGTGATGCCTCTAAAAACCCATCTGGTCCCAGAAGCCGAGGGAGGGGGAAGGAAAACCAAAACCACCAAACCAGAGGTAGTAAAGGAAAGCAAGCGGCACACCGCAGAGCCGAGGGCGTTAGTGGTCAGCGGGCGCGGCGGCGGGCGCGTACCTTCAGCTTGGACTGAATCTCACGAGATTTCCGCCGGGCAAGAACCTGCAAGTGGCTAGAGACCTGCAGAGAGAGAGCAGGAGAGGGGGAACAGCAGAGCCGTCAACCAGAGGAAAGGAGGAAGGAGGAAAAAGGGGCTGCCCATGCTCACAGAGACACCGCCGCGGACACCTGGGCAAGGGCACCAACGTACCTTGATGCCAACCTGGTACTCCCGCACCTTCTTCCGAGCTAGAACCTGTATGTGGCTGGACACCTAGCGCCCGCCATGCCGTTCGGAAAGGAAAACACAGAGAGCGTGAAGATGTGTTCATCCCTGCGAGGTGGGATGATGTTCCTGGGGAAGGGAGCATGGAAAAGGGGAGGAGCGCAGGGGGTGATGCTCCTGGAGATGCAGAGGGTCCTGTGCCTGCCACGAGCTGGAGAGAGCAAAACTGGAGGGGCTCTGGTGCTGCTGCACTGATTGATGCTGGTTTGTGCCCCCCTGTTTGGGGCGAAGCTCCTCAGAGTGAAGCTGATGCAGTTCGGGGGGGGTCCATGTTTACCATGTCTTGGGGCTTCCCAGACAGAACCCCCAGCCCCTGTGAGTGCAATGAGCTGCTGCTTGCAGTGTTGAGGGTACAAACCGGCTGGTTTGAGGGGCCCCTGGGTTATCCTGCAGCGGGTATGCAGGTCCCAAGGGAGCTCCAGGAGGGACCAGCTCATTCCCCTGAGGCTCCTGCTGATTTTGCAGGTGGGAAAGGTGAGAAGTGTTGTGAGGTTTTGGTGTCTAGGCCCTCCTAAGAGCAGGATCCAAAGCAAAGGGGCTGATGTACAGGCAGGAAGGGGACAGGCAAGATACTTCTCCCACCAGCGCCAAGCTGGACAACAGGCTGTGCAGGACACGACTGCACAGAGGGGACAGTGCCACATGCACTCTCCCCTGGGAGTGCTGTCACCCAGCACTGAATCCTTCCCCACATGAAGAAGGGGTCCAGGGAGCCAGTTGAGGCTTCAAGCCAGAAATAAAGCACTTCTCAGCGCTGGTCTGAACGCCGGGACAGTGGCTGAACCCTGGTCCCTCTCCCTCCAGCATCAGTCCTGGAGGGATCTCCCCCAGCCAGTGCCTGGGGACCAGTGTCCCTCCCTTGAAGGGACTTGTGGCACGGGACAGTCCCAACACAAGTGTCCCCATGCTCCAAACCCATGAGTCCCCTGCAGTGGGAGACAAACCCACTCCCAGCACCATGGGTCACCAGCTCCTGGCTGGGGACCACCACAGAGGGGAGGAAAAAGCCACCAGACATGTGATAAACAGACACATCCCTTCAAGGGCAGTGTGTCCTCACACAGGTTTGATCTCTGCCAGAAGGGTGAAGCTGCTGGGATGGATGAGACCCTGCTCATGCAGGCAATGGAGGACCACTGCCTGCTCCCTGCCCTGCTGGCACCGGTTTCCCTCAGCACCAATCCTTACAGGGCAGCGAGGCTCTGTGGGACTCCCAGGTACCCAGGACCTGCACAGCCTCTCCCCTGGCCAGATGGGGACACCTTGGGATCAGCCTGGGGGCTTTGGGATGCCTTCACTGTGGTGTCTGGCACAATCAGCATAAAGACTCAGGCCGCACCAGGGCAGGTTTAGATGGAGCTGAGGAACAATTCCTGCCCCAGAGGGTGCTCAGGCATTGGAACAGGCTGCCCAGGGCAGGGCTGCAGTCACCGTCCCTGCAAGTGTTCACACAGCGTGGAGACGAGGCCTCAGTGCCATGGGTTAGGGGTGGCCTTGGCAGTGCTGGGGTAAAGGTTGGATCGGATGAGCTTAAAGGGCTTTTCCAGCCCGGTTGATTCCATGATTCTAAGGGCCAGAGGTGGGAACGGTCTCCAGATCCAGGTGGAGCAGCAAAGGGATGCATGGATGTGCGTGGATGCACACACTGCTCAGATGGGAGATTCCAAGGCTCCTGCTCCCATGGGTGACCCCAGCACAGCCAGGAAGGGCTGGGTGCTGCCTGCCCCATACCCCAGATTTCAGGGCACCCACAGATCAGGCTGGCACTGACCATCCCGAGGGTGTTTGTGCTTGAAAACAAAGCTCCTTGCAGAGGATGAGGGTCCTGCTGGCAGCAACGGTGGCTCCAGGAGGGGATACAGAGGATGGGTGATGCAGCCGGGCACCCACTCGCCCCCAGGCTTACCTGACCCCTCCCCCTGCACCCCCAGAGTCCCCCCAAGAGGAGAAGCACAGCTATGCCCTCACCTGCTTCCTTGTCCGCGTCTTCCCCGTCCGCAGCTTGATGTACCGGGCTATCAGTTCGTTACGACCTGCCAGCAGAGCCAAGGGTCAGCCCGGGGGAAATGGGGGACAGGGGCACCAGCACCCCCCAACCCAGGCTGAAGATGCTGGTCCTTAATGAGGCTACTCCTTAAATGAGGCAAGTTCTTAACGAAGGAGGCACTGCCAGGAGATGGCGCTGCCACGACAGCTCTCTGGCCCGAGGGGACATGGGGTGGCTCGACGGGATGTTGGGGTGACCCTAGGGGACGTGGCCAGACCCCTCCAGGCCAGCGGCACCCACTGGGTCTGGCAGCCCCCAAACACAAGGGGGCTCAAGGGGGGTGACAGCGGCCCCCCACGGACCCCACCACAGCCCTGTCCCCAAACGGGTCTCCACAGACCCCTCAAAGCCCAGACAGGGCACCCTGAGAGGACCCATGAACCCGCTCCCTGCATCCCTTCCCACCAGGACCCTGGGGCGCCCCCCCCCCGGCTCCCTGCTTCCCGTTCGCAAGCTGGCGCTGGCCTTTCCACCACTATTTCCTAACGTCCCGGGTCTAATTCGAAGCAGAAGTTGCTTTTGCACCACATTTTGGGGGCCAGCTGTGGCCAATCTCTGCTCGAACGTCAGAGCAGCCGGGAGCTTTCTTGTGCCGGCCGCGGCCCCCCCCCGCCGTGCCCCCCGCGCTCGGGGGCGGCCGGGAACGCCACATGGAGCTCCATGGACCAGATGGTCGCGGTTGGAACTTGTCGAAATGCCCTTGGAGCGGGTTTTGGCTTCAAAAAAATACATCCCTTAAAAAGTAGATCTACGATCACTCCCCCCCCCCCCCCCCATCCTTCCAGCACAACCAGCCCTGGAGCAACTGGGACTTCCTGGAGGAGGAGGGACACACACAGGGACAGACAGGGCCAGGTGCCATAGGGGATGGCTGCGCTGTGCTCGAGATGGGTGCTGGCAATGGGGCGCATCCCAGTGGCACCCTGAAGCACTGAGCACAGCTCCCATTGCTGCTGCTATTCCCAGCCTGCGCCCTGGCCTCGTCGGTGCCTAACAAAGGGAAAGGCCACATGGGTGTCCTCCAAAGCTGAGGGAGATGATGCCTGCTGTGGGGTGTGGGTGGAGGGGATCCAGTGCTGAGCCCCAGCCTGGGGGTACCCAGCCCTGCAGCAGCCTCCAGGTCACATCAGCTCCTGAGTCTCTTCCTCTCCTTACCCAGACCAAGGAAAATATATGAAATAAATATATGAAATAAATATGGGAAATAAATAAATAAGGGAAATAAATGTGGGTGCCTTCCTGTGGGCAGCAGCCAGCACCTCCTGCACCCATCCTGCCTCGCACCTCGCCCCAGCCACCACCCCGGGCTGTACTGTCCCTGTCCCCCATGATTCACCCAGGCCGGTCCCTGTCCCCCGTGATTCACCAGGGCTCGTGCCATTCCCTCCGAGAGGGCACGTCCTCCTCCAAATTACCACATTCCCCAAATTCCTCTCCCCTGACACCACCACGTGAACCAGTTGGACGGGCTGCGTTAAAAATAACCCGGCGGGCAGCGAGTGGAGAGCGGGGGCCAGTCCCAGCCCCCCAGCTCCCACCTGCTTGCTGGCATCAGTGGGGCACAGGCTGCTGTGGCCATGGGCATCCCATGGGACACCCTAGAAGAGGTGGGTGGTGGAAAGCAGCGGCCCCAAAGCACCTTTATGTCAGATGCTGGCATCGCCGGTGCCACCGGTGGCTCTTGGGGTCCCCAGTAAGCTCAGCACCACTGGCTGGGGGTCCTGGAGTGGGGAGGTGCTGGGGAGGGTGGAGGGAGATGAAAAGGATCTGCCGGGGGGGGGGGGGGGGGGGGGGGGGGGGCGCTGCCTCTTTAAGCAGCTGCCAGATGTCTCCGAAAGGCTGGAAAAACCGGTCGGGGCTCGGCGTTAGGGCCAGGCTCCCGGCGGCACTTCAGCTATTCCCGGAGAAATCCAAAAAATGCACCCGCTTGGGAAGCCCTGTGCTACCCCCCCCACTCCGCTTTGGGGGCCCCAGCAAGCAGGCTGGCACAGGGAGCTGGGGATGGGGACAGTGGCACGGTGATCACCACCAAGCCTCAGCCTCTTTGCCCTTCTCTGTGAGCCACGGCAAGTGACATCCTGGGTGGGTGGATTCTGGAGGCTGGGAACGGAGGTGCCAGCCTTTGGCACTGCAGGGTGATGGTGACATCGTGAGCCATGCCCGAGGTCACCAGCCCTGGGGGTGACAACATGGGAGGTGGAGGGGAGGAGGGACGGGGACACCATGACACCTTCCCCTGCTCTTTGGTGGCACCATACACCCCGTGCCAGCATCACCTCCTGTCCACATCATCCATCCTCATCCTCTTCCTCCCCACTGCAGAGCTGCCAGGACGGAAGTGTTCCAAGAGACACCAGAAACTAGGCTGAGAGCACTCCCAAACTCATTGCACCAGTGGGGCCAACCAGCCCTGCTGCTGCCAGCAAAGCCACTGACAGCTGAGCCAGGTGCAGGTGGCTCAGGGTGGGCTGGTGGCTCTCACCACAGGGTGCTGCCCATCCCCAGGTCCGGTTGGGAAGGGTTGGGAGCGATGCGGAGGCGCGCGGGAACGGGAGGGCTGGTGCTGGCCCCGCAGTCCCGCACCCGCTCCCTGCCCCACGGCTTCACCAAACCAGTCGTTCCGGCAGGGCCGAGAGAGGGAGGGAGCAGGAGGGAGAGCCAGGCAGAGGGAGGGGATGCGGGTCACTGCCACCTCCCTGGTCCAGCTCTGGGATGCACCCAGAGTAGCTGCTTCTGCTGTTGGGGGATGCTTGAAGGTGATGCCCCAGTGTGGGTTTGGGGCAGGAGGTTTTGCTTCACCCCATCACTCACCGTACATCTTGCCCTCATCCGAGAGGATGATTTTCCGCCGGCCGCAGGGGGGGTAGATCGCCAGCGCCTCCTGGAAGCTCTGCTCGATGTCCGGACTCCACACACCCTCGGCATCATTGTCCAGACTCTTGTCCATGCCGTCCTGGCCATCTTCCCGCCCCTCCCCGGGGCTGCCACTGGCGTTCCAGCTGTTGGACGCTATGGTGCTGGCTGCTCTGGGCTCCGATCCCGAGCCCCCACGGACACACGACAACCTGCAGGACACAGGGACACCAGTTAGACCCAGAGACCCTCACTAGAGCTGCAGTGACAGCATGAAGGTCATTTCCTAGCACTGGCCCTGTCCCCTGCTGTACCCACAGCTGGGAGCAGCATCCTGGTGCAAGGCATCACACCCACAAACAGGCTTTCCTTGGGGGCAGAGCCTTGATTTCTATGAGTACTCCCAAATCCAAGCCACCAGTGATCTCCCAGGGTCAAACTAGAAAATTTGGGGAAGGAAACAGCCCAGATGCTGCATTATCCATGAGGAGCTTGGGCACATGGTGCCCATGGGTGACACCTCAGGACGGGGCAGCAGCAGCCCCACAGCCTGTGAGCCCCAGCCCCACACCAGCACCCACACACACTCAAAAACTGCCCCCAGCCCCAAACCCCGCACTCTGCTGGCAAAGGCAGAGCTGGGATGTGAAAGGAGACATTGGGCTGCTCCAAGCCAGACCCCCTTAATGGGAACCATGTGCCAGAGCCCTACCCCTGGCACCGGGAGAGGCCCCCGGCCCTGAGGATGCTCTGCCCGGGCGCTCCGCGGTGATGCTGGGGAGCCTTCAGCCCCCCTCCTCCTCCTCCTCCTGCCCTTGCCCGGCTCCCCGCGCACTGTTTTGCAATAACATGTTTGGCGGCAGCTGCGGGCGGTGGGAGCGCAGAGGTGTCTCCTGCGCCGCGCTTCCCGGACGGGCTGGGAGTGTACAAAGGTCTCCGGCGCAGACATCTCCTTTTAAAGGAACTGAGCCGCCGCTGGCTCCGGCGCCCGGAGCCCTTCTCTTTTCTCTCTTCTCTTCTCTCTTTTTTTTTTTTTATTTTTTCCTTTTATAAAACAAGAAATCCCCCCCCCCCCATCCCGTCCAATCCCGTCCCCATCCCGTCCCCATCTCTCTTTCCCCCGTCCTGATGTGATGTCAGCCCCGCCCTGGTCCCTGCCGCCCGCCCCTGCCGCCGTCCCCCCGCCTGCTGCTCCCCCTCTTGCCGAGCGCTGTGGCCAAATAAGGAGAACTGGATTGCAGGATGGAGCCAGGCGGCCAAGGCGGCGGCGGTGCCGGATGGGCCCGGGGCACCCGAGTCCCGCAGCGCCCTGTGGCAGGATGAGTCCCACGTTATCCCGAGTGCCACAGCACCCCAAGTCCCACCGCACCCCCGCCGTTATCCCAAGTCACACAGCATCTCAATCATTATCCCAAGTCCTGCCGCATCCCAGTCGTTATCCCAAGTCCCACAGCACACCAAGTCCCATGGCACACTGAGTTCTGCGGCACCATGAGTCCCATGGCACTCCAAGTCTCATGACACCCCAAATCCCATGGCACACCGAGTCCTGTGGCACCTCAAGTCCCACAACACCCCAAGTCTCACAAAATCCTGAGCATTATCCCAAGTCCCATAGCACACCAACAGCACCTCAAATCCCACAGCATCCTGTGCCTGCTGCCGTGCTGCTCCACAGGGCAGCCCTCCAGAGGGATGTGTTGCCCAAACCGAGTGGACTGTCCAGGATATAGGAGGATAAGAGGACACTAGGTGCCAGGCAGGGATAATGCAGGTAGCACATGGAGATGGCCCCAGTGGGTCCTCCCCTGCAGTAGGGCTCCGTCCCAGTGTGGCACCTACAACTGCCTCGCTGGGTGCTGAGCCCTGGCTCCACTGTGGCAGCCCAAGAACACCCAGAAGACCAGGACCCCCAGACAGGGGAACCAGAGATCCCGCAGCTGCAGCACAGCAGCCCAAGACCCTGCAGCCCTCAGAGCCCATGGGGGCCTGGGCCCCACAGGCCTGCACCAGCCCAGGACCCCCAGAATCCCAGTACCCTACAGCACCACGAGAGGGGAAAACCCCAAAAGCTAATGCTGGGGGTGACTTTGCTTTGCCAGGAGGAGCCACCAGACCCCCTGTCCTCCCCAGCTGAAGGGTGCTTTTATAGCCAAGCGACAGGACCAAAGGCAAAGCTATAGGGCCATGGACAAAGCTATAGGTCTGCAAGCAGATCTATGGGGCTGGTTGCACCAATGCAGGCATGATCCTGGATCAAGCAGCATGACCAGTGCCCTGGGTCACCGTCCCTGTGCCAGACGCTGCAGGCACAGGCAGGGTTCCAGCTCACGTCCCCCAGCCCAGAGCTCCCCAGCCCCTTCCCACTCCATTGCTCCCCCCGCAGCAGGAAAATCCCAGCCCAGCCTTTGCAGGGAAGCCAGGAGAGGAGGGAGCGTGATGCCGGGGTTCCTGCCAAGGTGCGAGGAAGCAGCTCCTCCTCCTCCTCCTCCTCCTCCTCCTCCTCTTCCACCGAACCTGCTTTCGGCTGGGCTGAGACACTGGATTTCCTGGAGGGAGTGTGCAAGGCGCTGCGCTGACGCAAGGCACGGCCAGGGCCGCGCTCCACCCTGCCCTTACAAAACACCACCAACAGCAGCAATTAGGAAACTGGTGTGGCTGGACGGGCTGCGGAGGGACCACCGGCCAGACCTGCTCCGGGCAGGGAGGTGACCGGACCTGCTGGGAAACATGCCACCAGCTCCTGCCTTCGGCTGCTCCCCAGGCACCGGGGGACAAAACCCCTCCCGTGGTGCAGGCACCTCTGCAGGGCTTGGGGACCCCAGGACCACTGACCTGTGGTGGGGATGCTCACCCCCATGGGGATGCTCACCTCCCATGGGAATGCTTGCCCCACCATGGGGATGCTTGCCCCCATAAGCAGGGATACTGGCTGGCAGTCACACCAGGGGGACCACCCCCCCACGTCCAGCTCCCTCTTCCCATGCCTCTGTGGGGTACCATGCTCCAGTCCAAGGCTTTTAGTGGGTGCTGGAAGGGGGCTGCACCCTTGCAAGGTCCCGCAGTCGTGGCAGGATGGGTGCACACAACAGGCAGGGGAGGATGTTGCCGGGGAAGCCCTTATCTCCCTGCAAGGCCAAGGCTGTGCCAGGGGATGGTGTTCCCACAGGATCACAGTGCTTGGCCCTGGCACCATGTGTGGGGGTGTGACGCAGACCGTTGTGCAGGTCAGGGAGAGCTGCTGAGGGCTGCAGAGCCTGGAAAAGCCACAAGAAGCCTCTTTAACCCCTGCAAAAGCAAAGGGGAGGTTGCACAGGGGAAGGCTGCTTCAGACAGGGTGTTTTCTGCTGGGTGGCGGGAAGGAAATCTTGTGGAGGCAGGGTCTGTGGTCAGAGCGGTCGGTGGGCACCCGCTGGGGCTGGGTGCGGGTGCCGAGCTCAGGAGCAGGGTGCTGCCGGGACCAGCACAACCAGCCACGATAGGGATCAGTGCAGGGGAGAGCAATGGGAGCACGGGGACATCACTGCTGAGGGCTGCAGGGCCACAAGGCTGTCAGCCCCACAAAGCCCCCGGGTATGGGGAGCTCCCTGTCCCCATCTTTGTCCCATGCCACCAAGATGGGGGGAATGGGGTATTCCTCTCCCCCAGTGTGCTCAGCCCCAAAAGCGTTACCCCAGCCACCCCTGACCTCCGTGGCTGGTGGCTGTGTCACCTATCTCTGGGTCCAGCATTGCCCTTTGCGATGCTATTGCCACAGTCCACCAGGGACTCAGGGCATGGCCACCAGCATCTGCCCACGAGGGGGTCAGCAGCACAGAGCGTTCCCTGTGGAGACCATTTTTGAGGGGACAAGAGCAGTACCAAGGTTCCCTCCTTAAGGGGGGCTCCCCCAACCCATGGCAGGGCACTACCAGCACCCAACAGGATGATCACCTGCGGTGCTGGGGACACTGGTGGGACAACAGACCCCAGGTGGGGGGGTCTGGCTGCATCCCAGCTCCATCCCACCTTCCCGTGCAGGAGGCCTGGAGGGATCCAGCCCTTCTCCCTCCCTCCTGCACACAGACCCCACAGCAAAAGGATAAAAGTTCATGGACAAGCCCGGGCAGGCCTGGCACCGCGCAGTGCTCACCTTGCACCTTCACAGCCGCAGCACTGCGAGGCCACCGGCAGCCCTCCCCATCACCATGACCAGTGGCATCCACACCCAGGGGTGAGGGGAAAGAAGGAGCCCCCATCGCCCCTCGTGCTGAGTCTGCAGACCCCCATAGCCCGCTCTGTGAGACCCCAAATGAGCAAACTCTAAAGCTGAGGATCCTGCACACCCCAGCTCCTCCCCAGCCCATGGGGCTCAGCACGAACATTGCTGGGGGGGCTGACAGCAGGCTGCAGGCAGGCAGAGGCCTTTGTTAACGTGCTCCTCGTGTTAGGCAGGGGACCACTGGCTGAGGGCAGTGTTCCTGCTGCTGCCTCTGCCCACACCGTGACACTGGGAACAGGCCCTGGATAAACGCTGCCCTCACGGCCACGGCCACCAGCCTGGAGAGCCCTTCAGAGCAAACCCAGAAACCTCAGGGCTCCCAGGGGACCCCAACAAGACCACGACACAGCAGGGAAGATGCTGCCCTGTCCCCTGCCGACCCCAGCGCCAGGCACGGAGCTCAGCTGAGCACGACCCAACAGCGCTTTGCCTGCAATAGCCAAGTGCTTCTCACAGGAATCCTGGACCCCTTGGCAGCTCGACCAGGGACCCTTTGGGAACACCGTGCCCCAGAGCCTACCACAGTCCCACAGGGAACACAATCCAAGTTGCGTTCAGTCATCCCAGGGACAACCAGCACCCATTGAGCCAGGCGACAGCAGCCAAGCAAGACCCCGCTCGGTGGGGAGGGCAATGGAAGGAAGTTTGTTTACATCGTGCTCCTCTTGCAAACAGCTCTCGGGCTGCAGTGAGGGATCCCCTAGCTTGGGAACGGAAGGGAAGAGCGGCCGCTCTGCCCTGTCCCACCCAGGTTTGCACCTCCCTGCCAGGGACTATCAGCCACCTTCACTCCAAAGGGACCCCAGAGTGCACTGGGGACAGGGCAATGGCAGAGCCCCCCATACACCAGCCTGGCTCCCCGTGAGACAGCTCGAATAATTTCCTCCCCTCTATCGCTTCCTGTCCCTTCCGGCTTGGCGGGCGGCTCAGGAAGCAATCGGAGCGGGGAAACCGCAGGAGGCCACGTGGCAGCATCCCACCAGGGTCCACGGTGCTGCCAGGGCTGCCCCAGGAATGTGCCTCCCAGCTCTGACTGGATCCCCACAGCCAAAGGGTCCCCCAAGCTCCCAGCAAATCCCTAGGCCCTTGCTCGCAGGGATGTGGCTGGTCCTCACCCAGCGGCCCAAGGCTGAGGGATGCTCAGACCCTTCATCCAAAGGGTGAAGAAAGAGGAAACTCAAGTGATTTGGCCCCAAACATTTTGGTAGGAAGGAGGGAGGGGACCAGGCAAACCCTGGGGCACAGCCCAAGATGCTTCCTCCTAACGGCAGAACCATGGGTGTCAAACCAACCCCTCCATATCCTCTTCCTCCAGCCTGGGTAGAGCAGCAGAGCCAGGTTTCGGCTGCTGGAGGACCTGAGCCAGTTTTGCTCAAGCCTCCAGGTTCAAGACCAGAGGGCAGGGGACAGATGGACACCGTAACCCTCCCTGGCCCAATTACGGCCGCCCTGCCCAGCCAGGCCGGGGCGTTTCACCCAGCATAAATAGAAAGCTTTTGCAGCATTAATTGCTCTCTGTGTTATGAAATGTTCTGGATGGAAACAACAGGGTTGGAGTCGCCTGCCGGGCACAGGCCACCACCACTGTGGCCATCCCATGACATCCCCAGCACCGGTGGCCAGTGGCACAGCCAGTGCCAGGCACTGGCACCCACTGGGGACCGCTGAATTCTCTTTGGTCCCGCATCAAAATACACCCAACCTGGGATGTCTCATACTGAACATCCCCTGTAGATGAGCTCAGGGTGGCTACTGTGTCCCATATCCCAAGGGGCTCCTGGCACTGCTTGTCCAGAGCGTCTCTGGGAGCAGGGAAGCCCTAAGGGCCAGCAGTAGTTTGGTGTCCCCTCATGCAGGTGGGCCAGTTGTCCCGGATAACCTTCCAGCCCTCAGACCTACTCCTGGGTGGAGAAATGCCTGCATGGAGGAGTTTCAGGTGCTGCTGACCCTATTTAATGCCATTGCAGCAAGGACAGGGAAAGCGTCTTCCTGGGGATGCCGGCTGGCAGGCGAGGATGAGGAGGATGAGGAGGAGGATGAGGAAGGCTGCAATGCATTTCACACCCACCCCCGGCTGCCTCCACCCCTGCGAAACCCAACCCTGCCCCGGGAGCAGCTGCCCGAGCTGCAGCACCACTGCGCTCAGCACCGGGAGGGAGAGGAACACAGAGGGGCTGGGGCGCAAACACCGGTCCCCCCCAGCACCGGAGACACAAGGTTTTGGGGGCTCAGGCACAGAGATGCTCCGGTCTGGGACCCCACGTGACACAGCAGTGCCACCCCTGCGAAGGGGACACACTTCCCTGCCCCACCATGATGAGCATGAAGCTCAGAGTCCGCGTTTAACACAGGAGATGGTCCAACTGCTTGAAAGGAGGCTGTAGTAAGGGAGGGGGCTGGGCTCTGCTCCCAAGGAACAAGGGATGGGACAACAGGAAACGGCCTCAAGCTGCACCAGGGCAGGTTTAGATGGAGCTGAGGAACAATTCCTGCCCCAGAGGGTGCTCAGGCATTGGAACAGGCTGCCCAGGGCAGGGCTGCAGTCACCGTCCCTGCAAGTGTTCACACAGCGTGGAGACGAGGCCTCAGTGCCATGGGTTAGGGGTGGCCTGGGCAGTGCTGGGGTAAGGGTTGGACTGGATGAGCTGAAAGGGCTTTCCCAGCCTGGTTGATTCTGTGATTACAGCTGCCCAAACTGCATCGGTGATTTATTCCCAAAAAGGGATATTTCTGGGGTAGCGCCACTCTACCACGCGCCCTCATGCACGCCGGGTGCCCGTGGCAGAGCATCGCCTTCTCCCAGCACCTCTCACCACTTCCCAAGCTGAGAGCTGGAATCGGGCACAGCGACTCCCGCTCCCGCAGATTGAAAAATTGCTCTGGAATCCTCGGGGAGGAAAGTTGCTAAAAATACATGAGGGCAGGATTCTTGGTAAAAGAAGGAAGGATCTCTGGCAAGAAGCGTGGCCCAAGAGTGCCGGGGAGCACCCAGACATCGGAGCCAGACCCTGACCCTCTGCTCCTTGATGCCGCCTGGACAAGGCTGCAAGTGAGGTCCATGGGAGAGCCAGAACCCAAACTCGTGCCACCAGTGAGTATGGGCTCACTGAGCCAGCACCGTGGCCAACTCACCCAACCAAGAGTGCGGGTAAGAAGCCGGGCAGCGAAAAAGCAGGATCCTACAGCTCCTACCCCAGACCTTTGCTCCCGGTCTACAAAGCACCCGGATCTTCCTGCTAATAAAAACCCGACGCTTGCCTGGGTCGGGGGCTCGCGTGCCTTCGTGCGGGTGTGCTTTGTCCTAAACCCGAATTGCCTAAGCTTGGAAGGGGGGGGGGGGAAGGCAGGAGCTGGCTGCCTCTGGGGGAAGGGCGGGCGGCGAGGAGCTGGCATGGGGATCGCAGCCCATCCTCCACGCACGCCGCGTCTGTAAACTTTGAACATCTTCCGGAGAGAAGTTAGTGGCTATTGTGAACAGCTGGATCTAATTGTGCGAGCAGCGAGGAGGAGACAGTCGTGGGGGGAAAATAATAAGGCTTGGCGCTCCCAGGCAAGGATCCCTGAGCCCGGCCAGCCCGCCTGCCTCCAACCCACCAGCAGGGAAACTGAGGCACGGAGCGGCGCGAGGCTCAGCATCTCCCTGGGTAATGCAAACCTGGCGTGGAGGCATTGCCCTGTGTGTGCCCCATTGCCCCGCGGCTGCTCCCAGCCAATGCAGGGTCACCCCGAACCCCACAGCAGCGTCTTCAGACCCTGGTGCTCGCTCCCGCTGCTCTGGGCACCGCACACATCCCTCCCTCCAGCCGGCTGCTTCCCGCAAGGCTCTGCCCACCACCTAAAATTAGCTCCAGCTCGGCCGGCCCATCCCCGGCCACCCCCCGCAGAAGGAGCTCTGGAGCACACGCTGGGTCCGTCTGATCCCCCCCGGCAGCGAGGGGGAAGGGGATAAACCAGCCTCCTCCATTGCTTGCATCTTGCAAGCCACCTGCGAGCGAGAGATTCCTGGGTTATTTCTTACAGGGTGAAACGCAGCCCTGAAGTCACCTTCTGGCTTGTAAAAGGATGGATGAGGGTGAGATGTGGGCTGGCTTTAGCCAATGGAGACCTGGCACATCTCATGACACAGCCCTGGAAGGCACTGGGCATGCTGGGTTTTGGTGCTGCTGCTGTCTCGTGGCAACAAACGGGATGCTGGGGACATGAGAGCATTATATCCATTTGGGACCAGATGAGGGGACACACTCCAATGGGATCTGCATCACCAGGATAGATGTTCTTCAACAACTGGACACTCATGTTTCTATGGACCCCATCAGCTC
This sequence comes from Pezoporus wallicus, assembly GCF_028554395.1. NCBI lineage: Eukaryota > Metazoa > Chordata > Aves > Psittaciformes > Psittacidae > Pezoporus > Pezoporus wallicus. The sequence goes on along the minus strand of NW_026635152.1, from coordinate 379,929 downwards.
TGCCAAAGCAGAGCCCTATACGAACATCATCCCCAGCTGCCACCCCAAGCATGAGACCGTGGGGTTCACAGCTTGTCACCTCCAAACTTCTCAGCCACATGTGCTCACCACAAACCCTTCAACAACCTGCATGGGGACCCCAAAACAGTGCCCAGTGCCATGATCCACCTACTCCCCAGCACCACGGGTAGGCGAGTGGCCATCCAGCACCACAAGGAGGTTCTGCTGGGCCCCTCACTCTCATTGCACCAAGCGGGGAAAACCAGAGCACCGGGAGTTGCAGCAGCATGTCCAGACCTGCAGCAGGATGCGGCCGCGCGTTATCGCAGAGGGGGGGTGGCTGCCCCTGCCACGTGCCCGCTGCAGGCTGGCACGGGGACGGCCCCACTGCTCACCCCATCATTACCTCCCTCCCTTCCTCCCTCCAAAAAAACATTTCATAAGCCTCCACGTGACGGTGGCAATAGCGAACGCCCGCCCATGCGCGCCGGGAGCCTGCCCCAGCTGCAACACGCAGGTGCCTGGGCACCAACCCCAGGTTACACCTCGGACACGCGGATGAGGAGCTCAGAGCATGGCCTGGCCACCCAGCAAATCCCCTAGGGATGGGAGCTCCTGAAATAAAAGCTATTTGGTTATATCGCATCCAAAGCAGTGGATGTAACACCTCGCAGCCCCGCCAGCCCCTTGCAATTGCTATCTAGAATTTAGTAAGAGGTAAGCACCTAGAGATAGGACACTTTTTGGACAGCATCCGTCCCATTCGGTGATGGGATCCTGACCCCACAAAGAGCCCTGGGATGGCTCTTGCCATGCAAATCTTGGCAGCACCCTTCATTAGGGCTTTGGAGCCCATTCTGCTCTTCCATTCTCTGCTTCCATGGACAGAAGAGGTACTAAAGCAGGAAAACACACTATTTTCCTGCAAACAGCCCAAAATTGCCCATGCCCCCAGTTTCCAGCTGAGCTCACCTGCCACCGGCCTCGTGCTCACTGCTTTTGACAGGAGCCATGCAGTTACTCGCTATTTAATACATTAATTACAGCTGATTGGCAGTGCCACCCCCTCCTCCCAGAGCCAACTTGCTCCACACCACCAGGAAAGACTCCTTCCCTCAGCACAATGCCAGGGCCACCGGGATTCACCTCCCGACCATCTCTGGTGGTGGCAAGACGGGGATTAAATGGCAATTACAGGGAGATGCTGTTTCTGGTCTCATGGTAGATAGTGATGTCCCATGTATGTCATGGGAAATGGATGCAAGTCCCTCTTACTGATGCACGTGGGGGCTGAAGGCGGTTTTGCTTTGCAGGAAGGTGATGGTAGAGGTGAGATGGCTGCTGGAAGGTTCATCTCTGCACCACTTTGCTCCCCAAAATGCCCTGGTTGAAGGATCCCCCTGCTCCAAGCTGAGCCCTGACACTGCAGGCGCCCCGGTGGGGACGAGGGTCCTTGCAATACCCAGTGCCACTCACAGAAGGCAGCTGGAGCCCGCTGTGGAGCTCGCTGCTTTCAAAGGGTTATTTTTGTTAGAAAAGCCAGTGCGGTGCCAGCCCCGGCAGGGATCTGGGTGCCCAGCATTTCCTGGGGACCGAAACATCCCCCCGTGTCACTCACCTGGGAGGGGGTGACTGCTCACCCCACACTCATCCACAACCCCTTCCCATGGGAACGCCAGCCCCACAAACCCAAACAACGAAATCCAGGGCCTTCTCTCAAGGGGGCACTTGTGCCCATCCTCTCCAGTGGGGAAGTGCCGGGAATGTCACTCAGACAGCGCCACGGTGACAGTCACTTTTCCCACAAGCAGGGTCCCAGCCCCACCACCCCACACCCATTTCTCCCCCAGTTTTGCTGTTGGGTGACCCTGGCGAGCCCTCGCTCCACATCCACTTTGGGGATCCTCTTCTCTCATCCCAAAGTGAAACAACCCACCCCAAAAGTGGGTGCAGGGAAGAGCTTTGGTGCCATGAAGGCCCCCAGAGCCGGTGGGTGGAGGGGAGGGGATCACCAGCCTGGCAGCCCCCCAGTTCTCTACCCATCACCACAAGCAGCCCAAAACCGGGTAGGGGGGTGGCAGCCCCACTGGCAGGGCCCCCCGGGACAGTGCCAAAGCCCTGACTCACAGCACGCACGTACCCGTGCCGGGTAAAGCGATAGGAGGGGACAGAGGACGCCGGAGCCCAAAATACCCCAGCGTGCCTGACACCGGAGATTATCGCTTTGCCGTGGGACGGTCGCCTGCCCTGGCTCCCCACAAAGCATCAAAAACCCCCAGATCTCTGCCCTCACCTCTCCCCGTGCCAACCACCCAACGGCAATGGCAGGCTGCAGGGTGCCCACTGCCCTGGCAGGGCCTCCACTACCATTTCCAGATGGTTTCTCCCCAAAATACAGGTGTTTTTCTCACCCAAGTACAGACCTGAGCAGTTTCGGGGAGTGGAGACGGGTGGCACTGCGAGGGCTTGGCCTTATTTTCCTTCCAAAGGGGTTAAGGAAGAAAAAACACACTCCAACCCCAACAAGGAGGGTGTAAAAATAAAATAATAATAATAATAATAAAGATGACACACGGCTGAAAATTATACACCTAATTGCTGCCTCGTTAGCAATGCGCCCCTATGACGAGGCACAAAGTGTTTAGCATACAGTCAGTGTATGGTCATCCCCTACATGCGTGTGACACACATGTAACGTGACATGCGTGTAGCCCCCACCCCCCGCCCGGCTCAGCCCCCCAGTCCCGTGCTGTTTCCCGGGGGGAGGGGGGTGCAGCCGGGCCGTTTATCTCTTTCTATAACGCCTGGCGCCTGCTCCCGACGTACGGGCTATACCGTACACAAGGCCTCTTTGTAACCCCGTAGGTCCCTACAGGGGAACAGCCGGAGCGGGGAAGCAGCGCAGAACAGCCCCGACGGGGCGGGACCCTGGGGACCCAACGGGGGGGGGGTTGGGGACACCTTGGGGACACCGCGGCTGTGCCCCACACAAACACCCCCGTCGGGGGGGAGCCCCAAAGGGACGGGCGGGGCTGCCGGGTGCTGGGGGGGCGAGGGCTGGGGCGACCCCGCCGCCTCCCCAGCACCCGGCGGGGCTCGGTGCAGCCGGAGGGCCGGGAGGAAGGAGGCGCCGGAGGAGGAGGAGAAGGAGGAAGGGGGGTTGGGAGTCTCTTCCCGGCGAGCGCTTACCTGCTCCGTGCTCCGGAGGGGCTGGGCCGGCCGCGGGTGCCGGGACCGGGACCGGGGCCGGGCCGGGACCGGGCCGGGGCCGGGCCGGGGAGGGCGGCAGGAATGCGGGGAGCACGGCGGGCTCCCGGGTCCGCGCACGGAGCCAGGCGCAGGGACGGGAAAGTTTATGCAAGGGAGGAGCAGAAAGTTGGGAGTCAATCAGGAGGCGGCGGGGCCGGGCCTTCCTCCTCCTCCTCCTCCTGCTGACCTCCTCCTCCTCCCACCGGTCCTCCCGCCCTCCCTCCCGCTCTCACCCCCGGGGCAGCGGCTGCGAGCTCCGCGGCTTCCCCTCCGCCGGGACGTTTTTAGGGAAAGGGCAGCCCCGGAGCCCGGCTCGTCCCGCGCCCTGGCAGCGCCCTCTAGGAGCCTTCCTCACCCTCCTCCTCTTCCTCCCTCCTCCAGCCCACAGCCCCGAGATGCAGCCCAGGGCCGGCGCTGCTGTCCCGCCCCGTCGCCAGCCTGCCAGGGTCTTCCGCGTACATCTTCATCCCGCTCCACTCATCCTCACCCACCTCCCTACGCTCACCTTCTCCCCTTCCACACATCATCCTTGTCCTCTGCATGCCCTCGCGCCGTGCCGCACACCTTCATCCCCCTCCTCATCGCCATCCTCACACTCTCACACCCCACCGAACGCCTTCATCCCCCTCCTCACCCCTCTCCAAACACCTTCATGCCCCTCTTATCCCCCCCATACACACCCTCAGCCCCTCATACCCATCTCTCCCAGACACCCACCCTACCCTGAGATACCCAGGATGGGGCTCTCAGCCCACGCCACTGCGATTTCCCAGGGGAACCCAGCCAGGAGCCAGCCGATGGGTGGTAACGTGCTAAGCCACAGCCGCTGATCGCATGCAAATCCCTGGCCATGACCCAGCCCGACTGTCGGGAATTGCGGCCCCGGGTACGGGCAACACGTGACAAAACCCTGGCCTCAGTGGCCATGGGGTCCAGCACGCTCCGTGGTACCCAAAAGCCCCCAAGGTAAATCAGGGAGAGCGTTCCTCCCTGCGCCCTGCTTGGAGAGGGGATGCTCTTTGCACCCCATCCCTTCTCAAAACATGTTTTTCTAATCTTCGTGACAAGCTCGGTTGCATTGAAGCATTTTGGGACAAGACAAGCCAACGCTTCAGCCTGTAAAGCGGCGGTCTCCAAAGCATCCAGCGCATTCAGCAATCGTGTGTGATTAATAAAGCCATATCGCATTCTTCCACCCTTGGCCTGGTGCTAAGTTGTAAGAAATCTGGCTCCAAAACTGCAACAAAATGGTTGCTATTCTCCAAGGGCCGCTCAGATCCCTCGTTACTCATCCCTTACTTGGGCAAAAATGACATTGACTGCTCCTGGAGATGACAGCCTTAATTGAGTTCAATAGGAGTTTAGGCTGAGTAAGGCATGAGCAAACAAGCGTGCATTAGCCCATGAATAAAAGCCTGATCTGCAAACGTTTAGGAACACATGGAACTCCATGCAGGGGAGTACCAAGGGGGTCACCGCTGTGCCAGGCCTGGTTCAGCTCCGGCTTCAGCTTGGCTACAGAATCCAACCCAACTGCTGGCACCACTGGGATGAGCTGGTTCTGGATTGCAATGATCCGAGCCTGCTTTGGTGGTTTGTTTCAGTCCTGTCTCTTTATTTGTATTTCTTTTCCTCCTTCAGAAGTCCATAATCCCTGTTTCTGCTTTTCTTCGTCCACTGGTGGGAACAGCAACTTCCTTTCCCAAATTATAATATAAAAGAGCTGCAAGCAGCAACGCCATAAATAATATTTTCTTATGGCCAGAACATCCAAGTCTAGGCAAGACACCAAGAACAGCTACAACATTGTAAAACTCCAACACTTCTGCAGAATGGATTCACTAATTAAAAAATGATTCCTTTCTAAAGCACTTGGAAAACATTGGCTTTCCCAGTACTGCCTGACGCTTGCTGTGGCAAGCGAGAGCCCATCCTGCAAACCCACAGCCCACGAGTCTGCCTTTCCCTCTCAAAAATGTCCCCAAAATAAATACACAGAGAGGGCAAGGGAGAGACAAACACCTCGTCCCCATCACTTCTTTAGTTCATTAATGTATCACCACTTCAAAGCATGGAGCAAGAGCCCCCAAAGCTGAGGCAGCGCTCTCCGCTGGGCACGGCCCTCTCTGGGAACCCACCCGACAGCTCTAGCCCTTCCATTGCTTGGTAAGAAGTTATCCCACATGGCCTTCGCTCCTGGACCTGCTGGGACGGATCCAGCCCCTTCCCTCCACAGGCGGCATCCAGCCCCTGTGGCATCCAGCCCCATCCATGGGGCATTTGGCCTTTTGAAGCCCTGCAGAAATACCCCACATCCCCCCTGAGAGTGAGTCAGTGCTCAGTGCTGGGCACATGGGGTCTGGGGCAGAGGAGAAGCAAAGAAGAGCCCCCCATTTCCATCCTCCTGCTCAGCTCTGGACCAGCGTGCTTCCACCCACTGGAGCGGGATGGGGATGCAGCACCCAGCGCCTGCAAGAGCCACCAGCATCACAGTGACGTTGGTCCTGGCTCAGCATCAGGCTGGAACCTCCTTTATTTTTTTCCTCCCCTTTGCCTTATAGCCATCTTTGCAAAAACTAAAGCACATTTCCCAGGAGATTCCCTTGAGGAGCTGCCAGCAGTCGCCACTGGCCATCGGCCATGCCTGTGCCTGTGCGCGCTTCATGGGGTTAAATCTATCCTTGCACTGTCGACCACCTGAAATGAAGCTTCAGAAGCCACAAAGCCTTCCTGGTGTAGGGAACGCATCATCCCTGGGGCAAGAGGAAACCCTTTCTCCAAGGAAGATGGGCACGTTGGGCTCAAACGCTGTTGATAAGGCTCCCTCTTTCTCTTTTCCTTTTTTTCCTGATCTTTTCTTGCAGCAAGCATTCCTTTCACACCCACGCACCCCCCGGCATTCCCAACCATTGGTCTGCCGGCGCATCCGTCACACTTTCCGTCGGCCAAAGTAGATACACATTTCAACTGCTTCCATTCCTGTCTCCTCTGGTGTTAACAGCCAGCGCAAACAAAGAGCCCGAGCATCCATCGCCCTACTGAATTGTTTGCATTTGTTCCTTTGGCTGCAGTTGGTTTGGGTTAGAGGGTTTATATAAGTGATTTGGGGTTCTGGGATGGGGTGGCATGGCATTGGTCACCCATGGCAGAGGGTTTCACTCTGCTTGGGCTGCAGGCTGGGAACGCCAAGGGGTTTGCAAGCAATAATAGGCAACACAAAAGCTTTTTGGGTGAGGGGAGGGAGAAACTCCCCAGGGAGCAGCTGGGGTATCAGCAGCTCATGCTCCAGTGAGAGCCTGGGGAGCCCTAACTACTTTTTCTTACCCCACTTTGGCTTTTCTGCTTCCATCAGAGAGGACAGGGACAAGTGTTAGGCTCAACTGTTAGCCAAGCTGCTCCCAATTCCAAACAGATGTTGGGATCACAGCTGGATCTGTGGACAGAAAGCTCTTGCTTTCCCCACATTTGGTGCTCATACCTAGCCAGGGGATGCTGGTCCCAAACCGCTGATTCTCCCTTTAGCTTACAAGAAGGTCTCTGATCTCACCACAAGGATAAGGAACGATGTCCCACGCAGTCCCTTTGTCCCTGAGCTGTCTGCCTTCATCTGCCCCACCACAAATGTATGCAGATGAATCACGGAGCCCACATTCATGCAGATGGTGGGAAAACCTTGGCTCCACCCATTAAGCCACTCTGGCAGATGCTCTCCAGAGGTCTCTCTGCAGCTCACGGTCCTGCAATCACTGTGAGAGACAGTTTCAGGCCACAGCATCATTGTGACACTGCGCAGCAACGATGAGCATCCCTCTTGCACAACCACATCTGCCTCATCCATCTCCTGCTCCTCAGCCTTTCTGTCCCAGCTACCTCTCACAGTATTAACTTGGGAGGCTTAGATCACCCACAGAATGGGGAAAAAACTGTGTGTGTCCTGGGAAGGGGACCCCAAACTGTATCAGGCCACCCTGTGGTCAGTGTATGAGCTGAACTGGTGAGAGTACTATTAGGGGGTCAAGGACAGCGTGGGGCACCTTGGCATGTCCCATTGCTTCTCACACTGAATTAATCAAATTTGGGACTGTCCATGCAGCCAAATCCTCACCCCACAAAGGTGCATTAGTGCTGGAAATGGGGCACAGGCTGCCTTGCTCCCCCCAACCTGCCCTCTCCATCACCTCTCCTTCCCAATGACTCCCCCCAGACCCCTGTAACATCCATGGGTCTATGTCCTGAGGTGGCATCTCCCGTCTGCACCTCCCCATGAGCAGGAAGAACCTATGGGGTGTGCAGGGCTCCAGATCACCACCAGCCCAGGAGGGTCTGGAGGGATGGGGGGACACGGGGAGCCTGGCTGGGTGCTGAGTGTGACTCAGCACCGCACCACACCTGGTGAGTCACCCACCAGCACTTCCTGGTGCACCCAGAGTTTTCCCTTCCAGGTCCCTCCTGGCAGCATTGCCCCTGCCCAGCCCCGTGCTGGTGATGCCAGCTCTGCCTCACGTGGCTGCCGGTGCCTCCCCTTGGCACGTGCCCACGCGGTGCCAGGGCTCTGGGTGCCAAGCTGCTCCTTAGGGACCCAAATTCCCAAAGGTTTCCAGGTAGTGGAATTAGACCCAGTGCATGGAGAGCCCTGGGTGTGCAAACACATCACGGGCACTGCATGGCTGCTTGCACCAGGGAAAGATAGGGCAAAAAAGGTTGGACTTGATCTTAAAGGTCTTTTCCAACCTAATTGATTCTATGATTCCATGAATAAAGCGGTTTGGTGCTCAGTGGCTGGGGGGGTGGGGTGGGGGGTGTCTGTGCACACTCATAGGCAGATGAGGAAACACAGAGACCACCAACCCCCCCCTCTCTGAGAGACCAAGCTACAAAATGCAAACCAGAATCTAAAACGGTCAAAAATAAAAAAAGGGGGATGAGTTTCCAGGATCTAAGTCCAAGAAATGTCTCAAAGGGATGAGATTGGGATCACAGTCAGCCTCATCTGCTAAATATACCCTGAGCTTGACTCTGCCATCTGGCCCCAGTTTGCCTGGATAAGTGTCCCACTGTGCTCTGCAGGCGTCGTGCACCTCCAACCACCACAGGAGCAGCTGTAACCATGAGCATTCACCATGAAGAAGGTGGAAATGGAGGAAGTGGAGCAGGACAAGGACACAGGAGCATCCACTGGGCACCAGCACGTGGTCCCTGTGCAGGTGCTACTCACAGGCCAGCTTCCCGTCGAAGCTGGAGAGAGCTATGGCAAAGGCCTGCACGGCACAGAGGGGGTAGTTGTAGTCCATGGTGAAAGCATCATCCGCCACGCGCCCAAACTGCATCACGATGTAGTCAGCTGTGGAAGAGAAAGTGAGAGGCTGGGCACCCATCCCACCCTTCCATAGAGCCATGGAATCAACTGGGTTGGAAAAGCCCTTTCAGCTCATCCAGTCCGACCCCAGCACTGCCCAGGCCACCCCTAACCCATGGCACTGAGGCCTCGTCTCCACGCTGTGTGAACACTTGCAGGGACGGTGACTGCAGCCCTGCCCTGGGCAGCCTGTTCCAATGCCTGAGCACCCTCTGGGGCAGGAATTGTTCCTCAGCTCCATCTAAACCTGCCCTGGGGCAGCTTGAGGCCCTTTCCTCTTTCCAATGGTGACATCCCAAAGAACCTGCTGCCCCCCCAGTACCGCAGTGCGTATTACCAAAAAGCATCATTTCCCCACTGCACGAACCACAGCACCCTTCAGTCCCCCCGCAGGGGCAGGGACCCCCCCGGCAGGGGACAGGGACCCCCCCGTGGGACCGCTGGGACCGGAGGGCGGGTGACAGGAAATCTGTATAAATAACCAGGGGCCCTCGAGGGGCTGTTTCTGTCCCGTAACCCAACACCCGAGCCCGAGGGCTTCTGACTGCGCCCGACAGGTGACGACGGCCGGCGCAGAGCCGCTGCCACCCCAAGGGACTGTCCCCAGGGCGCGTCGCACCCCGAGGTGACCCGCGGGCAGCGTGGGGTGCGTATGGGGGGGATGCCCTGGGGCAGCCTGGGCTAAGGGGGGGCTGTCAACGTCCTGGAGGTGCTCGGCACCCCGCGGGGTTTGTCACTGCCCTAATCTGCCTGGCAACAGATGACGCTCGCTCCCTCTGCCTGCACACGGTGCCTCAGGCCCTGCGTGGCTTCACCCCGGCACCCCAAAAGCAGCCACACGTGGGAAAATTAAACCTCAGCAAAACCAGGGGGTGCTGGGGCCGGCTGAAGGTGGTGCTCCCCCATCACCCCCCTTCCAATCCCAGCTTACGGTCACTGCTGTGCACGATCTGGAAGTTCTTCACGGAGGCGTGAGTGACCCGGCCGTGGAAGTTGAGGACGTAGGACTGTGTCTCATCATTCCACACCGGCGCCTTGTTGTGCAGCTCAATCACGTTGTCCATGTTTTTGTTCTGCCATCGCATCAGGAGACCATCGTTATCCTGGGGAGGGTGAGAGTGGGGAGCAGAGTTGGGGTGACTGTATCCAGAGCCCTGCTACCCTCCATGGGGTGCCCAGAGGATGCTCTGCAGCAGTATCCAGCTGGGAGCTGGGATCCAGCATGGAGAAAACAATACAGCTACCACATTTCCCACCTCCCAGGGAGGTGCTTTGAATCTCAGGGACACCTGAAATCTTTTCCATACCCTAAAATGGGCAAAATCCAAGGTGATCCCCAGCACATCCAGGCCCCAAGCAGTTCCTCCCCAACTTACATTTCGGGGCCGGATGGGCACCCTCTCGTTGTCAGAGTTCATCCCAGGGATGATGACCGTCATCTTCCGGGGGCCTTTGAACCCTAAAACATTGGTCTCCTGCAAAGGAAACCCCATCCCTAAAACCAGCAACCACTGCAGGCTGCAGCCTCTTGCGGGCAGCTGTAGGAGGGCTCAGGAATGGATCCAGCCCCATCCCACATCCCCGCCACCCCCTGGCAGCAGCCCAGTGAAGGGGTGCAGGTCAGGGACCCCCTTGCCCCTGCCCAGGACGTCCCAGGGGCTCCTTACATAGACCACAGCTGAGAGTTCCTGCCGCACGTTGGACCAGTCAGCGTTGGCCCTGTCGGGGTTCGCGCCGTTGTCGAACACTGTGAACTTCGTACCCATCAGGTTGGATCTGCAGTGAGGACAGGAGATGGCCGCAGCCGGTGCCACCAAGTCCCCTCTATGCCCCCAGCCCAGCTTTGCTCCAGCTGTAACACCCATGGCCAGTGCCATCCTTCCCATCCTTTAGCTGTTTGCTTGGGTTCAGGGCACCCCTGAATCGGGGTGTTAGAGGGTGCTGCCACCTCGGGGGCTCCCCTGCAATTGCTGTGCGGCTGCCAGCGGTGCAGCACGCTGGGACTTGCCGGGCACTGTTTCCAGCCATAACCTGTCTGCCTGGAGGAACCAGACAAGCTGGTTTTCCCCTCCCGGCCCCCCCGACACTCTTCAGGTTGGACCCAGCAACAGGGAACACTGAATTTAGCCTCCTGCTTGACCCAGCCATCGCCTGGGACAGCCAGCAACCCATGTAGCAATGGGGTGCCATCGCCAGCCCTACCTGAGCTTCCCAATGAAGTTCTCTCCTCCCCGTGACAGGTCGGTGGGATCGATGGAGATGAGGTAGTTGGAAGTTTTGCTTTTCTTCCGCTTCCTCCCGGCAAGGAGGAATACCTGCCAGGACAGGGGAACTTTGTGGGAACTGGGCATTATCACGGCCATCACCACCACTGTCCCCAGCTTGCCGTGCCCTCTGCACAAGGCTTAGCCCAACAGGTCACTGTCACAAGCTTGGGGAAGTCATGGACTGGAGATGATCCCCACAATACAGGCTGGGCCAGGAGGGTCTGAGCCCAGCCTGGCACCAGCATGGCTCTCCAGCCAACGTTTGCTCATCATCCCGGGTACCCTGTGAAATAGGCACTTCCCAGGAGGAATTGCAGGGGAAGGGAACAGCCCCATCCGGGACCCACCACCACAGTGGGATAGAACCCCAGACTGGTTTGGGTTTGGAAAGGATCTTAAAGCTCCTCCAGCCCCAACCCCTGCCACAGGCAGGGACCCCTTCCATAGAGCAGCTTGCTCCAAGCCCCTGTGTCCAACCTGCCCTTGAACACTGCCAGGGATGGAACAGCCACAGCTTCTCTGGGCACCCTGTGCCAGCGCCTCAGCACCCTCACAGGGAAGAGCTTCTGCCTTAGATCCAACCTGAACTTGCCCTGTTTCAGTTTGAACCCATCACCCCTTGTCCTATCACTGCAGTCCCTGATGAAGAGTCCCTCTCCAGCATCCTTGGAGCCCACTTCAGACACTGGAAGCTGCTCTGAGGTCTCCATGCAGCTTCTCTTCTCCAGGCTGAACAGCCCCAATGTTCTCAGCCTGTCTTTGTATCGGAGGTGCTCCAGCCCCTGAGCATCCTCGTGTCCTCCTCTGGACTGGAGAGGTGCCTCTGGGATGCAGGTGAGCATTTCCCCAAAAGCCTGAGGGTGCTCCTGCATGGATGCAGAGTCCCAGGGGTAGCCCCACATCCCAACCCCAACTCACCTTCTTGTCATTATCCAAGTGAAGGTAATAGGTGGGGTAAAGCCCCCGGTCCATCCCCTTCTTGTCCCGTGTCACCCGGCACTTGATGGTCACCCCCTGTGCCGCCGGCCGCAGCACAAACTCCTCCAGGTTGTCCACCTCAATAACAGGCGATGGGGCTCTCTCCTCCTTGGGCTGCAGCACAAGAGGGGATGGTGGCCCCACAGCCAAACCTGTGCCCTGCTCCTTCCCCAGCTCGTTGCTCCCCACCTCCCCTGGACTGTAGTGCTGCAGCTTCAGAGATGATGCTCCAGCTCCCCAACCCACCCTGGGGGGGAAGAGCTGCCACCTCCCACGGCTCTAAGGGTTTTCTTTGTACCTTCTTTGATTTCTTCCCTTTCCCCTTCTTGTTGGAGTTTTTCTGTGGGGTCTCCAGGGTCTCGTCCTCACTCTCAGCTGCTCTGGGAGGAGCTGCAGGCAGGGCATGGAGGGAAGAGCCTGATTCTGCTGAACCCCAAACCTGAACTCTGTGTAGACCCACAGCCATTGATCATAACCCCCTCTCCATGGCCAGGCTCACCCACACTCCTGCAGCACCCACCGCCCTCCACCACATCACCAGTGCTGGGCTCCCACCTTTCTTTTTGGCTTTCTTCTCCTTAGGGGGGTCCCCGCCGGTCTGGAAGAGGGATGCTGGGTTTTTCTTCTTTCCCGACCTGATGGGTTTGGTGCTGGAATCGGAATCATCCTCTTCATCACTGCTGGTGGCGGCTGGAGGGGATATGGAAGACATTGTCATGCAGCACTGGGTACTATCAGCTCAGGGTGATGCTATGGGGCAGCAGCACTGGTTGCTACCCCTTATCCCTGCTCTCCCTGTACCTTTCTTCTTGTTTTTCTTCTCCTTCTTCTCCCCATTCACCTGGAACATGGACATCGGCTCCTTCTTGGTGCTTTTAGCAGATTTGGCTTTGCTGTCAGGGTCACCCTTGTCGCCTGGTGCGATGGAGGAGCTGATGAGTGGCCAGACAGGGGACAGGTACAGGCAGTGATGGGCACAGGGAAGTGGCAGGAAGGGTTGAGCTCAGGGGAGATTTGGGGAGGGGGCAATTGCCCCACAGATACCTGAGCAATGGTGATGGAATGCTACGGACCTCTCATCCCACTAAGGACAGATTCAAGTGGCAACGAAACCAAGCTCAAGCCATCCCTGTCCCCTGAGTACTTACCCTTTGGCTTCAGCTTTTTCTCCCGGCTCTCACCCGAGGGGGACTCTTTAGGTAGTTTCTTCTTGAGCTTTTTTGGTGGATCTTTACTTTCCACCTCCTCTTCCTCCTCCTCATCCTCCGAGTCCTCAGCTGGCTCTGCCCAGAGGTGACACCAAGGCATCAGCAATGCGATGGCCTCCTGCATCGGGCCATCACGGTTTGCGAGCAGGGAACCTCCCGCGGCACCCATCCCACCATGGCCATGGTGCTGGGGCCGTGGGTACCAGGCCAGCCGCGGCTGGTGGCCAGTGGCACATGGGACGTGTCCGGGGCCGGACACAGCAGGCGAAGGCACACTGCCACCTCCTGGCTGCAGAGCGGGGGAACGAGCCCCAGCTTTTTGTCCCGGAAAGATGTCCCGGGAGCGTGTCCCAACCCAATCCTGGCTCCCCAGCCAGCACTATGCACACAGCTCCCCTGCCACATCCCCCTTCTTCCTAGATCCACAGCTGGGGTTTGGTCCAAAAGCCCCTCAGACGCATGCAGAGTCCCTGCACTGGTGGCACCAGTGGGACATGGCATCCCTGCCATCGATGGCACCACTGGGACATGGTAGATGGGGATATAGGATGCCATGAGTGGGTGCCTGCAGAGGGGTGGGTGCTAACCCCCACCTTGCTGCTTCTTGGGGCCTTTGACCACACGTGAGCGGGGGGCTGGGCTCTCCTTTTTCCTCCGAGGCTCCTTGGTGAATTTAGGGTCCTTGTTGTTCTCCTCCTCCCCCTTCTCCTCCTTCTTCTTCCTCAGCTTCTTCACCCCTGTGTATTTCAAGAGATGCCTGTGATAGAGATGCCCCTGTTTGCGGGTGCAGGATGGGGGGACACGCTGGTGTCCCCCCATTTCCATGGGAGCTGGGGAGTCCGCGTTTACCCTGTGCCAGGGCTCGGGGCTCCTCCGTAGCCCCCCCCTCGCCTGGCTTCTTCACCCGAAGCCGCCGGGGCTTTGCCTCGGGCTCTGGAGCAGGCTCCTGCCGCTTCTTCTTCAGCTTCTGCCCCTGCGGGTGGTGCTGCAGAGACAGTGCCTGCCTTAAACCTCTTTTTCCTTGGCAAGGCAAACCCCGATCATACAGCACCAGCTCCCTTTCCGAAATACAGCCAGGCTTTTCGCACATGGGAGCAGGGACCCCAGGGACACACTCACACCTTAAAACGAGAGACTTACCATGGGGCAGCCCCACCGAGAAGGCAGAGGGAGGAAAACAAAAAGGGCTGTTAGCAGCCAGCCAGCCGCATGTCAGCCCCGGGGCCAAGGGACATGATGCTGGCACTGCCCCAGCACCATGGACCACACCAGCAGAGAGGGACAAGCTACACTGTGCCACAGGGACCTTGGCCTAGAGCCACCCCAAGCACCCATGGGCATCCCAGGGGACCTGAGCTGGGACAGGGGACATGAGGACAGCAACAGCCTGACTCCACATCCCCATCTCCTCTTGGTCCCATAAAAGGCTCCCAACAAAGACAAGGAGCGGTGGGGCTGTTACAGATGGAGGTCAACAGGAGAGGGGAAGCAGAGGATTAGGCACAACACACCTAATCCTGGTTAGGCAGGGCTATAAATAACTTTCATTTACCAAACACGGAGCATGTAGGGCAGCGCTTGGCTTCAGAGAGGAGATATCTGAGGAATGGGTGCCAGCTTGAGACCCTCAGAAAGTGATTTAATCAAATCCAGCTGTACCAGTGCACCCACCACCCAACCATGCACCTTGCCCCTTGCAGTGATGCAGCCATCTGTCCCTGCCAGATGCTCCAGCATGATGGGTGAAGGTGTTTGGCAAGAAGGGGCTTTAGATGGATCCCAGCACTGCGGATTTTGGGGGAGGAAAGCTGGGGGTCCCATAATGGAACTGGGAACTGGCTGGTTTCTTCCATGTCATCAGCTCACAGCTAAAAACTCCTTTGCATCCTTTAATCCCTTAAGCAGCTGGAGGGGGGGGGGGGTGGAGGATAACAACCCCTTTAGGCCTTAAGGAAGCCCTTTGAGGAGGGGCTGCTAATTAAACCAGGTGTGAATGAAATCGCTGCTGAGACCCCTCAGAGGCCGGGCAGCATCTGAGGGCTGGGCTGAAGCCCCTTGAGGAGGGTCTGGCCCTTGGGGTCATGGCCAGGGGAAAGTGAGTCACAGCCAAGGGCTTAACTGAGGGGCTTAATTAAAGCCTTAATGAGCGCTGAGTGCTCACCTCGAGGGCTGTGTGAAACTGGTGGGAAGGGGGTTTGGAAGGATGCACAAAGAAGCGGGGGGGGGGGGGGGGGGGGGGTTGTGGGATTTTCTTTACTTCCCAAAAGCTCCCCTGGGGTGCAGCATCCGGAAGGAGCATCCTGTCCAGCCCCAAGTCAGTCTCATTGTGGGGCCCTGGGGTTTGGGGGTCTCCGATGTCTCCAGACCTTGGGCCTGCAGCCAAGGATGGTGGCGCTGGGGGTGGGGGAGGAAGGGCTTTTTCTCACCTGCTTGGGCTTGTGCTGGGGGCTCCCCGGCTCTTCGCTGGGGCTGTGGGGCACAGAGAAAAGGGGTCAGGGGTTTCAGAGACCCCATGATCTCCGAGACCATCTGGCCAGGCAGCACCCCATTTCTGGGGAGAGGAAAGTCAGCCTTCATTTGGCTGCAGGAGCAACTCGCCCTGTCTCCACTGGGTGAAGCTCAGACAATAGCATCCTTCCTGGAGCCCAGGATAGACCTTGGCCGAGGGTGACAGCAATGATGTTAATATAAGACACCCCCACCAACAAACACTGTCTCTCTGTAGGCCAACAAGCATTACCACACCAACCCCAGAGCAAAAAACCAACCCGGATAAAGCAGCTCCTTAAATTGCATTTTAACTGGAAATAGGACAAAAAGGCACCGATGGGGAAGCCCAGCACACTTCCCGGCCCACAGGTCACATCCTGCCCACTGGCACTCACCTCTCTGCAGCCCAGACCTCGCGCAGGATCTCTGTCTGCAGTGGCATGGTTCCTGGTCCAGTGTCGAGCTGGCTGCTCCCTTCTCCTGCCCCAACCTTCCCTCCTCCCAGCACCAGCTGCTGACCTCTGCGGTCCCTACCAGCCTGGTGCTGGGTCCATGGGCTCAGCCACAATGGTCCAAGCGGCCTCACCGCATCAGCTCATCCACCTCTGTGAACCCCGTGGCAGGAAGAGCAGGCGAAGGAGATGATTAACTTTTTACTTCTCCTGAAACTCAGTAATAGGATTTCAGGGGCTGCCGGCCAGGAGAGCAGCTGGCAGGGCAGTAATCCCAGGAAAAGGGAGCCCCAAGGGAGCACATTGGGCACAGGGGGTCAATTGGACCCCAAGTGCCTTTTGGGGGTGCACAGCTCCTCCGCACACTGGGTGGGTTCCCTGGCATGGTGGAGCCACTCTCTCCAGCCTGGTATGAGCAGAGGAATGCAGAGGTTAACCTCACTTAATGTGCTTTTTTCCACCCAAAAAGCATGGAATCACAGAATGTTTTGTGCTGGAAAGAACCTTAAAGCTCCTCCAGCTCCAACCCCTGCCACGGGCAGGGACCCCTTCCATAGAGCAGCTTGCTCCAAGCCCCTGTGTCTAACCTGGCCTTGAACACTGCCAGGGATGGGGCATGTCTTTTATTTTGTGATAGAAAAGCAGGATTTGGGCTGTTTCGTGGGAGTTGTGCATGGGGGAAGGCAGCATCCCAACTCCAGGCAATGCCGAGGACTTCCCTATGGACCACAGCTCTGCTCCAACTCGGATCCCCCATCCCCAGGTCCCTTCAGGTCACTGCTCCTGCCTCACCCCGCTAACGCCACTGTATTCCCGTCCAAAGGCCACCTGGATGCTCTCCATGCAAAGCCGGACAAGCCAAGTGTCCTGGGTGCGCCCCATAACCCCTCAGCCTTGCCCAGCCCACCCCAGACCCCCCCCCCCCGCCGCCCCACTTCCTCCCGGTGCCGCTAGAGGGCATTTGAGCACCGCGCACCGGGACCCACCCGCGCCCCGACGGCTTCGGCGCCTTGGGTGCAAAGTGCTCCCCGCTCCGCTTTCAGCCCCAAACCGCACGGCGTCACCTGCCCGCGGTCGGTTTCTTTTCCACGGGGGTAAAAGCTCAGGGCGGAATAAGCAATAAATTTCCTTGGGGGGGGGGGGTGTGAAGGGAAGGGAACCCAGGAATTGCAAAGCAAGTTGTGGGGTTTGTGCTGTTTCCCATGGAAAATGTGGCTTGGGCTGCCCTCAGATGACTTTTTTTTCTTTGCCTGCAACAAAAAGAAGCCAATTCTTCGCAGAGCCCCTGGTCAGCACCCCCAGAGATGCTTTGCTGGCTCCGAAACACCCGGGGGATGCTGTAAAACCAGAGACCTGGATGAGCAGCAGCACAGCCGCAGGTAAGAAAATGGGCAGGCTTGAGAAATGGTGCTTCAGCTATCACCTGGTGGGACTAAAGAAGAGGAATTCTAACACAATCTGGGTTATACCCCAAGACTGTGGCAGAGGGGGTGTAACAGGGACAGGCAGAGGGTGCAGAGGGACCTGCATGGCTCTCTGCTCCCTCTACCAAGGGTACACAAACCTCCTCCATCCACGCCGGAGCCCCTTCCCAAAGGTAAGCACTGGCAAAAAAACAAAAGCATCAGGACAATCCTCCCCCGCCACCCTCCCCCCAGGATGGTGCTGGTAAAAAGGGACACCAGTAAATTCCTTAACAAATCCCTTGCTGGAGCCGGGGCATCTCCACATCCTCCCCCCAGCAAGCCCGTTTGCTGAGCAGGATCCAGAGAAAACACTTCTTTATTCTTTTCTTCAGTTGTTTATTTTTAAGCTCCAAAAAGGGCTTTACAAAGAACAGACAGGAAAACTAAAGCTGTTCTGACAGTGTCCCTTTAGGATGCAGGGCGACCACAGCCAAGGTGGCAGCAGCACCGGTGCAAAGACACAATGTGCCCCAGCCCCCCTCACCACAGCAGCGAGCTGTGAACGCATGGTCCCAGCCCAGATCCAACAACGTCTCAAGCCCTGCTCTTTTCTTCCCCTGTAAGGAGCCCAAATAAGCAATAAAATCACTTAAAGATGGGTGCTGAGGGATGCGCTGCAAGCCATGGATTGGTTGCCTGCGAGCAGTGCAGCTGGACAGGTTTTACTCTCCAAGGACACAGAAACTGGCTTCTTCAAAGGATAAAGTGCTCACCAAAACCCTGGTTACAGGCAAGCCACATCCTATCACCAAGTGGCTGCAATGGAGGTGATGCAGATCCTCACCCTCATCCCCGGCTTCACACTGCAACCCTTTTGGCCACACAAGAAACCACCAGGAGAGAAGACCCATTTCTGTGCCCACCCCAGTGAGTACCCACAGGTGTCAAACCACCGGGTGCTGTGGGGAGCTGGGTGCCACCCGTGCCTATGCCAGCAGCACTCCCCTCACCGGCACCAGCAACCGGAGGCCGCACTGCAGTGTACAAGGAGCATCTCCCACATCCCAATCCCAGGAGGACCCAGGACAGCTGACACAAAGCCAGAGGAGCTGGGACGAGCTGCCTACGGAAACCTCCCAAGAGGCAAGAGTTTCAATTTTTATTATGATGATGATGATGATGATTTTTGTCTTTCTCTCCGTTTCCACACTGTTTGTTCCACGTGTGGTGGTCCCACAGCATCCCGCCACTCCCGCTCGGCCCAGGGCGGTGGGACAGGGTTCGGATTTTCCTTTGCAAGGTGCCTTTTTGCTTCCACGATCACACAAACTGTAACAAGCTTACAAGAAAACACTGGCGAGTCCTGAGGTCTGACAGCAATCTTCTTCTATGGGCAGGAGGCTCTCCCTTCCCCTCCTCCTCCATCATACATGTCCTTTAGCATCTTCAGCATCAGGTTTTGATCCCTTTTCACAAGCTGCTCTCTCTGCTACTTTTTCAACCCGGGTTTTGCTAGCTGCTTCCTGCAGGACGGCAAATACAGCACATAGTTGGGAACAGGAGAAAGAGCAGGCAGTTACAGTGATGCTGGGGATGGGTGCAGGCAAGCCTGGTAGAGCAGGCAAATCACAGAATCAACCAGGTTGGAAAAGACCTTTAAGATCATCAAGTCCAACCTTTACACCAGCACTGCCAAGGCCACCACAAAACCAAAATTCCCATCCTAGGAATTCCTCCCCATGTGAGATCCTCCCTGCCTGTACACAACTGCAGTTCACACTGGGGGCTCTTGTTTTCTTGGCTCAGCAGCTGGACAAGGTTACAGCTCATCAGCTCAGCAAGCCTTTGGGGAAGGGATGGGATCCCCTGGAAATGGTGCAACCCACCTGGATCAGGCTGAGAGAGCTGGGCTGGGTCAGCCTGGAGAAGAGAAGGCTCCTGAAGGGGAGACCTGAGAGCAGCTCCAGTGCCTGAAGGGGCTGCAGGAAAGCTGGAGAGGGGCTTGGGACAAGGGATGTAGGGACAGGCCAAGGGGAATGGCTTTAACCTGCCCGAAGGGAGACTGAGATGAGCTCTTAGGCAGAAGCTCTTCCCTGTGAGGGTGCTGAGGTGCTGGCACAGGGTGCCCAGAGAAGCTGTGGCTGCCCCATCCCTGGCAGTGTTCAAGGGCAGGTTGGACACAGGGGCTTGGAGCAAGCTGATCTATGGAAGGGGTCCCTGCCCGTGGCAGGGGTTGGAGCTGGAGGAGCTTTAAGGTCCCTTCCAACACGATCCAGTCTGGTTCTATGATGGAAGCAAGGCACTGACATGGAGCAAGCCTGGAGAGAGGAACAGGGCAGCAGGACAAGTAATTAAGGCAGCAACATCGGAGTGGGGATGTAAGAGCCTGAGCTGTACGTAACAGCCCATACACTGGCTGTGGGGGCAGGAGAGGAGCACTAAGGCACAGCACAGCCCCACGCCTGCTCCAGCCATCACTCTCCCTGACCTGAGCTGGTTATCCCAGCACACTGCTTCCTAGTCACTTATTCCACAGCCAGGCCCCAGTTCAGAAGAGATTAAACCATAAATGACCTACACAGATGGCTTGCAAAGCCATGTCCTCTCTTGTTACAGTACACCAGGTTTTGTTCAGAGGAATGCTGGATGAGAGCCTGTTACAAGATGGTGATCTCTCCATTCGAGCACAGGAGCAGGCTATTGCCTTACCAGCTGCAGGAAATCCATCCTATCATGTCTCAAAATACCCTTGGCCGTGCCAGAGACAGAATGACATTTCATTTTACCAGTGACCAAGAGGTCATCAACACTCACTGGCTGGGAACAGCAAAATCGAGTCCAAATGCTCACCCTGTTATCAGCTCTCGGGAGCTCACAGCACAAATACTTCCATTGATGACTGAGCATCTGATGGCAGCCTTTGGCTAAGAGAGACCCAGAAATAAACCACTTCTTCCCACTGCAGCAGGCTCTATCCCTCCATCCTCAACCTGATCTATAATTCGTTTTAACTCGTCTCTTTGCATGACAAACCAGCTGAGCATCCTGCTAGATGGCAACACGCACCTTTGCATCCCTCTCTGCAAACTTTGTGAACATGTTGGCGTAGATCCTCCGGTCCCGCTCGTTGTGTTCCTTTGTTTTCTTCTGGCACACAGAGATCTGGGATTTTGCTGCTTTGTTCTGTGGATTCACTTCCAGCACTTTCTGAAAGTCACATTTTGCCAGCTCAAACTCGTTCATCAATAACCTGGCTTCGCCCCTTCGGTACAAACCCTTCTCGTTGTCCTGGTCCAGTCCTAGTGCCTGCAAACACACAGGTCCCCGTTAGCAAACTGGGGCTCCCACAACTGACCCCCTTAGGGTCATACCCTCATTAAATGTGCAGAAATTAGGACAAGGTGGCTTCAAGTCTCCAGAGCACTTGCATCTTGCTGAAGAACTGACTCGTCTCCATCAGCAGCTGGCAGGTTGATAACATGGTTTACTTATGTCTCCAGGCTTAAAATCCCCCTGAGAGTAGCTGAGTCGATGGGAGACAAACCCACAGGCAAGAAATCAGGTGTAAATGCTGAACGTGAGCCCAGAAGATCACAGGCAGCTCAGAGGTGGGGAATCAATGGACTGAATGTGCTTTTGTGTCCCTGCTTTAGCAAGAACATTATTTTCCTTTACTAAAAGCCACAAACGCATCTTGGAGATGACTTACCTTTCAGATTAAGGCAACTAGCCTTAATCCCGGGTGCAAGAGGAGATGCTCACATCTAAGCCTTTTATGAAAGAATTAATAGTTTCCTGACAAGGATGAGGTTGCTGCTCTTTAGGGGCCTGGCAAAGCCCCATCCCATCCCCCAGTGATCAGCTGCAGCTCTAGCAGACTGTCCCTGCTGTACCCAGATCAGCACCAAATGCCCATATCCAGCCCAGGCAGACCCAAACAGTATCTGAAGGCTTCCAGCCCATGCAGCATCGAGTTCTATGGATCTGGATTGTCCTAAGCCCATGCCCAGGTGGATTTTGAACCCCAGAAGGCACTTTTGCTCCAAACACACAGCATCCACAAAGACTCTGAGGCGCAGAAGAGATGGTGGCACCATCACACTGCCATTTGGAAATTGCTTCTCGTACGAAATGAAACTCAAAACCCCCCAAACTCCCAATGAAAACATTCAGCAGGAGAGAATGCTCCAACTGTCTTGTGCACCTCTACCTTATCACAGCACTCCACAGCTTTGGTGTACTCTCGCAGCTTCAGGTAGCACATGGCCAGGTTGAGGAAGGCAGCCAGGAGGAAGGAGTCGGAGGCTTTCGACTCTTTCTCAGACAAGCCATATTCCATTTCCAGCCAGGACACGATCTTCCCATACTGAATCACTGCCTGCAGGTATTTGCCTTCCTGGGGTGGAGCAAAGAAGAAGAGGCTAGAGGAACCTGTGCTGACAACGCTCAGTCTGCTCCCGAAACATCCTGCAAACAGGTTACAAGTTTAACGTGGGGTGTCCACTAAATAAATGGAGGACGATGCCAAGTACCTACAAATCCACCAGGGCTTGGCTCAAGCTGCTGCTGTGCAGCCCCTGTGAATCATAGAATCAACCAGGTTGGAAAAGCCCTTTAATCCCATCCAGTCCAACCATTCCCAGCACTGCCAAGGCCACCCCTAACCCATGGCACTGAGGCCTCGTCTCCACGCTGTGTGAGCACTTGCAGGGACGGTGACTGCAGCCCTGCCCTGGGCAGCCTGTTCCAATGCCTGAGCACCCTCTGGGGCAGGAATTGTTCCTCAGCTCCATCTAAACCTGCCCTGGGGCAGCTTGAGGCCGTTTCCTCTTGTCCCATCCCTTGTTCCTTGGAGAAGAGACTACAAAGATCCTGGAGACAGACTCTTCATGAGGGACTACAGTGATAGGACAAAGGATAATGGGTTCAACCTTAAAAGAGGGGAGACTGAGATGAGCTCTTAGGCAGAAGCTCTTCCCTGTGAGGGTGCTGAGGTGCTGGCACAGGGTGTCCAGAGAAGCTGTGGCTGCCCCATCCCTGGCAGTGTTCAAGGCCAGGTTGGACACAGGGGCTTGGAGCAAGCTGCTCTAGTGGAAGGTGTCCTTGCCCATGGCAGGGGTTGGAACTGGATGATCTAAATCTTGATCTAGTATCTACTAAGTCATCTATCTGATGGTCAACCCGAATTTATGTCTAGCTCCCTTGTTCCACAATCGTCAACCTTACAAACCTTGAAGTACATCGTGCCTTTCTCCTTGACGATGGCAGCCTGCTCCAGCTTCTCTTTTGTGTCCATCTCCCACGACTCCTTGGCCTGAAAGAAATACTTGGAGCAATCCCAGTGGCAGCCCACCGCATCCAGCAGGACCACACAGCTTTCCAGGATTGCTTGCAATGAGCAGGACTCCTCAGGGCATTATTACCAAGGGTAGATCCAGCAGCAATGGGTATGAGGATACACCCAGAGCATGTACAGGGGTGAAGACCTGAAGCCTTTTACAAGAGTGGAACCCCCACCAGGTTTGGGATTTCTCACTGCGCCAAGGTGATTTATCCACCTGAACCCTACAGGAGGAAAAGCCCTGAGAGATGTGGTGGGTCTCACTCCTGCTCCGACCAGAGTGATGCCTGAGGAGGGGACCCAGCCAGGGATGCAGGACAGCGTCACTTGCCCATCCCATGGGCATCTCTTGCATCCTGTCCCCAGTATCCCAGCGAGCACAGTGGCTGGGCACACTGACTTGTATCTGTGCAGCCCGGGGCAGGGGGGGAGAAAAAGGAGAAAAAAAACTTAAGAAGGTACAAGAGGAACAAGGTGAGGAACAAACGAGACCCAGGCTTGGAGCCCAGCCCAAGAGATCCCTGGTGACGTCCCCCCTGCAGCAGGGGCTGGGCTGCAGCCATGCCAGGGGCAAAGGGTGGGCACTGCGAAGGGAACCTTGGCGCCTGCCCTCACCTTCTCAAAGCTCTTCAGTGTGACCTCGTAGACCAGCTCCGTGTTCGCCTGGATGCCGTACTTCGGCTTCCCTGCCTCGCCGAAGCCGTACCTGACCGGGCAGAAGGAGCTGTCAGAGAAGGGGGAATCTTCCCTTCGTCAGCGTTTGGCCATGAACTCAGACCCAGGCTGCCAATTCCCATCTCACCCCCAACTCCACATCTGCAGCTTTCTAGTGTTTCGTGGCCAAGGTGATGTTCAGCCATGGGCTGGGTCAGCCTGGAGAAAAGGCAGCTCCTGGGAGACTTCAGAGCAGCTCCAGTGCCTAAAGGGGCTGCAGGAAACCTGGAGAGGGGCTTGGGACAAGGGCCTGTAGGGACAGGCCAAGGGGAATGGCTTGAACCTGCCCGAGGGGAGACTGAGATGAGCTCTTAGGCAGAAGCTCTTCCCTGTGAGGGTGCTGAGGCGCTGGCACAGGGTGCCCAGAGAAGCTGTGGCTGCCCCATCCCTGGCAGTGCTCAAGGCCAGGTTGGACACAGGGGCTTGGAGCAAGCTGCTCTATGGAAGGGGTCCCTGCCCGTGGCAGGGGTTGGAGCTGGAGGAGCTCTGAGGTCCCTTTCAACCCAAACCAGTCTGGGATTCTGTGATTCTATGTTACTCTCCACAAAGATACCTGACAACACTCAATTCATTATATAGTGGGAATCACCATTTCCACTATGATTCCAATCTGAATCAAATCCATCTTTTTATACAGGTTTCCATCCAGTGAAGACAAATCCCATGCGATTTCCAGGGAGACATTTTCCTTTCAGCCACAGGACTTGGATAAAACTTTTACCTGATTTTCCGAAGCATCTCCAGATTCCTACCTACGTGCCACTGGTCCCTCTTGCCATCCCCACCAGCGCTAACCCAAGGCTTTCCTGGAGGGTCCTATTTTCAGGATTGCTGTTTTCCATGACTGCTAAACCAACTTTGGATGCTGGAAGCTTAGAACTAGATGGCATCCCCGCAGGGGTGCTCCTTACCGTGGCGCGAGGTAGAGGATGCAGTGCTCTCCCCTCTGCATCTTCTCCAGGGCTTTGTCAATGCCGATGGGGATGTCGTGGTCCTCCCCTTCACCCACAATGAACTTCACATCTTTGCAGTCGAACCTGGTGCCACCACAGAATCCCTCCAGATGAACTACGAGGGGAAAAGGGGACAGGGCAGGATTGCACCTGGAGCCACCCAAACCAAGGCAAGGTGGGCTCTAAAGAAAACATCTTGTAAAGCAGCATACAAAGCAGATCTCCTGAAATCAGGCAAAACCTCCAGCTCTGGAAGTGGGGAAGACACAGGGCTGGGGGTAGCCAAAGAGCCCCTGGGGAGGAGAAAGGGATGGGGAGGGCTTGGAAACACTGCTGAAGAGCAAGGCAGGCCCATCTCATCTACCCAAGGAGCAGACAACAGATAAACATCATGACTAATATGTTCCCCTTGTTCTCAACTGCACGAGTCAAGTCTTACTGGAACTGGATATTGCTCCTGGCACGCAGCCACGCAGTTTATCATGGCGATTACAGACCTCCTATACAGTGCTATAGCGCCTTGCCTTCCACCTCGAGAGCACGGCTGTGTTCTCCTGCCTCCAAGAACTCAAAGTACAAGATAAACTTGCCTCTTCTTCCCCCCCCCTTAATCTTCAACCAGGAACAGCCCCAGCCGCTGGCAGAAGCGCAGGCAGAGCGGACACCAGGTACCTGGCACATTCACCACCTGGTACTGCTGGCTGCCTTTCCACAGCAAGATTCTGCTTTATTTATTCCCTCCTGAAGCCGTTCCCAGCTTTGGGGACAGTTTTATGTTCTCTGCACTCTGCTTGCAAGGTACAAGGCACAACACGTGCAGGCAAATGTAAAGTAAAAGCAGTTTCCTGAGGAACTGATGTACCGTTAGGGGAAAAAAGCCAACACAAAACACACTTGTTAGGAGAAAAATCCACAGTGGGCATTGACGTGGTTAGAACTGTGTGTAACGGCTCCGCAGCACGGAAGGACATGAGCTTTACCTTTCCTTGCAGCAGAGGGAGCAGGATGTGACCCGAGGATGTGCACTGAGCCCCTCACCCTGGTGTCAGGGCAGCAGGAGGCAAGTGTAAGGACAAGCCAAAGCAGACGCTGCGCCAGACACAGACAAGAGGGTCCAGGCTCCATATGGGAGAGCTGCAGCCTGGGATGAAGGAAACCCACCCAGCTCTGCCCCACAGACACTTCCCTGTCCCAGAACCTATGGGAAGTCACCAGAATGAGACTCACAGACTGAGTGTGCAGCAGAGCTCCAACCCCAGGGCAGGTCCAGCTACGCTGCCATAACCACCCAAGGATGCCCTCTCCACCCCAGGGACAGGACACCAAGCTCTGCCTCACCACCCTGCTCCTGCCACCAAAGCCACACTGGGACCCGAGCTCAGCAGCACCCTGGGACACATCCTGCACCCATCACTGGCACGCGGTGACCATGCGCAGGCTCACCCAGAGCTCCTCCAGGGCTGACCTTGGCTTTTGCACTACCCAAAACCAAGCTGCAGCTGTTGTCTTAGGCATAAGAAAGTGGAAATTTCAGCCTAAAATACAGGTAACCCACAGCACCATGCATGTTCCCAGAGAGCATGGATCCATAATCCCCAAGCCCCAAAGCAGCAGCACTACAGCTCTCCCCTTTTCCCTGTCCCCAGCGGGACGTGGCAGCGACGGCGAGGTTCCTCTTTAAAACAGGATGCACAGGAGGATGCTGCGATCCTTCCCTTCAAGAACTGTTTTGCTCTACTTTAATTGCACACAAAATACACTGGATGAAGCGGGGGGGTGGGAATCTCCGCTTGGGTTTCCAGGAGCAGGTCAGCTGGTTGCAGTCGCTCTTGGATTACAGGGGGGAAGGCTCCGGAGGAACATCGCTCTGGTTGCAGCTCTGACTTATTGTTCTCTCGGTGCCTGCAGCGATTTTGTTTTTGAAGAGCTGAGAACAGAGTGTACCGAGTGCGGCTGGCACACGGACTTGATGTGCTGACAGCAATTTGTGCTCAGATTAAAAACGGAGAAGGAGGAGGGATGGGGGGGAAAGGTTGTAACAAAAGCTGGAATGCCAGATTTCAACTGCAGCCCCGGTTTTAAGGACCAGAACCGTGATTTTAGGATCTGTGTAACTTAAAACCTAAATAAAAGCTTTCAGAACTCCAGCCTGGAGATGCTTGTTCCTGGAAATGTGGTATCCCAGCTGGAATTAGGCTGGAAGAAACACCTCCCAGATACATGGCACCGAGAAACCATCGCTGCTCCCGTGGGTCACAGCCGTGCCCAAAGGTGGGCTGTGTGCTGTCCCCATGGCTGCTGTGCCATCCCAGCACAGTGCTCACCATGAACAGTGCTGCAGCTGTTGGGTTTGGGTTTAACTTTAAAAAAGTGTGTTTCATACAATCCTAGAATGAACCAGGTTGGGAAAGCCCTTTAATCCCATCCGGTCCAACTGTTCCCCAGCACTGCCAAGGCCACCCCTAACCCATGGCACTGAGGCCTCGTCTCCACGCTGTGTGAACACTTGCAGGGACGGTGACTGCAGCCCTGCCCTGGGCAGCCTGTTCCAATGCCTGAGCACCCTCTGGGGCAGGAATTGTTCCTCAGCTCCATCTAAACCTGCCCTGGGGCAGCTTGAGGCCGTTTCCTCTTGTCCCATCCCTTGTTCCTTGGGAGCAGAGCCCAGCCCCTCCTGGCTCCATCCTCCTCTCAGGCACTTGTAGGCAGCCATCAGGTCCCTCCTGAGCCTTCTCTTCTCCAGCCTGAACCCCCCAGGTCCCTCAGCCCTTCCCCATCACACTTGTGCTCCAGGCCCTGCACCAGCTCCGCTGCCCTTCTCTGGCCCCGCTCCAGCCCCTCAATGTCTCTCTTGTAGTGAGGGGCCCAGAGCTGAACACAGGATTCGAGGTGTAAGTTTGCACCCAAACTGCTCACTGCAGGGCAGCCTTGTGTGGCTCCTCCTTGTCCTCTCTCACAGTGATGTATTTAAGGATCTCCAGCCCCTGGATGAAGAGGGATGTATGGGACTAAATGAATTGAGGGCCATTTAAGCTGCGAACAGAGGCAGCGGGATGATGCCAGTGGGATCAGAGCAGCATTCCCTGTAGCTGCCTTCTCCACAGGCAGGACATCCATCATCACAATGACCACAAGCGTGCTCCTGCTTGCAGTGTTTGCTCTGATGGACGCATTCATTTGCAATAGGTAGAGCAGGGATAATAGGAGGGCACTATCACATGTGTGAGGAGCTTCACTTTTGGCTCCTTATGTCCTTTCAGAGAAATGACTCCTGGCTGGTGCCCTCCCTCCCTGCTTCAGTCCCTTCCTGAGCCATCAAAGCAGCATCATGTTCCAGAAAACCTCAAGCTGCAAAGGGAAAAACCACAGAGGGACCAGGGCTCTCCCCATCCTCCGCACTGGGCACGATGCTGCCTGTGAAGTGCTCACACATCATCAAAATAAAGAGGAACGCTGAATCCGTATGACTGCCATTACATTTAGTCTTTTAGTTTAATCTTTGGGGGTGCGGAGCCAGCTCGAAGCTCGGCTCGCAGCTGGTCCCCAGCTAGAATGCTCACTGCGGGAGAGGCAGACAGTGCAATCTGAGTCAGAAACTCATTCTTCCTTACGAGGAAGCCTCGTTAGAAGAACCAGTCATCTAAGGCAGGGAGCTTTATGAGCTGTCACAGCTCAGATCCAATTTCTCCTTTGCTAAAGGGAGTTAATCTTTGTGTACGGGAGCTCTGAAAGAGAGAAAGGAAATGCTCCCATACAGAACAAGCTCTGAGTCTGTGGCTGAGTGGTTCTTGGGAAGGAAAAGAAATAAAATCAGCTAGGCTGGAAAAGACCTTTAAGATCACTGAATCCGTGATCAATGAGCCTGGCTTCCCCCATCCAGACCCAAATAATGTCTGCTCCAGAAACAGGATCAGAACAGGAACAGCCCGTGAGACTGAGCTCCTCATTCTCCTGTATCAGCTGAGACCATCCTGGCCCCAGCAAACCCTGTTGATTCATTTCACAGAATCATAAAATGGTTTGGGTTGGAAAGGACCTTAGGATCCTCCAGTTCCAATCCCCCTGCCATGGGCAGGGACACCTCATTCTAGACGATGTCATCCAAGGCTCTGTCCAACCTGGCCCTGAACACTGCCAGGGATGGAGCATTCACCACTCCTCTGGGCACCCTGTGCCAGCGCCTCAGCACCCTCCCACTAAAAGGCTTCTTATCTCCAGCTGGAACTTTCCTGGTTTCAACTTGAACCCATCACCCTTTGTCCTAGCATTGCAGTCCCTCCCTGCCCTCTTCAGCAGCCTTCTGGCCGCAGGGGAAGAAAAGGCTCCATTCTGCAAAAGATGCAATAAACCCCACCAAAACTACCATCTAGGCTGAAACAGCCCCTTCCCTGTGAGGGTGCTGAGGCGCTGGCACAGGGTGCCCAGAGAGGCTGTGGCTGCCCCATCCCTGGCAGTGCTCAAGGCCAGGTTGGACACAGGGGCTTGGAGCAAGCTGCTCTATGGAAGGGGTCCCTGCCTGTGGTAGGGGTTGGAGCTGGAGGAGCTTTAAGGTCCCTTCCAACCCAAACCACTATGGGATTCTAACAAGTATGCCAGAGAAGCTGCTGAGCACCAGCATCAGTGCCCAAAAGAGATGCCATTAAGGGAGGATGTCCTGGCAACTGATGCTTTCCAGGCAGGGCACAGCCAGGGGTTTTGGCAGCCAGCGGATCCCAGAGCAGCCTGGACACTACAATGGATGCAGAAGGGTCAGCGGAGAAGCCACAGCCCTGAAACCCCATGTGAGGGTTTGCTTCCTTCATCCTAGCCCTGGCTGAGCAGCTCCAGGGCTCACAGCAATGTCTGTCAATGCAACTGAGGGAACAGAGCACAGGTTACACTGCAGCGGTCCCTCCAGCATCTCTGGCTGCTCCCATGGCCAATCCACCCTCCCAGCCAGCAGCTCCCGCAGAGCCAAGGAGAGCTCAGGGAACATCCCCAGGAAGGCAGGGAACCACTGCCCTCCAGCACCTCTCCATCTCATCCAGCCTCCACGTGGACATCACAGCATCCCACTGCGATGTACAAACACCTGCAACCTATATAGTGCCAACAGCTCCTTGCCAGTGGGCTGGAGGGATGATCCTGCAGCAGAGCACCTCCCTCCACAGCAACCAGCACTCACTTTCTACTGTAGCACCTTCATTAGGGTTGGAGTAACCTTCTCCCTTCCTCTTGATCCTCCGGATTATCCCTCCGTCCTCAAACAAGTCCTCACCTTTGAAGTCAAGCAGCTCAACCTAAAAAATAAAACAACAAAGAAAAGGTGGGCAAAGCTCAGGGAGAGGGGAAGGAGAAGAGAAAATACAACAGAGAAGCCACAGAGCAGCAGTTCATCCCCTGCCTGGAGAGCCAAGTCAACCAATTCTCCATTCAGCTGCTGAGCAGAAGTTGCTCATAAAAGCCAGCTCCAAGCCACAGCATAATACACCCGATTTATTAGAAATTGGGACACATCCAGTACCTGAAGCACAACACAAAGTAACAGTACAAATAAGTTTATTAAGCCTGTAAGGGTACAACACAGTCATTGCTGCAAGATGCTGCGAAAGCTGCCCAGGACCAGCGTGGGCAGGAGCTTCCCCTTCAGCCAGGACCAGCTCCGACCCACGGCTTTGTCCCCACTTGACTTGGAAAGACTCCGCCTGAAAGTGGACAGACCCATTCCTCCCACTGCCTGGTCCCGACGAGCCCTGCCCTGTGCCAAAACCTCGGCTCTCCAACCGCCCCACGGCATGAATGGGCTTTTAGCACCCGGAGGCTTTTCCCAGCCACCTTCTCCTTCCCACATCCATGTTTAAAGCAGGAATCTGCCCACTCTACCCCCTGGCTCCGGGGCTCTCCCCAGCCGGAGGTTTCAGTCCCAGCCTCCCAGCGCAGACACACATTTCTGAGAAAACCCTGGCAACGGTTCCTGGAGCGCAGGGACACGTTTCAGGAATCCAAGCTGGGTTTTTTGTTGGTTTTGGGTGGGTTTTTCTTCCTTTCTGAGCTGGCTGGCAAGGCAGGAAGGGAGCAAGGGACTCATCCAAGCACCGGCTCAGCGGCGTTACTTGCCTCAAAGAAGAGGGTGGCGTTGGAGGGGATTTTGGGGGCGCTGCCAGCGGAGCCGTACGCGTACTCGGGTTTGCACAGCAAGTAGCAAATCTCTCCCTTCTTCATGGTAGCCACCCCGATGTCCCATGCCTTGATTACCTGACCTAGGAGAGAGGCACACGTGAGGCAGGAGGGAACAACCACCAGCCCAGGGAATACCCAGCCTGGGTGCTCCAAGGACGGCAAACCAAGAAAAAGCACCCTCAGAAGTCACTTAATGCAGGGCTTACACCGACCATCTATTGAGCAACAGGGTCCCACCACCCCCACGGTCATCCCATCCCCTCCAGGATCATCCCAGCCTCAAGCATCCCCCCGGCCCAGCTCACCCTTGCCCAGGCTGAAGACAAAGGGCTCGTTCCGATCGCGGCTGGAGTCAAATTTTTTCCCACTGGCCAGTTTGCCTTTGTAGTGGACATAAACCTTGTCCCCAATCATGGGGGACTCATCTTCACCCCCAGGTCGTTTAATGATCTGAGAGAGAGAAACCACCCGTGAGAAAGGGAGGCTGTGGGACAGCTAAGGATGCATGTGGAGAGATACACAGGTATTTGATAGGGACACAGATATTAGATACACAGATATTAGAGACATACATACAGATATCAATATTAACTATAGGTATCTATATTATAGATACTAGCTATAGATCCTAGCTATAGTTAAAGGTATTACATATAACACCTATTTAGATACATAGATATTAGACATATATAGGCACACATGCATTTTCATATATACATACATGCATTTTTATACATAAACCACATGCATGCACATATATATGTACACATGTACACATACATATAAATATATGCATGCACATACATAAAAATCTATATACACACATGCATATACACCTCAGTGCTGCTCTAAACCAAATGAAGGCTTGGGGGGGGGAGCCATTCAATTTGTCCTTCCATCAGCCCCTAAAAATAAACCCCATGGGACAGGGCTGGGAGCTGAGACCTGCCCGTTCTCTGCGGCACTGCCTGGATAAACACCGTGGCTCGAAACCCGACGCAAAGGCGACCGCGCTCGCTTTCTGCCCGTACACATCTTACTCGCAGGGGTGTGTCATTTCACTACTCGCTTCTTGTCAACACTTCTTTTGAATACTACAAGCCTGGAACATGCAGTTCTCGAGCTGAGGATGGAGCAGGGGAGGATGCTATTCTTAGAGGAAAGGTCCTATTCAACTGGAGAAGAACAAGCGCTGGGGAGCAGAACTATCCAGAAACGGCCCTGAATATGAAAAACGGGTTGTGGAGCAGACTGCATGACCTCAGTGGTGTGCTCTTTTTAATGTCTGTTGAGTCACACACAAAAATGCCTTGTGGATTTACAGCTAATAATCTGATTAGGAACACAATAGCAGTGAAATTGATTGAGCAGCCTGAATCCATCAGTCCCAAATACCACTCCATCCTTCTTTATTACAAGTGATGCTCATTTCCTTTGCCCTTCAAAGAGAGGAAACCAATCCTACAGCCCTCGAAGTACTACATGACCCCAGAGGCTGGAGATGCAGCCCACCAATGTGACTGTGCTCCCCAGAATGCAGAAAGAAAGGCAGGACCCTCCTGGCAGCCCCCCTCACCTTCAGGACCCCTCGGTCTCGAGCCGGTGTGATGTCCTCCCCATGCTCAGCGAGAGCCGCCGCCTGCACCTCCCCTTCACTCTTGGTGGCCTCATCAGTGGTCATGGTCTCTTTGCATAAGCCCCGGACCTGGGGAGACACGACACCCACCCCGTCAGCCTGTCAGGACCTTGGGAAGTGGTGCAAGAGGAAAGGGTTAAAGAAAGTAAGTGGCTCGCTGTGCTGTGGGGCCAGGGCAGGAAGCTTTGAGCACATCTCAAGCGTACAGAGCGGAAAATCCCTTCCCAGGGGCCACCCCAGCTCTGCTGAACCATAGGGCACAGGAAACCCTGATGTGCAGTGCCCAGGGACAGCCCCTCAGCTTTGTCTGGCCACACCGGTGCGGACGCTCGCAGTGGTCCCCAGACCTCACCTTCAGCCTGGGGGCTACCACAGAATCATAGAATAGTTTGGGTTCAAAGGGACCTTCAGAGCTCATCCAGTCCAACCCCTGCAATGAGCAGGGACATCTTCAAGTAGATCACCTTGCCCACCAAGCTTCACCCATCCTTTCTGGCTCACATAGAACTGAGCACTTCTTGGGCACAGGTGCTAGAAATACAGGTACCAGGTTAGCATTTGCCTTTTGAGGGTCTTTTATACAGTTCAGGACTATTTCCCACAAGGAATCACCTTTTTGTCAGAGACACTGTAATTCGGAAAGCAGCACATCAATCCCAGGCAAACTTTGATTTCTCTTGCCCACCAGAAACACTCCAAAGAGACAGAGCAGGTTCCAAGTCTCAGGCAAGCAAAGCATCCCCCTGCACGGAAAGACCTGAACACGCAGCAAGCATCTTCTCCAAAAACTAAACCCAAACACCAAAAGAATCCCAGCTATTTGGGTGGATAAAGAGAAAATTCACAGCAAGACTCAAAGAAAGTGGAGTTTTTTTCCTGCTGGAGCTCCACACTCCCAACGTCACCACTAAGGCGCCAGAAAAGCTTTTTCGTCAAACACATTCTTTTTCCAACAGTGCCTGGTGAAAAGAGAATTGCCTATGGCTTAAAACCCATATTTCCTGATGATTTCCTTCAGACCATAAGGCTATTTTGGTAGCTGCACTGCTGCGTGACACGTAATCAAGGAAACATGTGATGGAGAATGAAAAGTGATGGGTTTTTTAAGACATAAACCAGAACTATTAAAGTCACTTGAATTGCAAAACGCTCCCATAGTCTTTGGTGTGGAAGCTGATGTTAACCAGCAGGAGAAAACACTCATTCAGGGGGTACGAAAAGAGCAAAGGATGTTTCCAGCTCCAAGGACAGATAAGTTGTGCTGCAAGAAGAACTGAGCTCCTCGCACCCGAGTGGAAAGGGAAGAGCTGGAACTCGCCACCCCCCCCAGCACAGGAAGCCACTGAGACACAAAGAGTCCTGCAATGGAAGAGGCAAATAAAAAAATAAGAAACTACTTGCTGCAGTGCTCAATTATCACAGGCTTTGGGGTAACATGAATGAAGATTTTGTCTGCTGCCTTTCCTAAATAATAAACCTAAATAAAACCACTAAAACCAGCAGCTTTGGTGGAGAGGCTTATTATCTCTGGGTGATGATAAACTGGAAAACAAACCATGGGTTACTTTGGAAGCAGTGTTTTATGAGGGTGCTGAGGCACTGGCACAGGGTGCCCAGAGAAGCTGTGGCTGCCCCATCCCTGGCAGTGTTCAAGGCCAGGTTGGACACAGGGGCTTGGAGCAAGCTGCTCTAGTGGAAGGTGTCACTGGTATTTGCAGTGGTGCTGGGTTAGATGTGCTTTAAAGGTCCCTTCCAAACCAAACCATTCTATGATTTGGGTGCTGATATGGTCTCCAAGCCACCTAGCACCACCATGGCCATCCTTCTGGAGTTGAGTGAGGAGTGGTGGTGCCCATCACTGGCACTGTGGCTCAGGGCTTCCCGACACAGATCCTGCGCAGCATCAGGGACACAAACCACATCCATAACCCATTTATTGTGGTATTAAGGGCCAGGAGGAGCACAAAAGGGGAGCAGCTTGCATAAGAAATTCCACCTCCTAGGAAAGAACCTCCCAAGGTCCACCAAGCAGCCAGTGCTGGGATGCAGAAGATGGATGGGGAGGTGCTGGCTCTGGTTTGCCGGTTGCTAAATCCCACCAAGAGACATCTAAAAATACACCACACGCATCCTTCTCATTATTTTTCTACGTAAGCAATTAGTGGAGTCATCCAGGGAAGCTGGCCAAGGCAGGCAGGAGGGGACACGCTCTGCGTCAGAAGCAGTGGGAGGGATGGAGCCCACAAGACCGGCTATGAAGATGAGGTCCACATTATGAAAGAGCTCAAGACTTCTCCATCCAGTGAGAGCGGCTCCACCTAGGTTAGAGAAAACCCCACGCTGCTCCCACTTATCTCGGGTTTGGAGCAACGGGAGGAGACTGGCTGGGGTCCAAAATCCCAATTAATGTGAAACAAACAGCTGGGGGGGATATCTGCTACTCCCCGAATTTAACCCCCGGGAAGCCAGGGACTGCTGGTGAGAGCCCTGCGAGCTTGCTGGAGCTGTCAGTGCGGATCTTCCCGCTGCAGGACCACGTGTGCCTTGGATACAAGCAGGGATACAAACAATTCATTACCCCGTGCAAAAGCCTCTGGGTATTTCTGACACGAGAAGCAGATCCTGCTCTCCCGTTGTTCTTAGCCACAAGCTTAATGCTGTCAGTCTGTCAGTGAAGCCAGGTTAAACGCTCTGATCGCCCACACTGCTTTATTCCCCTGGGGTCTAAATATGGAAGAGAGGGTGCTGAAGAGTTAAACCCCCTCAGGCTGGGGCGCCCTCTTCAACCCAGACGGGCAGCAATCCTGCAATGCATCAGAACATCACTGAAAGGACACCAAGACAAAAGGAATTTCCATGCACAGAGAATAAAAGCCATAGACAAGGGAGTAAAAAAGTCCAGAGCACCGCCCAGGAAAGCTGCTTTGGGGCAGTTCTGCACAACTTGATTCCCTCTATTCTGAAGCAAAGTCCTTTGAAGGAGCCCGGAGCCCACAAATACCCCTGCTTGAGCTCCAAGCACGGTGCTGGGGTCTGGCCTGTACCTCCAGTCGCTGGTCAGGACCCAAAGCCACCAACTCCACCCTCCCCAGGTCACACAAAAGGATGAATTTATTCCTCACTGCTGAAGGAAAGGGTTTGGAGGTTTCATTTGCTTTTAATCAGTCCCCACTCTACTGGATGACCTGAAAATTCAGTGTAATAATCTGTCATTTACGAGTTATAATAAACAAGCTTTGAAATCCAGAGGTTTCAACATCTGGACACAATCTTTTTCAAGTGCAACTATCTCAGCATTAATTAACATAAAAGATATTAAAGTGCTTCTAGCTGAGCAAACAAGGAGGCTTGCGAGTTCAGAAGCCTCCTACAAGTGTGCAACACGCGCTTCACTTGGACCAGCACATCCTGACCCACGGTGCCAGCACACCGCCCCACTAAAGGAACATAAACTCAAAGAATCATGGAACGGTTCATGTTGGAAGGGACCTTAAAGCTCCTCCAGCTCCAACCCCTGCCCCGGGCAGGGACCCCTTCCACTAGAGCAGCTTGCTCCAAGCCCCTGTGTCCAACCTGGCCTTGAACACTGCCAGGGATGGGGCAGCCACAGCTTCTCTGGGCACCCTGTGCCAGCGCCTCAGCACCCTCACAGGGAAGAGCTTCTGCCTAAGAGCTCAGCTCAGTCTCCCCTCTGGCAGGTTAAAGCCATTCCCCTTGGCCTGGCCCTACAGGCCCTTGTCCCAAGCCCCTCTCCAGGTTTCCTGCAGCCCCTTTAGGCACTGGAGCTGCTCTCAGGTCTCCCCTTCAGGAGCATTTTCTTCTCCAGGCTGACCCAGCCCAGCTCTCTCAGCCTGGCTCCAGAGCAGAGATGCTCCAGCCCTTGCAGCACCTTCTCATCCACCCCTTCAACTGCTCAAAAGCAACAAGGCTGCATCCATCCTTCTTGCAAATCTGCTGGTTTCCCAAACACTGTCCTACACATTGGCACCAGCAGTTGCAAATATTATTGCTCCCTCTTCCAGATTAAAAGCAGCATCACCACGACTGATACTCATGAGCAGTCGATGCCCATGTGCAATCAAGCTGCCTGCGAAGGGCCAGGCTGCCCAGACTGAGCATCCTCCGGCATGTCCCGTTGTGACTTTATTCCTCATTTTAGCACTGCCAAACAGACATTAATTCAGCTGCGGCATCAGATAATTAAACATTTTTTGTCTATTTTTTTAAAGCAGGTGAAACAAAGGGCTTTTCTTGATGTCTTTTTAAGCTGGGCAATGGCTGGTGCCTTCCCCACCTTCATTACCCTTCAATGGTGTGTGGTTTTCAGGCTGGCAGGAACACCAGCGCACTGCATGGGCACTTGCAGAAATGCAGTGGGCACAGAGAACCACAGAATGAACCAGGTTGGACAAGACCTTTAAGAGAAAGTCCAACCTTTTCCCCAGCAATGCCAAATCTATCACGAAACCACATCACTAGCGGCCCCATACACCTCAGAGCCCTTTCCTCTTTGCACATGCCTTTCCAACGATGGTACCAGGAGGATGCACACCATACAACAGCAACACACACTGCACAAAGATCCACACCATAAACCCAAGCCGTTTAGTTTTGCAGTTCCCTCTCTACATGAGCGCTGCTATCTTCCAGCCTGAAGAAACAGGAGAAAATTCTTATTTTCCGAGCAGAGAATGGGATGCAGATGTCCAACGCCGGGCTGAGGACAGACAGGTATCACACATGCTAGGGTTTCACCAAGCACACGAGCCCGAGCCACGTTTCCTAGAAATCAGCATACCGGGAATTTGCCAGCTCCAAATGGAAACTTTCTGCTGCAGATCCCTGCCAGAGGCTCACCCGAGGGGAAAGCAGCAGAAAGGCTGGGGAGGGGTTTGAGGGCTCTCACCTTGCCACCATGCGATCGCTGGAGAACGTCGGGAAGTCCAGGAAGGGTCTGGATGTGCGCACCCAGAAGAGGCAGGGTGAGGATTTCACACCAAAACCTGGTAAAGAAGACAGGAAGTAGTTAAAAATAAGACAGTAACATAAAAAACCCACATACACTTTATGCTCAAACAGGGGTTAAAATGAAGGGAGAACAGAGACGGCTGTTTTAAGCCACAAACCCAGCTCTACTATGGTCAGAAAGGGGTGATAAGACCATGGACAAAAGCTCCCATGGCTGCTCCCCTGCTCCCTGCAGCCACGGGACAACGTTTTGACCGTCTGTTTCCATAAAACAGCACTCAGCATCGTACCATCAGCTTAAAAAAGGGGGGAACAAAGAAAGAAGAAACAGAAAAGGCTATACTCTGTCCAACTTTTTTATTGACCGGTGCTGAAAGTCAGGATGAAAACTAGCACGATGAAAAAATAAGAGCAGGGGTTTGGTTTTTTTTAGACATACTTAGCACAAAGCACTTCTATGGCACCACAACAGCCTTAAAAGCTTTTGATTGCAACACAGGAGGGAGTTTAACATGCAAAAGGTCAGACTAAAACCAGCAAATCTGAATGCACCAGCAAGGGGGAAACATGGGGCCCCACATCCTGGTGACCCTCACACCAAATGCCACAAGCATTGCCCCAAATCGCAGTGAGCACTGCCCCAAATCCCAGCCCTCGAACTAGGCAGGAGCTTGTGGACCTGATCCTACTGCAGCCACCGGCAGATAACGAAGACCAGCCTACCCAGCGCAGCAGCCAGGCTCTCTGCGCTGTCCCACCGTGGTTTTGCTTCCCCTTAATTACAAAAACTAGTTTTTTCTAATAAAATCAGAGAATCACAGCATCAAGCAGGCTGGAAAAGATTGTTAAGATGAAGCCAAACCATTCCCAGCACTGCCAAGGCCACCCCTAACCCGTGGCACTGAGGCCTCGTCTCCACGCTGTGTGAACACTTGCAGGGACGGTGACTGCAGCCCTGCCCTGGGCAGCCTGTTCCAATGCCTGAGCACCCTCTGGGGCAGGAATTGTTCCTCAGCTCCATCTAAACCTGCCCTGGGGCAGCTTGAGGCCGGTTCCTCTTGTCCCATCCCTTGTTCCTTGGGAGCAGAGACCCTGCTTCCTGAGTGAACAGTCCCCACACTGCGGGAGAGGGAAGCCCGGAGCAATGTTTTCCCCAAGACAAGGGTGTTTTAAGGCTCCTGGAACACAAGCCCGAGAAGCAGAGACCCAGGAAGATGGTGTGTGAGTTGGGAATAAATTAAAACTGGGATTCCTGAGAAAACATGACCTTCTTAAACCCGACCAAAGCAGCACCACGTAACCCTCAGCCCCATCCCGACACAGCAGGATGCACTCAGACATCAAGTGCCACTTCTCCCACTCATACATCACAGCTTCAATTTGAGATTAATTATGTTTCTGACTTCCCACCCCTTCTTTAACATAAATAGGGAAGCCATTAAATCTAAACTATCTCTATCTAAGACTCACATGGATTGATTTACATCCTAGCATGCACATTGTGCAAGCATTGGGCCCATCACGGCCACTCTGATTCAAACAAAAAGCCAAAACACAAATAGAGCTGCTTTCATGGCCCAGCACCCTGACGAACCTCCATCTTGGCCAGGGCAAACCGTAACAGATCCAGGGACCAAAGGTTATCCATGATTGCTGCTCCAGGGGTAACTCCTGCCCATGGAGACCCCGGTACCTGCCAAGCATCCCTTGAGCATCGCAGTGGCACCTGCCCTGCGGGACACCCTGGAAAGGGATGTGCCCACCCACCACCTCCCAAGGACCAGAAGGTGCTGGTGCTGTAACAGAAGAGAGGTAGCAAGGGAAGAGTTTTAAGCAATTAAGAGAACACCGAAAGGAACTACTGCATGAGGCTAACTTAAATACAACAGCATGTGCTCCCATCACACTTGCCTAGCTAATCATTTTGCCCAGCTAATATTTTTGAGCTTCTGAAGCAGTTTTAGTTAAGATCCAAGTCATAAATGATTGGTTTTCCCTTTTTAAATATGTTGAAGAAGAGGCTGCCCTCAAGTTTCAGCTGCAGCGAGAAGAACAACTGAGCAGAATGGCTGCTGCTCCCTGCCAGGATAAATATTCCAACAGACGGATGGGTTCAGCCCCTCTGCATCCCCCAGGAGCCATGGCAACATGCAAAAGGCTTTCAACAAGGTGTTGCCCCCCAACCACAGTTTACAATATAAACCCATTAAAGACAATCTGGTTATTAGCAAATCATTTATTTCCAGGTTGCTTCAAGTAAGATGATGCAGGGATAAAGCTCGTTTTGGCTCTCTAGCAAGCATCCCATCAGCAGCCCGTGGTCCATCCCCTCAGTGTGAGTGCCCAGAGACACAACACCCTCTAAAGTAAAATGGACAAAAACCCCCAAGCAATATATTTTTCCCTCTCCTTTATTCCAAACCACAAACACATGCTGGGAAAAGCAAAAGCCATAAACATTTATGGGCTGCTGCTCTTTCAAGAGGAGAAAGTACCAGGATGGGACACGATCAAGGGTTTTACACACTGATGCTCTTCTGCTCCTACCCCTGAGGATTTCAGCTGCTCCCAGCACAAAAATCAAGACAAGACTCTGCCACAGGTAGCACATCCCAGAAATACTGGAAAACCCAGGAATGCCGGAGCCAGCAGCAAAGCAGGGAGAGGCAACAGCCTGCACCCACCCCACTCCTGGAGGAGCTAACACGGTCTCAGATGATGGTAAAACATAAAAAATAAGTTAAGAACCAGTAATAGTAAGTGTAGAATGGGCTGTTTCAGCCCTGCCTCAGCTTCCCGGGAGACTGCTGGCAGAGGGGCCCATCGCAGCATCCGAAGAAGCTCAGAGGCCATTATCCAGACACAGAATAGCACTCCATTTCCTAATGCTTTCAGAAATTAGGATTATGTAACTGGAGAGGGGAAAAAAATACAGTAATATAGTCAAGCAGGTTACATAAACCACCCCTAAAAAGTGAGAAAGTGCTCGACATCCCGCGACCCACTCCCTGGCAACCTCAAACTGGGGTTTCTGCCATTGAAAATGTGCAGGCTCCTTTCACCGTGTCTTCTCCCCTGGTCAACGCAAGCAGGGAGAACAGACCTAGCCAGGCTTTTCGGGACACTGGAAAGAAATATTCCACCTCTGGCTATAAAACATGAAGTTCCATTCCCTGGACAGCACAGTCTGGTAACACTGATCCCTCCATAGAGTATCCTCCTGGCAGCAGCTACACCATTGCGAGCAAACCCCATTTTAAGAACCAGCTTGGGGGAACTAAAATAAAAACCCAATGGGAATAAACAAGGAACACCTTGTCTGCCAATTCTGTCTTAATCTGGCCTTTTTTCTTTTTCAGAATAAATTTGACAATTGAACTTGGATTTATTTCATCTTTTTTAATTTCTAAAATCATCTCATTGCTTGCAACAGACTCCAAACAACTTTCCACCCAGTCACTGTCACCCACAGCAGCTGGAATGTGTATTTTATCCTTATGTTCTCACTTATCCCCATGCACAAGCACTTGGCAGCATCCTGAGATCCCAAAGGAGGGATCCCCAACTTGGCATCTGGCATTGCCAGAAATAACCTGGCACCCAGGAACTTTTTTATGAAGCTATGTGTGTACCAGGGCTCTATAAACGCCAAATTTCATCGCGCAAATGACAATTCCCAGCATGTGGAACACCAGCCTGTTCCCACGCCAAATCAGGGTTTCTTGGAAAGGAGAAGGAAATGCCACGAATGGCCAAAATGACACTGGAGGACCAGGACTGCCGTCACTGGGGGACCCTGCAAGGTACTCGGGGATCAGGATGATGCTGAGAATGCTGTGGCTTTGGGGACAATGTTACACACCCACCAGGTCACCCTCATTCCCACCAGCCCAGTGGAAACATGCATGTGAACATGAGTGCACACACACATACACACCCACGTGAACTGCTGAAGGATGAGGGGGGAGCCACAATGGGGGTCACACGTCAGAGATGAGGCTCTTGGTGAGGTGGTGCGTCCCACAACTCCTTATATTGAATTAAGTGATTAAATTGAACATAAATAGCAGTAAGACATGGGGGAATGGGTTAAAACTTCAAGAGGGGAGGTTCAAGTTAGATCTAAGGCAGAAGCTCTTCCCTGTGAGGGTGCTGAGGCGCTGGCACAGGGTGCCCAGAGAAGCTGTGGCTGCCCCATCCCTGGCAGTGTTCAAGGCCAGGCTGGACACAGGGGCTTGGAGCAAGCTGCTCTAGTGGAAGGGGTCCCTGCCCGTGGCAGGGGTTGGAGCTGGAAGACCTTTAAGGTCCCTTCCAGCTCAAGCCATTCTATGATAGAAATATTCCCATTTCAAGTACTCTTGGATTTAAAGAGGCTAATTTCCTAAAAGCGGTGCTACCATTGATGCAGATGGGGCAGAGGAAGAGTTAATCTCAGTTCTTCCTCACCCCACCTCTTCACTTCTGACAGTTTTACTCCGATTCTTTTCATTTTCCAACACACTCACTAGCAAAAGCAGAAATCCTGATTGCAGTCACAGTTACCGATTACAGAAAAAGCCTGTCAGGGCCA
This sequence comes from Pezoporus wallicus, assembly GCF_028554395.1. Taxonomy (NCBI): domain Eukaryota; kingdom Metazoa; phylum Chordata; class Aves; order Psittaciformes; family Psittacidae; genus Pezoporus; species Pezoporus wallicus. The sequence continues at coordinate 338,182 of NW_026635152.1, read as the reverse complement.
TGAGAAGAACAACTCGTACAGTAGAACAGTCATGGCCATTTCCTTACACCCACAAACATACCACATTAAACTAAATAAACACAGAACCCCCCAACTTTGCTAAGAAACTTATTATTTCCTTGTGATATGTATGCATGAGACTGGCACGAGCTCCAGTGATCCCTCAAGGGGCTGTAACAACTTTATATGCATATATATGAGAGAGTGAATATAAAATAAAATATTAAACAGTATAGAAGTAGAAACAAATGAGAACAATTGTTCTCAAACACTTCAAGAACATTCCCCTGCTCTGAGCCAGCCCAGGGAGCTGTGGCTGGACAGAGCAGGGTCTCAGTGCTGAGCATCTCGAGCTTTACAGCTAATCTGCAAGCTGGCAGTTAAAACACACCCAGTTACACAGCAGTGATACTCCTGAAGGATGCAACTTGGTTTTTTACTTGGGAATTGCCCTTATTTGCTGGCTCATCCCAGCAGAAAGATGCTCTAACAGCGCCGGGAAAGGAGATCAACATAATTCAAGCCTGTGCTGGGCAAATACAACCTTGGGAAGCTATGATTATTTAATTGTGTAAGAAAGAAGAAAAGTAAGAGCACAAGCTGCCAGGCCAGCAGCCATCTCTGCTCCGGGCAGGACAAGAAGCCGCACTGGACCAGCCTTCCCCCCTAAACGGCTCCAGCACCAGTCCCACTCCATCCTCCAAGCCCGAAACTGTAAGAGAGGCCACATCCCGTCACCTCCCAGCAGGCTGCAGCAGAAGCGATAACTCTGCACCAGAAACCTGTTGGTTTAAGGCTTTTTTTCCTCACGCTATCACACATTTCCTCCAGCACAAGTCCCAACCCCCCAAAAAACTCCCCAAACACCTCTCCACCAGCATCCCATCCTTGTGGGCGCCCAGCTCCATCACACCCTCACCTTCATCCTCCTGCGTTGTGTGTGTTGCTGTTATCACCTACAACACAGCAGGGCCAAGGACCAGCATCCCAACAGGGTCTCTAGTATTCGCAGTGAGGGACCCCTGCATCCCACCTTTGGGCTGCAAAACTGAGCCCCCCTGGGAAGTTACTCCTGCTCGGGGAACACCAGGCTGGAGATAGAACCTAAGCATATCCAAGTCGCAGCATCACTGCCTGACCCAAACCCACGGCACCTCCAAGGAAACAGCACACAAAACCCACACAAATAACTGTGCTCATGCCCTTCCCACACGACTCCCCAGACCCACGAAGGACCCAACGCCTCACACAGCCCCAGGAAGGGTCCCGCAGCCACACGCCAGCCCCACGCACACCCCTACAGCGCTTCTCCAGCCCCACGCACACCCCTACAGCGCTTCCCCAGCCTCAGACGGAACCGCCCCAGCCCCACAGGCCCCACGCAGCCCCACGCGGGGCCCCGCAGCCCTCGGCAGCCCCGATCCTTCCGGGGCACCTCGCTCGGGGGCACCGACGGGCGCACGGACCCACCTGCTGCCGCCACCGCCCGGCTCCGAGTGACCCAGCCCGCCAGTACCGGCTGAGTCTCCCCGGCCGCAAAACAACCCGGGATGAATTCTGTTACCGGGTTTTACACATTTCCTGCCCGGGAGCTTTAAATTCCCATTTACCAAAGAAATACTGGGTGTTCCCAACATCAGGAATTTCGTGCAGGCCCCTCAGATAATACCCAAGCTCTGAAACATCCGACAACAGCAGTGAAGGGGTCCAGCACCCCAACTGTCCTTGCACCCCAATTTTTGTTTGCATTAAAAATATACAATATAAACTCAAAATACGGGCAAAGCAGCACCAGGGTGGGGTTTTAACAGGTATCTGCGAATTACTGCGATGCCAGCACCAGCTCACTTTGCTTTCTTGTGGGGTGGGATGCCCGAACCCTAGTGTTGGGGTCTGCCTCGTCCCCTCCATCCCTGTAACACAACCTGGAAGAAATCTGTTCCATAAATAATCCCGGTTGGGTTTGGAGTGGCTGCCAGGGACACTGCCTGTTCCCCCAGCTGCCTGCACATGTTCTGCCCCGAAGGGACAGGAGATCTGGGGGAAGCTTTGCCCCCCATCCAAAACGAGGAGCAGATCCCAGGGACCGTCCATCCCCGAGCACTTCGTGTGATGTGAGAGCAGCAGTTCCTGACGAAAACAGAAATAAACCTAAAAATCGGGGATATTTTTATTCATCCTTGCCTTCTGCTAAAAATAACCGGCGTTAATCTGCCTCGCGTCCCTCCGCCTCGGCTTCACGTCTAAAAGCCACATCAGTGACTCGGGGGCGCGTTGGAGAGCAGAGGAAATGGGTTTTCTCCCCGTGTCACGACACAAAGAGATGGCCCCGACTGTAAGTCGGTGGCCTTGGACAGGTGACCCACGCAGGATGCTCCTCGGGTGACCCCGAATGCATCCTTCCTCCCCCCCCCGGCAGCCAGATACCTGCCCAATGCCCATTCTGGGGAGCAAAGGAGCTTTTTGGGAGCCGGGTGATGCCATAGTCTCACCGCCTGCACCCCCCTTCCCCGGTACGTGCCCGCTCCGAGGGCCCGGGTTGTGCCCGGCGCAGGGGCGCAGCGTGGTGGAAGCCGGGTGTTTACCGGAGGTGCAGCCGGGTGTTGCACAACCGGAGCAGAGTGCAGGAGGACACCGTGTCCTCACCACCGCCCGTGGGTGCAGCTGCACCGGCGGCAGGGAATGGACGGGCGGGGGGGGGAACGACACGGGACATACGGGGACACGGGGTGAGGGCAGCAGGGCAGGACCTCACCCCTGCTTTGTGTGGGGATGCTTGACCCAGGGGGTGCAAAGCAGCTGCCAAGCTGCTGTCTGCATGAGCCCTCCCTAAATCTTCCCACTGGAGAGGTGGTGGGAGGGATGCTGGTGTCCTCATGGAGCCTGGCCGGTGGTGAGCAACCGGATCCAACCTGGGATGGTCCCTCCTCTGGTTCTGTTCTCCCTCATTGCTCGATTCACGGCTCCTGCAATGAGATTTTAGCCGCAGAAGGGCAGAGACCTGCCCCGGAACCCCCTGAGCAGCCCCTGCTCCATCACAGGCCAGTGCCTGCCCCGTCCCCCAGTGTGGCCAGGGCTGCCCCTTTCCCTGTGCATTTCCAATCCATAAATTTCCAGCTTTGTGATCCAAACGCATGCAAGCAGGCGGGGGCAATTCCAGCCAGAGGCTTTTCCAAGGCTGGATCCACCCCTGAGTCCCCATTTGCCTCCCGGACACGGGCTGGAAGAACAGGCTGTTTTCCCAGATTATTTCCCCGCTGAGGAAAAGAGGGAAATCCCCGGATCCCCCGGCTGGTGAGAGCGGGGTCGGGGGTGAGTAGGCATGGACCAGGGGTCCCCCAGCCCCACACCACCGGGGGCAGGATGCCGCAGAGCCGGAGCAGGGAGGATAAATAAAGTCCAGCTCCGGCGTCCTGGCCGGCGGCCACTTCTAACACAAAGTACATTCCGGTCTGGACGTAACGAACTGTACCAGCCTCCGCCGAGGCGGGGGCTCCCCGCCGGGATAGGGGGGCCGGGGGGGGTTGGAGGGTACCGGCTGGTCCCTCTCGTTGTGCTGGGTGCAGGGATGAGGAGAATGCAAGCCCCTGGGGATGGAGACTGCGCTGCGCGACGGGGATGCTGCTGCCGGAGGGAGCTGCACCCCAAAACCACGCCGGGGACACGGCTCTGTGTGCCCCAACGCTGATGGGAGCCGGGGGGGGGACACACAGCACACACAGCAGCGTGGCTCAGGCCTCTGCTGCTGTCGTGGTCCCCCCCCCCACACCCCGAAGCTTCCGGGATTTTGTGCCCCTGAAGCCGCACCGGGAGCGCGGAGCGGCCGCGCGGGAGCGGGGTCGAGAGCGGCCCCCGCCCGGAGCACCCCGTCCCGGCGGCGGGCGGGCTGCCAGGGCCCGGCCGGGACAGCGTGTACCGGCCGCGGAGCGCCGGGAACAGCCTGAGTCAGCACCCGGGCAGAGCGGCCCCGCGGCCCAGCTCCGCCCCGCGGGCTGCTGGCGAGCTGCGCGGAGGCCAGTGCCACCCCCCGGCATCACCCCAACAACCCCCGGGGTCACCCCAACATCACCCTGGCACTCCCCCAGCAGCCCCCAACGTCCTTTTCCTATTTCCCCTTCCCGCCAGGTAATCCTTCCAGCATCACTCCAACATCAGCCCCTAACATCACTCCTGGCACCCCACCATCACATCCCCTTCAGCATCCTCCCAACATCCTCCCCAGGCATCCCCCCCAGCGTCACCCCCCATCATGGCCCCCGGCATCCTTCCCCAGCATCTTCCCTCCCCACCATGACCTCACCAGCACCACTCCTGGCACTCCTCAGCATCTCCACAGCATCACCCTAACAGGTCCCTCACGGGACCTGGCCGTGCTCCCAGCCCAAAAACAACCCAGAGGAGTGACAGGGACCCCCAGCCAGGTTTTGGGGTTGCCCAGAGCTGAGGTTTTCCCTTCCCACCGGGTCCTTCCCCCGGGAAAACTATCAGAGTGGAAAAACAGGAGAGCATCAGGCGCTATTCCCTCCGTCACATGTGAAGGCAAAGCCAGAGAGGCCGGGAGAAATCTTCAACAATTGGTTTTGGCAAGAAGAGGCAAACCAGAGCTTTTCATGAATCCGTTATATTTATTCTGCTGTTGCTAGAAAGGTTCCTCCAGCAAGAGCTCAAGGGACATCAGCTCCATCCCAAACCACCTCCTTGGGACCTGGGAAAACCTGGCCCAGGTTTAGGAAAACCCCATCGGGTTTTCCTAAAGAGGCAGTAGCTGGGTGCGTGGTGTGGCTGCACCCCACTGTGGACCTGCTGTGAGGGTTCTGCTGCTGCAGGCACGGGTTAGAACCATAGAATGGTTTGGGTTGAAGGGAACTTAAAGCTCCTCCAGCTCCAACCCCTGCCATGGGCAGGGACCCCTTCCATAGAGCAGCTTGCTCCAAGCCCCTGTGTCCAACCTGGCCTTGAACACTGCCAGGGATGGGGCATGAGGTGACTGACCAGGAGCATCTCCTGGGGGATTTGGAGTGCCCCAAGCCCCGGGTGCTGGCTGGGCTGCCCCTCACCCTGCAGGGACGTGCTTCATCCCTACAGCCCCTGCCTTGCAGCCACAAGTGGCCACCTCCAGCCAAAAGCGAGGGGCAGCCCCAGATGCCCCCCTCTGGGGTACCCCCAAATTACTCCGTGCACCCCCAGATGCCTCCGTGCAGCCCTTGGGTGACTTCCCATGGCACAAGCACCCACGAAGCAAAGGCACCCCCAGCACTCTCCAACCCAAACTGCATGAGTGCCCCCAGCCCTGCCACAGGATCAGGCCCCTGCATGACCCCAATCTGCAGCAAACTGGAGGGGGGGACAGGAGAATCACCCCATCTATCACTGCCCCAAGCAGGGTGCTATGGGGCTGCTGCCTGCCTGGGGTCCTCCAGTTCAACCCCCCAGGAATTACCTCCCTGGGGCTGGCCGTCCCCCCCAACACCCTTTTTGGGGGGGTTTTGGCAGGGTTGGGGGTGCTCTGTGTGTGCTGAGGAGGGGTCTGCAAGGTCTGCAAGGTCTGCAAGGACGGGCTTTGGGTGGGCACCAACTGGGAAGGCTGCTACATTGTACAAGGGGGGGGCGCAGACAATTGGGGGTGCAGGGACCCCCGGGATGTGCAGAGCAGGAGCGTCACGGCCTTGTTTTGGGGTGAAACTCGATAGAAACGAGCGATGCAGGAGGGGCGGCTCTGCCGAGGGAAGGGTTAAAGCAGCGCGGCGGAGAAGAGGTGAAGGCCGATGGCTGCGGAAGGGGGAGAGAGGGAGGAGGGAGGTTGGGGAGAGGGAGGCGAGAACATCCTGTACCCTCGGGGGAACAGCCCGGGGAGGGCCGCGGCGGGGGGGGGCACACATCAGGGGCAGCCCCGGGGTGAACGGGCGGAGATGAGGGTGCGGAGTGCGGCGATGGGGTGCGGGGAGAGCACCCCAATGCTTCCACCCCAGGATGAGGCAAGGTCCCCGATGGGGGGGTCCGTGCCATTCCCCCCAGGGGGGATGCCCTGTTCCCCCCCTCAGCTTAGGGTGCCCCCACCCTGGCGCAGGGCCCCCCCGGGGCTGGCAGCACCCCGCGCTCGCTGGGGGCCCCTTCCTGTGTTTGTCAAGACGCCGTGAGTCAGGCGTCTGGCTGTCGGTTTAAGCCAATATTTACCAGTCCCGAGCTGCCAAAATAAAGTTGCCGCTTCACCAGTAAATACAGGGACAGATGGGGGGGGGGGGGGGGGGGTGTGCTCATGTGTGCCCTCCCTCCCAGCACAGCCACCCCATTCCCACCTTTCCGCCTCCCCCATCCTCCTCCTGCCAACATAAGGACACCCCAACGATGAGGTACATGCAAAATCCTCATCGTAGGCACCAGGAGCTGACCCTTCCCCCGCCAAGGTCCCCCCTCTGCAGAGAAGGGGTGACCCCCAAAGCGGGGCTCCAGGGCTGTGGGGATTCCAGGGTCCCCGTCGCACACCCGAGGCTGAGCTGCCCCTGGGCTGGGGGGGGGGATCCCCACGGCAGGGGGGTTCCGGGCTGCGGCTGCCCCCTGCTGGTCCTGTGCTGGTCCTGTGCTGGTCCTGTGCTGCTCCTGTGCTGCTCCTGTGCTGGTCCTGTGCTGGTCCTGTGCTGGTCCTGTGCTGCTCCTGTGCTGGTCCTGTGCTGCTCCTGTGCTGCTCCTGTGCTGGTCCTGTGCTGGTCCTGTGCTGGTCCTGTGCTGGTCCTGTGCTGGTCCTGTGCTGGTCCTGTGCTGCTCCTGTGCTGCTCCTGTGCTGGTCCTGTGCTGGTCTTGTGCTGGTCCTGTGCTGGTCCTGTGCTGGTCCTGTGCTGGTCCTGTGCTGGTCCTGTGCTGGTCCTGTGCTGGTCTTGTGCTGGTCCTGTGCTGCTCCTGTGCTGCTCCTGTGCTGGTCCTGTGCTGGTCCTGTGCTGGTCTTGTGCTGGTCCTGTGCTGGTCCTGTGCTGGTCCTGTGCTGGTCTTGTGCTGGTCTTGTGCTGGTCCTGTGCTGGTCCTGTGCTGGTCCTGTGCTGCTCCTGTGCTGGTCCTGTGCTGGTCCTGTGCTGGTCCTGTGCTGGTCTTGTGCTGGTCCTGTGCTGGTCCTGTGCTGGTCCTGTGCTGGTCTTGTGCTGGTCTTGTGCTGGTCCTCTGCTGGTCTTGTGCTGGTCCTCTGCTGGTCCTGTGCTGGTCCTGTGCTGGTCTTGTGCTGGTCCTGTGCTGGTCCTGTGCTGGTCCTCTGCTGGTCCTCTGCTGGTCCTGTGCTGGTCCTGTGCTGGTCCTGTGCTGGTCTTGTGCTGGTCCTCTGCTGGTCCTCTGCCCAGGCCTGGCCGTATCCTGCCCAGGCCAGGGATGCAAAGCCCCAGACAGATCTGGTCCTATTCAGGCAGAGCTCCCGGTAGCCTCAGGATGTGTTCCTGGGTGACACCAGCCTCTCCGGAGTGGGGAATGGCTGAGGACCCCATGCAGATGGTGAGGCTGGGGAGTCTCCCCATGTCCCTGTGTCCCCTCGCTCTGCCCACAGGAGAGGCACCGCTGTCCCTGTCCCTTTCCCCATCTTCAACCTCCTCCGGGCTTCTCTCCTGAGGACATGGACCTGGTGATCTCCTGCCCAGGACCCCCCAGTCACAATGCCAAAACCTTCAAGGCTCTTGCCACCCACCCCGGGTTTAGAACTAAACTCCAGGTCAGCATTTACCCTCTCACACCTCTGCTGAGCCGGGCTTGAAGAGCCCTAGAGCATCCCTTGCCCTGTCCCCAAGCTGCCGCCCATGTCCCCAGCACCGCAGCAGGGACCCCTCTGCGGGTGTCTGCGGCACCCTCCCACCTGCATCCCCTGGGGGTTCTGCAGCGGCAGATGCCCTAACCCTGGAAAGAAGGCTTCCTGCAGGGCATCCTCAGGAATTGGCCTCTGTGTTGTCCCTCCTCCCCCCCCCCCCAACCCAGTGCAGAGCCACTTCCAGAGCCTGTGGGTGCCTGGTGCTCCTTCTGTCTCCAGGGGTAGAAACATGTAAGATGTCCCCAGAGAATCGCCCTGCAATGACCCCCTCGCCTTCTGCTGCCCCCCCAGTTCTTCCAGGTAGGTGCCTTTTCCTCTTCCTCATTCCCCCCAGCAGGTCTGCATCCCTTTCCCATGCCCAAACCAACAGCTCTGAGCTGGGCATCACCCCCTGCAGCTGCCCTGCCCAGGGCAGGGTTAAGGGGATTTGCAGGGCTGCTCCCCCCATTGCCTTTCCCCAGCTCCAGCCTGAGTTCCCAGAGCTCCTGCACATCCTGCACCCAGAGTTGCTGCTGGTGGAGGTGCTACACGAGGGGAATCATGGAATCATGGAATGGTTTGGGTTGGAAAGGATCTTAAGATCATCCAGTTCCATCCCCCTGCATGGCATGTACAGCCACTGCCATTGTGCGGCACCTTCCAAGGAGGACTCACACTCAGCATCCTCATGGCCTCGTCTGCAGACCCCGAGGAGGAGGAGGGCTCCTGGAGTGCAGGGTCTGTATAGATTCTATAGAATCATGGAATTATGGAATCATGGAATGGTTTGTGTTAGAAGGGACCTTCTAACCATCCAGTTCCAGCCCCTGCCACGGGCAGGGACCCCTTCCATAGAGCAGCTTGCTCCAAGCCCCTGTGTCCAACCTGCCCTTGAACACTGCCAGGGATGGGGCAGACACAGCTACTCTGGGCACCCTGTGCCAGCGCCTCAGCACCCTCCCAGGGAAGAGCTTCTGCCTTAGATCCAACCTGAACTTGCCCTATTTCAGTTTGAACCCATCACCCCTTGTCCTGTCGCTACAGTCCCTGAGCCAGCCGCATGCAGAGGTGGACATGACCACCAACACATTGAGCACCCCCAGCTTCCACACCACCTCCAAGTCCTTCTTCTCCAGTGACAAACCTTTTCTACGGGACTTTTCCAACCAGAAAGGAGCCAATAAACCGTGTCTGGCCCAACCCAAAGGCTTCCTCTGATCCCAGCACTGCTGCAGCTTCCCCTGCACCCCCTTTGCCAACGCACCCCCTGAGCAGAGCTCACCCCATGGCTCACTGCTGGCCAGGCCCAGGTTACTGTACAGTTACGTACGATGTGCACACACATACGGGTAAAGCCATCACAGCCCTGTGGCTTTTCCTAGGCCCTCCTGTCCCCAGCCCGTGCTGGAGGGATGGATGGATGGATGGATGGATGGATGGATGGATGGATGGATGGATGGATGGATGGATGGATGGATGGGTGGGTGGATGGAGGGAGGGATGGGTGGGTGGGTGGGTGGGTGGAGGGAGGAAGGGAGGGAGGGAAGGAGGGATGGATGGGTGGGTGGGTGGATGGATGGAGGGATGGATGGATGGATGGATGGATGGAGGGATGGATGGATAGATGGAGGGATGGATGGATGGATGACGGAGGGATAGAAGAATGGATGCAGGGATAGATGGAGGAATGGATGGATGGATGGAGGGATGGATGGATGGATGGATGGATGGATGGATGGATGGATGGATGGATGGATGGATGGATGGAGGGATGGAGGGATGGATGGAGGGATGGATGGAGGGGTGGGTGGATGGATGGATGGATGGATGGGTGGGTGGATGGATGGATGGATGGATGGATGGATGGAGGGATGGAGGGATGGAGGGATGGATGGATGGATGGATGGATGGAGGGATGGATGGATGGGGATGGATGGATGGTGGGTGGATGGATGGATGGATGTAGGGATGGATGGATGGATGGATGGATGGAGGGATGGATGGATGGATGGATGGATGTATGGATGGATGGGTGGGTGGATGGATGGATGGATGGAGGGGTGGGTGGATGGGTGGGTGGATGGATGGATGGATGGATGGATGGATGGATGGATGGAGGGATGGAGGGAGGGATGGATGGAGTGAAGAGGCCGGCTCGCAGCTCAGTAGAAGATGCTCTTTACTCGACAGACTCCTCGGGGCAGTGCAGGCAGGTACTGGCATCCCTGGGGAGGGGAAAAGGGGGGGGGGGAGGGGCGGGGTACTAGGGGGTCTTCTCCTTCATCGCGACTGCTGGGCTTCCGCAGGGTCTTGGCAGATGCCGAAGTCGCTGTTGGTGATGGCACCCACGATGGACATGTCGGCGTCACAGGACAGGCCTCTCTCACAGGGACACTTGTAGTACACCCCGTAGAGGCTCTGCGGAGAGCAAGGCTCGGTGCAGCGGGGGCGGCCGGCCCGGTTCCCGCGGTGCCCCCGGGCGCAGGGCGGCACGTACCTTCCTGGAGCACTCCTGGAGCTCGGCCGCCTTCGGGGCGCAGCGGGCCAGGCTGAGGCCGCTGTCGCGGTGGCAGCAGTGGCTCTTGCACTGCGCGCTCTGCAGACACAGCTCCCCCGCGTCCTGCACCGCGGGGCGCGCCGTGAGGCCGGGTCGCTGCTCCCTCCTGACCCCCGCTCTGGGGGGCGTCGGGAGCCAGCTCTGCCTCTCCTCTGCTCAGCAGCGCTCCCGAGCCTCCCACCCTGCAGCGGGGCCGTGTTCAGGCCCCAGCACCCCCTCTGACTGCTGTTTTCTGCTGGATTCATGGGAATAGGGCGGGGGCAGCGCAGGGAAAGCCTGTTCCCCGTCCCCGTTCCTTGTGTGAATGGGAATGGCTGGCACAGGCAGCTGACAGCTGCGGTCTCGTGCACTTTCAGGCTTCCATCGCCTTTTACACAGCTGCTTTCCCAGGCTCCAGGACCCCTCACAACCCTAGGAAGCCAACCAAGGCCATCCCCGTCCACCTCAGTTTCCGCAGTCGCAGCACGTTTTGCTCTCGTACCCCTCCAAGCCCCCTGCCGTGCCCCGTTGCAGCACTCGGGCTGTCCCAAGGGTGGGGGTCAGTGTCCTTCTTACCAAGTTGAAGACGAGCCCTCGCTCCTGTTCCATGGGCACAGCCTCGGCCAGGAGCAGCATGGCCAGGAGCATGCAGGGGTACAGGACGTTGGCCATGGTGGGCTCGCTTGTGGCTTTGCCATGGGGCAGGCGGGTGCTTTATAGCCGGTGGCTCCGTCAGCTGATGCGGCTGCTCCTATCGCACCCCAGCTCATGGCATCGGGGCAGCGAGGCCAGTGCTGCCAAGGCTGTCCCCACGTGACAGTCCCACGATGCCCACATCCCCCTTGGCACCTCCTTTGGCAAAGAAGTGACGGCATTCCTGCATTTCCCAGTGGGAATTTCCACTCCTCCCTCCTCTCTGAGGTGCCCTCTGTGCTGGATACTGATGACGGGCTCACAGGGAGAGCTGGCGCTATGGCAGGAGCTCCATCAGATCCTCCACCCCTCAAACGTCACCAGCACAGACACCAAGAAATCCGCTCGAGAAGTCCCAAAGCGTGGCAGGAGCCAGTCCAGCCCCTGCTGGTGTGGCCTCACTGGGTGCTCTGGAGCCCACCGAGGTCCCCAGCCCATGGGGGCCTGTGTCCTGCCAGATACTGCTGGTTATTTTGCGGCTGATGAAAGGAAAACAGCCCTGGGAACGGCACAGCTTTTCCTGCCTGGCAATGCTTATGCTTATGGCCTTCAGTGGCCGCAGGCGTGATGTTGAGGCTGGTGCTGGTTGTGGGGTGACCATGGCGCTGGCACATGCCTCTGTGGTCCCCTGGGATGTGGGGCAGATGCGGCTTCTCCAGTATCTGAAGGGGGGGCTACAAGGATGCTGGAGATGGACTCTTCATCAGGGCCTGTAGGGACAGGCCAAGGGGAATGGCTTTAACTTGCCAGACGGGAGACTGAGATGAGCTCTTAGGCAGAAGCTCTTCCCTGTGAGGTCCCAGAGAAGCTGTGGCTGCCCCATCCCTGGCAGTGCTCAAGGCCAGGTTGGACACAGGGGCTTGGAGCAAGCTGCTCTAGAGGAAGGGGTCCCTGCCCATGGCAGGGGCTGGAGCTGGAGAAGCTTTACAGCAGGGATTGGAACTGGATGAGCCCTTCCAGCACAAACCATTCTATGGTTCAGTGGTTCTGTGATTCTGGAGAGAGGTCCCCTGCAAGTGTCCACAGCCCATTGGGGCTGCCCATGGTGCTGTGGGGTGTCTTGGCAGCCCCATGAACTGTTTCTCTTTCCACATGGGACTCTGGGGCAGTCCCCTCCCTGCCTGCAGCTACAGCCAGCCCTGGAGCTGACAGGCCATCCAGCCCCCACCACGGTGATGCAGCACCCAGTGGAGGAAGACTCTGGTGACACCAGCAGGCAGGGCAGAGGGGAGCAGCCACAGGAGCACAGCACCCAGGGGACATTCTGGGGCACACGGCACATGCTGGGGGCTCCAGCACATCCCCTGGCACATCCTGAGGCACACATTTAAGGCAACACGCATCCTGGGGAGCATCCCAGCATTGCCCAGGGTTGCATGGTGCAGCCCAGGCCCATCCTGACACACATGCTGGGGGAACGTGGCACAACCCAGCAAACACAGCATGTTATGAGAGGCACAGTGATGCACAGGGTGCACCCCAGAGCACACATGGTGCACCCTGAACAGAGCCCAGGGCAGGTCCTGGTGCGCACACTGGGGACACAGGGCTCAGCCCACAGGCACTGGGCACATCCCAAGGTGCATCCCGCAGTGGAGGCACAGGGCACATCCCAAGGGAGCATCCTAGGGGTGCAGAGCACAGCTTCGGGACGCATCCCAGAGGCAATGTGCCTTGGGGCACAGGGCACATCCTGGAGCTACAGGGCTCATCCCAGAGGCAGATCCTCGGGTGCATCCTGCGGACACAGGGCCCATCGCAAGGGCACATCCGGGGGTGCACAGGGAGAATCGTGGGGGTGCAGGGCCCATGCCGGGGCTCACCCTGGGGACGCAGGGCACATCCCGGCGGTGCAGGCCTCATCCCGGGGCTCCTCCCGCTCCCCCAGCTCAGGACCGGGGTCGCGCCGGCTCCTCCCGGCTCCTCCCCTGCCCTTTGCCGGTGCCGGGGGGGGGGGGGGGGTCTCGCCGCCGCCCCCCGGGGCGGTCCAGCCGCCTCCGGAGCCTCCCGCCGGGGCGGGGCAGCGCCGGGCGCCCGCGTGCGGGGCCGGTGCCGGTGCCGGTGCCGGTGCGTGAGCCCCCGCCATGCCCGAGCTGCTGCCGGCGCAGGAGGCGGCGCGGATCTACCACACCAACTACGTGAGGAACGCGCGGGCCATGGGGCTGCTCTGGGCCCTCTTCACCCTCTGCTTCTCCATCCTGATGGTCGTGACCTTCATCCAGCCGTACTGGATCGGTGACAGCATCGACACGCCGCAGGCCGGTTACTTCGGCCTCTTCTCCTACTGCATCGGCAACGCGCTCACCGGGGAGCTCATCTGCAAGGGCAGCCCCCTCGACTTCGGCACCATCCCCTCCAGCGCCTTCAAAACAGCCATGTTCTTCGTAGGCATCTCCACTTTCCTCATCATCGGCTCCATCCTCTGCTTCAGCCTCTTCTTCTTCTGTAACGCAGCCACTGTCTATAAGGTCTGTGCCTGGATGCAGCTGGCAGCAGGTGAGGGGGCTCGGGGTGATGCTCGGGGGCGGGGGATGCTGATGCTCCATCCGGAGCTGCTTTTCCCTCTTTGCTTCTGCCGGGGGAGAGCCTGGCCAGGAAGTGGTCCCCAGTGCAACCTTCAAGCACCATTTGCTCCATTACTGGTTACCAGTGGCGACTTTGCAGCAGGCAAAGCCTGTCAGAGCAGCTGAGACCCAGCAGACTCCTGATGCTCCATGCTCCGTGCTGCAAATCCAGGCAGCAGCGGGGTTGAGACTTCAGAGCATCATCAGTCCAAGAGCACTGAGCGCTGCAGGGCCTCCTGTGTGCCCGATCCTGCGGGAATTAAGCAGGGAGACAGTGCTGGTGTTTGCTGGGTTATTGTGGTAACTCCCTGAGCTCAGGGGATGATGTACTGGGGAAGTGGAACAGGAGGAGGGGACTGACTGTAACACTCGGCACCACCACCCACAGTTTCCTGTCTTTCTGCTCTTCCCCACATCCCTCTGCTCATCCCCGTGGATCTCCAGCCTTCTCCATTTCTCCTCTGGCACAAGAAGACACCTGAGACACTGGTAACCCAGCTCCTGTGGTTGAAGCCTCGGCTGAAACCCAACCCAGCCACTCCTGAATCATTCATGGATTCAATCTATCGTCCCATGGCAGGGACCCCCCATGGCATCGGGGCTGCTCCAGATCCTGGCTGAAAAAGTGAGCTCAAGCCAAGTTTTTGATAAGAGGCTTGGGGCAGCTCAGCCTCCTGGGGAGCGCTAGCAGGGAAGGGCTTTGCTGTTGTATTTGGGGCTTTTACATATGTTTTTGTGCTGGATGGCGGAGAGAAACCTGATGCAGGTGCTCAGCCCACATAGATGAGCCTGAATCATCCCTTAGCTGGTTTCTCTGCCCCAAACAGAGAGCTTTGGAGCCATCTCGGGGCTGGTGCTGCAGCATTTCTGAGGGTTATTTTATGACGGTGACAAGAGGATCTATTTTGTGGCTTTTGCTGTGCTCCAGGGTGCCTCTTCCCCAAAGAGGTGGTTTCTGGGCACCTTACCCCATTTCTCTGTGCCCCTGCTCCCTGCTAGCTACAGTAATCAAATACAGGAAAAAACAGCTGCTTCTCAATTAAGAGAAATGCTCCCTGCAGTCTGGGATGCTGCTTGCTGGCATTGCCACTCTTCTGTCCCCAGGGAAAAACCATCAGCAAAGCGTGAGGCAAATGTCCCCTGAGAGAGAAGAGGCACGAGGCCATGGCAGGGAGCAGCTTGCTGCTGCAGGAGGCTGCAGATGTCCAAGAAGAGCAGAGACAAACATCTGCTTCATAGAACCATGGTTTGGGCTGATATCAAGTCCAACTGAATCACACCCCAGAGCCTCACGGATGAGCTCAGCTTCTCCCTCCTGAGCCTGGTCATTCTTGTCGAGCAAACACCATTTCTCTGAATGTGTGTGTGGGAAAAAAGAAAAAGGCGCTTTGGAGATCTTGGGACATTTTTGGCAGAAGATGGCCCTTTGGCACTGAGTTTGTTGCCACTCCTGTGGCAAAGCCACAAAGGCAATGTGCAGAGCCTGCAGCTCTTGGGCTGTGTGTGTTGGGGTTGGGTGTTGGGAGCAGCCACAGGAGGGGCTGGTGGCTCTTGGCTGGGCTGGAACCACCACAGCTGAACAAGCAGAATTAATCTGCAGAGCTGCTGCCGGCAGCTCTACCTTAGCAAAGCATAAGCTAAAATCTGGCCAGGCATGAAGCAACAGCAGGTTCTCCACCTTGCACAGACTAAACCCATCCGGGTGCTGCTTGGAGGAAGTGTTTCTTTGGAGGCACAGGGCCTGGGATGTGTGAGGAGGCAGGAGAGGTGTTGCCTGGGCAACGCAACAAAGGGAGATGCTGCAGCAGTGTGTCCTTGATAGGGAGCTCCTTGGAATGCAGTGCGCTGTGCCCTGCTCCTCCCTGGCTGCAGCAGTGGCAGTAGAGCAGAGCCATGTGTGACCAGCAACCACAGAGCTCTTTAAGCCTGGTTGGTGGCACGTAGTATCTTATCTGTCCATAGCATCATGGTCATGCTCTTAGAATCATAGATTAGTTTGGGTTTGAAGAGACCTTAAAGCTCCTCCAGCTCCAACCCCTGCCACAGGCAGGGACCCCTTCCACAGAGCAGCTTGCTCCAAGCCCCTGTGTCCAACCTGGCCTTGAGCACTGCCAGGGATGGGGCAGCCACAGCTTCTCTGGGCACCCTGTGCCAGCGCCTCAGCACCCTCACAGGGAAGTATTTCTTCCTAGTGTGTGATCTAAATCTTCCACCTGCCATCTCCACACACCAGCTCATTGGGCAGCTTGTGGCTGCTGTCCCTGGCTGTGGCAGTTGGGCTGGCAGTAGATGATGTTTAAGGTCCCTTCCAACCCAAACCATTCCATGACTCTGTGCTGTCACATCTCCTTCTCCCCACAGCTACTGGGCTGATGATTGGTTGTCTGATCTACCCCGACGGCTGGGACTCAACCGAGGTGAAGCGCATGTGTGGGGATAAGACGGACAAGTACACACTGGGTGCCTGCACTGTCCGCTGGGCCTACATCCTCTGCATCATCGGCATCCTTGATGCTCTCATCCTTTCCTTCCTGGGCTTTGTCTTGGGGAACCGACAGGACAACCTCCTCCCATCCGATTTTAAAGTGGAAAATAAAGGTAAAGGCAGCTGTGAGCACCTGTCCTGCTGCTGAGGGTTCTGACCGCAGCTCTTTGGAAGGACAGTGACTTCCTTCCATGGGAGAAGTGGGATTGCTGTAATGAGCATCTTGCTGTGTCCTAGTACTACAGCGAGCCAGCAGCAGGCTGAAAATCAATGGAGCACAAGGCAGGAACCCAGACTGAGCTGAGGGGCTTCACCCCGTCCTGCTTTAAATTGGTTTTATTCCTTTTTGAAAGCAAACCTTGCAAAACACAGCCACACCTTCAGTTTTATACCACAACCCATTAACATCATTCTCTTTTTGTTTTACAGAAGAGGGAAACCACTAACAGAGCTACTCACCATGTAAGTGATCCCCCCGGGGTGATTTCTGCTGTTTCTCCTCAGCATGTGTAGCACTGCTGTTGTATTTTGATTACTAAAGGATTGACAACTCTGTATTTTGGGCTATAGTCAGACGGGGTTTAGTTGTGGTTAAAGGGGAATTAATCTTTGCTTTGCCTTCAGGGAAAACATAAATCCTTGCCAAGTGACTAAAAAAAACCAGCTTACAGTTTGAAGTCATTTGGCATTGGGTGACAAGTGACCTTCCCTCTTCTTAGGGACACCCAGAGCTCAACTTCCATCAGCCCTTCTCTTTAAAGGACTTTTCCAAGAGCCTCAAACTTACTGCTGTGGATTTCTACAATTGCTCTTCCTGCCTGGCTCAGAGCACCCCCGCAGCTGGTTTGACAGAAAAGCCCAAACTGGACTCAGGTTTTAGCTTCTGGAGTCCACCAGCAAACCTGGCAAGAGGGGAGGGATGGTGATTTGTTGCTGCTTGGGTTTTGTATACCTTCTTTCAAGGAAATCGATTCCAAATTAAAAAGAATGAGTGTTTGGGATTTCATTCATCTCCTTGGAGCAGGGGAAGTCGTCTGCCAGGTCCCAGGTTGTACTTAAAAAGACCCAGCCAATGCCTAGAAAAGCTTTGTATCAGCTTACTACTCTGGGCAGCAGTAACCACAGCACCTTTCAAAGAGAGCACTTTTGGGGGGAAAACCCAGTGTGTGAGGCCACAGGTCTGCAACAGCACCCACCAACAGTGGATGTTGAGCTGTGGATGCTGCCAGGCAGGGGCAACACACAGCAGTACCCGAGTAATCTGATTTAGCCACATTTCTCACCATATCCAGCACCTGCACCAGCCTTTGGACTACAGAGAACAAAGCAGCACATCGCCCCATCCCGTTCTTGCCTAGTCAGAACCCACGGCAGCCTGGACTGTGATTTTTCTTTCTACTTGCTTTCATTTTTTGGTTCCTGCAGCAGCCAATTCCCTTGGTTCTGACAAACACCTTCCAGTCTGGGATGCTTGTGTTGCGACTCTTTGCTAGGAAGAAGAGCAGATATATGAGAGACTTGGAGAAAAGCATATTTAAGAGTGGGAAAATAGCAGCAGAGCTGCCCTGCTATTGATTATTCTTCTCTTTTTAAAATGGATCATAGTATCAGCAACAAAATCTTCACCTGCATCCTCTTCCAGTGTCTCATTCTGCAAATCACAACTAAGAGCTTGCCAGCAAAGAAAATGCAATCACTGGACCATGTCTCAGAAAGGACACTTACAGAGGGAGCGTAAGAGGAACAGGGCTCAGTCATTAAATAATCTGTTTATTGTTACGGCTTTCACAAGGAAAAAATAAGACAAAGCACCCAAATAGAAAGAATAAAAATGTATTTTCCTTCAGGTTTTAGACTGACACAGCAAGTACAAATCCTTTAGTGTGAGCACTTTACGGCAATTTGGAGATTTAACAAACCCCAAGCAAATGAGCACACAGTACAAGACTGAATCCTGACAGTGGCTTCTGCACGTCTTCAACTCACAAGTTGGCTTTAGCCTTGGCCATCATCGGAAGAACCTTCCTCCTCCAGTCTGGTGTGGCAGAGGGAAGGAACTCTTGGAGCTGAAGGTGCAGATCCCTTCTAGGAAAAGATCTTTAATGGGCCAGTCTCAAGTGCACAGGACCAGGTGAGCTTTCCAGACAACAGAAATTGTTTGCAATTTGTCAATGTATCTTCACAGTATGCAGAGAGCAGGTATTTTGGAACCCAATCCTGTCTGCAGTCCTTCTGTAACAGGTATGGAAGAACACACAACTGGAGAACTCCAGGTGAAAGTGAAAAAGTCAAATCAGCAGGTTAAAACTCTTTTGGTATATGACCTTCCTTTAATTTTAGATTATATGCATAGAGAACCTGATCTACCCCTAAACGAACATGCAGCATGATTTGCATTATAAGCCCAATCAGGCACTGGACCAGAGAAACTCTTTTCAAGTGGATTAAATGACACCAAGGTTTATGAATCAACGATCCTTACAAAACAGATTCCCAAACGCTCATACAGAAGCAACACATTAACAGTGGTCTGGGCAGCTTTGGCAGTGTAATCCTCTTGGATTGCATCTACGTGGCCTCCAGCATTTTCCTGCTGTGACTTCTGGCCTCTGAGCGCCACCACAAATCCAAAGGCCTGTTTGGTCCAGGGTAAGGAAGTGCTTCTGAAGTCTCAACGCTGCCAAATCTTGTTTTAGAGAAGGACGCACTGAATCTGTAATAGGATCAGCAAGTCTAGAAGGAAGCCATCATAAAACTATCAAATGCCACAGTGATTTAATTAAAATTAACCCATTTCCTCACTATATCCAACCCCCTCTGAGCTTATACAGAAACCCCATAGAACATTTGGGCTTGGGGTAACTCAAAACCAGCTTCTAATCCAGTTCTACATGGAGAAAGTCCACTTCTGCTACCTCTCCTTGTGCTAATGGCCCAGAAAATAAAAGGCAGTCCCATCCTGGGAAGTTCTTTCTGAAGGCCAGCACCTGAAGCAAGCAAAAAAAAAGGTCTTTACACTGGGCCTTCAGGGGTTGATTTGGAAAGTCAAGGGCTACAGTGTGGCTGTCATACAGATGCCACTTGGGGAAAAAAAGACAATGGTCAGAAATTAAAAGCCAGAGTAAACTGCCTCAGTGAAAGCCCCATGGATACAGCAGCTGCCTCAAGCAAGGCAAAAAAGTGCCACTAAGGGATTAAAAAAAAACCCCAACAAAACAACCAACAACAAAAAACCCTTACAGCTCACTAAAATGCTTCAAGAGTTGCCTGCAACAAGGCTCCCTCTCTACACCCAAAGGGTGCACCCATCTGTATGCTGAGGATTGTGCGTGGAGTTAGTTCCAGCTTTTGCTTGTCACCTTTGAGGCACAGGCATTGCAGTAGAAAACGTCACCGAGTTCAGAAACTATTCTATATGGGCGCAGGGAAGGATAAAGTAAAGGAGCAGGGCACTTTGGAGGAAGAACTAAAGGATCCTAAAACCTAGGTTTAAATAGCTCTTTTTAAAAGGTTTAAGCAACTAGAACTAAAATTATGTGAGTGGAAAGCAAAGAACGCAGCACGCACCTTGAAAACTATGGAGGATTTCAAGACCTTTGCTCTACAAGGAACTAATGCCACCTTGGTGCCATCTGTTATTTCTCACCCCATTTCTGGGCCAACAGTGGGAAACTGACTCCTGACTCAGGGAGATAAGGAGGTGTTCACATCTTCACACCCCTCCCCTGGGAAGAGAGTTGAAATTTAGCTAAGGGAGCTTACTGAGCACAGCTGAGCTGTAACACGTGGGACATAACAGTGAGGAGACTCACAGGAAAAACTTCATATTCTACTCAATCAGTCTTTGGCAAAGTCCAATCAAGGCAAAATACAGATGATGCCCAGTGGCTGAGGAGAGTCCCCATGGAGTCACGCAAGCAAAGTCAGCAGAACAGGTTAGATTTATCTAAAATCTTGGAAGCCTTGAAGGAAGAGCTTCACACCGAAAATGAAAAAGGATAAAAGAAGATCTGGGGAAGGGGCAGCTGGGTGCATGTAGGCTATGCTGTAAACCAGAGTGTAGTGCTGTGGCATTGGGCTGAAGCTTCTAGGAGTTAAGCCAGGGGTGCCTGAGACACTCTGCTGCTGTAGCTCGTTTCTCTGGGATCAGCTCCAACATAGGTAATAAGAAGTCTGTGAATGCAGCTGCCTCGTCTTGGGACCACTCATATTTTTCCACCAAGACTTCAAAAAGGCCCCAGGGCTTCAGTTTAGTTATGTGCTTCAGGTCACCTGAAAACCAAGACAGACAGGTGGTGTGAGACATGGGAAAAGAGCAGCTGAACAAAATAGGCCAAACAGGCGAACAAGACAGACTGAGCTCAGAAACTGTTCTAATAGTTGGGGCACAGGGAGCATAAAATGCTAGGGCATGCTGGAGGAAGAAAAATTATACTAAACCCCCTTTCTATCCACTTTTGAAGACTGCTCTGTAAAGGTACTTCCTTGATGGCTTCTTTTTCTTCCCCTCCTGCTATTTCTGGTCCATTATCAGCAAATATTAGCTTCATTAAATCTCCAATTACACTAGTTGACATGGTGGACAACTGTGCCAAACACTGTGGAATACATGCAATACACAGAATCATAGAATGGCTTGGGCTGGAAAGGGCCTTAAGATCATCCAGTTCCACCTCCCTGCCATGGGCAGGGACACCTCACATTAGACTGTGTTGCCCAAGGGTCTGTCCAATACATGCAGCACTGTCTGAGGAAGCAATATACTACTGACAAAAAAGGGTTTGTTTTGTTTAATAAAAGTATTTTACCTTCTTCTTGAGGCTCAATATACTTCTGGGGTACTTAGAGCTTTATGATAGGGGTATAAAGTGTCCTGAGCAACATGGCACAGGATGCAAGGCACTGTTTAGGTGTCTGGCAGGCTGGAAATGGGACAAAGCTGTCTACAGAAGACTTCAAAGGTGAGACAACACCTCCAACTGACAAAGATCAGCTAAATAAAGCCAAATCAAGTCTGAAGAAGTATCTACAGTACTGTTTTTCTACCTGCTGCATTTGATCAACATCAAGATGTCAAGTAGGATGTAGGAAACCTTGAGCAGTCAGACAAGAATGCCTTATATTTAGCTGTAGTTTTACTGATGAAGTCTTTCATAAAAGAAAGGAAAGGCTTAAAGAAGCATCTTTGGAAGCATCTGTTGTAAAATGGGATTTCCAGCAAGGCACTCATGTATCTGGCACAGAGGATGAGGGATAAGTGACATTTGCTTTGTTTCCTTTTACCTTTTTTGGTGAAAAACTCCTTGGAATATTTTCCTGCCAAAATGAGCTTGCGAGGTATCTTCCCCAGAAGTTCTATGATCAATGCAATGTGATCTGTAGTTTTTCAAGAGAAAAGACAGTGAGACAAATTCACACAAGACATCTCTATGCCCCAGTTTCCTTCTCTGTGATACAAGGACAAAGACATCGTCTCCCTTAAAAATCACTTTGAGATCCACTTTGAAATCAGATTACGCTAAGCAGTGACAAAGTCAAGGGGGAAGTGGAATAAAAAGGGAAGGAGAATTTGAGAAAATGATCATTTTGCAAAGCATGATAAGAGAATAAGCAGTAGGAGGGACTGGAAACACCAGAACAAGAACATGGACTTTACTGCACCATGCGTTACCACAGAGCACAGCTGGTGCTGATTTGGGTAAAGGATCTTTTCACAAGGAGCCTTTGCATTGATAACTCACAAGAGAAGGCTCATTCTGAGGAAGCAAGCATTTTATTTCATGCGTCATTTGAAAAAGGGAAGACTTTGACAATCATACCTTCATCCCGTGAGTAATCCTCCCCAGAATGAGGCTCGAACAGATAGTCTCCTGTTGCTAATTCAAAGGCCTAAACACACAGAAAGGAGCATGTTAAATCACTTTAATACACCTCACACAGTGAGATGTGCTGCAGGGTGATTCTGATTCTCTCTGTGGGCCAGAAGCAAAAAACCTGCAGAACTCTGGTACACCATTATCATCTTAAGATGTGCAATTACTTAGCAACACTTTGAACAACTGCAGTAAAAACCATCCTAGGCATAGCTTGGATGAACTCTGCATCAAGTAATCCTGTGTAGAATGGTACAAAGGCATTTCACAAACTCAGCCTGTTTGCCTCAACAGCATTTTGAAAAATGATGTGACGTCCAAACTCCAGACTGTTTTTCCTTTTTACAAAGTTTCTCCTCTCTCCCTGGATTTCAGACAGAAAAAGACCTTTTTCAAACAGTCATTCTCTGAACATTTTTCTCTAGATACCAAACCATGTTTTAAATGAGAAAAACATTTGCATTCATTTCAACTCACCATTCCTAAATTCCAGAACACCTTTACATATTCACTTTTAATCAAAACAGAACCTCTGACCTGTATTCTTAAGTTTTCTTTACAGACTGCTGTTGTCAAACTATTCAATCAGGCGCTTGGAGTAGCCACTGTGTGATTCTGGCCACAGGTTCTGCAGAGTCAACACGATCCTATCAGATACTCTGCTACATTCGTCCAAGACAGTGAAAATTATTTCACTCGCTATTTTCCAAGCTTAAAATATAAAAGCCAAGCCTTGAATTTGCAGAAAACACAGAATGAAGACACCAGAGGTACACACAGGAACTGGCTAGACCGATTTGGTTTTTTAATTACCATATTCTACATTTGCCAGCTACTGCAGGAACAGCTTCAACCTCATCTCAGCATCACTCAGATTATACAATTATTCATGCAGAGGACGATTAAAATACAAAATTTTTGCCATTCATGCCAATGAAAAATGCAGAAGATAATTAAAATATGAAATTGTACTGAAGACATCTGTGTAACAGTGCTGGATGCAGCAGAAAGGCTCTTGTCTTCAGAACTGCATAGCTGCCATGTTCTTCCAATCATCTTTGAAATCTGCTGGTCCTGTAGAACAAAACTAACTTTCAAAAGGAAAGCCACATATGGCAAAGGAAATAAAGAAACCACTCTGGTATGCAGTCATGCTATTCATCGAGTCTGGAAGTTGTCTTAAAACCTGGGAGGGTTTTTCGCCAGGCTTGGTTAGTAACTCAGCAGCCCAGAGCACACAAGAGCTGCACCGTGCGCTCCATGGAAGCAGTTAGAAATCCCCTAGTGACAGCACTCACCATACATGCTGTGCTCCAAATGTCAGCAGGGGTGTTATACCCTGATCCTATCAACACCTCCAAGGATCGGTACTGTCTTGTCTGGATGTCTTCAGTGAAGTGCTTGTGCTAAACAGAAGAAATGTTTTACTGAACAGTTGTGAGACTTTACAAGAGGAGAATCAACAACCTGGAAGGCCAGAGTAGCTCAAAGCTCATTCCTAGGGCACTTCATCTGAAATATACATCCTCATTCAATATTTATCTTCCTACAAATACTGTTCAAATGCTCTACATGAGACACTCATGAGTCCAGCAAACCACAAAAATAGCATAAAGGAAGACTGAGAAGCTGCACCCTTCTCCTATCTGAGCATGACTCAGCTACCTTAAAAGCAAAGCAACACCAATGTAAGAGACCACCCTGCCAGACACTGCAAGCCTGACATGCAGTTCTGAGTTTAGGACTCATCTCTCCCATACGATCTGAAGTATTCTGCCATTTAAGCAGCCAAGAAAAAACAGACATTTCTTCTACATGAAACATCAAACTCTAAAAGCAGAAAAGCACAAGCAAAGAATAAAACTATGAGTCTCTTTCATGTACTGATGAATCCACTGAAGAGGTTTGACAAGCTAATGAACTATAGCACCAGCATGTCAGAGGAATTGTTTGCACTTTTCTTTCTCCAAGAGCACAACAGACTCCTTCAGAAGCTTCATATTCACAGATTTCTACATATTATGTGTGTCACTGGTCACAGGTGTATCACAAGTCATCTAATGACCACTGTGGCACACAGGCTGAAATCCTCTGTTAAAGGATGATTTCTTTCATTGCATCCCTGCTCACCTCTCTTTTTCTCCCCAAAGTAGTTTCAAACTGTCGCTACCTTCACAAGCAGGTCTAAGATAGATCTACTTTGCAAATTCTTTCCCATCTTGGGATCCTGTGAATGAATTATCAGGTTTAAACAATCAATGTGAAAAGACTGCACACTTACCACCCAGCAGGCATTTCCTAGGTCAGCTATCTTCACTTTGAGCTTATCTGCATTCTTGGGCTCAAGAGGATTAAGAAGGAAATTCCCAGCAGTTGATTTTCCTAGAGGCAATGTGTACAACAGCCGATTAAAGCTACATGGACAGTGTCACCATCTGTCACCCAAATCTTACTGCACTCCCCCTACACAAGAAAGGTCTCACAGATCAGAACTTTTCCCTCTCCAAAGCCTGGGTATAAAAATCACTCTGCACTGTGAACAGCTTCCACTATCAGGACCCGCGTGGTGTTAGAAAGCAGAAGGACAAGTAAGTGTACGCGAGAGGGACTGTTTCCAAGGCTCTCTGCGCAGCCTTAAAAAGTCCATTTCCAGACAGGAAGATTTAAATAAGGGCATTGCCAGAAACAAAACAACCCTCTCAACCCTTAAGTCTTCCTAAATATTTGAAGGAGGAGAGTCCGCATATTAGAGCGTCCTTCTGACATACCCATCACTCACTGCTGTAGTAGACAGTTACAAGAGTTAAGGTACAGATTGGGAAAAACCACAGTGACACAACAGAAAGCAAATAAGTCAGTAAATTACATCCAGCTGAAGCTCTAAAACTTTGGAGATCTGTGAAAAGCAAAAGACACCTAAGCTTATCTAGCAGGGGCATCCAACTAAATGCAGTTCAAGTTTAAATTTCACTTGCTACTTTTCATCCCTACAACTTTCCAGTGGTAATCTGCCAAGAAAAGGCTACAGGAAGAATTGTGGATGTTAATTTCTCCTTCCTTCTCCAAGCAGATATACTGTGCCTGATCTTGACTCAAAGTGCAAAAGGACAGGTTTAGTAATTGGCTCAAGGTTTTTTAGCACAGACACCCCTGGAATGGATTTAAAGTGCTGTTCACCACTGTGTCTTATGCTCTCCTAAACCCACAAGACTTACGGTTTTTGCCCACAGAAACAAATCATGTTTAAACAAAAGCATTAAAGAGGGTTTTTTTCCTATGCTGTATATGCTTTATTTCAGTCAGGCTGCATTTCCAGTTCTGGGAGAGCATTTATTTGTATTAAGTAACTGAGGAGTTACCTATGCTCCATGTTCAGAACTATCAGAACAGCAGTATTTATCCCATAATTTAACAGCCAGTGACTATTTGTAGACTTATATTTCTAACAATGAAAATCACATAAGCAACACCTGATACAAAGGAGGAAACGTTCCTATACTGAAAAACAAATGTATAGGTATTTAAAAGTGGGAATACTTATGCATTCAATAGTCAAAACTAAGGTACAGCTACAAATGGAAGCTACAAACAGTGAGTACCTCGGAGCAGGACTGTCATGTTAATTACTCCTGGCAGGAAACCACTCAAACAGATGGTTCTGATCACTTCAAATCTAGATTAGATCTAAGGCAGAAGCTCTTCCCTGTGAGGGTGCTGAGGCGCTGGCACAGGGTGCCCAGAGAAGCTGTGGCTGCCCCATCCCTGGCAGTGTTCAAGGCCAGGTTGGACACAGGGGCTTGGAGCAAGCTGCTCTAGTGGAAGGTGTCCCTGCCCGTGGCAGGGGTTGGAGCTGGAGGAGCTTTAAGGTCCCTTCCAACACAAACCATTCAGCCTCCAGAATAGAGGTTCCTATTAATACCCTGAAGCGTTGGAACACAACGCTCCCTCACCAAGGAGAAAGGAGCCCTTACAGGGTTCCTCTTATACCTTTGCTGTCTGATGGGTTATTATTCTCATTCTCGTCCTCTGAAGGTATTTCTGTTCGGATGCTTTCTTGCAAATGATTAATCTCCTGCTCACTGAATGACTGCTCTTCATTGGACGTGGGCTGACACACCATGGAATCTTCTGAAGCTAAGGGCACAAAGGAGTCCGACATTGCTTCTTGAGGCCTATTCTCCAAGTCACCGTTACGCTGACTGTAATCACAACTATGCAAGTTTTCCTTCTTCTGTGTAAGAGTGTGATCACCACAGTCATTGGCATTATGAAGGTCATCCTCAAGTCGCACAGATCCTTGATTGCCAGATTCTGGGAAGTCTGCCATTTGTACTACTCCATTGCAGTTTATTTCTGTTAAGCATTTTTCCACACTGCTTTCCATCAGAACAGATTGCTCCTGTACAACTTCAGCTGCAAGAGTGGAAAAGAAGATCATAGTCTAAAAGTAATAGCTGAAGTTGCTCAAGGGAGCCTCAAGGGAGAAGTAGGAGGCTCTCAACATGTAATTTATGAATTAAGTTTCTAATAGGAAATATCCTAGCCTCTTTAGATGGGCAGAATGCAATGGAAACAGGTTAAGTAACAGCCACCTCTATTAAAGGTGCTCATTCATGCCAGCACAAGTGAAAGGACAACACTGTGCTACTTTAGCAATAACTTTAGGTCCATACCTGTCTTTTTGATGGCATTTTCCTCTGGTGGGCTAACTTTTATGAGCATTTCCAGAGGGCTCTGAGCTTCTTCCTCTTCTTCAGGCTGTGTCTGCCCAGGGCTTGCTTCCTTCTCCATTTCTTCTATCTCTTGCATTCGCTTCTCTAACAACTCAGCCTGTCGTTTCTGCTTCTTTTTCAACTTCTTTTTCTTATTCTTTGACATTTTGTCAGCCTATGTGGAAGCAAGCAGAGAAACTGGACTGAACGTTTGGTAGTTCAGCAAATCTAAAATGCGTCGTTTAATTTATTTTAGATCTGAGGAAACAGTCTGGGATGAGAACTCTGGAGACAGTTCTTCCAAATAAAAAGCACACATTAAGGTTTTTGGAACAGCTGTCTATGGCTCTTACATGCATTTCTGTCCTAACCTGAGAAACCTGTGGTAGTCTCCAGACAAGGAATTGCAAGTAAGCAGAATAAAGGCACCTTCACAACATACCCTGAGCCCACCAAAAAGACTACTTATTCTGGTGCTTTATGAGCTAACACTGCTTACATCTCCAAGACAGCACTGAACCTGCCGCCTATGTCTGTGACAAACACAGATCACTTTACCTTCTGATACAAGGTTGCTTTCCCTTAATGTTGACTGCATTATAAAAGGATGCAGTAGATACTCTAAGCAGATGGATACTTACACATGAAAGCTATTACACTTACTGGTTTTGGCTGTGGTGCAGTGCTCACTGAAAGAGAAAGAAGAGCAGTAAATTAGTATGTTTGTAAGTAAAAACTGCAACTGTGTTCTTATCTTAAAGGTAAGCTATCTGCTACGTGGTTTGGTAACATTAAAAATATATCAGCAAATGTTATTTTGAAGGCTCATTTTTCTACAGAAGTAGAAGAATTAAAAAAAAAGAGAATAACATGAAATGCATAATTAGAATTCCAGAGAATAGACTTGCTTGACTGATATCAGACTTAAACTTCCTGTCATGCAGCTTCATTTACTGCATGTATTACGCATCTTACTAAAAACAAAATGCAAACCAAAGCATTAAAATACCAAAGTTGAGGGAGCTTCCCTAAGGTATACTATGATGGGCTCAGCTAAATGTTAGGATTGTAAGATTATGACTAACAGCCTTCCAACACACTGCAGCTGTTCTTCACAACTAGTCACAGGTACAATGGATATCCTGGAGAGAAACAGAAGGAACTGGGAATGAGAGAAAGGCTGCTCTCAGATCTTTAGGGATGTTTCACGTTAAGGAAGCCATTTCTGTTACAAGTTTTCCAGACTTCTGCAAAAACACCAGGTAAATCATCTTTTTTACACCGTACTCAGGAAGTTTCCCTAGTGTGAGCAGTGACAATGTGGGGGGGGGGGGGGGAATAACACCAATTTGCAGGAAAAGTCACCTGCAGAGCCAGATGGTGGGGGAGCCCCAGATCTTTGCCACTCTGTTGCTTCTGCAGCCAGCCTGCGGATGTACTGGTCATTCACACACAGGAGAATGTTCTCAGGTTTAATGTCAGTGTGAATGATTCGACACTTTGTGTGCAAGTAATCCAGACCCTGAAGAACCTGCAGAGAGGGAAACCGATCCTTAGAAAAAGCAAAGGACAAGCAAACAGAGAGTGAAGGAAAACTCAAAATAGCCTAAGATGACCACTGAAGGGCTTCTGTGAGAATACTCCAGATTAGAGCTAATGTGATCAGTGGTTACTACTCAGTTCCAGGAAATACAAGATTCACATATAGATTTTAGCTGTGAACTTAAAATACTGTCTCTTTACTCTCATAATTTATCATAGTTGAAAATCTAATCTTAACACCCTACAATAAAATCATGTTCTCCTCTGCCCCTTCACCTCACATGTAGGTGTGTGGTACTTCTTAGGCAACCATCCAGTATGAAGAACAGGTTTCTCTTGCTCTTTCCATCATTAAGCACCATATTTACTGAGACAGAGTTTAAAAGAAAAATATTTGCACTTATAAGGAATAACGAGGGTAACAAAAGGTTAAAAGCAAAGCTGGCCTCCCACCATGGTTCAAGTGTCAGAAAATAACAGGTTTTTGCAGTAGAGAAAGAAAATATTAACCCAAGAATGACTTGTTTTGCATGAGAAAGATACCAGTGCTTTTTGTTTTCTTCGAACTGAGGATTAGTGAAAGAGTTCTCACTGGGTCGAGTGGAACAGTGCAGTCAGAACTGAACAGGAACTGACCTGTTTGATGATCTTTTTGACACAAGGGAGTGGGAGCCCCTGATAATTTGACTTGATGATCCATTTCAGAAGATGATGCCCTAGAACTTCAAACACCATACAGATATCTGGAGCTCGGTCAAGGAAAAAGATGGAAATTCTGAAGCAAGGAGCCCTGAAGTCCCAGGACTGAGGATCAAAAGAAAACCATACCAGCTATATGCTTTGTATTAAAGAACTCTCATCCTTCTAACACAAGCTGCCTTCCTTAACAGTATCACCTTGTCCCACACATCAGTGTTGTTATGTAAAGCACAGAGGGATGGAGATGGCTAGGACACGGGTCCTAACACAGCAGCAGCAGTCTCTGGCTTTGAGCGAAAGCCAGCTACACAAGCAAGTGTGCATTAGTAGCTCCTGCTAGTATTGAGGCAGCTTCCAGCCAAGAGTGTACATTTTGGAACAACCTAGGCTCCTGCCCCAGGCAAAACTTAATGCCAGATCATTCTGTGCCAGCACTACCTGAAAAGATAATAAAATTTGCATTTCATAAGTTTCTTTGGAACATTCTCCACCCTCCCTTGCCTCTTTACCAGCAAAATAAACTTTTGACAAGCCTCAACTTCAACAATATTTACATTATCTGCCTTTTGTCTATAAGTTCTGAACAGCTACAGTCACTCCAGTAACACCTTATTGTGCTTTTGCTTTAGAAGCTAAACTTCCACTTTATTAGGTTGCTTTTCTTCTACACTGGCAGAAAGTGTTTCACAAGAGTGAAATAAATTCAAGATGAACTCAACATTTACTCGATGCTAAATACCAGAAAGTTCATAGAGGAGATACATTATGGGGCTACTGTTTTCTAGAAGTGTTAGAAGGTTTAGAGCCTACAGCTCACTGAAATCAAATTCAAGGGCAACAAGCACAGAAATCCAACTTTCTAATTTTAAGGGTTCACTACTGGGACTTGCCACAAATCACTGCCCATAAGAAGGCTGTTCACAGAACTAGAGGGGATTTTCAAAGCAATACACTTTAAACCTCCTAGAAATTTTTATGAAGTCCAAGGTAAGATGCTTTCATAACTAGAAACCCACCTTACTATCAAGTTACAGTGTGCATGTGTTTGCTGTTTTTACTTACTGCTCTTAGTATTTTATAGTGTTTTATTTCAGTAAGGGGTTATTACCAGGCTGCTTGTGAAACTGAGGGGTTCTGACAGAGCCATTCTGTCCTCAATCGGAAAGCAGATGCAGCCACCCTCATGTTAACATGATCTCTCCTGTTCAAAGCATAACTAAGCAGTGCAGTCTCCACCACTTGCACATACTATGTCAGACTGAATGATCCTTCTCAAGCTGAGCAGGCAGTTCTGAGGCAGGTAATTCAACAGCAGGTTTCCTTGGGAAGTGAAAGGGCTGCCTGGACATTGAGCAGCAGTCCTGATGTGACAGCTACCTAGCTAACTCCCATCTTTATATAATTCTTTGCCTTTATTTCTCAAAAGGATACGAGAACCATTAACTCCTGAAATCTTGAAGTCATCTAATAACTGAACAACTCTCTCTTTACTTGGATCATTGGGATCGCTGTTGCGGACCTGCAGAGAAAATAAAAGAGGTTTGTGTTTCTTGAGGTAATTACCAGGCCAGAATATATTTTGAAGTCAGATCAACTGCATTACTGTTAGGTTGCTCTCCAACTTCTCTGCAGCCAGATGATCCAGAATGAAGCATGATAAATGTGAACTCCCCCAAATGAAGTAAAAAATAAAATAAAACATCAGAACCCCACTCTTGGGCACTCACCGATTTTAGCAACTTGATTTCATCCAGTGCTGTTTCTGTGTAGTGCTCTGCACTCTTCACCACCTTCATTGCCACAAATCTCCTACCTCTACACACACAGAATAAGTAAATTGGAGACTGTTAATGCTCAAAGAACTTATTTTCCAGGATTATACTAACTCTTCTGCGTACAAGAGAGCTACTTATTTAAGGCATCATGGAAAAATAAGTTTTAAGCACTCATGAAGACTGTCTTTGAGTCTTTTTTTTAATAGTAATTTCTCATAAAATAATAGTTCAGAGACTGCCAAACACACAAGCACTCTTTCCACACATATGGTTTGTTCTGTTAATTCCCTCTTGCACACTTGTATGCACAATCACAGAATCCCAAGGGTTGGAAGGGACTGCAAAAGATCATCTAGTCCAACCCCCCCTGCAAGAGCAGGGTAACCTAGAGTACATCACACAGAAACTTGTCCAGGCGGGCCTTGAATATCTCCAATGTAGGAGACTCCACAACCCCCCTGGGCAACCTGTTCCAGTGCTCTGTCACTCTCACAGTAAAGAAATTTTTCCTGATGTTCCCATGGAACCTCCTATGCTCCAGTTTACACCCACTGCCCCTTGTCCTATCACTGGACATCACTGAAAAAAACTTAGCTCCATCATCCTGACACTCACCCTTTACATATTCGTAAACATTGATGAGGTCACCCCTCAGTCTCCTCTTCTCCAAGCTAAAGAGACCCAGCTCCCTCAGCCTCTCCTCATAAGCAAGATGTTTCACCCCCTTAATCATCTTTGTGGCTCTGCGCTGGACTCTTTCAAGCAATTCCCTGTCCTTCTTGAACTGAGGGGCCCAGAATACAGAAACTCTTGTGTTAGAATGTGCATTCCCACCAGAAACACCAGCTAGAACAGAAAGACTTACTGGATGTCCCAGGCTAGCCACACAGTGGAGAAGTGGCCCCATCCAAGCTTCCGAATCACATGGTATCGTCCATTAAAGAGATCTCCTATTTTCACCAGGTGATAACCACCTAGGAAAAACAGTGGGAAAGTTCTATGAAGTGATCTCACAAGCACTGAAGAGCAGTCTGTGAAACAAGCATCACCACTTGAGGCAGACTTGATGTGTTTTACATTTTTAATCATATAAACAAATGCAAATGTTTCTTTAACTGGATCTCACTGGAATAAATATAAAGCATGCCAGAAGAAGAGCTGCCAACAGCCCTCTGGTTGCCTGAAAAGCTTTAATATAATTGAAGTAGAATGACCAAGTTTTCCTCCTTTTTTAATGTAGGCCATCACTGTAGCACCACTAAACAGCATTTCTTCAGTGAAAGCATCTGAAGTCTACTGAACTAAGCACCTTCGGAAAGCACTGCTTCTGAGGTTCAGTAGCAGAATCTTACAGTTGAATACCAGCATTGCTTTGTCCTCATAACATGAAAGAGAACTGAACTCAAGACCCCAGTGGAGTTCCCCCTGCAACTGCTTTCCTGACTGAAAGGCACTTTGCCATGTAACATGACTACAAACACAAAAGTCTCCTCCCTGTACCCCCAGTATCTCCCAAGCTGCTGACTATGCAGGAGGATTCCATGACAGAAGCAAAGACACAAAGACAACAGAATTTGCAGGAAACAGAATACAGAGAATAAACTGTGACTGTTAAGGTATAAATCTTTGCCAGAACCTGGAACTGCACCCTCGATTCCAGGCACTTACTATTCAACTGTGGTGAGCAAGTACCACCCATGAAACACGTGCTTTGTCAGGAAGATTTGTCTCTCTTGATTGGCTGGTTCATAAACAAAATGCAGAATTACTATCCATTACTTTGTTAGCTCCAGCAGCAGAAGTCCTTTTTCTTCACTAGAAGATTTCAGTTACAACAGTGACAGCTGTACCGACTGCAGTCACACAATGGCTTTTTCTTCTTCCCACCTGCTTTACAACTAACAAAATCCCACAAATACTTGGGTGGCATGCCAGAAGTAATGTAAATGCTTTGAAGTAAAGCACTGAAGCAGAAGAAACACTGCAATTAGAGGTCCCTGTGCTATTTTACTGTGCATTTTTTATACCATATATATGGCATTTGTTACATGCTTCTCCCTGCCTTTATATTGACAATAGAGTATCACAGAAGTAGTCTTACAAAGCACTTGGAGGTGGGGGCACGTAGTCAAGCTTCTAGTAATTGATGAGTTAAATTTGTATCATCAGTGTTCTGTCATTTTTAAAGTATTTGCCATGTTAAAACCAGTCTGACCCTTTTGATATACAATTATATACTGTGGTGTTTCCATTTGCTCTGTATTTAGTTTCTACTCTGAGAAAGAGTGGAAGCCTATATTTGCAGACACAAAGTTATCTGAAGAATGGTACAAAGATGATCTTCAAAAGAAAACAATGAAGAATTTGAAACTGATTTGAAGGATTTAGGTGTCCTTTTTCTGATGAAAATCAAAAAGGAACTGAATGCCTACTTGCTTTTACTGATTCTGAAAGCCCTCTGGCACAGAGGTAAAGCTAACGGCTTTAAATACCTTCATTAAAATCAGCTTCAACTCAAATATTGACTGATAGCAGAGGAAACCCTGGAAAATAGTTCCTCCTTTTCAGGTTAGTTTGAAAAACATTACTATTGTCATACAGTTTCAAAAAACTGTTAGAGTGAGTCTATTTTCATTCTCTACAGTAGATGGAAAAATGAAGGAAATTTTTGGTTACACTGAAAATCCTGTCCTGAAACAAGCAAGTCCTCACCTTTACAGTAATCATTTGGATCCTCTTGTTCATCATCATCTGATCCCAGGATTTCTTCCTCTTGCTCTGGAATATCATTCTCTGAATGAGCAGCAGGGCCCCGATGCTGAGTGTCGGGTCTGAAAGAGAACACACTGCATGTCTCACACACGTTACTCTTTAGTTCAGTAGTTTTCATTTCACATCAGGGATTGCTGATAATGGAGGAGATGCAATTATCAGCCTCCAGAAATCTATTTTCACATTTAAATGCTTTTACTCCTATGCTAGTATAAAAGTAGACACAAACAATTTTTCAGATAATAGTGAGAAATACAACTTAATGCCCTAGATTCATTTTTACAGTGGAACAAAGAAAAGACTGAACAAGAGAGCAAGTTAAAAAGCTTGGTAATCCCACCAACGCATTACTGAACCCCTTCTCAGTTTTTCATTCAGTGAGGATTTCTCTAAAGTAGATTTATATTTTAAGATGTCACCTCATATAAGAGCTGAAGATTTAAATGCCGGTTAATGTTATCTTAAAAACTAACATTAATTAATTTTGACTCCTTTGGTAAAAAAATCAAACTGGTGTTTTAGAAATTGGTCCCGTTGTTCCTTTCACCTTTGAGATCAAATGAACATTTAATGATCCTTCTGCTTCTAACACTTCAGAACTCTAAACCCCACAATACTGGGCTGGCTTTCTCCTGCTCTCAGTGTGGTGGGCTGCATCCCTAGTCTGCCTCTTCACTGCATGTCTAAAGTTGGTGACAGTTGTCTGAGCTGTGGTGAGTGGGAATCCACAGAGCAGATGTTCTGTCAACCCTTCAAAGAGCTTGTGACTGCAGATGGATTGAGATCAGGCACCAAGGCGGTATTTTCTTTCCACTCCCACATTTATAAACAAAAACATTAATTTTGTGTGTTTAACTTTCACCAAATGTGTTACTCCAAGTTCCTGCTCGTGATCACGTTGGCAAAGGCCACCTCATTGCTCTCGAGCATTTGAGCTGTGGCCAAGTTCCCTGAGCTAAGGCATCCCCACATCCCCTGTACCCCAACTCTTCCTCTGTGGTAGCACACCGCTTACAGCAAAAAAGCTCCTGAAATGGTAATGCTAAACTAGGTAAGTTATTTACTTTATGTCCTGGGTTCAGCATTACAGGGAATGGTTAAATGTCTACAAAGTTTAATCTTCACTACCCTTTTGTCTGAAGCAAGGACATGAAAGCAATGCCTATAGTCCATTTGCATTGGCAAGGTTTAATGGCAAAGCACGGCAGGATACACTGAGCTTTTCTTCTTAGAAGTATGAGATATTAAATAAAGCTGGAGTTGTCCAAAGAGGTGGGCAACACATTTCTTTACAGCAATGGATGTGGATATGCTAATGAATGTGGGCTTTTGGATCAGTTCTTGTAACTTATAACTGAGCTGGAGCCCTGCACATCATATCAGGGCGGTCCCACTGATCTTATGCCACAGGACAAATCTAGTATTTCAATTTTGACTAGTTATACAGCAGAATGAAGATTCAGTGTTTACACATGCACTCTGCTGAGACTTCATACACTAAATACATTACTACCATTCAGGCTATGGCCATCTTAAATATCTATGGAGCATAAAAAGGAAGAAACGAGCTTTCCAATTTGATCATGACTGAATCTGTAGCCATTTACAATCTGACACTGAAGTTCATTAAGTAAAGAGGAGCTACAAAGGTCATCCTGGGCACAATTAAACCACTCGCCATTTATTTTCAGTCTGTTGCAAGTCCTGCTGATATCTTAATTCAGGTAGAGATAAGCAACTCAGATTAGTGATCCTAAACAATAAAACAAGCCTGCCAGACAGTCCATTCCACTGCTGCCAGGCTAATAAGACCTATATTAACAACCTGTAGCTTGAGCCAGCCCTCAGATATTCAGTATTTAGACTTTCTGCCCCCATGAGCCACAGAATTACAAGTCAGGGGTAGGTAAAAGGAAACTGGGGAAGAGGGGAAAACTCTTGGAGGTCAAAATGCTGCTTTACAAGTGCTGCATTCCTCTGGGAACGACTAAGCTACAAATAAAGTCAACTGTCCACAAATGAAGAGCGGACAGCAAAGGCAAGAAAGGACCATGGACAGAATGGTGGAAGGTGAGACTGGATGCTCCCTATATAACAGGATCCTATTGACAGGGTAAAAAGCCAGGATGCACAATTGGATAGAAAGGAGTATTTAAGGCCAGTAGCCACACCCATAGCATAAGCAGTAGAGTATTTCTCCAAACACCATTTAAAGATCTTCACTTTTGTAACTGACGAAGATGGAGGGATTTGAGTGGATTCAAAAGAAAATTCACCTGAAAAACCACAGCCCGAGTGCTTTGCAGTAATAGTAATTTCATGCATCAAGGAAGAAGTTACTGGAAGCACTAAACCCCATTCTCTCAGAAAGGGCTGATGAATCGTGCTGCCGACAGCCTTGTACCTGCACACCCTGTAGTATGCATCTGAGGCTGTCCTGGGGATCCAAAAGCATTTTGCTTCTATATTATCATCTATTATACCAACTATGTAATAGTGAGCTACATTTAGGTCACATACATTTTTACTGCACTATTTCCTTTATGAAATCACCACCAAAACAAATCTCATTCCTCTCCCTCCCTGTGAACATTCATTAGATGTTACTACATCCCACCACCTTCTTCCCCCAAAGTGACCATGTCAGCTGCAGACAGAGATCTGATCAGTGCAGAATGTGTTAATACCAACGAAAAACAGACACACAAAACCACAGCCCTCATCCATCTGCTTCCTCATACACACAGTATTTGAAGAGGCACAAAAGGCTGCTAAAGACATCAGAAAAATCCTTACTCTGTATTCTAAGATGACAACTGATACAGCTGCCAGCAACACTGCAAAGTGCACATAATATATATGAAGAGCCTATAAAAATGGTTACACATTAAAAAAAAAAAAATGAAGTGTTCTGGGGTACTTCTTTGCATAGCCATCTCTGTTCTACTTACGAACACCTTGATCACCTTTTACTTTCGCTCTCTCAATGTGCTATTTCATCATCAGAATTCACTGTATTTGCAGGGTCTCTCTACAACTATAGAGCAGTATTTTACTTAAGGAAAACAACACGGAAAGCAAAATGCTAGATCTTTTATGGAGTGTTTTATTCATATCTAACTATATCCATATCTAGACCCTCCCAAAAGTCCTTATTTTCTCAAGAATGCCTGAAGAAGTGCAAATTCATAAGATGAAGAAAAAACTGAAGAGGGTAACCTACCTGCATGAAGCACGGCCTCCCATTGATAAAGATATTCCTGAAGACAGCCCAACAGTTTTGGAAAGAGCCATTAAAACCCAGCTGCCACACT
Source organism: Pezoporus wallicus (assembly GCF_028554395.1). NCBI lineage: Eukaryota > Metazoa > Chordata > Aves > Psittaciformes > Psittacidae > Pezoporus > Pezoporus wallicus. The sequence goes on along the minus strand of NW_026635152.1, from coordinate 301,461 downwards.
GGTCAGGAAGAGGGGGACATCAAGGGCAAGCAGAGGGGCTGGTTCTTCTCAAACGCAGCAAAGCTTTGTGCAAGAGTGAGAGAGAAAAGGGATTTGCCTCCACCACCTAGCTGCAGCTGCACAGCACTGCATTGCAGGTGAAGGGCCTTGCAGCAAGGCTGGGGGGTGCTCTCCACTGATCTCCCTGCAAATTCACTCATGTTAGGGGTTGAGCATAAAGAGATTCACCTCCTCTTGATGTTTACACCCTGTCTCAATCTTCCCTCTAATGAAAGTAGAAATTCAGTCAGATACTTCACTTCATCTTCCTGAACAAGCCGGTTTTATTTGCCTATTCAATAGTCCACTGGATTCAAAGCGTGGATGGAGACAAGGCTCATGGTAATTGCTGACAGTACAACCCTTTTGATACAGAAATGCCAGCATGATCACACAGGAGAGAAAGGGCCTTCAAAGTAAAGAGTAATTTTCTGATGTAATTCCAAACCTCCCCATCCAGCATTACACACAAAACTGATCCTTTATGTTTAAAAGTAACAACACAAGCAGACGAAGGAGTCAAATCTCCCTTAAAAAGGGTGAACTGAGGGTTCTTCAAAGTAGCAGGCACTTATCATCATCCTCCATTTCCTGTGCCTGTTTATCCTGCTCATTTATGCAAGTGATAGGGGAAACACGTCAGCAACAACGTGACATGGCAAGCAGTCATTTAGAGATTTTTCCCTGCTGTGGAGGACTGTGTATTAGTGAAAGACACTCTGAAGCTGGCCCTGCAGTTTTAAACCAAGGAGAACTGGTTTCATCTGACTGTAGATCTAACATACCTTCACCTTAAAAGGATGTTCAAATTTCAGTGAGCATTTAACAGCCTCACAGTGACAAACATTAGAAGAGGTATTAACAACATGCAGTATTTTCCACTGTAGACAAGATTTTGCTCCACACTGATTGAATGTATCACCTGACAACTCTGTTCCCCCTGCAATGCCCAGCAGGGACAGCAACAGGTATTTGCAGGAACTAAGCTTTCAGTCAGTCACTTATTCCTCACAAAAAGTGTTCAAAGAGTCTCGAGTTTTCTTTCTAGAGTTTCTCCTGCCAGTTTCCCACAGAATCATTTATCTGGTCCATGCACTAAAAGTAAAAAGTGATTAAAAATGATGTGTATTCTTACAGATTTGCACTGAGGTGGAACCAACAGCATCAGGAGGATGAGAAGATGGGATACCAGTCATGCCTGTTAGCAGAGGCAGTGGAATGAAAAGTAGTGCTCTTGGTGCTGTGGAGCAGCACCAGCATGGGCCCCTTGGCTGCCTCTATAGATCACCAGTGAAGCCATCACAGTGGTCAAGTCTCAACTTCACCACCAAACCTCAGAACTTGCTTTCTCTAGCCCGGTAACTTACATAAAATACTTGCAGAGGTGTTTCATTCTCTTAATCAAGAGCATTAACATTGACATCTTCAAAACTCTATTTTGTACAGGAAGTGTTTCTCCCTGTCCCCAAAATGGCAGAAGTATCACCACCCATACTACTTACCTACCTGCTTTGAGCAGATACAAAAGCAGAGCCCCATCCACCTCCAAGCAAGGAAGACAGCATTTAATCCAAATTACTTTTCTCACATCGAACATACTTATATATGTGCTAACAGAAGAGATACTTGGACTCCTTTTCACCTCAGTTTCTTTGACACTTGCAGGGAGGATGCCAGTCTGCTTTCCTAAGTGATTTTTAAGCCACCGGCAGCATAATCTTTACAAACAGTCACTCCTTATTTGTAAGCTCAAATGACACACCTGAAACATCCCCAAAGAGAATTCAGTTCAGGGAATGCAAGGCTAATGAGGAATCCAGCTCATACTGTAGGAGCCACAGGTAAGAGCCCTGCAACACACTAAGGGACTCCTGCATCGCTTTCCACCTCAACCACCCAGCCAGGGATAACCAGGGCTGCACACCCACTGCAGCCAGAGCTTGCTCCAAGTGCTACTGAGATCATTTTCATTTGGGGAAATAGGGGGGAAAAAGGCTCCTTATGGGATGGTGAAAAGCCAGGATTTCAAATTTCTCTCCCACTTTCACATGCACGCATTAAGACAATGCCTATTTAAGTACAGTATGCTTGTCAGACTGCATCTCGTTACTATGCTATAGTGTGCCTGTAATTCCAGAATCATGTTAAGGCATTCCCAGTCAGAACAACTGCTTCTGGTGCCAGCCTCCAGCACTTACACACAGATCTGATGGCAAACCCAGTGATTGATAAATATTGTACTGCTTAGACTCAAACTTTCACTATGAATTCAGGTCTGAGTTGATAAAAGTATTTTCCTTGCTTGTATACACTTTACCGTTCTGCTCAAGAAGGCTTTGAGGGGATCTGAGGGAATTATAAATCACAGATTAGGAGGGGAGACTTAAAAGTCTATAACCCACATTATTTTGTGATTATTGCCACTCATTCACTCTTGCATCCCAATTTTCCGAATACAGAACCAGTATTTTCTGCCAGCAGGGCAAATGCACAGTACTTGCTGCTGTGGGGCAGCTGTCCCAGGGCTACGGGAACACCACCGCTGAGACCTTCAGAAGACCTGAAATGGTCTAACGTTTAGTTTTGAAGGAAGAGTGCTCAGAGGTACTAAGACATACTTTTGTTCAGTGGCTCCGTGGGAGTTCAGTCTTGAACATAGGTAGTAATTTCACAGAACAGTAGCACTGCACACAAATAACAGGCAATCAAGTCTCCTGCTCCCCGTACCCATTCACCCACACAAGCATTAAACAAGCTGTTTGTAAAACCGTCTGCTGTTCCAGCTATTCCAAACCAAGGGACTTCCATGGAAACCAGCAGATCTGCAGTTGTGTCCTGTCACAGTCTGATAATCACTTCTGTATGTGAACGAAAAAATCCTGTGGGCGATGCATTCTGACTCTACCTTAAACTTATGTTCAAAAGAGCTATGAAAGATGTAGCCCTGATATTAATTATAAAAGACAGGTGAGGAAAACATAATCCAAGATCCTGATCCCAGGCCAAGCTCTGAATAAGGAAGTTGAGGAAGAATATGAGAGGATTATCAGAACTCCAGGGCTCCACAAAGGCAGCAGGAAAGCAATGCAAGCGAGAGATGCAATAACAGACTGAGGAGTATCAGACTTCTGATCAGAACCTTCTGCTCCCCACACAGCACAGATGGAAAAATCACCAACTTCCTTGTCTCTCTTCACAGCAATTCTATTGAGGAGGAAGAAAGAAGTGAGGCTTCACTGCGTGTCACAAGTCTGACCAGAAGATTGCAGACAACTGGAGATCAGTTCCTTGAAAATACCAGATATTGCAGGCATTTGGGAAAAGGAAGAGGAAGTAAAACAGGGGTATGGTACCAACTCAGCTCTGCCACTGCCCTCCCTCCAGCGGTAGAGGGAGCCAGAGCAACTACTTGTGAAGCCTGAGGGAGAAAATGCAGCTCAATATATACAACACAGATCCCTGATTCAGGATTCTGAAAAAGGAACTCTTAAAAGAAGAATTGGAAGAAGTGTTGTCTGGAAAAGAAGCACTTCAACACAATCTCCAGGAGCTGAAGAATGCCAGTGAAAAAACAAGGACTGAAAATCAAGATCTTTTAAGCTCATATTGAAGAGCTCACTTGAAAACTTGCTTTTTAGGAAATTCAAATACAAGAACAGCGAAAAAGATCAGAAAAACAACACTTAAATTTCCTTCTGAAACAAAAGGAAACTGAACTCAGAAATGAGAAAGACCAACCGAGTTCTCTATAGAACTCGGTAAATCTGTAAGAAAGGATTAAATAAATTCATCAGCACACACAGAATTAGGAGACAGCAACTTCAGCTCGAGTTTCCAGAACAAGCCACACACTGTAACTGGGGGGCTGCCACTACCTTTGTAGTTATGCAGGCTCACAGAAATAACATTCTGCTTTGAGGAACAATTGGTTCAACATCCCTTACAGAGAACTGCTGGGTTTGTGCACGAGTCAGCCAGCTTCTCCTGGAACAAAAGACACTGCTGAAGCAAGACACTGGACTTGATGAAACAGCATTATCATTTGGGCCTGCCAAAACCGCACACGTCACCTACACATCATACAGCTCTGTAAGCCCAGTTCTAGTAACATGCTATTTTTCTTCATTTCAGAGAAAATGAGGTATAACACAGAACTTTTTGTTCAGTTTCTTGGCTGTTTTATTTTGAATCCGGATGGGGGTTTTTAGCCTGTTTTTAAAACTCTGGGTCTTAATCTCAGCAGTAATCTAAAACCTCATTTTTTTCCTAGGACAAAGAGAATAGTTTGAGCTTCTCAAGGTTTGCAAAATACAACACAGAAAAAAAAAACCAAAAAAACCCAGGGTATTTTACTGGCAGTTATGGTCTAACAGTCAAACATGCTTGACTATATTACAAATTAATAAAGCCATTGGTAAAGTACACCTGTATTTGTATTTTAGTTCAAATAGAAGCTTGTCTTTTCAAAGAGAAGCTCGGTTTTGAAGTACCAGATCTTCTTCACGTATCAGGCTTTGGTTCACACAGCTCAACAGCCTTAGAACACAGGACATTAATCTTTTTGCAATTGAAAGCATGCAGATGGCATGCTCCAGTATCACTTCAACCAGGAATGGACGTTATATCCATACAGGAACTAAGTCCAAGCAACAATCCCCTCCAAACAGCATTTGGGGTCTTTAAAAAAAAAGAAAAATAAAAAAATCAAGCTTTATAGCTCCTGTTTGCCTGCACTGCCTCCTGAGCAGACTCTGCCTTACCGCACACACGTGGCATGCGGACCTGCAAAGCAAGAAGCAGCCACCTCGTGGTGACTGAAAGGCGGAACTGCTCAACTGCAATCACTCCTTACTCCTGCTGTGCTCATGGATGTCCCCATCCAGCACTGCTCACACACCACCACAACACAGGAGTAGTTCTGTTCTCACTTCCCTACAAGTCAGACAACGAAAAGGAGCACAAGAAGCATTCCCAGGAAAGCACTGAGCAGCTCCTTCACCCTCCTAAGGACGGCTGTAAATAGGCCCATCGCATTTGTCTGCCAACACCAAACCTCAAAGACACTATTAACTGCTTCAAAGTGCAAGGATCTCCTGCATTATGGACAATTGGGCAAAAATTACTACCTGGATGCACCTCATCAGATACAGCTGTTGGAAGACTTTAAGTTATTAAAGTTCTAGTAAGAAAAAAGCTTGGAAGCGTACTTTTTAAAAGCTCCTTTTAAAAAGATGGGCTTTTTTTGAGCACCTTTGGGAATCAACTGACCTTTAGTGCCCAAGATGCTCACAAAATGATAAATTAACACATCAAATATTACCCCAGATAGCTTTCAGCAAAGCTCTTTCCTGGCAGCAGTACATACCACAGTAGCCAATGTATCAAACTCCCTGGGCTTTATTAGCAACTACAGCTGTGACGTCTGGATTTCCTGAGATGTTCTTAGTATTAAGGAAAAGACTAGCAGAAGGTTGCCTCTCATCTCCAAAAATAATTTAAAGAAATTTTCATCCTAATTCCTTGCCTTTTTTATGGAAAAGATTGAGATAAGAAGAAACTGAAAATTATATTCTTCCAACTCCACAATTGCAACCACAGGACCAATGAGGTGGGCAAGCAGAAGCTTCCTAAGCAGATCTGAGACATCTGGTTTCATGGTTCTGCCAGACTACCAAAAGATTAGGGGTAATTTTAGGTGAGAAGACATGGATACCTCTCCTTTGCATTACCAAGAAACCTCACCTGTGCCCTTTCCACAGAGAAGTATGTGAGGACAAATGCACACTTACAGAATCCCAGACTGGTTTGTGTTGGAAGGGAGCTTAAAGCTCATCCAGCTCCAACCCCTGCCACGGGCAGGGACCCCTTCCATAGAGCAGCTTGCTCCAAGCCCCTGTGTCCAACCTGGCCTTGAACACTGCCAGGGATGGGGCAGCCACAGCTTCTCTGGGCACCCTGTGCCAGTGCCTCAGCACCCTCACAGGGAAGAGCTTCTGCCTAAGAGCTCATCTCAGTTTCCCCTCTGGCAGGTTAAAGCCATTCCCCTCATCCTAGGGGGACATTCACTCCATCACTGATACCAAATAAAACTTTTAAGACAGGAAGAATGGGAAGAAACAGGAACATCCTGAATTTGTGGTAAATGAAGAATTTGATTGACCTTCACATTAAAAAAAACCATCATCATCTAGATGGAACTTTAATTAGTATTTACAAGGGTTTTCTGAAAATAGCCAATTTAGGCTGGTTTTGTCTGAACCTAAATAGTAGCAGTTTTAACTTGTGAATGATGAAAAAAAGCCCTAACTTTCCTGGTTTGTACTATACACAGCCCATTTTGATTATTTTTATCCAAGCTGGTGTTTTGGTTGGTTTTAACTGGATTGGGTGGACAGGGAAACTTAAACCAGGTGTAGCTCATTTCTAAAGTGAAAGCTATTTTGAATTGCTCTAAATCCCTTCAGAACATTCTCTGCATTTTTATAGTTACCTATAAAAAGATAATTCCTAATACTTACCAATCTTAACCTTTTAAAATCAGTCCTTTCATGCTTTTTACTGCCCTTCATCCAGCAAAAATTACATGTATGTGATCTAACCAACTACAAGGGAACATTAGATGTTAAAAGGATGCTCCATGTGGTTTCAAGTTTATATTTTATAGAAAAAAAATCTTGCAACAACCCAACTACGCTTATTTTAGAAGATTTAACTAAAACAGCTTTGTATTTAAAGAGCATAAATGTTGTGGAGCTGCACCTGAAGTTAGAGGCTGACACTGGGTTCTTTTTGTGGTACAACATAAAGTACATAAAAAGTACATGCAAGTTCCTGAGGCAGGATCCAAGAAACTCACAGTACCAGGAAAGAGAGTTGAAGTATGATGTTTAAGACGATAAATGCAGAATTTACAACTAGCTCTTCACTCAAATCAAGGTTAGTGGTAAACCCACCAACTAAGCAGCAGTGCAGTTAACCTGCTCAGGCTTAAGGTTAAAGGTTAAGGCTTAAGGTTAAAAGGAGTTAAAATACCATCCAGAACTGAAAGTTACCATTCAGCAACCTCAGAACTGACACAGAAATGGGTCTTTCCAACTGCAGGACTCTATGGGCAGTCAGTATTGTGTGTCTGCAGCCAAGCAAGAAAAAGTAACAGAGAATTAAACAACAATATTCGTTCAGAAATTAGGATGCAGATCATGGTTAGAAAGAGGAGAGCTCTTAAGAAATTATCCTAATGCTGCCATCAAGAAATACCAGGAAGACAGACAAAGCAGCACGGTAACTTAAGGCACTCCTGGAGTTTAACTAATGCTCTTCACCCCTCAGAAGCTCCATCTCAAACCAGCCGAATCTTTGCAGGAGACATTCAGAAAGTATTTTAAATCCTCATGATTTGTCAGAGGAAGTTACCCAAAAAGCATTAAAGAAAACCATCTCCAGCTCCCTCCCAAAGCCTTACTCACTGAATACCTTTGTTTTTAAGCCCCAGCGAGTATAAAACCTCCTGAGGTACCCAAGTTTTTACACAAAGAAGCAGCATTTTACTGAACATACATAACTGGCACTAAGATTTCCACCGCCTTCTACTCTAAAGGCATCCCGAGCAGCACTGAAGGCAGTACTTAATGCAGTCTGGTGGGAGCCACTGTTCAGTACATACTTGAGATCCTTTAATTTTATATATGCATTCAAAAGCTCACCACATATAAAGGCTTGTGACATTCCTGCGGTAGGAGAAGCCACAGGAGAGCATCAAAGGTAGAAAAAGAAGTCAACACCACATCACAGCGTTCCTACGGCGAGATTAAATAATAAAAGCCGAGGGGTGGTGGGGAAAGATTCAAGAGAAGCTGGTTCCTAAAGGCAGTAGTTACTACGCTGCCTGGCGGGGGGTCAGAGAAGGGAGATGCCGCCGGCAGCCCCCAGGCACAGCCCGGGGCTGAAGGACGGGGTCTGCGGGGACACAGCAGGGCCCGAAGCGGCTGAGCACGACCGCAGCTCACCACCGAAAACCGGGGCCGCGGAGCCTCCTCACCCCGGCAGCTCGCTCCGCAGCCCGCCCAGGAACCCGCGGCAGGGCCCGGCGGAGAGCGGGGCAGCAAAACCCGCCGCCCCGGGCCACCAGCCGCCTGCCCGTGCCGCGGAACGTGCCTTCAATTAAAGCCGCCTCCAACACCCGCCTAGCCCGAGGGGTCTGCAGGCTCCGTCGCCCCGTGAGCCCCGTGCCCGCGGGCAGGGCCGGCGGTAACAAAGAGGCGGCAGGAGGCAGCGCTGAGGCGGCGGGAGCTGCCGCCTGGAGGGGAGCGGGGGCCGCACTCACTTCCTCTGGGCCTTGTCCTTCTTGGCTTTGGTCCGCTTCTTCCGGGCCTGCAGCGCTAGCACTGAGGGGAGAGAACGGAAAGACCTGAGTGACAGCGGGAGGAGCACTGCCCGGGGCGCGCCGCGGTGCGGTGCGGGCCGCCGCGGGTCTCACCTTTCCGCTCCATGGCCGTCAGCGCCGGGCGTCCCTGCCCCCGCACCCGGGCCCGGATGCGCATGCGCGCCTTGGCCACCTGCGCGCGCCGCCCCGAGGCCTCATCCTCGCTCCAGCTCGAGCTCGAGCTGCTCCATCGGCCGCCGGCCGCGAGGCGGCGCTGCCACGGCACCGGCATGGGGGCCGCGCCGCACGGCAGGCGCGGGGAGGCGGCGGCGGCGGTGGTGGTGGTGGTGGAGGCGCGGGCCCCGCCGGCGGCTGGGGCAGCTGTGACGTGAGCGCTGCGGGCGCGGTGGCGTTCGACAGGGAGGTGTGTGGTGGATGGCGTCAGTGCGCGCATCGTGGGGTGGTCTGGGTTGAAGGGACCTTAAAGCTCCTCCAGCTCCAACCCCTGCCACGGGCAGGGACCCCTTCCATAGAGCAGCTTGCTCCAAGCCCCTGTGTCCAACCTGGCCTTGAGCACTGCCAGGGATGGGGCAGCCACAGCTTCTCTGGGCACCCTGTGCCAGCGCCTCAGCACCCTCACAGCAGGCAACTTCTTGCTTTAGATCTAACCTGAACTTCCCCTGTTTCAGTTTGAACCCATCACCCCTTGTCCTATTGCTACAGTCCCTGATGAAGAGTCCCTCTCCAGCATCCTTGTAGCCCCCTTCAGACACTGAAAGCTGCTCTGAGGTCCCCACACAGCTTCTCTTCTCCAGGCTGAACAGCCCCAGTGTTCTCAGCCGGGCTCCATACAGGAGGTGCTCCAGCCCCTGCGCATCCTCGTGGCCTCCTCTGGCCGTGCTCCAACAGCTCCATGTCCTCCTTACACTGAGGACACTGCACACAGTAGGCAGTGGGACTGAGTGCACCATCAGCGAGTTCACAGAGGATACACACGAAGCTGAGTGGTGCAGCTGACATGCCCAAGGGACAAGAAGCTATCCAGTGGGACTTGGACAGGCTGGAGAGGTGGACTCATGGACGGTCATGGTGGTCAGGAACCACAGAGTTTCAGTTTTTTAAAAAGGGCCTACAAGAATGATGGGGAAAGGCTTTTTGGCAGGGCCTCTTGCAACAGGACGAGGAGTGATGGTTTTAAACTAAAAGAGGAAGATTCAGGCTGGATGTGAGGAAAAATTCTTTACAATGAGGGTGACAAAACACTGGCACAGGTTGCCCAGAGAGGTGGTGGATGCCCCATCCCTGCAGCCATTCCAGGCCAGGCTGGATGTGGTTCTGGGCAACCTGGTCTACTTGAAGGCATCCCTGCTCATTGCAGGGGGGGTGGACTGGATGAGCTTTGAATGTCTCTTCCAACCCAAACTATTCCATGATTCTATGAATCTGTAACCCACCCCAGGTGCCCCATGGGAGGAAGAACAGTGGCGGGGCCATGACACCAGGACTTGTCATCCGGCCCAAGAAGGTGGTGGTTGCTCATTGTGGGGGACACGCAGCAGAGGGTGAACCGCATGTGCTCCGCGGGGTGCCCGGAGGCCTCCGCCACGCCCCTCAGCCTGTCAAGCTTTGCACTGAGGAGATCTGGAAGGTGTGTGCCTTTCACAGTGAAATGCCATTAGAATGAGAGAATATTAAATTACTTTGTAATTACCATGAAAAATATGAAACTTTTCAGCAACTGGGCCATTCAGGCCTTCAGCTGTTAAGTGCTGAACAAAGAACCCGTGTTTTAAGGTGCTTGTACATTCACCTCAGACCTCCCGCAAGCTCTATTCCTCCCTGTAGCTTTGCATATCATTAGTTTACTCCTAAGAACTCCCCACAGCCCCGTTCCAGCACGTTCCACGTTGTGTCAGGCTCTGGCAGGGATTCTGGCCACCCGTTCCTGTCGGCAGAGGGAGCCCCGGGCACCGGCTGTGGCCAGGGCCCGAACGGCGGCTCCTCTGGGTTAATTCCTCAGACACGGCACCTCCACGTGTCATGGTACCAGGTTATGAATGTTTCCACGGAGGGGCAGGTGTGCCTGTGTGGCGTTTGGAAGACAGGAAAAAGCCCTTTCCCTAATTTGTAGTTGTTGCTCTATTCCTCACTACAAGCACCAGATGTTTAGCACATCTGTTCTGCTGCAAGGAGAGATGTGAGAAATCACAAGATTTTGTGATGGGGAGGCAGCAGAAACGGACAAATTTCAGCACAGCTGCAGCGTTCAAAGTAACTGAGCAGAAAGACCTCAAGCACAATGGGGTCCCCCTTGTACAGCAAGTTCCCACCTCAGAGAAGTCGCAGTGTGAGTAATGATGATCTATAGGTAGCCCTCCAGCTGTTCTGTGCTTGTCCCTGACAGTTGGTGTATGCTCACACCGGCTCTGCTCTGCGCTGCTGCTGGCCTAGGCTGGGTTTCTTCACGTGAGGACATGAGAGATGGCATGTGGCTGGGTTTGGAAAACCCTGGGGTGAGGCAAGTGTGAGGACATGTATCATATTCCGTTCAACAGTAGGGAACTGTGGTGAACGCTGCAGCCCAAAGGACCTTGTGCACAGGTCAGCTGCAGAGGCAAGTTATTACTGAGCACTCATGCTCTTGTCAGGTTTCTTCCATGACTCTTCTAATTTGGGACAGAAAAACACAATCTGGGGCACCCCCCCAGAAGGCTGCTGGGCCAGGCCTTAGCAAAGACAGAATCATCTTTCCACAACCAGCCTGGCACTTGTTTTTAAAGCAGAATAAATGCCCCAGACTATGCCCATACGTAACTAGTTTGTCTGGTCCTTCCTCCTTGCTTCCTGCGCAGTGTCACACACCACAGTGCGTGGCCACAAGAACTGCTTCTGCCATGCTCTGTGTGACTCCTGAGCTTCCCCCTCCAGCCATTTACACACCAGAGTATGACAATAATAAAACAACGGGGGTGTGGGTGGTTATATATGCTTTGCACCACCTGCAATGATAATGTGTATGTTTGAGGGTCTGTATCCTCTAGTTCAGTGCAATGGGAGATCTGTCTGGGTTTCCTGCTACAAAAACATTGTGGCATTACACAGGCTGCAAAGGACATGAAGAAGTTGCTGTGTGCCCAGAACAACCGTAGCTGTTGCAAGTAGGTCAAGCGAGAACGTCAAGCTGCCTGCAAACACTTAATTATAGACAGGCTTTTGAACCCCAACTTTGTGGCTTTTCAGAGGTGTAAGTCCTTGGCCATGGAGTACGTGCTTTGTCATTTCACAGCCTGTGTCCAGGGATTTGTGCTTGGCTCAACACAACAGCTTTGTGTACGGATGCGGGAGCAGGGGTATGGCACTGCACAGCTCTCAGGGAAAAGGACTGGGACTGTCTGGAATTCTTCTCAGCAAGATACTTGGTTTGCAACATGAACACCCATAATTTGAACACTGACGTCTGAGTTGTCCCCTGGTGTCCTGGGGTAGGGAGGTAAAACTCAAAACTTTGCTGAATGAGCCAAAAAACCACCAACAACTCTTAAGTTTGCAACAGAGACTTTCTATGTTGCAAACAGCTTGGGATGCCATTTCATCTTAAATCAAGACTGCTGTAGGAGAGCCAACAGAATCTGGAAATTAGGGCTATACTGTTCATGGGTTTTGTATTACTCTGTTTTGAACAGAGCCCAGAGGACCTTGGCGTAAAGCCACTGTCCAAAACAATGCAGGGAAGCATATGTGGTTTGAGAATTACTCAATACCATTTGAGCTTTCAGTTTTTCCTGTCTTTCATTCCAAAAGGTATGAGAGTTCCAGGACTCAGTTTCCTCTACAGTAAGCAGCTCCACACAGTAATGTGCACTAAAATCCTTCACCACTGCAGTTTTCACAGGCAGTGCTGTGGCTTCCCTCTAGAAACTGCTTGGAAGCAGTATGAATTTAAATTGAATATATATATATATTAGTAGAACTCACTGGAATAAATTACAGACAATTTAATACTAATATTACTATTAGCCATTGTATTATTGCTAAACTTTAGCAGCCAGGAGCAGCAGAATTCAGAGGAGCCACCTTGCTGTTGCTGCACATCCAGGAACCACATGATGACCAGCAGCAAAAGCCAGATCTGTTCACATGTTAACGAATTCAGCCCAGGGCCCAGGATCTGTACACAAAGGATACATCATTTAAACCCAATTTTGCCCTAAAATGGGGTCTGGATGGTATTTATACACAGTGCAGGCCATCCAGCTGAAGTTAATTCACCTGCAGCTCCTTGGCAGTTTGTGCTATGGGATAATCCTACAGATGAGGGCAGGGTGAAGCCTTGTGATGTGTACTGCTGGTATAAAACTCTTCTGCTTTCAGGGGAATCCTGCCATATGCCTCTGTACTAATATTACTGCATCCAACTCTGGCTGATCTCCAGAAAATACAACTAAGTGGAGTTTTTTATCAAGTGCTAACTGTATCTAAGGCTACAATTTTCCTGCTTCTTCAGAACAAAGTGAAGATATTCTCCCATTCTGAACCATTTCAGTAAAGGACTAAAAAACCATGAAAAAAAATTAGATTGTTTACTGGGATTTAGTTCTGGTGGATTAGAAAGGGACTGAGGAATAAATAATGCGCAGCATGTCATGTTAGGGCAGACAATAGTGTTGAAGAGTAACAGTAAATGTTTTCTTTGAAGCTTCACATCATTCCAAATGCATCTGAGAATACTCAAACTGCCTGCATGTTGAAATATGGCAGATTAATTTAACTTACTAACCAGCAATAAATATCTAAGAAGTGCTAGGTTAGGACATTTAAACTTCTTCAGAGTTTCAGAAAACAAGTGCAAATGATTTGCTAGAATTAGCTACAAAACTAGGAATTATCTCACACATTGAAATGTCTCTGCTTTCAGCATTGCTGGCTGGAATATCTATTGGAAAAGACTTGCAAATAATAACATAAATGTTGCTTTTTGTTTAGAACAGCACAATTACAGGAGGCATTAGGCTGTATATTTTAAGAACTCTGGAACAGGAAAAAGAGGATCAAAAGCTCATAAAAATCACCGGAACTGTTGCTTAACTGTACTTTTCTTCTCTCTGCTGAAATCCCAACTCTCCAGCAGTTGCAATTCAGGCCTTGCTGCTCTACTTCCATCTCCTCACCCAGCCTGGGTCCTGGAAATCCGATTGATAAGGTTGAGTATGATACTGCTGGACAGAGCTTGGACCTGCTTCATTTGGCGCTGAGCATGAGGCATCTTCATGCCAGTGTTTGTTGTAAGAGTTCTTTCCAGAGAAAAGATCTTTATTCTTCCTTGAGAGCAAACTTCTCCTCTGAAACATAACACAAATGTTACTGTAGGGGGTGGCCAAGCTGTTGAGCTGTTCAAGTGCAGCTCCTGTGCCAAAGCACCATCCTGTGTGCAGTGAGAAGGGGCCACAGCAGCACACTGCTGGGGGTCTCATGCACACCCCAGCCCAGCTCCATCCACTGTCACCTCCTGCCTGCTGGCTGCTCCCAACCCTCCCGTCCATGTCCAGGAAAGGGAGACTGGTGAATATACACTAGAGGGTGACACCACAGAAGGTCAGCATCCTTGCGGTAGACTATTCATAGAATCGTAGAATGGCTTGGGTTGGAAGGGACCTTAAAGTTCATCCAGTTCCAACCCCCTGCCATGGGCAGGGACACCTTCCACTAGACCAGGTTGCTCGAAGCCATGCCAGGATAGGGGAGTTAAACAAGTTTTGCCATGAGCAGCAGACTTGAGAACCCTGTTTTCCTGCAGTTTTGTGTTGGTTTTTGCCTTCACTCTTGGTTCCTTCAGCCATAGGACCCCAGCCTGGCTGTACACATAGCCACAGCTGGGTTCTTTCCCTAGGTGGAGCAATTACTGGAACCTTCTACTCAGAACAAGGGCTTTTCCTGGAACTTGTTCTGCCCTGTTCAAACTTGTCTGGGACAGCCAGAGAGCTCAAAAATTATTGCAGAATACAGACAGAAAGAGCATGTGCATAAACTTCAGTTCTTCAGGAAGTCAAGCTAGCACTGTCCTTCGCTTCCCCATCAGCCCCAAGGGAGCTGGTGTAGTAACCTCTGGAAATAAAACACTTGGAGCTTTTGCTCTGGCCTGGCAGGGTCCTTGCTCTGTCAGAGAAATGGAAACAATTTAAAATGCAAGAGTCATTCCCTGCCTCAAAACTCAGCTGGATGCTTTTCCAGCCAACACACAAAGATGCCTTTCCCCAAACAGGAATACAGGGCTCAAATAAACAAATGGGATTACGGACGCAAAAAGGTGAGTACCTGTGAAAAACCAGAGAATCCAAAAGAGCACCTGCTCTGCCCTATTTCCTCAGCCACATGACAAGGTTTAAGTTACAGACAGGATAATTTAACAACATAAAGGGCTTAAATGTTAAGCTAAATATTCTACCTCTTTCTGTTCAGGTGGTGGTCCTTCAGCGAACTCTCTCACAGCCTGGTCTAGCTCATCTGGCTTCTGATGCTTGTTCAAAGCAGCCAGCACAGCATCATGAAGAGTTAGAAAGAACCTTTCTTTGGTGATACAGCTGTCAAAGAAATCATTCTTCTCAAAGTCTGCTACCATGGAGGCTATAAAAAATGGGGGAAATAAATAAAGTAGCAAAATCACACCAAGTAGTACAGCTAAATCATTTCACTTAAGTTTAAAACTTATCCTTGGAGATAAGTCAATGTTAATAAACAAATACTGTACTCACAGTGACAGCCAGCTATAAGGACTGTAATGCCAATATTGTGAAACATATGAATGATCTGTGGAAAGAATTCCATGCAGGCATTAGAGCAATTCTCATTACACAAGTGCACTAGAAGGTGAAAGATAAACAAGGAAATAAAGCCTCTCTTGTAGTGTTTTATCTCCAAAGAAAACCCTTATTCCTGTATCTCAAATCCTGATTTTGAGTTCAGCATTCAACAGCCATCTACATCTGTGCCTGTATCTGTGTCTGTATTGGTATCTGTATATCTCTGTAGATCTATATATCTCTCTATATATGTACATCTGTATTACATATATCATATATAGTCCTTTAACTTGGTGTGAAAGGAATCAGATTTCAGAGAGGATAGATTCTCATCGTTTTCTCAATCCCTGACCCTTTGTAATTAAAACATCTCAAAGTTGGTTTGGGGGTTTTATTAAGTCAATTAAACTTGCTATTTCAGAGAATCACAGAATTTCAGATCATGGGGCTGGAAGGAATCTGGAAAGTCTTTGACTTACCCTCTTCCCCAGTGGAAGGGTCATTTAATGGGTAGCAAGTCAATCTTCAAGGATTTGGGGGCATTGGCTCAGTCCACAATTATTCCCAATAGGTGGGAATTATTAAAAACAAATCTTTTTATTTGTGTTTAATTAAACAAAAACTCTGAGCTACAGAGTTTGAGGGAGATGACTAAGAATCCACCTGGAACTGTATCTTGCTGAGAAGCACATCCACATGACATCTATTTTTACTATAGATACATCTCCATTGGCTCGGATCCCCACTTGAAGACTTTAAAGTCCCAGGCATACGTCAAAGAAAAGGCTAATCAGGGTTTAGTAACATCAAAATCACTCTAGGAGAAGACAGCTGGTGGGTTTATATTGGATGCTTTGAGAGGACAGCATTTTTTAATTGTTCAGTTAGAAGCAAAAATAAACAGCCAAAATGGCAAAAAAACCAAAGTAGACATTTTTATAAATGCCTTTTTAGTTTACATGATTCTAGAGTTGGTCACAATGGAGGACAGGGGTTTGCATCTCTTGTACGCATAGTGGGGCTTCTGTTTGTAAAAATAAAGTGGGAATTTATTGATTTCTGAAACTTCATGGATAAATCTAGTGCCTGTAAAGGTCAGCTGGAAGAGGTGCAGATTGTTGTATATCAGGAAATTTTAGGCTAACAAGAAGCACAAGACATTGGGTAAACTTCCAAGTTTCTCATCTCTGCGCAGTTGGGTTACTTACCTGTTGCAGTAAATCTGAACCTGTCAAATCCACAAACTGCACCATGCTGAAGTCAAAAATAATGGTGTGCACTGGGCAGGGCAGTGGCTGTTGTTCCTGATCAAAATGTACGGAGGAATTATCGATTGCAGAGCCCGGTGCCTGGCAGGCTCTTCTGTCCTGCTCATTCCTTCCAGTCCTAACCCCTCTGTGAAAGTCTGGGGATGCATCAGCAGCTCCCACCAGCAACGTCCTGGAGCTGAGTTTGTCTCCATACTTCGACCAACGTACCAAATTCACTGAAGATGATGAGGACTGGCTGTCTGTGGAATGTCGCTTCACCAGTTTCTCTCTATATAGTATCTAAGATGGAAAACAGAGAGTGCACAAGTGGGTGGACGAATGGGGTTGAGGAGGTGGGAATTTATCTGCTGCAAGACAGTGCTGTAAATCATATGATCATAGAATCATAGAATGGTTTGGGTTAGAAGGGACCTTAAAACTCCTCCAGCTCCAACCCCTGCCACAGGCAGGGACACCTTCCACTAGAGCAGCTTGCTCCGAGCCTCTGTGTCCAACCTGGCCTTGAACACTGCCAGGGATGGGGCAGCCACAGCTTCTCTGGGCACCCTGTGCCAGCGCCTCAGCACCCTCACAGGGAAGAGCTTCTGCCTAAGAGCTCATCTCAGTCTCCCCTCTGGCAGATTAAAGCCATTCCCCTTGGCTTGTCCCTACAGGCCCTTGTCCAAAGCCCCTCTCCAGCTTTCTTGTTGGCCCTTTAGGCACTAAAATAGTTCTCTCATGGTAAAAAACACATCTGAAATAACACTAAATATAGGACAAACACACAAGAGTATGTGAAGTAGCAAGTCATCTTGGGCAAGGCTCAGATGTGGTTAGCAGAGCACCTTCAGCCACCCTATAGTACAGTGGTACCTCATTCTTCCATACTGGAATGGCCTGGACTTCCAGTGGCCTGTGATACTGGAATCTGGAATACTTGTGACCTCTACCTTTCAGAAAAGAAAAGAAGATAAAAAGACGGCCTGTGACCACTGCCTTTCTGGGCAACAGAAGGCTGACCCTTACTGGCTGAGTTCTCTAGACCTTTGATTCATCTGCTTCTTGGACGGCAGCTGCTTACAGAACAAACCAATTTAATCATGTCTTCTTTCTTAATAGTTCCTTTTTCTAAGGCAAGAAAGGAAAAGCCACTGTCTGCATTTTTGTACTTCAGAAGATGATGTTAAATTATCTACCACATCCACTTCCTAAGGACCTTGGTGTTGCAGATGTGTTCCTAACCACTGTCTTTCAACCCATTTCTTGTACAATGGCTTTTACAAATCACATGTAACTGCTTGGGAAATATCTTCTGGAGACTGTCCATTCCATGAAGTCCCTTTCTAAGACATTTCAGAGAATTCAAATAAAGAGTATTTGATATGAGTGACTCTAGAAGATGCACAGTGAACAATTACAAATATGAGAAATCCTCTAAACATGATAATCTTATGATGATATTTATAGCTGTCCGAGGTATTTTGTACTTGCACTTGGCAGTGGAAGAAATTCCTCATAAGCAAGGGAGTTCCTCAATCTATAGGGAGAAATAAGAAAATCCCTACTTAAGCACCTAATTCTTGTAGCTGTGAAGAGAATATGTTGAATACTTCAACTGCTGGTTAAATTTGTCCAGTAAGATGAGCTACTATTACTCTATCACATAAAGTATATGTAAAGAAATACAGTGGTAATGGTTGCTTATTTTCATACAGCAAATATATATATACTTTATATATACATGTACAGCCCTTTGGGGCTGTACTGGCAAGTTAAGCATGGTTTCTTCAGTAATGTAAAACCAGGCACCTCAGAGCAACAGACTAGATAAATACACTGTTAAAGCTGACCGTAGTTGGAGGTAGAGGTGGATCATAGACACAAAAGCATGTACGATCTTCTCTTCCCCCTGTAGTGGCAGCCAGACGATGTGAACTAAAAGCCCTCATTTCACTTACATCTAGAGGCACTGTTTTCACATCCATCTGAAAAAGAAAGGCAGATTTGAGTTTTTATCTCCTTAATGCAGGTTCTTATAAAACTTCTGCTGACTGAAAAAGTGGTATTTACCTTGTTCAACAAATAGGTTTTGAAGCAATTCATGTTGGCAAAAGAGATGGAAGAACAGCATTGGAAGATTTTGATTCCTTCAATCTCCTTTGCCTGTAAAACAAAAGTTGTATCTGTTAGGGTTGTAATCAGCAGAAGCTGGTTTGCCCCTACTGACTGTGTTGTAGCCTGCAGGGTGCTACCCTAAGGATGGAGTCTGGCTGGTCTCACTGTTGACTACCCTGGCAGTGGCATTGGGAACACACGTAATGAGTTCAAACTGAAACGGGAAGTTCAGGTTAGATCTAAGGCAGAAGCTCTTCCCTGTGAGGGTGCTGAGGCACTGGCACAGGGTGCCCAGAGAAGCTGTGGCTGCCCCATCCCTGGCAGTGTTCAAGGCCAGGTTGGACACAGGGGCTTGGAGCAAGCTGCTCTAGTGGAAGGGGTGCCTGCCTGGGGCAGGGGGTTGGAACTGGAGGAGCTTTAAGGTCCCTTCCAATGCAAACCATTCTATGATTCTGTGATTCTCTTGCAATTAGAAACATTCCTCCAGCAGATCTATCACAGCTGACACTTGGCCGCTCTGATATAAAATAAAGCAAATTATTTTTACTGCTCATCACAGAAAACATACACTATATCTTTGTCTTACTAACCTTGTCCTTACATTAGTCTATTTTTTGCAAACCATTAGCATAGCAATGGGAATGTACCCACATGGCAAAGGCAAAACTCTACTGCTGTATTGTCTACCTCTGTATGGTGCAGGTCTTGAAAAGAACGTGTTAAAAAGGTCCTGCCTGTTTTCCCATCACTGGGAGAACCTGTGAGTCAGTCTAGTACATGCACAGCCACTGTGAAAACACATGCAGTATGGACAAAACCAGACTGAGAAAGGCAGTTCAGCAAAAAAGAAATGCCAAACAGCTCTGGAAAGGACAGCAGAGCAGCTTCCACCATGGAGGCAGCAGAGGTGGACAAGGCACTGCAGAGGCCTGAGCAGGCTGAGCGAGGTATATGCATCACTTCACACTGCAAGTACTTCAGTGTTCTTCAGATTTTTGAATCAAATGAGCTGACTCTGAATGATCACCCCCAGGCATTGAAGGGAAGAAGCTGGATTACAGAGAAAGATGAAACATTTCTTTTTTGTTTCCTCTTACAGCTTTGTAGTCGGATAAACTTCTATAAATATTCGTGTTTGGAATCTGTCCCAGCATCACCGTCTTCATCCTGAAACAAGAGGTTTATTAGGTTTTCACAGAGAACCAAGAAATACCATCTGTTCCCAAAAGGTTGATCTCCATTTCTCTCCTCTCCACTAGATACACCAACTGTAACTTAGAGGGTGTGAGTACAAAAAGTTATTCACTCATATTCAGGGTTCTTTGAGTAGGGGAGCACTACACAAGCACAGCCTTCAGTCACACTGGTGTCCTCAAGAGTGTATAATGTCCCATTTCTACCACTGGAACATTTGGGTTATTGTTATTACACTAGAAAGCATGTTCCCTTTAGTCTCCCCACAGCTCTCCTCAAAGATGCATTTGGTGGAGGCAGCTGTAACCTGTGCTTGGAGCTGCACATAGGCTGGATCTGATCCAGAGCTCATGCAGAAGCATTAACTCAGGGTTTTGCCTTGAAGGAGAATCTCCTGGTTTGGGGACCATGCTTTGCTAATGGTGCTGCATGATTCTGGGGCAAGTTCTGGTTAGTTTGGGGCATGAGTAGAATAAACATGTGGCTGGCTGGCTGGCTGGTTGCTGGGGAACTGGAAGACTGTACCCTGGTTTATGGAAAACTGTTGTCAAGACACTATTCAAGGCAATCTGTTTGCAGATAACTTCCCATGTTTTTTTGAGCATAATGCCTTCACTGGTAGGAAATTGATAAGCACTAATGTATCCTGAACGTACTATGGACAACAGGGAAACTTAACTGAACTGTGGCTGCAGAAATGCCCTTTCACAATGCTCATTAAATGCCAAG
Source organism: Pezoporus wallicus (assembly GCF_028554395.1). Taxonomy (NCBI): domain Eukaryota; kingdom Metazoa; phylum Chordata; class Aves; order Psittaciformes; family Psittacidae; genus Pezoporus; species Pezoporus wallicus. Next base: position 280,975 of record NW_026635152.1, on the reverse strand, counting down.
GCAAACCCAAGAGCATAACTGAGCAGAGCTAATGCAGTGAGTGTCAGACAGCAACTGAAAGTCTTCCTGGAGGTATCCTCACAGAGCCACTCTCGATCAGGTCATGAGCAGTTCAGTATTTGCAGAAACTGAGTTACTTCCTAACTCTTTCCATGTTGCTTGAGAGGTTTCAGCCTACCCAGAGAAGCGCTTCCCTATCATGGCAAATCTCATGAGGTGTGGCTTGGATTTATGAATGATTTTCCCATTTGGATTAGCAGCTAATAAACTGAGTAATGCATGCCTGACATAACTTCCCTCCCCTATCACAAACTGAGTTGACGGGGAAGATAAAGCAACTTGGTAGATGGCAGTGAAGACTGAGGAATGTATTTGAAATAAAGGTACAACATCTCATTTTATCCCTATACAAGTGTGTATAGAGATCACCTCTCCTGGCTGATGCCTACAGTACAATAAGCCGCCTTCAAGAGCATGAAACACCTGAAGAAGGGACCATAAACTTGAGGAGTTTACTGGATGGTGACAGCAACAGGTTAGATGTAAGGAAGAAGTTCCTCACTGTGAGGGTGCTGAGGCACTGGAACAGGTTGCCAAAAGAAGTAGTAAATGCTCCATCCCTGGCAGTGTTCAAGGCCAGGCTGGACAGAGCCTTGGGTGATGTGGTCTAGGGTGAGGCGTCACTGCCTCTGGCAGGGGGTTGGAACTGCACAATCTGAAGGTCCTTTCCAATCCAAACCATTCTATGATTCTATGATTCTGTGATTCTATGAGTAGGTCATCCAGAATGACCTGACTTAAATATTGATGAAGATGAAACAGCTTTTTCACTGTCACATGTATAACTCTCTCTAAAACATCAACTCAAAAAAACCCCAGTATTTTGTTTTAAAAGTTATAAGTACCTGTGTAACCTAATGGTGATAAGGAGGAACGCGAATCCTGTGGCGATCACTAAACCCATATCAAGACCAAAACAAAGCACTGCAGCAAAAGCTACCAGCCAAATAACCTTTGAAGGAGAGAGAGAGAGAACATGAGCATTAAAAACATGAAAAATTATCTCTAACTCAGCCCTAGCATTTACAGACTGCAGACAATATAAAGGCCTGGAAATGGTAATATGTGAAAAACTTTGTTGGCACATCTAGACCAACCCAGTCCTGGAAGCAGCTGCAAACATCGCAAGTATCGCAAATTCCAGTTCAAATCTTGAGACGTTTTATCAGGGCCTCAATAGTTAGGAAAACCTACATCATATTGAGGGTCTTTATAAGAAATCCTGCACAAGAGCTGACATGAGCATGTGACTCTGTCTGGCGGCTTGACAGTTGCCTTCTTAAGGGATCTGGGAAGAAATAATAATTTTTCCCTCATAGAATGAATTGAAAATTGATTTGAAGAGATAGCAATACACTTTTCTTCAGGACATATTTCAAAGGACCCCTTTCCCAAGGGAATGGCCACTGCTTTGCCCTGCCCTTGTGAAACATCCATTTCTCCCTTTAAGACACATCCCAAATCCTAGGTGGTTTTCTTGGCACTTACGAAATGATACAAATCCTGTCTCCACAGCATGCGGATGTCCCGAAAATTTTGAAGAAAAGGGGACACGTTAAATACCACAATAGCAGCCAGGATACACTGTGCAAATCAAAAGAATAACATCTATTATTTTGTTATTTTTTTGTTTGTAGCCACAAACAGATACCCATGACAACCTGCTTGAAGTTCAAATCTTATCATAGCTTTATTTCCATCATTAGACATTAGGCAGAAGTTCTTCCCTGTGAGGGTGCTGAGGTGCTGGCACAGGGTGCCCAGAGAAGCTGTGGCTGCCCCATCCCTGGCAGTGTTCAAGGCCAGGTTGGACACAGGGGCTTGGCGCAAGCTGCTCTAGTGGAAGGGGTCCCTGCCTGTGGCAGGGGGGGGAGCTGGATGAGCTTTAAGGTCCCTCCCAATCCAAACCATTCTATGGTTCTATGAGTCTATGATTTTATGATTCTGTGATCCTCTTGCAATTAAAAACATTCCTCCAGCAGATCTATCACAGCTGACACTTATAGATATGTATAACATTCCTCTGATCTGCAAACCAACTTGAAACCAACATATAATGATTTCACAATTATTTCTGCCAATACAACTTGGACTTCCTCTTGCAATGCTCTGTGTAGTTTCCATTACTGAGTACTTCTACAGCACTAGGAGAAAGGCCAACACTATCTGCAGCATTGCAAGTTGCTGTTTCAAAGAATGGTTTCAATTTGCACAGGCAGTTCATGGCCAGATTTAAGAAGTTGTCTGACACCATTTGTTGAAACAGACTCTTAGCAAAGAGGAGGAGACTGAAGGGAAGTAGATGGTTAAATTCTGTTTTATCGACTGGTTTTGGGAAAGGGATTTATTTTCCCATCTTACAAGGAGGCCAGGAAAAAAATGTCAGGAATTGGTTCCCTAAGAAAACTTACTGAATAAAAGGAAAGTCTAGATAAAAATATAAGGGGAAAGTGGAAAACTGAGTACAGTCAATAATCCACAATAACAAAATGTTTATGTGTATTGCACTGGCAGTGCAAAATCCACAGAAGGCAGTTTAAGACTCCATGGTTTTAAAATAAACCTCAAAGACTGAGATAGAATCAGAGCTACTAAACCCAAATTTCCATTTGAAAAATTTTATTTACACTAAAGATTTTGAAGCACCCATCTTGGAACTGCTTATAGTGATGAATTTGTTACACAGATGTGCAAACACTTCAAGATGTGAAACTAGAAGTGAAACACAATGTTAAACTTACTGAGACTGGCAGTGAAATTGCAATGCAGTTTTAGGCCATGAAGCTCAGCTTGTACTGATTAGTGAGAGATGGGAGAGATGACATACCCATTACCTAAGATGCTGGCCTGCTGAAATTTAGGAGTGTTTAGAGTCATTGCTTTGGTTTGGCCCATCCCTGAAAATAATTTAACTCTAGAGCCTGATTAATCCTTAATGATCCACAAAAATCTTCATATTACGCTTAGAAAAACCTTCATTATATGCCTAAAAGTAAGTAGGCTGCTGCTGGAACTACTTCAGGTTCACTTACATTAGGTATCATCTGGAAAAAGTGTCCTAGCTTCAGCGCAATCACCAGCATCACACATGCTCCAATCGCTGCTGCTAACTGAACAGAAATCCCACATCAGACAGGCCTGGCGGAATCATTTACTTCCTTGTAAGTAAAGTCTGAAAACCCAACTCACCTGTGTCCTTCCACCTGTCCTCTCCTGAATGACAGTTCCAGAAATAGTACAGCTAACAACAAAGCTTTTGAAAAATGAGCTGCAGATATTGCATAGCCCCACAGCTATGAGCTCCTGTAAAACAGACACAGAAGGAAGCACAGCAAACCCCAAACAAGTGACTTACCTTCATAGAAGTAGCTTATCAGGAATGCCTTTCCTTCTGCTCACGCTTACTGGTTGCTCATTTGTGCTGCTAAGCTCATTAAACCTTCTGGAAAGCAGGGCTAAAGGACCTCTCTTAAAACACAGCTGAGTGTTGCGTGGGCCAAACAATTCAGTTCCTCTTTTCAAAGAAACCCACCTAGAACCCCAAAGCTATGAAGCACTGACTTTTGAGCTGCCAAATGGCAAATCTCAGTATGCAGCATAGTGCACCTGGAGAAAAGCTGAGTGGAGAAGACATTCCCTTTGCATTTATCCCCAGAGGCTTTGGGAACTCAGGTCAGCTTCCTTACTGGCTTAGTTCCATTCTAGTAAAGATCCAATGCCATCATAACAAGCTAAACATGCAAAACACCTAATGCTAACTCTAGCACACTGGAAGCTAACATGGTTTTAGCTTAAAAGCCTCTCAAACACTAAGCAGAGAATCCATATACTGGGATAGCAGCCACATACAGAGAACAACTACAGCTGCTCTGGCCATTTACAATTCCAGCTATTATGCTTTTACAGTCTCATGGATTCGTGAGAGCAATGGTCCTCCATGGTCAGTTACAGTACTACAAGTGCATGAGATTCATCCCAATCCCTGTGAATATACAACAGCCTCTTGGTCAAAGGCAGCCGTGTTTTTGCCTTCATATTATTGGCTTACAACATCCACTTTCCATAGGAAAGGGTAACAAGTTGTTACAAAACCATCATCTGGCATATCCATTTGCATTTCTACCACTGTCAGGTAGTTAGTGGCTTTGCAAATCAAATTCAGCTTGTTTCTTCTCCTAGGAAATTTACGTGTAGTTGTGTTCTCACCTGATTGCTGGCGATATGGTAGCTGTGAAGTGAAGCATACTTCTCCCCAACAAAAACAAGGAGGAAATAGCTTACAATAGCAATGGAGAAGGCATGTAGTATGACCTTGTTCAGGTTTGATACATCTGGCACTGCAGGAGGCAGAAACCTGCAGAATCAGAAAACAGATGAGTTTAGACCTGAGCTCTGTCCACAGTAACTCCAAATCCAGGATCACCATCACAAGCACCCTGCACCCCACACAAGATGCTCTCAGTCTGTAAGACTTGTACCTCACACAAAATGCAAATTCCTTCCTCTGTGTGCTAGACAAAACCTGAACCTAATGCAGAAAAATGTTGATTGAATTCTACATATGCTTGGAAATGCTGATGCAGTTAAAACTTTTGAAGAGCTATTCCTTTAGTTGTATGTGCCAGTAAAATCAACCCATGTCAGATTTCAACAACAGGCTGAAACATCTATGATCTCTTTCTTATCTCAAAAGTACAACCTCATAAACAGCAAGATAACTAACCTCTGAGGAATCATACTGATCACAGCATTATTAGATTCAGCGTGAAGACGAATGCAATTAGAAATAATGGTGACTGTGATAATCTGGGAAAGAAAACAAGAAACAATACCAGAGATTAGACAGCATTTGCTCATGAAGCTGTACGCAATCTCTGAAAAGTAGTTAATTCTGTAGGGGTATTTAAAGGACTTCAGCACAGATTCGGTGTGCAAGGAATATGTGAAATGTTTTGTGAAATAAAGTATATTATATGCTCTGTTAGTTGTGTTATTTCAGTGGCATTCTGAAGATCACTTACCAAGAGAAGCTCCATAGGAAATGCCATAAGACTACGTTTATAAACTATCCTGAGTGATGCGGTGACTTGTAGTACAGCCATGCTAAGCAAAAATAGCAATATGCTGGTGGCATTAGCCTTTGGGATAGCCAGGAAGAAATGATATAGATTCTGAAAAAGAACCATCACAGAGCGGATCAGAGCAGATAATACAACTATGTTTATACTGCAGGAGGCTGACATAGGCTGCCCTGACACTTGAACTCATCCTCTCTGATAACCGTGGGATCTTCAGTTAGAAAAAGAGAGATGCTAAGAGCATAAAAGCGTTAAAAATGAAATCTATCTTGTCTATCTGCAGATACAGATTTGCACAAATAGCTCAGATCTACTACTGTCATTCTCTCTTCTACACAACCTTCCTGTCAAGCTGATTGACATTATTAAAGTAAATGAGAATGAATTAGCTTTAACTTGTCTTTAGCTCAGAGTCTGCTGCTTTCTTGTCAGAAAGATACTGTGTGCCCAACAGCTTGCCCATGATCATCTATTGAGGAAAAAAGTACCTTTTCCTCTAACCTTTGCCTTTCTACAATTATAGAGGTGCTGAAAATACATTCTAAAGCTATGTAAGTAATTAAAATATGCACACAGCCTTTTCTTCTTGCATCTCACACAATAGGCTCCCTATATAGTTCAAGCCCCCGGGAAGGTGAAGTAAACCACAGCTGAGCCTGGCACAAATATCCCTTAACAACTAAATTAGAATGGAGTTGCCTTCCATTTCTGAAGCTATTCTTTTCTTTCCCTTCCAAGAAACATTCATTTCTTTGACTAATAATGAATTGACTCACACAGAAAATGTCCAGGGGCCTTGCAGGGATGTCAAGCACGATGTCAAAAATAAAGGTAAGCTGTGCTACAATGACATGCACTGCTGCTGCAGTGAGGCAAGCATTGATGAGAGTCTTCGGCATGTATGTTTTTACGAGCCCCAGGCAACAACAGCCCAGCAGCAACTGCATGGAACAAATGAGAAGCGAGATGTGATATAATTCTCAATGTTTAAACCCACTCTTCTTGTTTTCATGTGACTCTTCACTGCCACACATGATGGACAGTTATTTGAACACACCATTTTCATTACGCACAATTAAGTAAGACACTGCCAAACCAAAGCAGGAGCAGTTCACATCAAGTGTGTGAAGTTATGGAGGACTACATAAGCATCCACATATTGCAGAGCACATGAATCTTAAACCCACCATTTCTTTTCCACACAGCATGACAGGAAGAGACAGATCTTCCTGTCCCACTTTGAAATATGCTGAGCTCAGTCTTTGTGGTACAAATACACAAGCAGTTCCAATCCTTCCATTTGTATGAAGAATGCACATAAGGATACATCAATTAAGGATATAAAATAGATTCTTCCTCTACCTGAATGATGCCAGTCAAAAATGTTACTGATGCACTAAGTGTCAAGGCCTGAGAAGGGTCTGAGTAGTTGTCTGGTGAACTATTAGAGGACAAGGTTTGGTTGAAATTAAGAGTCTTCAGAATGTTTGTTGCTGCCATATTTAGGATGCTGAATGAGCCTGGAACCAACAGAACAGAACAGAAAATGGAACTGCATGACATGTTGCAACAAAGCTTTATCTTAAACCCACAGAACCATCTCTTCCCTCCACCATATGCCTGTGCAGTATGAGACAGTCTATTCTCATTCATATATATATATTCCAAATATGTATCATTAATTTTTACTGTTTCTGAGTAAGTACCTAAAGTTTTCAAAGTCCTGTCTGAAAATTCGAGATTCCTATCATTATACAAATGACATCTTCACTTTGTCAGATGCACAACAAGAAGATTTTAATGTAAAGTATAAAAAATTGAGCTGCCTGGAAGAGTGAAAAAGAGAGAAAGATCTGCAACATTATCTAAGAGGCCACAGCTCCACATAAGCACATAGTACGGTAACATGAAAGGCCTTCTCACAAATAATAGCGTTTTAATAAACTAGCTTCTGAACAAATCAAGAGTTCTGTCATGTCAAGAACTGCATGTAGAAGACCATGCAGAAGCCCAGAAGCCAAATCATTATTCACATCCTGGGGGTAAATGTGAAGAAGCTTCCACTGGTCCTTTATGTAGGAGCTGTGTATGTGACACTCCAGCATCTCCCTTGCACTGGTGTGAGTGACACAGGAGCTAACACATCCTCAGAGGTACAAAGGACCTCACAGCTGAAGCATGACTGACTTGGTGGAATTCTCACTACAGATGAGCTGCAGAAGTGGAACAACAATGAACTGAGAATCTTGGGGCCTGGATTCTCACCTCACCTAAACAGCATCCGCCTCTTACATGATACAGATAGGGTATCTCACCTGCTTTTTGAAGCAGCACGGAATATAGTCTCCAAGTCCTGTAGAAACATTTCATAGTACAAAACAAAACAAAACTCACCAATTGAGATATGATGTGAAGTCCCAAATATAACATACGTTATGGAGCAGCAGAACGCGGAAAGGAAGCCATTGGTATTTGGCAGAGGTAACCTGGTCAGCCAAATTCCCAGAAGCCCTGGAAAGCAAAGATCTGTTTCTAAAATCAAGTACATTGGGAAGGTGCTCTATCTTTGGTTACTATTTTAAAGGAAAATTTTGCTGATAAAAACCTGACAACCTTTACAAAAATCCCAGTTCAGGACCTGATAAAGCCAGGACAGTTAGTGACAACAGCTATTGTCTTACAACACGGCCCTTGCTAACTAGAAATCACAGAAGGGACACCTTCCACTAGAGCAGCTTGCTCCAAGCCCTGTGCAACCTGGCCTTGAACACTGCCAGGGGTGGGGCAGCCACAGCTTCTCTGGGCAACCACTCTTCATTTAGGCCACCTATTAGCAGGGGACTGTGCATGTGAGTATCTAACAGACCTGATTTTGCAAGGCAGATTTTAAAGACTGTGTTATTTTGTGTGAAGTATAGGAAAATGCTGCTATTAGTTTGTATTTTGAGTAGTGTCCTGTCCTTGAAATGACACCATGTAATGTCTGATTATAGAAAAGAAGATCTGCAAATATGCAAATAAAGAGGTTAATGATTTAAGGAACTTCCCGTGCAACCTGATGATGTTAGATAGAACAGAAGCACACACAGAAGATAGATTATGAAAAGCATGATATACCAAAGGAAACTAGTGTGTTTTTTTTTTCTCTGCCTACCTTGAGGAATCTGAAACATCCCAACACTTAGGCCTGCATGTAGATCCCTCATGATCCATTCTCTGAATCGATAGGAAAACAGCCAGTTCAGGATAGGGAACATCATGAGTATCATCTTTCTGAACCTTCTCCAAGAGAATCTGAAAAGACCCAGGTAACCTAAGCCACAGGCAATGTCTTTTACAGTCTCTGCAGTGCTTTTGCACAGGCTCACGCTCTGCACAGAAGCCACACAGCTGTGGTAGCTCTCTGCAGGCACGGTGTCCTGTGAACCACATAGGCATCAGCCTCCCATGAATCCAGCTGGCACCCAACATGGATCCTACACAGGCACCCCCCTGCTTTTGCATGCCATTCAGATGAACTGCAAATACTCTCATGTGCATTCATATGACAGTCTGTCAGCACTGAATGTATCAATTACTTGACCTCATTAACACCACAGACAAATAGGAGATGGTGTTTTGATTCCTCCTGTCCTGATCTGGAAGAAAAGCATATAAACACCACATCGGGGGTGGCAAAAAACCTACCCCATCTCCAAAAAACCAGTTAAATGTTTCCTGTATGACATGATTGACTAACGGGATGGAAGCAGGACTTGGCCTATGTGATTTAGTTTGTGGATATGGTTTTGAATCAGAATTTCCAGTAGGTAAACTGACTAACCCCATGACCCCATGCTCCTTCTTCCCCTTTTCAATCCCTTGGCAATGTTTGTGATTTTTTATTTACAACCCAAATATAAGTGATGTAGCGTCTGCCCAAGGCTCCTGGCTGCCTTGTGCAGTGGCTGTGGGGACTGAACCCAGGCGACATCACTTTGTTGTCAAAGGTGACTACGCACCAGGCTGACAAGCAGATACAAAATGGAGAACAGAGGAAACACACAAGATAGGGAAGTGGAAAAGAAACAGGGAAAAGAGTATGAGGTAGCAAGGCAGACCCAGTTCTTCAATGACAAGTTGCAGGAGAGAATAAAGAGATTTTCTTATTTAGCATTGAGTGCAATGATAAAAGTTTCCAATAATATTAGCTGTGACTTTAAAGCAAAATTCTCCCTCTGATAGCTGGGCAAGACTTATTTTATTGCACCAGGTGTTTCTGGGTGGACAGACTTTTAATTCTAGACCACATGTTGTAATTCTAAACAATTCAACCTTTTTGACCAAGTCATTTTATTTCTCTGACTCATTTTTTTTTTTGTATTTAAAGACAGCACTGGAACAGAAGGCTATTGCACAACTTGAAGAATCTCACTATTACAGAGATTAATCTAGATGACAAGTCTTCCTGGTAAGTGAAAAGTAGAAAACACAATAGCAACTCAAACCATGGCTCCATTTGCCTTCACTTATCACCAGGAAATTACTTTACAGCAGTGTAAATCAGACATGACCCACAGTTTTAGGCTGCAGTCCCACATGGAGCTGAGCTGATGTAAGAGCTAGTTATACGGAAAGAGAGAGGTCTGGCTCTCCTACCTTCCTTTCCCTGTGTGGTCCTGTCCCCTCTGGTATAGCAAGCTGATAGATTAGCTCACTACACCTTGTGGAACCTCACCCATAGTAGACTTGAGTCTCAAGTCCTGCCAGGGTCTCAAGACAGTTTAATTTTCAGTGTATGTTCAGTGTAAATGCTGAAACAAAGTCCAGATAAATGATGAATCAGAGATTTTGTATTTACTTTCTTAGGAGGACTGTGTGGAGTAGATATAGCCATAACCATTGACAGTCCACTCTGGATACAAAAAGTGACTCAGAAAGAAAACTGAGATACTTGTTGTCATAGAATCCCAGACTAGTTCGTGTTGGAAGGGACCTTAAGGTTCATCCAGCTCCAACCCCTGCCCACGGGCAGGGACCCCTTCCTAGATCAGCTTGCTCCAAGCCCCTGTGTCCAACCTGGCCTTGAACACTGCCAGGGATGGGGCAGCCACAGCTTCTCTGGGCACCCTGTGCCAGCGCCTCAGCACCCTCACAGGGAAGAGCTTCTGCCTAAGAGCTCATCTCAATCTCCCCTCTGGCAGGTTAAAGCCATTCCCCTTGGCCTGTCCCTCCAGGCCCTTGTCCCAAGCCCCTCTCCAGCTTTCCTGCAGCCCCTTTAGGCACTGGAGCTGCTCTCAGGTCTCCCCTTCAGGAGCCTTCTCTTCTCCAGGCTGACCCAGCCCAGCTCTCTCAGCCTGGCTCCAGAGCAGAGCTGCTCCAGCCCTCGCAGCATCTCCATGGCCTCCTCTGGCCTCACTCCAACAGCTCCACGTCTCTTGTGTGCTGCTGCCCCAGAGCTGGATCAGGACTGCAAGGGGGGTCTCCCCAGTACGCAGCAGAGGGGTAGAATCCCCTCCTACGTCAAACTAAACTAAAGGGGAAGGTGATGAATGGGCATCCTATTTTTTATTATATTTCCTTTGCTGGTTGAACATCAGGAATTCTCCTCTGCTGCCAACAAAGCAGCACAGGAGTCTCACTGCCAAGTGGAGTTGCAGGCTACATTCTGGTGAGTCTGCAGGACTTCTATGGCAGAAGAGATGTTTCTATTACCAGTAAAATGCCCAAAAGAGAATTGTGTCAGATAGAAAGATGAGGCTGTGGAAGCTTTAATGCCTTATCAGTACCTTGGCCTCACCCACTCTCCTCAAGAAACACAAGAACATAGCTCCAAAATAATGAAAAGCAGTTCAGTCAATCTCAATCATACCATGGTGCAACCTTCCATGTCCTCAGCTAAGAGGGAACCGAAAAAGGCTCTTGAAATGTAAGAAGTATTAAAAGGCATAAATCAGAAAACAGCAAATGAAAGCCTGTGTCTGACAGAAGCAATGGATACAACTACAACTGCTGGCAGTTTCTCTTTACACTTCATCTATCCTTCTCTGTCATAATCCTGAAGTGAACAGATGCTTTTGCAGATTGCAAAGACCACCTTTGGTAGTGCAGCAGTCTTGCATGCTTCAGGTGGAAGCTGCTGTAATTGGGTGTTCTGCTTTGGTTACCAATCAGTGCAGTTCAGCATTTTAGTTAGCATCTTTTTTTTACACTTGAGCTTGAAGATTCTCCTTGGTTTCTTTACCCCTGATAAAAACCTAGCATTGAACTCACCTGCAATACAGCCGTCTGTTCTTTCCTGAGATTTGTAGGTCTCTCCCCAAGGCAGAGGGCACTTCTCTTTCATAGTATGCCTGCAAGTGTTCCTCAGTCTGTATTTCTCTTTGGACCCTGTAAGCTGCTGGTTGCCTGCCAGTGCCCATGGTGTTGTTGAGCGCCATGGTTTCCTTCTGACCAGAGTCAGGCACATACAGAGGAACAGCAAACGCTGGAGACCACCAGAAACACCTTCTTGGCACTGAGACTGGAAGAAAGAAACAGGATCACTGATGAAGTATCTACTAAACCCAAACCAAAAAGTGTAAGTTTTTGCCCAAAGTAAGTCCTGTGAAGCCAGTAGTTACAGCAGGGATAAGCAAGGCTCTGGAGACTGAAATCCATGAAAGACATGCTGCTCTTGGGATCAAACAAATCAGTTGCCAAATCAGTTGTAGGAATACCGGGTCCTTCTAGAACTTGTCTTGTTCTTATTTGTCTTGTTCCTACTTTTCCTAGGGAAAAGCAGCACCCCTCTGTTTTGTGATCCCAAAAGCAGGGCTGTGTTTAGGGAACTAAATACAGTCACTCTCCATAAACTTATCACAGCTGAGGAAACAGTTTGAATTCTCCTTGTTTCCAATCTTGGGGAAAAAAAGGTTGAGTCTGAATCATACAGAGAGCAGCTAAATCTGTGGCTGTTAAAATGCCACAACTTGCTGTATAAAACTGGTATCTGATACCATTCAGCTTTTTAAATCCTGAAAATGACTGACTTGCATTCCTTAGAATTTTAGCACCAGGAAGGAGATCTGAATTCAATCACTGTCTCTCAGAATAGGTAAGTTGTGTGTTCCCAAAGTGAATACTGAATAAAGTAAAAGGCCGGTGCAAGAGCAGATCTAAGATGAAGTTCTCATACCAACAGCTGAGGCAGAAAATAAATTCAAATCCAGAGCTACCAAGTAAAAGTGAATTTAAGAAGGGTGGTGACATGTAGCAACATACTTTTTGCTATGGGCAGAACTAAGAAAGAGGAAATATAAAAAGTCTGCAAGTAGGCAGTTGAAACTCTACTCAGAATGCAGTTTAAGTTTCGAGTAAAAATACTATAGAATCATACAATGGTTTGGGCTGGAAAGGAACTTAAGATCATCCAAGTCCAACCCCTGCCATGGGCAGGGACACCTTCCACTAGAGCAGCTTGCTCCAAGCCCCTGTGTCCAACCTGCCCTTGAACACTGCCAGGGATGGGGCAGCCACAGCTTCTCTGGGCACCCTGTGCCAGCGCCTCAGCACCCTCACAGGGAAGAACTTGTGGCTAAGTCCTAACCTGAACTTGCCCTGTTTCAGTTTGAACCCATCACCCCCTGTCCTATCACTGCACTCCCTGATGAAGAGTCCCTCTCCAGCATCCTTGGAGCCCCCTTCAGACACTGGAAGCTGCTCTGAGGTCTCCATGCAGCTTCTCTTCTCCAGACTGAACAGCCCCAATATTCTCAGCCTGTCTCCACATGGGCGGTGCTCCAGCCTCTGATCATCCTCATGGCCTCTTCTGGGATCATCCTCATGGCCTCTTCTGGCCTTGCTCCAAGAGGTCCATGTCTTTCTTATGTTGGGGACACCAGAATTGCACACAGTGCTGCAAGTGGGGTCTCATGAGAGTAAAGGGGCAGGATTACCTCCTTTGACCTTCTGGTCATGCCAACCCAGGATATGGTTGGCAAATCATTGGGATTTAAGTTTTCTCCTCATCTTTAATTTCCTGACCCACCAGGATCAGTTTTTATAGGTCTAATGCTTTGCATCACTGAGATCTGCTACTTCTGATCCAGCAACTCAGTGTAGTATTTACTGTCTTGTGAGACCTCCACCAACACATACACAAGTCCCAGTCATTCTAAACCACAGAGATTTAGTAGTAGGCAAGTCTCAAACACCTTCCCTAGGGCACAGCTTCTCCCTCATTTTAAAGAGGAGATAAATCAATGTCTTTCACAGATGAATTTAAGAGCCATTTCTTTCATTAGCTTTTTATAACCAGTCCACACATTTGAAGCCTGAGCTGACATCTTTGAGCACCATCTCCTCTTTTCAAGGCTAGGTAATCAAGAAGCAAAATTAACAAGATGCTAGAGTTGGCAAAGTGAAGGTATTGAAAAGGCACACCAAGAAGTAGTTCTTTGTTAGATGCAAGCAGTGGTAATGAACAGTTTTTCACTCCCGTTATTTGCACTTCAGTGATGGCTCGCAGCAGCAGAGGACAGGGTCCCACATTATTATGCTGCACAGAGAAGGGTTTTGCTGTGGAAAAATGTTTTTAAAACAGAATACGTTTGTCCTGCACAGGACTGCAAATGAGACTCATCTTCTTCAAACTTGAGGTCAAAAGCAATATTTCCTTAAACACAAATCCCTATTTGCTGTGATATTCCTGGCCTATACAATCACCAGTGCGGCAGCAGGGCCAGGGCAGGGATTGTGCCCCTGCGCTGGGCACTGGTGAGGCCGCACCTCGAATCCTGTGTTCAGCTCTGGGCCCCTCACTGCAGGAGAGACATTGAGGGGCTGGAGCGGGGCCAGAGAAGGGCAGCGGAGCTGGTGCAGGGCCTGGAGCACAAGTGTGATGGGGAAGGGCTGAGGGACCTGGGGGGTTCAGGCTGGAGAAGAGAAGGCTCAAGGGGGACCTGATGGCTGCCTACAAGTGCCTGAGAGGAGGATGGAGCCAGGAGGGGCTGGGCTCTGCTCCCAAGGAACAAGGGATGGGACAAGAGGAAACGGCCTCAAGCTGCCCCAGGGCAGATTTAGATGGAGCTGAGGAACAATTCCTGCCCCAGAGGGTGCTCAGGCATTGGAACAGGCTGCCCAGGGCAGGGCTGCAGTCACCGTCCCTGCAAGTGTTCACACAGCGTGGAGACGAGGCCTCAGTGCCCTGGGTTAGTGGTGGCCTTGGCAGTGCTGGGCAGTGGTTGGACTGGATGAGAGTAAAGGGCTTTCCCAGCCTGATTCATTCTATGATTCTGTACTTACAACCTGGTGAAGACACAATGGGCTCCAGTCAAAAACATGCTTAACCTGTAGCACTTGACTTCATGAAGTCTTAAGCATGTACTTGAAAGCAAGCACATACCTCTCTTTGATACTGCAAGGCCTACCACAGTATCGTCTATTCTTGAAACACACACAGGAAGATCAGGGCAATCTGGGCAGGGAGATCGTCGCTCGCCCCATTTCACCGGGCTTCCAGCCACTGGAATGGAACAAAGCGTCCACAGGAAGAGCTTGTAAGACTTTATAAGCAGTAGAGCTGCAATTACCCTGATTGACACGGGGCGGGCTGCTGCTCTGCAGGAACACCGGCAGGTCACCCTGCGCCTCAGAAGGGTTCCTTCGTTTTGCTTAATGAAAGCACAGCCTGCAGGGACACTGCGCAGGAGAGCCAGGCAGGGCTCGAGCACGGGAGAAAGAGGGGCTCCAATTCCCGAATTACCGCTTCATCGCACCGGAAAACGTTTCCGCGAGGCCCACCCCCACCCGGCAAACCGCTCACACAGGCTCTGCCGCCCGCCCCTGAGGTGAGGTGAAGGCGGGAGCGGGCAGCGCAAGCGGCCGCGCCAGGCGAGGGGGCGCGCGCGCGCGCGAGCGGGCGTGAGGGGACGGCGGCGGCGACGGCGGCGACGGCGGCGGGGCGGGCGGTGCTGGTGCGGGGCCGCCCCCGCCCGCTGGAGGAGCGAGGTGGGGAGAGGAGAAGAGGAAAGAAGGAAGAAGTTGGTGCTGCTGCTGGGGGAGGTGGCGGCACGGCAGCGGTGGGGGGGTGGTGGTGCTGGTGGTGCTGGTGGTGCTGCTGCAGCCGCGGGCAGAGCCTTCCCCTCCCGCCGGGCCGGGCGGGGCGGGCTTCGGAGCAGAGATGTCTCAGGAGCGGCCCAAGTTTTACCGGCAGGAGCTGAACAAGACGGTGTGGGAGGTGCCCGAGCGCTACCAGAACCTTTCCCCCGTCGGCTCCGGGGCCTACGGTTCCGTGTGGTGAGTGCTGGGAGGGGGACTGGGGGTGGTGGTGGTGTGTGTGTGTATGCGGCGGGGGCTCCCTCGGCCTCCGCGGTCTCCTATTAGTCCGCAAGGTTTTTACCAGCAAGAAGCGCTGCTCCTCCCGATCTGGGAGCGGTGCTGCCGGGAAGCCGCAGTCTTGGTCTTTGGAATGCGGCGGGGATTGCACCACATGGCAGGTGGCACTAAAACATTTTTGCAGGGGAAGATAATCGTGTTCCAACCCTTCCCCCCCCAGTGATCTCATATGGACATATTTCACCGAGCTTCCTTGCAGTTCGTAGGTGGGGGGTGGAGAGGGATGGAGACTGGCAAGTCCCTCTGCAGAGCTGAGGGCCTGGCAGCTCTTGTCCCTGTGCCTTTCTGGACCTGAAGAATAGATTATATTTGAGACAATTGTATTTTTAATCTGTTGATGGGCAGGGAAAGTAGAGGGAAGGCTAAGAGAGCTGTTTTTGCATCCCTGCCTTGTTTACCAGTATCGACGTTTTCTTGCAATGTAGATCAACAGAGGAAAACTCGTTTTATTGCTATAGAATGACAGAATTACTGCAGTATGCACTGCCTGGGAGAGTAAAGTCCTTGTATGAGAGCTGCAGAGATACAGAGAGCTTGAAGATAAGAGTTTCGTTTTTAATGTTTCAGGAGCAGAGCATCTGACTGGTTACACATGCGAAATACAGCACTGACTTAATATGTAGTTTCTCTGCTGAAGTATGTTGGATCATTAAACATAAATTAAGTGGATTGCATGCATCGTTTAATCTTAAAGACAGGGTTGTATTTGAATCAGTTTGATGTCTGGACTTCAGCAGTCACGTAGTACAAACGTGTTCACAGTATAAATAGGAAATGTTTTCCACATGAACATTCTGGTTTTTATTCTTTGGCTCTCTCTAGGTGTGATCTCAATTTTCAAATCTGTGTGCATCATGATTGCTGCTAGATTTGAGCAGGCATGCATATTTCTTGGCATAACATGCAAATTCGTATTATGAATATCATGTTCCATGCTAAGGAGGGATGCATGCTGCAGTCTGCTAGTAAAGTAAAAGGAGCTGTTTTGCATGTGCTGCAGTTTTAAAAAAAAAAAACATGTTCTCAGCTGTTCTTACCAGCAATTTTATAGCGGTAGGTGAAGTTCAGCTTAAGTAACAGGCATTTCTTAAAGCTGCTATGCCTCAAGTATGCAAATGCTTGTATTTCATGACAAAGGCTGGTCAAGTCAAGTTGCAGGACTATCCACTGTAGTTCTGAGGTTTTTTACATAGAGGGGCTTAGTCTGGTGGAAATAACATTTGGGCCTCTCTGCCACAGCTGATAAATACCCTGTTAGTGCCGCAGAATGACACCACCCCCCAAATGTAATGGGAACTCAATTTGTGCCTTGCCTTGTCCATTGTATTTTGAAGGTTGCCCCTACACCTTCTAGCTCATGCCTCTTCTATTCCCTCCCCTCCTTTTCCCAATCTCCATTGTGCCTCTGATACTTACAAAGTTTGTTTTCACAACCAATAACTGGAGGCTTTGCATCATGAATTTCCTGTTTTGCTGTGTCAAAATTTTCAAAGATTGTGCAACTGTGTTCAGAGCAGATGAAACAGTTCGGTGTTGGAAGCGATTCCAGTCATGTGGCACGAGTCTCTTTACATTCTGTGTTAATGGTTTTCTGTATGTTCTAAAAGTACGTTTCAGAAAAGATATAGTCCAGAAAGACTGGTGATGTGGAAAGGGTGTCAGAATTAAATAAACCCCCTTGCATATATATCTTTTATTAAGCTGCAAATGATGATGTATTTAGGATATTCCTGCAGCGACTTGTCCTGCTCTCTGTCCCTTTGGAGATTTTTCTCCTCAGTAATAAGTTACCTGGTTTCATTTGCGACTTTGAGGTTGTCCCTCTGTGTTTGAATAGTAAATTGCAGGGTTTTAACTACCCTTAAACTGAATGTTTAAATATACTTCCATGTATGCCTACTGTATCATTATATTAGAGCAAATAAAATGTTCTGGGTTTCATTTAGTTGTCAAGATGAGGCATTTATAAATGAATTTGTAGAAGGGGGGAATTAATAAAAAATAATTAAACTAGCAGATAATAATTTAGACTATGGAGCTGTATGCTATACGCTGCTTCAAGTGTCTAGTGTGAATGTGACTCGGAACACCCCAACACAAGAACCCGACTTTATTTTGCAGTCAGTGGCTGGAGAGAAGCACTTTCTAAAGGAAAATGGGCATGGAGCACCATGCTTAGAGCACATACCCCAGTGTTTTCTGAAGTATTATATGTAGTATCAGAAAAATGACATTCAAATGGCCAACTTGGGGGGGTTTCAGTACCTGTTTTTAAAAAAAACTGGAAGTATGTGGAGATGCAAGTAGGGATTCAGTTCCAAACCTTCAAGAAATACCGATATGTGTCCTCAGATTGATCATTACTAAGTCACGTAGCAGTCGCTGTGACATCTGTTGTGTGAAATGCTATTTCATTTATTCTTGCAACAATTTTGTATATTCATATAACATATCTTGCATGAAGAAGATTTTTGTAACCAGGTCTACGCTAAAAGACATGTGGGCTCCTGACATATCAGTCTTGTAATACTCCACATGAGGAGAGGGGTGTAGAGAATGCTTGTTTGTAGACTGTCGAGTTTTGTGGCCCTTCCAAAACCTGTGACTTCCTCCCATTTGGCCCACAGTTGTACCAACACCGACTGGATATCCTGGAGATTACAAAGATACTGAGATAATTTCCCTGTTTTTAAACTAACATAGAAACATTATTGGTTTAAAAAATTTTGAAACATTAGGCTCCAGAGGAATCACAGAATCAACCAGGCTGGGAAAGATGTTTAAGCTCATCCAGTCCAACTGTTCCCCAGCACTGCCAAGGCTACCACTAACCCATGGCACTGAAGGCTTCGGCTACATGGTATGTGAACACTTGCAGGGCCAGTGACTCCAGCCCTCCCCTGGGCAGCCTGTTCCAATGCCTGAGCACCCTTTGGGGAAGGAATTGTTCCTAATCTGCAGTCTAAACCTCCTCTGGCACAGCTTTAGGCTGATTCCTCTCGTCCTGTCACTTTTTACTTCGAGAGGAAACCAGCCCCTACCTGACTACAATCTCCTGTCAGGTGGTCAGTCTCCTGTAGAGAGCAGTAGGGTCCCCCCTGAGACTTCTCCAGACTAAACTATCCCAGTTCCCTCAGCTGTTCCTCAAAATGAAAATTAAATGAAGTAACCACCCTAAATTCACCTTTGTTGTGCCTCCATGGACTTTTTGTTTCTTTTTACTAATGCACTTTAAGTTTACTAATCCCTTATCAAAAGTGTTCAGGTGCCTCCAGAGTATGTATGCACTCGGAGGTACAGGTGCCGGCTGCTCTAGTAAGGTGTGGTAGATAGGTGAGGAGTGATATGAAGAGGATATAAAAGTGAGTAGGATGAAGCAGCCTTACAGGTCGGATTAGCAGAACACGGGAGGGGGGAATTCCACAGGTGAGGAGCTCTGAAAGTGAAGGTAAGAAATGACATCACTGTGAGCACATCTGTCCTACAGAGATTTTTATTGCAACTTTCTGAGAAGCAGCAGCCAACAGAGTAGAGGAGAATGAGACTTACGACTTTTTATAGTGTTTTGTGAGGGAACCGACTGACATGCCCATGTAGACTGAACTCTGCAGCAGCAGGTGTTCATGATAAGCTGCCAAGTGGTTTTTTTCTGCCTGTAACTAGAGGTGCATAAGTAAATTCCAAAGGTACCACCAAAAAGGTTCAGTTGCCTTGGGTATTGGCATAGGTGCTGATGGTAAGCAGCATGCTGTTTGGTAAAAGTCTGCACAAAAATTAACGTTCTGATTATCAAATGTTTAAATAAATTGCTTTCTTTAATTTTGTGTGTACTTTAATTCCCCAGAGAACTTCAAATGTTACAGAAGTAACATTTAGAAGTTAGATGTTGAACCAGTGGATATATTCTCTAAAATAGCTGTTTTCTTCTAGCTCTTCTGTTCTGGATTCAGTTCAAGTTAGCTCAGAATGATACTTCTAGCTTGCTTAGGGTGAGGTGGATGCAGTTTGTGTGCCATAGCACAATACCATGCAATAAGTTAAAAAAAAATGATAAATGCAGAATTCCTGCTGATCTTGTTTTAAAAAGGATTTAAAACTGTGGCTCATGCATTTTGTTTCCTATCTGGGCTTTTTTTAGCTGAAACACCATCAGTGTAATGCAGCTGTTTTAAGTCTGTGATGAAAGTCAGCTTAATGTTCTTTAAACCCTTCTCCAGCCTGACAGCTCTTCTGTAGTGTGTGTTCTACGCGTGAAAACATAAGGCAGTTATGTGTATCGGCAGAAAATTATTCAGCATGCCTTTATCTGCAGGGAAATAGTCTTTAGGCCTCAAATATGACTGAATATAGAGTTCTTCTGACTTCAAGAGTAGCTTTAGGTTGTGAATGTACAGTAATAGAAAATTTTCTTTCCTGGGCTTGTGCATTATGTTGATTAAATGGTTTTATGTTGGTTAAATGGTTTCTCAGTACTGCCGATTGCATCTCTCGTTGGAAGTTGTATATCTACAGGGGAATGATGACTTGATATGGCCCCCAAAACGTCATTAAAAAGATGAAATTGAATTTCCTTTGGAGTCTGAAATAGCTGATGTTGATGGCTCTCAATTCTGTTTTAAAGACAACCTGGTGGAAAATGAGAGAGGGATCTGACTGTGTAGCCATGAAGATGGTTAATATGAAGGGGATCCCCTTCTTTTCAAGATGAGAGGGATACTGGTGTATGCTGCCTTTGTACTCAAAACATTTGAAAACTGCTAAAGATACCTGATTAATTCCCAACAATGTGTTAAATTATGATGAGTAACCTTATTTTTGCTCTAAATCCTAGAAACCATCTTGATTATCATTAAAATACTGTAATACAATTGCAGCCTGAATTAGGGAAGTTTGTATATTGCAAAATGGTTTACTTCAAAAAAACCTGAATACCAATATTCTAGTGAGGTGTGAGAACTTGCTGGTTTGAAAACAATGTTAAAAAGTGAATCCTTAATATCTGCTTTTGTTCATCCAAGCCGAATGAGGGGATCTGGTGAGTGGAAATGGTCAGTAATGGGCATGATCTGGGGCAGTCAGTAATGGGCATATCCTTGGTGATCCTGTGATCTACTGTGTAGCTGTATGGCCATGGCTCTTCCCACTCAGTGTGTGAATGTGCCCCTTTACAGTGAGAGGAGATGCTTTTCCTCCTGACTGCCCAGTGGGTTTTCCCACTCTTGCAAGATCTGGCAGGGGGAGATTGCTGTTGGTAGAAACAAACTTCTTATTTTGTTTTCTATTTCTGATAAACCTCATCTAGCAAGTTCCATGGAAACTGAGCAGCTCTGAGATAAGGAGTGTCTTTGCAAGTTAATTCCAGTTAGTTGCTTTAAAAATAGATGACAACTACATGGGGGGGGGGGGGAAGGGGGGAGAAGGAATATACATTTGTGAGTTTGTTCTGGGGTGATTGGGTTTGAACCTTCTGTTAGCTGAGCTGCTACGCACATTTATCTTAGAGGGATTTTCCAATCTAGTTGATTCTGTGGTTCTGTGCTTATCAAGAACTAGTGCATGCTCACTTTGAAATGGAGTTGGGAGTTTGCCCTAAATCAAACTGCAGCAGGAAAATAAACAAGTATTGTCCTTCTCTGACTTTCTCCAGTCCATGCTTTCCTCTTGTTTGTTACCTTGTATTGTATGACCTGGATTTCACATCCTCTCTTTCTCCTTCTCCTTCCTTTTTGATAAACCAGAGCTGTTTTAGGTAAGAACATCAAAGAAGAGACGAAAGAGGAGTAATTTGGTTCAGAGCTAAATAGCTTTACAGTTCTTTAGTTCCTCAAATATAAGCCCTGTGCTCAGGAAGATTTTATGCAATGTATCAGAAATTTAACATAATTCTTAATGTGTGAGATTCTTGTTTCAAACATATTAGGCTTCTGCTTCTTAATATTATAAAGAAGTTGTATAAGGACTTACTTCAAAAGGTGGTTTTACATTACAAAATACCAAGTGTATATATACATGTAAAATTACCAGATCGTATGGAGTTAGTCTTTGTGGATTCTAATAAGAAATATTATTTATATATGCAAAGTTTCTGCTAAAGGGACAAGCTTTGGTCATGTACAGCTTAATATGATTTGTTTGTATACATGTTTTTGGTAACAGGACTTGAATTTTACATGTGATTTACCGAAGAAATGTGACTTCAGCTTCAAATGTGATTAACCATCACGGTTGATTTTTATTAGGCACATACCTTGGATTTTTATACGGACTTTAAATCATAAAAGTATTTTGAGCGCAGCATTTTGTGAAGAAGTGTGGTCTATGAAAATGTGTTCAGGAATACAGTTAATATTTAACAATATTTCCCTTTACTGTGTGAACAAGACTCATCTTCTATACATTTGCTGTAGAAACCAACAGTTGTGTCAGTATGTGGGGGTTTGGGGTGGGGACATGGATTGTGGACCAGGATCTCTAGAAGTTAGTTTCATTGCAGGGATGAAGAAATGCTGTTGACTGTGGTTTAGTGTCCCAGGTAGCTGCTGTCTGGAGTTGTCAAATGTGGATTTGAAGGTGTTTATTAAAAAATGATTTTGCTAATTTGATTTCACTTTGTCATAGCTCTGCCTTTGACACAAAAACGGGGTTGCGTGTGGCTGTAAAGAAGCTGTCCCGACCATTTCAGTCTATCATCCATGCCAAGAGGACCTACCGAGAGCTGCGGCTGCTTAAGCACATGAAACATGAAAATGTAAGTTGAAGGAGTAAAAGTGAAGTATGAAAAAGTGGCCTGAAGTTGGACTGTCCAGAGAGCATCCATTGGGATTGGATGTTTGGATATTGGTCTAGTGTGAGGCATCCCTACCCATTAAAAGGGAGGGTCAGAACTTGATGATCTTTAAGGTCCTTTCCTACCCAAACCGTTCTATGATTCTGTGCTTTTCTCCTAATGCTAAATACAAGGCTTTTGGTGGTCCAGGGATAGCTGTGGAAAAGCACATAGATAAAAAGAAAAACCCAAACCCAATAAATACATAACCAGTATCTTAAATACATAACCAAACTAGTATTTCCTAGAATGATCTGGAAATTGCTGCTTCGCAGGTACATGCTGTCTTTAGGTTTTGGGACACAAGTGATATTTGGTTTGGCTTGCCTCTGTCAGGAGGATGTGGAGCAGATGATCACTATTTCTATAGGTAAAAGGAGGGGTGAGAATTGGATGGCTTATCATACGAGCCAGCCACTTAAATCATCAATAGGGAAAACAAATAGGATGTGACTAGTGTTATATTAAACTGTGTTTTGGTGTAACCCTAGTTTGGTGTAGAAAAAAGTTGGTTGACCAGTGCTGTGCGTTTGAGCCATTAACATACCGTCACATTTATTTTGCATGCTGTTTGGAGCAAATAGTTTCATAGCCTGCCCTCTGTAGAGCTGTCAGAATTCAAAAGGAAAGGAAGGTTCTTGATTTCTTTTGTCTGAGCAAACTCCAGCTTAGCAGAAGGGAAATACTGTTTTGGAAGTAAGCTGAGCAAGCCCAGGACCTTTATCTAGCACAGAAAGCCAAATGAGCCTGATTTCATTGGCAGGTTCTCCTTGAATGGTCTGTTCAGATCTCTTGTGGCAGTGGTGGCTGTACGTTGTGGCTTCAGAGCACTGCAGTCAGCAGCTCATTACCCCTAAATCTTCTTGACATTTTTAGTGTGACTGATATAATTGGAGGTTTTAATGCGTATTCCCACTATTGTCAACAGTTCTTCCTCAGCACCTCTGTGTGATACCCATGCCTCAACAGCAGAGGTAGCATTTGATCCTGCGTAATATCCACCTCCTGGAATTCTTCTGGACATTTTCTCATAGCTGATGAAAGCTTTTAATATCTGTGTCTATACAAAAAAAAAAAGAAACACCACCAACCAAGCAGCATATGAATCCATTTTTTCTAAGATAATAAGATTAAGCAATGAAAATGATATTGTGACTGGTGCTACAGAAGTTCTGTGTCTGACATAAGTTAATATTTTTGGATTAGTGCTGCTAAAAGCCTATGTAGCTTTAGGAGTGAGTGATAAAAGGAAGTTGTTTGTATATGGAAATATTTATTATCAGTTCATCGTACTGTCATCTGTCTCTGGGAAGTTTATCTAGCTTGTGGTTTAAAAATCCTGCAGTTGCAGAGATGTTCAGAGCTGGTTCAGGCAGGATCATCACTGCTGGTGTCTTGAATAGTCTCAATTTGGAAGTAAACTGCTTGGTTTTGCGTGGTACAGATGGCAGGGGCAAATCTGGAAGGTTCAGTGGGTTTTTAGGGGTAGATGAAGAGAACCCGTCTCTTCAGCTCATATATTCATAGAATAATATTTGCTATTAGGATGAGGAAAATAAGGTTTAAAAGCACATTTCAGTGAAAAATAAGAATAAAGTTTATCAACCAAATGGACATTTTTTTTCTAATGCTTGATCTAGAAGACAATTATGGGATAATAAGGTAGAGTTCTTTCCCACCGAGTAACACAAGCATATCCTTTTCCTCTCTGATACAGCAGGTTAGGTACATATTGAAAAGTCTTTCTGCTCTTTTGGCAGAAAATACAAGTGACACTGTCACAACTGTCAGCTGTGTGTGAAAATTGTGTGCTCATTGCATGGCTGTTTTCCTGACTCTTCCATTGTAGTTGTTATTATTCATTGCTTGTGTTATGGATCCTTGAATTTTTCTACCCGTTACTTTGGGACAAGTGAAACAAATCATAGAATCCCAGACTTGTTTGGGTTAGAAAGGAGCTTAAGATCATCCAGTTCCTACCCCCTGCCACAGGCAGGGACACCTTCCACTAGAGCAGCTTGCTCCAAGCCCCTGTGTCCAACCTGGCTTTGAACACTGCCAGGGATGGGGCAGCCACAGCTTCTCTGGGCACCCTGTGCCAGCGCCTCAGCACCCTCACAGGGAAGAGCTTCTGCCTAATATCTAACCTGAACATCCCCTGTTTTGAACCCATCACCCCTTGTCCTATCACTGCAGTCCCTGATGGATGCTCTCGTAATACTCTCCTAATTCTGATTTTAGCATGGAGTCAACAGTGTAACTAAGAACTTAGCAGGAAGTAGGCAGTTTTGTCTGGTGGTTTATTTTTGTTGTTTTCTCATCCATTTATTTCCTGAACAAAACTTTAGATGCTTTTTGAAGTAAGTTAATCTCAACCACTGTTTACACCTGCCTTTAGTTACAGCTCCCATTTGATGCTCTAATTGGGTGGTTGGTGTGAAAAGACAGCTGTATATTTTTAACCTGAACTATTCTTTTATGCAAGAATTGAACATTTGCTTCTGATCTTGTATAAATACTAATGTGTTTATATCTGAATAATTCATGTAGTTGGAAATGAAACAGCTACTGGAATGAGTGGCTTCTGTTCCACAAAGGATCTTGGTAACTGTATCATATTATACTATGAATGTATTTCCCAGCTTTTTCACTGTACTGTTTTCTTTCTAGGTGATTGGCTTGTTGGATGTGTTCACCCCTGCCAAGTCTCTAGAAGAATTCAATGATGTGTAGGTAACTTCTCTTAAAACTGCAACAAAACATTTTTTGTGTCTTCCTTGCTTTTCCCAGATAGAATCATAGAATAGTTAGGGTTGGAAAGGACCTTAAGATCATCCAGTTCTAACCCCCCTGCCATGGGCAGGGACACCTCACACTAAACCATGTCACCCAAGGCTTTGTCCAGTCTTTCCTTGAACATCGCCAGGGATGGAGCATTCACAACTTCCTTGGGCAACCCATTCCAGTGCCTCACCACCCTCACAGTAAAGAACTTCCTCCTTACATGCAATCTAAACTTCCCCTGTTTAAGTTTTAACCCATTACTCATTGTACTATCACTACAGTCCCTAATGAAGAGTCCCTCCCCAGCATCCTTATAGTCCCCCTTCAGATACTGGAAGGCTGCTATGAGGTCTCCAAGCAGCCTTCTCTTCTCCAGGCTGAACAGCCCCAACTTTCTCAGCCTGTCTTCATGCGGGAGGTGCTCCAGCCCCCTGATCATCCTTGTGGCCCTTCTCTGGACTTGTTCCAACAGTTCCATGTCCTTTTTATGTTGAGGACACCAGAACTGCACACAATGCTCCAGGTGAGGTCTCACAAGAGCAGAGTAGAGGGGCAGGATCACCTCCTTCAACCTGCTGGTCACGCTCCTTTTGATGCAGCCCAGGATACGGTTGCTTTCTGGGCTGCAAACGCACACTGAAGCTGGCTCATGTTCATTTTCTCATCAACCAATACCCCCAAGTCCTTCTCCTTGGACTGCTCTGAATCTCTTCTCTGCCCAACCTGTAGCTGTGCCTGGGATTGCTCTGACCCAGGTGTAGGACCTTGCACTTGGCATGGTTAAACCTCATGAGGCTGGCATCAGCCCACCTCACAGGCGTGTCGAGGTCCCTCTGGATGGCATTCCTTCCCTCCAGGGTATCAACCGAACCACACAGCTCAGTGTCATCGGCCAACTTGCTGAGGGCGCACTCAATCCCACTGTCCATGTCAGCGACAAAGATGTTGAACAAGAGTGGTCCCAACACTGATCCCTGAGGGACACCACTCGTTACTGGTCTCCAGCTGGACCTTGAGCCATTGACCGCAACTCTTTGCATGCCGCCATCCAGCCAGTTCTTTATCCACCGAGTGGTCCATCCATCAAATTGATGTCTCTCCAATTTAGAGACAAGGATGTTGTGTGGGACAGTGTCGAATGCTTTGCACAAGGCCAGGTAGATGATGTCAAGTGCTCTACCCCTGTCCATCAGTTTCGTAGCCCCATAGAAGGCCACCAAATTGGTCAGGCAGGATTTCCCCTTAGTGAAGCCATGCTGGGTATCACCAAGCACCTTGTTGGTTTTTATGTGCCTTAGCATGCCTTCCAGGAGAACCTGCTCCAAGATTTTGCCAGGTGCAGAGGTGAGATTGACTGGTCTGTAATTCCATGGGTCATCCATTTTCCCCTTCTTGAAAATAGGGGTTATATTACCCTTTTTCTAGTCATTGGGAGCTTCACCTTCCTGCCATGATTTCTCAAATAATGGACAGTGGCTTAGCAACTTCATTCGCCAGCTCCTTCAGGACCCGCAGATGGATTTCATCAGGTCCCAGATGATTACACACGTATTTGCCACCTTAATTCATCTGCCACCATTCTTGAGCAGTTCTGAATTCCAACACAAAAGATCCTGGAACATCCTAAACTACTGGACCCAACAGACTTGCTCACTTGTGTTTTATTGACCAGTGCTGTAGGAATCAGCCTCCTGATACATAGAGTTCATGACTGTATTTAGTGTCATGAGCCATGTTTCATTCAGCAACATGCTTTGGAACAGTCAGCCCTGCTGCTGGCCCTTCATAGGGAGTTCTTATCCTAATCCAGGAGAAAGGATTGCTTCATAGCCTGTTTCTTTTATTCCTAGGTACTTGGTGACGCACCTGATGGGAGCAGATCTGAACAACATTGTGAAATGCCAAAAACTCACTGATGACCATGTGCAGTTCCTCATATACCAGATTCTTCGGGGACTGAAGGTACTTGTCCCTGTCCTTCCTGAATGTCGGAAGCTCATCAGTGGGAGGTGGATGTTCATGATGAGTGTCATTTTTTCAGAGATTCATATCAATACATAGTGGGAGTTCTGTAACTTTCCTAACATATCATGGGATAACCTTTTACTACTCTTTCACTCATACCTCTTTGGAGCTCTGATAGTAAAGTTAGTTATCATTTAAGAAAATATTTTTGCACATACCTCTAGGCAGAGTCTGAAAGATGATGAACTGAGCTGCCCTCTCATCTGCTCTGACTGTGAATCTTCCATTTCTTCAGTTTTGTTTAGTTGTGGTGTTCCCCCCCAGGGTGGCATTGCCCTGGGTGATCCTGAGGAGAGGCAGTGTGAGACAATGCCCGGTTCCTCCTGCAGACAAGCTGTGGAGTTTGGGTTGGGAGGGATGGGGTAGGACAATAATTGTCTAGTGAAGAAACATGAAGGAGGCTGCTTGGACTGTTACATAAAACTTGTCATCTTGCTTTACAGTACATCCATTCAGCTGACATAATACACAGGGTGAGTATATATCCTGTACTGAACCAAGGGCTTTAAAATTGTAGCACAGAATCTTACAATGCAGCACCTATAGAAAAAAAGAAATTTTCCAAGAATTATTTGGGTTAACCAGTCAAAAGGTTAAATGTGGGAGGTGGTTGTCAAGATCCTTAGTTTCTGTTCCTGCAGATGTTTGGCTTGTATCTTTGTGAAATAGCTTCTCTATTTAAATACACATCTGCAGCACTAGTGTTGCAATAATCTTTTATGTGTTTTCACTTAGATGTGACACAGGCTTTGGGATAATTTCCCGAGTATGGAGAGTTGATATTTATGACCAGTTAGAATCTATATTCGCTCTGCATTTGCATTTTAATTACTTTAGACTTGTGAAACAACATATATACCACTGTTAATGCCAATGTTTCATTTTTTAGGATTTAAAACCTAGTAACCTGGCTGTAAATGAAGACTGTGAGCTAAAGGTAGTGTGATCATAAGCTCTGTTTGGATTGACTGGGATTTGAGTGAATGCCACGTGGATGTTGTTTGAAACTAAAGGGACAAAATAATTCCTGCAGAAATATTTTTGTGGCCCAAAATACTAATGTCCTTCCCAGCTGTAAGGATGTTTTCCTGTATCCGTTTCTGTGTTTTCAATGAGAGTTAACAATTTGGTTTGAGTTTAGTTGGTTTAGAGACATGGTATCCATACAAAATTCAGTGTGTTGAGTCTTACGCTGTTCTGGTGTCTTTTAACAGCTTGTGAAATGTGCTTCATCATCTGCTTTTGCAGCTGCGCCACCTCTCCTCCACCCAATCCAATAACTGCCTAGCTAATTGCTCTACCTAGTTTGAGTTGTTCACTGCAGCAGTTGGTGGATGTCTCTTCCATTCTGTAGATCCTGGATTTTGGCTTGGCCCGACACACGGATGATGAGATGACTGGGTACGTGGCTACCCGGTGGTACAGGGCCCCCGAGATCATGCTGAACTGGATGCATTACAACCAGACAGGTAACACAGTTAATTAACACAAGGCTTTTCAGTTCCTGAATTGTGGAATAAAAGAAGTTACCCTTAACATGTGCTGCTTTACGTTTCATCACCTAAGTTGGGAGTCACGGGAATTACGTTTCAGTGAGGGTAATTAAAAGAAGGAAGGCATGGAATGAGTATTGGAACTACAGTCTACTGAACCTTAGTAAGTTCAGAATCACTGTGATAGCATTCATAAAACTTCTTTAAACTCAAACCTTCAAAATCATAATCAGCAAAATACTATCTTAGCATGGTGGTTTTTAAAGTGAATGAAATGTATCTGGATGAGGAGAAGGTGTGTTTCTAGGAAGCTACTGGAAATACGCTGAAAAGTATCTCGAGTTAAGGTGTGAAGAAATGCCATAAAGTATAAATCTCCCTTCCTTTTCTCTCTTTTTTTCTCAGCAGCTCCTTCACAATTATATCTTCCTCACAGTTTCCAGTATCTTCTCAGCAGCACACTGTGCTTCCGTGCAATGCTTCTAGATCAGGCACTGAGAGGAAAAGCAAAGGCTGAGAATAGTTCTTGTGCAGGAGAGCAAATAATGTGCTTTTCATACTCCACTGTTTTTGATGCTTTTCTCTTTTCCCCTTGCATGTATGTGGACTTGTCTTGCGTCTGTAGCTTAATAGCTGGTGGTGGTTTGGGTAGAATTTCCCTTGGGCCATATGTGAATTCATTCCTCAGGGTTGTCCTGAATGGGTTCCTTCCTCTCTGGTTGTGTAGTTTCCTGCCCAGCTCTTTGGTGTTCAACACATGTTATACTCTGGAAGCAAAATCTGCCTGATCTTGACTTCTGTTATCTGGACACATCTGAGATGATGCAGTTACTGAGCAGAGTCAGTTACCTTGCACTGTATCTCAGGTCCTTTCAATGTCATAAGCTCATTTAAGGATAAAACTGTTCATACTTTTTGGACAGGGTGATTCTATTGAGACTGTTCTCTTCTGCATTACATTGTTCTGTGTTTTATTTTGTTCAGTTGATATTTGGTCAGTGGGATGCATTATGGCTGAACTGTTGACTGGAAGAACGTTGTTCCCTGGAACAGACCGTATCCTTTAAAAGAAATATATTTGTTGGAATCTTCACTTTAGTGGGCTTCACAGTAAGAGTTCTGGGTTTGCTTGTGGGGTGGGTTTATCCTCTTCTTAAATTAATGGCTTCTTTTACTCACAGTCTGATGAGGTGACTTCGTGATTTTGCTGCACACAAAACAATCACTGCAAGAAGGCAATTCTATTCCTCTTTATTGTCTGTTAACATACCAGAACTACCCGCATGTTTGTTTCTGGGAGGTACCTTTCTTTAAGTTCATTTAAATTCATTGCTCTTTGACTTTGTAGAAAATAACTGCATAGAGTAGGCTGGCTGCTAAGAATCCCGTCACACTTCAGGTTCCTAGCGAATGTGAAGCATACCTTCTGGCCTTTCTCTGTGTCGTGGTGGAATGTTGTGAATGCAGCCCCTTTGCAGATGCTTTAGTGCCAAATAACTCATGCCATATTGCTCTGAAACATTTAGGTTCCACTTCCATTCTTGAGTGTTACCAGATTGTGAGCCTTCTTTCACTGTACCTTTATATCAACATGAAAGATCAGCCTCTAACAACATCATTTCAAAAGCATTTTGTTGCTGCACTGAAGTGGGCTGGGCAGGACACTTGAGCAGATTTGAGAGAGCACTTTGGGAGAGTTGGTCAGACTTTCCCCCATGAAATTCGAGCTAAGACCTGAATCAAGCTGTTACCTTCCAGCTTCTGTTCCTTCAGGCACATGTTGGGATAACTTAACTGCCAGCAAGGTTTTTCTTTGCCAAGAAATTGGACTTTGTTTGCCAGAGAAAATGACATTGCCCACCTTTTAGCAATGCTTATTCTTTCAACCACATGTTGTTTATTTTAACTTATTAATTACTATTTATATTTGTTAATTGAAATATATTAGCATTTGGTGGACAAAAAGCCCAACAAACTGGTGTTGGAAGTGCTGGCCTCCTGTTTACTTGGTTACTTGCGGAAAGCGTTTCAGTTCCAAAACTCTTTCATGGGGGGAGAGGTTTTCTTTCCAGTTTTGACATGTTTCACCTCCCTTTTCATTGTGCTTTAGCTTGATCTTTTTTCTTCTCTTCTGCCTATCTCCATTTCATAATCTCTCTCCAAATTATAACAAATAATATCCACAATGCAAACTAAAGTTTACTGTTAGGATCTACATTTTTTGCTTTGGCATATTAAGATACTTTACTAATTTATGTCTCCCAGCAGATACTTGCGATTCTTTACCTGAAATGCTCCATTTCTTTTACAGATGGTAATAAAACTTTTGAATTAAATGCTTTTTCTGCTCTGAGTAGGTTAGATTTTAAGAAAAATAAGGCTTGATCCTTTCCCATCATAGATAAAATTTTGTAGTACTATAGTTCTTACAGTCTTTGTGTGCAAGTTCCAGACTTCACGTAACATATGTGCCATTTATCATGAGGTTAGGACTCTAAGGGGAGCAGGGTTGGTGGTTATGAGTTTTGTTTGTGCATGTAACTCTTAGCCAAGTATCTAGAAAGGTCCCAGGCTGTCAGTTTACGCTCCAGTTTTCTTCATATCTAAAGACAGCAAGTAGAAGTAACATTACAAATGGTTGTAGCTTCTCCCTCAGAAGGCTTTTTGAAGTCTTTATACATGCATGATTTTGGGAGAAAGTTTTAGGAATTTTCCCGATGTAGATCCTGTTGGGTGCTTCTGGGCTCTTAACAGTTTCTTTGTACTCACAGATTTGCTGAGGCCTGTGCTACTCCTGCAGTGTCACTGTGCAATTGCTGCCTGACTTTGCAGCTAATGTGCTTAATTCAGGGTCTATTTTACCATTAGTCATACATAAAGATGCTCCGAGGGCTTGAGCAGCTCTGCTTTGGAGCCAGCCTGAAAGAGCTGGGCTTGTTAAACCTGGAGAAGACTCCTTAAGGGATGACCTTAGAGCAGTTCCAGTGCCTAAAGGGGCTGCAAGAAACCTGGAGAGGAGCTTTGGACAAGGGATGTAGGGACAGGCCAAGGGGAATGGCTTTAACCTGCCAGAGGGGAGACTGAGATGAGCTCTTAGGCAGAAGCTCTTCCCTGTGCGGGTGCTGAGGCACTGGCACAGGGTGCCCAGAGAAGCTGTGGCTGCCCCATCCCTGGCAGTGTTCAAGGCCAGGTTGGACACGGGGGCTTGGAGCAAGCTGCTCTGTGGCAGGGGTTGGAGCTGAATGAACTTAAAGGTCCCATCCAACCTAGACCACTCTGATTCTATGCCTCTAGTAGCTGAGGATACAGTACATCCAAATCCACTGCAGTTCTAGGGAATTCACTTTGCAGTTGGAGGCAGTGGGAGTTTATATTCTGTGTGTTCAGGAAGCTGGAAACAGCTCCTGTTTGACAGCAGAAAATTTGACATTCTTCTTGATTTTTGTTAAGACATTAATTTTCTCACTATATAACCTCACATTCCAAAATGACATATATAGTGACAGAGTAGGTAGAGCTTTCTCAGGATGATGATCATAGAATCATAGAACAATTAGGGTTAGGAAGGACCTTAAGATCATCTAGTTCCAGCCCCCCTGCCGGGGGCAGGGACACCACACAGACGATGTCACCCAAGACTGTCTAAACCTGTCCTTGAACACTGCCAGGGATGAAGATTCATAACATCCTTGGGCAACCTGTTCCAATGCCTCACCACTCTCACAGTAAAAACCTTCTTCCTTATATCTAACCTAAACTTCCCATGTTTAAGTTTAAACCCATTCCCCCTTGTCCTGTTGTTACAGTCCCTAGTGAAGAATCTGTCTCCAGCATCCCTGTAGGCCCTACTCAGATACTGGAAGCCTGCTCTGAGGTCTCCACACAGCTTCCCTTCTCCAGGCTGAACAGCCCCAACTTTCTCAACCTTTCTTCATACGGGAGGTGCTCCAGGCCTCTTATCATCCTTGTATCCCTCCTCTGGACTTGCTTCAACAGCTCCATGTGCTTCTTATGTTGAGGACACCAGAACTGCACACAATACTCCAGGTGAGGTCTCACGAGAGCAGAGTAGAGGGGCAGGATCACCTCCTTTGACCTGCTGGTCACGCTTCTCTTGATGCAACCCAGGATACGGTTGCTTTCTGGGCTGCAAGCGCATACTGAAGCCAGCTCATGTTGTTTCTCATCAACCAATACCCCCGAGTCATTCTCCTGTTCAGATGATTCTCTTGGTTGAAACATTGGGCTCTTTCACCAAGGATTTAGCAGAAATGGCGTAATGTTATTTCCAGGGTATCGGATAGTTCTTTATATGGCCTGGAGATGCATATATTGTACAGGCAGGCTGTAAAGTTAATCTGGTAAGTAATCAAGTTGTATTCTGAGATGGTGCTCTGCTGTGATGGTTGTGCCAGTGATAAACTTAACGCTGAATTTAGTTTGAAGTTATGAAGGACCTAATCTGTAGAGATTCTGACTATGGCTGTCATTGACTTAAAGAAACAGTTGTAGATATACTTAGAAAAAATCCTTTGATTAATGTGGCTCAGCTGTGCAGGACTTCAGACTGAATGTAAACTATTTGAATCGTTCTGTTGTGATCTAGGGGTGGAAATACTTGGGTGAAAGCTGGATTTCTAATATGGGTCAGATCTCTGCCAGGAGGTGGAGAAGGCCAACAAGATTGTGAGAAAGACAAGTCAGAGACAAAAAAGTGGAGGTAATGAAAATCAGACTCCTTCAAGCTTTTCATGTGAGGCCTGGCTAGAGGCTTTTTGGGGGTATTATCATACTGGTCTTGTGTCAGGATCAGTTTTTGTTAACCATGTATATTCTGAATGTTTTTACAACTGTTGTCAATTCATAGAAATAAGTAGGAAAGTTGACTTGCATAAAATTATAAAATCTTGAATGTTTTGTACTAGTTTAGCCAATTTTCTGTATGTTTTAAATTGATGGTATTCCCTTTAAACTCTGAAAAGCATTTTTGTGACTATTTTTTTCAGTAGTGTGAAACTTCCCTGATAACTAACCAATCTGACATTACATGTTCTTCTGATACATCTCGCTCCTGCTTGTGGTGGCAGCTAAAACAGAACATAGCTTTGCCTGGGTAAGCTCTCAAAGCCCTGCAGTGCTTGCTGGCAGGTTCTTCTCTGAAATTTGGAATCACTGAGCCTCACTGGAGGTGCCTTGCTGATGGCACTTGGGGTTTGCATGCTGGGCTTTTCTTCTCCATGCACATGTTTGTTTCTGGCTTGTATTTTCTTTTGCTTTGTATTTACTAAGTCTTTTTCCTGTCTTTTAATTGTTTATGGCTTATTTCTCTGATGATCTTAAAGGTCTTTTCCAGCCTAGTTGGTTCTGTGACTCTGGGATGTGGTAAGACATGTAGTTAATGAATGCTGCAGTTCAGCAGGTTATAGAAGGAGCCTGAGAAGCAGGGGTTGGCTTTTGTTGTGCCTGCAGCACATGAGACTTGCTTCATTAGTTATGGAACTTTTTCACAGTGTGCAAGGAGGATGAAATCTCCATACAAGAGAGTTCATGTTCTGTGTTTTCTCTTGCTTATCTGAGAAGCCACTGAAGCATGTTGCACAAAGATCTTCCAGTAGCACTTTTCCTGGGAAAAGAGGTGTCAGCAATATTGTTGGCACACCTGGTGCACATGGTTTTAAAAGCATTTAAATATAGGTATGGCATGTGACTTCTGAAGCACAGCAGCAGCAGCTTGAAATTTGCACAAGGGTTTCTTGCACAAGAATGATTGAAAGAATCTATGATTCTGTGTTAAGGGCTGTTTGAAATGGCCCTGAAGAACAGCTGGCTTAGATGCTATCCTAACTGGGGTTGGGATAGCACCCTCTGCTAACTCAACACTGGATATACTGATTGCATTTTAAACATTGACAATTAAGAGTTGGCAATTCAGCAGCTAAGCTAAATCCAACTAGATGCATTGGATTTACTCTTAGGTTTCGAGTGTCTTAAGTAGGTGGGAGCTGGCCAGGCAACTTGAGAAGTGAGAAGTTAGTTCGGCTGTTCTGACAAAGTACTATTTCCAGGGCTTTTAATTCATGTCATGTGGAAAGCTTTAGATCAGCTTTAGACCAGAGTTTACATGAAAAGGTAAAGGTTTTAGCAAAGTCTTTGTGATTCCTTTCTTATAGAGTTTGCCAGTATTGCAGGAACTGAGGCTAGCTTAAGAAACAGAAGACGGGTTTTGAAGTTCTTGCAGTACTCAACATACTCTAACCAGGAATTGTAACTGTGTGTTAAAACATGAGGAAGGGATTGATCTTGGAAGAAACATTGTCTGGTGAGTAGGCCAGTCTAGTGAATAGATTAGTGAATAGACTACTTCTGTGGAAAGGAAAATATGTGACTGGTTTGATACAATTTTAAGGGCAAATGTAAACATTACAGACATAGTCTGAAATCACTAGTAGGTTTTGAAGGGCAGCATGGAGAACAATTCAGAGAGGAAGGGAGATTATTCTTCTAATGGTTTATCAAAGACACCTTTGTCTCCTTACTGTGAGGTTTAGAAATACAGCAGTGTCTTTAGTGGATTTTTCCCTTAAGTGTACATTTTGGCACTTGGGTCTTGTCAGAGAGGGTAGCTTGGATGTGTATGTGGGTAACACATTCTTTGCCTCTGCAGTGCGATGTCCTGAGGGCTTTCTGCGGAGAGACTTTAAATGTGAGCCCCATCTTCTGATGGAGCAACGCTGCAGGTCACGAGCAGGCTCCAGTTGTTTTCTTACTTTCTAAGTTTTAGAAGTGGCTGAATTACTTTGGAAGGCATTCACAGAAGGCCTTGACTCTTGTTAATACCAGTTCTTACCCTTGTGAGTCGCCTGCTTCACTTCATCTGTCACTAACACAGCCTAATCCTATTGACTGCTTGTACTGTTGTGCGTGGCCTGAGCAGGCACAGTGGGCATGTGAATTGGTCCTTTGCCAGTGGAGCAGCAGCTCTGGCTCCTGCTCTGTGGTAGTGAAGGATGCAGTGGCTGATCCAATGCATGTGGTTCGCTTGTAGACAAGTTGTTCCATCTGTCTGGGTACAGACTGAGCTGTGTTATAAGGGGGTATTCAATGAATGCAGTTTGCTTAAAACAGCTTCTCAGTTGAGGCCTTGGCAGGAACTAACTTTCAACAGGCTGATAACATTACGCTTTTCATTTTGATTTGTCCCAGCATTTTCCTTTATGGTCCATCATTAGATATTGATCAGTTGAAGCTCATTTTGAGACTCGTTGGAACCCCAGGGCCTGAGCTTTTGAAGAAAATCTCCTCAGAGTCTGTGAGTTTACACTTTGATTGTAATATCTGCCCTTTCGGAAGTCCCCACTTTGTGCGTTCCCCTCCTGTAGTCTTATCTGTAGTATGTGTTGGGGTTTATTTTCTATTTTTTCTTAATTCCTTTGTCATTCTTTGCTCTTTGATGGCTTTGAGTTCTTCTGCTGTGTGTATCTGATCTTTATTCCTCTTACCTCTGTCTGTGGTATGATTTCCTCCTTCTCTAGTCTCATTTTACTGCCTCATGATGTTTCTTTCAGTTTGTGGGTTTATACTTTGTGATCTAATATATGCTCAGGTGCTGCTGGGGAAGTATTTTTCACAGCTGAGAGCTTGAGGGTCATCTCAATTACTGTTTCTCCTGATAGCCTACCCAGGGCTCTTTCTTAACAGGGGCAGATGTGTTATCCTCTGAACACACAGTCCCTTCTGTAGTATGATTAAGTCTGAAATACTGCTGCCACAGTCTTTGGTTTTGTAGCCTAGAAGCCAAAATGCCTTTTAAGTGCTTTTACGTGGTAGCTAGTTCCATGGCACAGAGTCTACTGAGAATATATCTTATTGTGCTGTGTATTTAAAGAGTATTGCTGTGTGTGGGGCCCTTCTGGCAGGGTAGTAGTGAAAAGCTTTCTGCAGTTCCCTTTTTAAATGGGGACCTCTATTTTCAGCCATTTCTTTATTGACTCTTGCAATCTGAAACTTGAGCAGAGACACTATTAAATGGCATTTAATTTTACCTGTTTCTGAAGGTGAAGTGCATAAAAGTTAGAGCAAGAGCTGCTCTAATCCATAATTCATGCCATAACAACACGGATTAACAAGCTACTGCACAGTGCGCAATGAGCTTGTGTAGAGGTAACTACCAGTGTACTGGAGTGAGTCAGTCTGCTGTTCCTGATATATAACAGAGGATCAGCATGGTGGAGGGTGATGATGAGCTTATTTTGTACAGCACCTTATGTTCTTTTTCACCTAACAATGACAGTAAATGCAAGATGTGAGGTTAGCCTTGAATTGCAGTTGATAAAGGCAGATATGTGCAAGTTGGAATCTGTTGGTAACTTGCTGTGTATCAGACCAATAGAATGAGCCTTGGGTTATTCTGCCCTTGAAGGGGCTGGAGCTGGTTGCCCTGTGAACTGACCTGAGGGTAGTCTGGTATATGAAGTGCTGGGGATTAGAGAGATAAGCTTAAATGTTCACTAGGTCAAGCACAAGATTAACTCGCATACATAAGGTTGAAGTCGGTCTTTTTATTTAACGGTGCACAATAAAAAGAATAATTGCTATTAGCCAGGTCCAAATCAAGAGTCTGCTTAAAAATAAATGCAGTAATGTCTAGTCTAGGTCATGCTTTAACTAGAAAGGTTGGACCTCCTTGAGGTTCCTTCCAACCTGGGCTTCTCTGATTCTGTGGTAGTTACTACTATTTCTCTCCATTGTGTGGAGACAGCAAAACTATTGAGGGCTTTAGCGTGTCATTAACCAGTTGTGTTTTCCTGTTGCATTACTTACTCTTCCTCTGGGTTCACTGCCATCAGCTAACTCTGTCTTATGCAATGCTAATGGTTTGCTAATTTTGCATTTATTGCCTTCTGTTACCTCACCCACATCTTAAAGTGCATTCAAAGCTGTTTAGAAGGAGGTGTCGGTTGTGAGCCAATGCCACTTTGCACCCTAAGGAACTTAAGTACTTTCTGAACAGCAAGAAAAAAAGCTGGTAACCAGTGCAGGGAGTACAGTTGTTGTTTCTGTTTTAATTCTTGTTCATTTTCCTGAGGCTGGATGTAAATGCAGCAGCCCAGCGAAATCTCTGACAAGCAGCTTTAGCCAAAGGAAACATCTACTGTGGTGGCTTAAAACTCCTGGGAAATGTCAAGGCAGCCATGTTGTAATTAAAGCTATTGCTGGTGGGCAGAAGTACTTCATGTTCTGACACTGTTACCAACTGATCAGTAATTCCTTGTTGGTTTAAGTGTTCCCTGGTGCAACTACTAAACTTTTCATGAGTCTATGAAGAAATCAGTGGGCCCTGATGATTGCTGATGGCTTTTGCGTTTTGGTTTGCAGAAGAGATGCTTTGTATGTAGCTGTTTGGTGTTTAAAATGGTTTTTGCACTGTTTTTAACAAAGCCCTTGACTAGGCACTTAAGATATTAACCAGCTTCAGCAGATCATGCGTCTGACGGGGACACCCCCTGCATATCTCATTAACAGGATGCCCAGCCACGAGGTGAGATCTGAGCAGACAACGGGGGTTTGCAGGGCCAGGGCTGCTTCTGGAAGTGATGTGCTCGCATGTGGCATGGGGTGGGCAATTCCCTACCTGCTCTTCGGCAAGACTTTTGTACTAAATGAAGACTGTACCTACTCAGACATACACTTCAGAGACTGGGGAGAGCCTTGGATGCGAGTGGGTTTTGTGTCGTGTGCCATATTGTGCAGCTTCCCAGCTGACACTGTGCTGCACACAGCCTCACTGGGACTCTGAGCAGCACCTCTTTGCTTTCGAGTCTTGCATGAACCCTGAGTCTTGTCAGCTCTTCCTCTGCTGTCTTGAGTGGCCTTTAGTTGTTGCTGATGGGCTAGTAAGTACCAGACTAAGTAAGGAGAAAGCAGAGCAAGGAGACCGACCGTAATCAGTGCTTCAGGATGATTGAGATGTACTTTGTCTTGGTGGCTGGATTGTATTGTGCTTCAACAGAGCATTTATTTCCACAGGCAAGAAACTACATTCAGTCTTTGTCTTACATGCCAAAAATGAACTTTGAAAACGTGTTTATTGGCGCCAATCCACTAGGTAAGGAGCTTCTCAGATGCTATGCTCTTTTGGAGACTGCAGCTATAGAGGGTCTTGGGACACACTGACTTCCTTAAGTGCAGTTTTGACTTCAGAAGTAGTTCAGAACAGGACTATGCCCCATTTCCAGAGTTTACAAAGTATGTGTGGGCTGCAGGTATAGGAGGAGGAGATTGTGGATGGTGAGTGGGTCCTCAGAAACTACAGATTCCTCAAAAAATAATTCCTCTGACAACCGTATACTTCAGGGAGCAGTGTTGTAGAGCTCACTGTGTAATCCTTTCTTTCCTGTTGTGGTGCTTTCCCAGCTGTGGACTTGCTAGAGAAGATGCTGGTTCTGGATACGGACAAACGAATTACCGCAGCAGAAGCACTGGCTCATGCCTACTTTGCTCAGTATCATGACCCGGATGATGAACCAGTGGCAGACCCCTATGACCAGTCCTTTGAAAGCAGAGAACTTGAGATTGAGGAATGGAAAAGTGAGTTGGGGGGCAGGAGGGGAGCCAGAATCCCTGGTGAGCTGTGGGAGTTGAGGCACAAAAGAAACAGCTAAGACCACAGGTGTCCTGTTATGAGCGAAGCTGTTACATGCTGTGCATGAAAGGAGCATGGTCCCTGGTAGCTAATTACTACTGTAAGCATACAAGCATGTAGGTGACATAGTTGCTCATGTCTTCCATATATTCAAACTTCTTGACACCTCCTTGATGCTCTGGAAGTGTCTTTTATTGTGCATGGTAGTGCCTGAGAATGGAGGAACCATTCTCTTTCTTAATTGAACCACGTTCTTTGTTTAAAATAGTGTTGGACCCTCTAAGATTGTTGCAGGTTTTCTTGCACAAGGGATGTCTTCAGTACTGCCTGTTAAGGTCCTGTCGTGCTTTTCCCACCAGGCCTGACTTACGATGAAGTCATCAGCTTTGTGCCACCACCACTTGACCAAGAGGAGATGGAGTCCTGAGAAACTGCTCTCTTCTGCTCGTCCCACTTCACTGTGAGGGGAAGGCCTTTTCGTAGGGACTCTCCAACTATCATTCAAGTGCCTCGTCACAATATTCTCCTTGGTGGAGGGGTTTTGTGTGTGTTGAACTGGGGGGGTGGGAGGGGGAGGGAAGAAGCTGAGTCTATGTAAACATGCTGCATGCTCTCTTGTATTCTGTGTCCAGCCTGGAGCAAGCCTCTGAAGAACCTGTTGTGCCCGCGCATTAGTCCTGCCAGAGTAACAGTGCAGAAACAGTTTGCACTGCTGGGGCGAGGTGGGGAAGGTGATGTTAAGTTTGGTTACAATCATTGCCATTTATCAATTCTTCTACAACTGAATAACCTCAAAAGAGTGGAAGTTGGTTTATAGGCTTAGAGAGTCCTCTGTTTCCTACAGGACTGCAGGTGGTGTTGAGGGATGTCCTTGCTCAATGCCAGATGGCTGATTTATGTCCAGGTCTTCCTGGTACAGTAGAGTGTACAGGCCTTCTCATGTCCAGTTCATGGATCATGAAAAGGTTTTGTTTGAACCTGTAAATATGTTTGTGCCTTAAATGAATGGGGAGAGAGGGGAAATGAAGTCTAGAGCTGAAATCTGACCTGCTGGATTTTGGGGGGGGGGAAGGCTCCCAGATAGTGAGGCATGAACTCTGTGTTATCTGGAAATAACTTTCCAAGGCAGCAGCCTCTACCCCTGGATTGAGTGTTCCTGTATCTTTCCCTCTTGCCCTCCTCTCATTCTGAGGCTTCCCAGCATTAATCCCCAGGAGACAGAGGCTGGAGAAGATTCTTGCTAGCCACACATTGGTGTATTTTGTCCTTACAAGCTGGGGTGGTTTTGCATGTCGTAGCTGTCTGTGCATGTAGAGCTGCTTGATTTTTCTCATTACTTCTCGGGGATGGCAGTGGGGCAGTTAAACCATCAGTGAACACCGAGTACCTCAGCCAGTGCCATGAAATCACAGCATCCTTCCTCATGTGTTGCAGCTCATTGTGAAATACCTGCCATGCTGGAGGCTCTGAGGAGGAAAGGAGAAAACATATGGCATAGACACATGCACCTTTTAGTTTGTTCTGACCTTTTGGTTTCAGAGGAGGAGAGGTTGGGATGAAGGGTTTCTTGTGAGATCAAATGTAAAATATTCTAAGAACCAGCTATGGCGTCTTGTGCCACAACTTAAGTTATTTCCTGACAAGATGTTTTTAGAAGTATTGGAATCCAAAGCAAAGAAATAAGCATGCATAAATCCACAATCTCCCTTTTGCTGTCTATATCTATAAATATAAATATTTATATATAAAAACCTAACATTTACTAAAGGTTGTGGGTTTTTTTTACCCTCTTGGGTAAGAGCTGCTTGGCTGTTTTTGAGCAGGTTGATCTCTGCCTGAGGAAACACGAAAAAGGGAGTTTGTTTGAATGCAAACGTAGTTCAGATACTTTGAATTTTATAGGACTCCGCATGAGTGAAACACCCAGAGGTAGAGACCTGCAGGAAGGAGGTTTCCCAGCATGTGTGTGTGCTGGAACTGCACCTGGGGAGCTCAGGAGCCCAGTTTTAGGACTTCAAGGAGATGGTTTTAGACATTTATGTGTGGACAGTGTAGTTGTGTATGTGAGGAGAAAGGCTTTTGCAGTATTTTGTACCCTTGTTACCTATGGGATGGAGAGGAATCGTTAGTAGTGTTTTTTACCCTGTTTGGAGAGGCTGCACAAAGGGATGGGACAATTGATTCTTCATAGGCCTCTTTCCAGTTATCTCTTCAGGTCAAACACTTTATTAAGGTGTGAGGTGAGGTGAAGAGAGCAGTTACGTCATGCTCTGGGATAAAACTCTCCTCAGCCCGACAAAATCAAGATACAAACCCCTCCCTTTTCTGCTGGACCAGCAGTCCAGGAATCCAAATGAAAATGTAGATACACTCTAAACCTACAGCAAGATTATTTTTAATCTGCCATTTTATGTGTAGATGCTACAGTGTGGTTTTGTGCAGATATTGCTAAAGATTTTAAAACCCAATCTAGACATTGTGTGTGTGTCTGTGTGTGTGTCTGTGTGTGAGTGGGAATGTTCCATCCGGAGCTTGTCCTTGGAGGCAGACCATGTGGGATGCACTCCCTTGCCTGCAGTGCAGCCTGAACAGGACGCACTTGCA
Organism: Pezoporus wallicus; assembly: GCF_028554395.1. Taxonomy (NCBI): domain Eukaryota; kingdom Metazoa; phylum Chordata; class Aves; order Psittaciformes; family Psittacidae; genus Pezoporus; species Pezoporus wallicus. The sequence goes on along the minus strand of NW_026635152.1, from coordinate 239,107 downwards.
AGAAGAGATCTGCTCTTTGGGTTCTATCCATGAACTTTGCTGTAATTGGTTATGACAGAGAATATGTCGTGATACCACTGGTTTAAAAAATAAAACCTATTTTTCAGATTTACTGCACTCATGGTACTTGCAAACCTCTTGCTCTGAGGGGCTGGTGCTCACGCAGTGTCTATTCCTCTCTTGTGTTGAAGGGCATCCTGTGTGTGGTGGTTGGGGCATGGGGTTTGAGGCCACGGGACCTGTTGGCTGACACTGTATTGTGTCCGTACTTGTCCCAAAGAAATTACTTGCTAGAAAAATAGCTCAGAGTCTGTCCACGAGTACTGGACGCAGAACAAAATATTTTCATTTTCTGTTTGGTACAAAACCACAATAGACCAGCAACCTGGTACCTGTCCAGACTGGGGACCCTTCCCCAGTAGCACCGCTTTGTGTTTGTTTGCTCTTTTTAAAAGTGATTTGTTTTCCTCTTCAGCTGCCATCTAGTTGGTGGTGGAAGGGTGTTGGCAGGAGCATCACGGCTCCATGGTGAAGCTTTTCTGACTTCTGTTGAGTATTGGTGCACTTCACGCTGAAGAACAACTGACTGAAGTTGACCAAATCCTCAGTAACTGATGTTCCCAGTGCCCTTATCTGCTGAGGTGGTTCCTGTTTATCCAGGTCAGATACCCACCACACATGTGCTCCCCAGCAGCAGTCACAGTGAGTACAAGAACAGTGTGGGGTGTTCTTTTGGCTGTGTGGGAGCTGCCCTCCTGCTTGCTTCACCCTCTGCTTGCCTTGGTGCAAACCAAGAGGGGAGGAGGGAAAAAGCCCCACCAGGACCTGACACTGTTTTCTGGGAGGAAAAAAATCCAGAGTACCCAAGATAGACAATTCCAGGATGAGCTCAGTTACAATATAGAATCAGAATGGTTAGGGTCGGAAGGGACTTCAAGGTCATCTAACCTGATTAGCAAAAAAAACCTTTAAAATCAGAATTGGATTGGGGAAACAAACTCCTTATACAAAATCAAATCACTTAAGGTTCCTATTCAATTTGGATCAGTCACTTGAATTAATTCATCTTTCTACAGCCCAGACATGCCCTAGATATTTAGAACTCCTTAATTGTGCACGATGACCTGTGTGTGCATGTGTAGTTGAGCAAGAGCTGTGTTCATAAAATAACAACCAAGTTACATGCTTGCTTAAGTCCAGGGAGTTTGCTGTAACACCTCTTGCTCACAGGTGTATTTATAGCACCAAGCCTGCTGTAGGTTGGTTTCCTGACTGCTGTTGCTACTGCTGTGGTTTATTGACATGTATTTGCATAGGCAAGGATAAAACATTGCCATAGCACCTTGGTGGTGGTTTGTAGAACCTTGCTGTGGCTGTTTGAAGAGGTCAGGGTTGATATGTACCACAGTGGTTGCCTGTAAGGAGGTAAAATTAATTTTTCCAAACCCCCTCATTTTTTTTTTTTCCCCGCAATTCCCATTTGTCAGGTTAGCTTGGCTCTGGTCCTGCCATGCGGATGCACTCAGAGCAGGGCCACCTTTGTGGGTGGCATGGATGGAAGGCACACAGGCTACAGGCAGGGTTGGGGTGAGGGTGGCGAAGCACTCTGTAAGCGGTCGGGCTGGCTTGGTAAGGCACAGCTTAGTCACTTCCTTCGGGAAGTGTGTAGGATCACCCACCTCCCGTGTGGGAGCCCCACCGGAGCCTCCTGAAGCTGCAGCAAAATGTCGAGGTGTTCTGTGCTCACCAGGAATGGACTTCCTGACGGGTTGGGTTTGCTGGCCTGGTCCTGGTGGGTGCAGCAGTGAACCTGAGCACTGTGCTGCCTGAGAAGGGATTAGATCTGCTGGAGGAGATAGAACAAGACCCGGCAAAGCCTGGGACACAAGCAGATCTTGGGATGAACCTGTCTCGCAGCTGCTCCTGAACCTCCTCACTGCAGTCACTGCAACGAAGGTGGAAAGGATGGAAGATGGAAAACTGGGAAGCCAGGCTTAGGAGAAAATGGTGATCACCTCCTCGCTGTTCTGCAGACCTATCACCCTGGTACCCTTCATCAATCACGAGGAGCCTAGAGCTGTCCCCCATTAGCTGGAAGGAAGAATGTTCCCGCTCGTCTGACGAGGCGCTGTGGCTTGTCCCCCGGATTCCCCGGCTCCACGAGTCCTTACTCATCAGGGTCAGGATCTCACGAGACCCCCCCCCCCCCCCCCCACCCCGACGACATTGCTGGGCCCGGTGGCAGCCCAGAGGCCGAGGTGCGGGGCTCCCGGAGGTGTGGGCCGGGCGCTCGGGTCCTGTGGCAGAGCCCAGAGGCACCTGTAGAGACCGAGGCGTGTCGTGAAAGCTGATGCCTCACCTCCCCGATGTGGAGGCGGAGGGAGGGCCGAAAGACATGTCCGTGCGCGCTCACTGCAGCTGAGAAGGCAGGAGGAAGCTCGCTGGAGCCTCTCTGACCAGCACAGGAGGCCTCACTGTCCTGCTCTCACCCCAGAAGCCCTCCCGTACACCAGGACTCTGGGGGGGTGGCAGTCCCACACCCGCCGGGCGATGAACATCACAAGGAGAAGAGGCTTCTACAGACAGGAGGTGAACAAAACGCTCTGGGAGCTGCCCAGGAGATACACGTCCCTCCACCCGCTGGGGTCTGGAGCCTACGGCTCAGTGTGGTGAGTGGGGCCCTGCCTGCACGGGGTGAGCTCGGGGTGTTGAAGTGCCACGGCAAGGGGAAGCGAGGAGGTGCTTCTGGGCACCCCTCCATTAGGGAAGGACATTTGCATGTGTGATGAAGGCGGTCTGCCTCCCGCTCCAGTGCAGGCAGCGGCTTGGAGACCTGGTTGCTTGAAGGAACTGAGATGCTTCCTCCTGTGGTCACCCTGGGTGGGCAAAGGGGAGTCACCTCGGTGGGTGTGCTTAGGCAGCAGCTTGAGAATCAAGGCAGGGCTGCTGGGGACACGGAGGCACCTTGGGGTGTCCCATTGGCACTGGGGATCAAGCAGCTTTGGAGCTTCCATTGAGACTTGTGTCAGACAACCTGGCTGTCTGGAACAGGGGTGCTGTGGCATGGCCTTGCTACTTAGTTCAAGGCAGCTGATGTTTACCAGTGGTATTGGCAGCCCCAGGGTAACGGTTGGAAACCTAGTACCATTCTATGATTCTATGCTGGGCTGCCTGGAAAAGGAGCTGGACAATACAACGTCCACCTTGATTCAGCTTCCAGCTAGAAAAACTAAAATAGGAATTACTCAAAACCAGGATCAGTAACAGACTGGGACTTCTTCCCAGCTGGGGGTGATGCCCAGCCTACAAGAGAGCAGCACAACTGCCGTTAATGAATCGGTTGGTCAAAGGCAGCTGTAGCGAGAGCAAGCACAAGTCAGACCTTGCCTGCTTTACAGTGGCTTTCTGAAAGGTTAAATCTGAAGCAGTCCAGTGCCAAGACCTCAGCAGAGCACTTGATTCATAACACACCGAGCTACATAAGCAGGCGTGTCCTCTGTTGTAGGTGTGAGGCAAAGCCTCTGCCGGCTGGCCCAGCTAATCCTGACACCCTGGGGCCCAGGCTGTATCCTTATCCCCCAGCTACCCGGTATTTCCTTTCCCCCTTTTGCTGTTCAGGTTCATTGAAGTTTCTGAGACACCTAAATGAATCTCTCAAAACCAGGCAAGCCTAAACCTGTCTTTTTTTTTTTGTTTTTGTTTTTTAATATTTGCACAATATTTTCTGATTTTTATCACAAAGGAAAACAGGAAGACTGAAAGAAAATAGGACATAAAAGGGAAAGTGAAATCCTTCCAAAGCCTCTTTGCACTCCAGAGAAAACCAAACATCAACAAGGCATGTCTTTTACTGGTCCCTGTTATAGTCTCGGCTGCTCTGAGGCCTCGGGGAAGGGAGCAGTGGATGCTGAACCAGCCCTGGGTCCAGGGTGGTGGTCACAGCATCCATGGGGAGTGCTCAGCAGGGAGGATTCCTTCACAAAGCCAAGGTGGAAGCCTGTGGAGTTTGAGTTTGCTGTCCTCTGCTGGGAAGTTTTCTGGTCCCAGCGTTATTTGGAGCTGCTGGTTTTTATACCCCATTGATCAGCTGAGAAACTAGCTTAGGAAAAACAGCAAACGGGTTAATTCCCTCAATTGCCCAAATCTGTAGTGATTTAGTTTCCAGCTGAATGTAAGTGGTGGAAGAAGATTTTTCCACAAGGATGTGGGGAGCGACTCTTCATCAGTGATAGGACAAGAGGTGACGGGTTCAAACTTAAACAGGGCAGATGGAGATGGGCAGAAGCTCTTCCCTGTGAGGGTGCTGAGGCGCTGGCACAGGGTGCCCAGAGAAGCTGTGGCTGCCCCATCCCTGGCAGTGTTCAAGGCCAGGTTGGACACAGGGGCTTGGAGCAAGCTGCTCTAGTGGAAGGGGTCCCTGCCCGTGGCAGGGGTTGGAGCTGGAGGAGCTTTAGGGTCCCTTCCAACCCAAACCAGTCTGGGATTCTGTGTTTCTGACCATTCAGTGCTGGTCTTGCCCATCACTGCCAGCCGGTCCTGGCTGCATCACCTGAATTAACTTTGGCTGTGCCTTACAGTAAGGGTGAAAGCAGCATAGTCAGTGCTGTGTTGGGGGCTCCATCACAGACTCTCCTGCACTGGGGGCTTGGCTGCTCCAGGGAAGGCAAGTGAAAACATGCACCATTGAATCGGGAAACCTGCCCTAAACCTGAACCTGTTTGACTCTCTGGTCCAAGTCCCTTCTGCTTCCTTCCCTGCTCCTTGGAAGCCTTTGTGCTGTCCTCTCTGCCTGCTCAAGTCCTGAAGCTGAGACAACTCATCACTGGGATCTTCAGTGCTGAAGCTGCCTTGTGTAGCCATTCCTGCTTCTCCCTTTGCCTTTCCCAGCTGAATGCATTGGTGAAATTGCCATCAAACACTCCCAAAGGATGCTTTTTGCTCTCATCACACACAACTTTGAACAACTGGAAGGGACAAAGAGATTGGAGGTTGCCCTGATATCAGGGTGGTTGATGGGAGCTCTTGATAGCCCAGGCTGATGTTGGAGGCACCCTCGTCTGTGGTTGACAGTCAGGGAAAGCTGCGCAAGAGACTTCCAAGATGTGCAGCAAGCAGCTGATAACCCCTCTGCAGTGTTGAACCACAGGGAAAGCCACATGGAGTGGGATGTTCCCACCTCTCCTAATGCCATTACCCCTTAACCCAACAAAATGAACTGTTTGTGATATTATAAACAGCATTTCCCTGTTGATTTATGATGTCTTGCCTCTGAATGATGGTCCTGGAGGATACAGTAATCCTTGATTCAGTTTTGTGGTACCTGCCCCTCTGAGAGCCTCAGGGAAGGAGCAGTGGCTGGAGCCTGGCAGCTGGGCACTGTGGCAGCATGAACCACGTCTCCCTGCAGAGGAGGTGGGGAAGATGCCTGTGCAAGGCTGGAGGACATGTGCAAGGGGCTAATGGCAGCACTCATGTTGGCCTGGTTACCCTGTGCTGTGGGACTGAACATGCTGATGTTCAGCCCTCCCACTTCCCATGGAGATCAGGATTTACAAAGCAGTGGGAACTGCCCTGGAAACCCGCAGTGCAATTTGGCACAGGAAGAACCCTTTCTGCATCTCTTTGTCTCTTGGAGGGGTTGAGGAGGGTCTGAGGCACCAAGATCCCTCTGGAAAACACCACAGAGATGCCAGATTACAGCTCTCCTGACTGAGGACTGTCTCCCGTGTCTTGTCTCGTGAGACCCAGAGCCTCCCTTGTAACCCAAGAGCCTCCAGAAGCAGAGGAGGCATCACAGGATCACCCTATCCAGCCACAAATAGCACACGTGACCAGAGGGAATAACAGGTCACATCTCCAGTGACAGCTGCTGTGCTGTGTTTTCATTTGCTTTATAGAAGCCGCTCACTTTCAGCCAGACCTGCTGTATACAGAAGCATTTGTATAGCATCCAAAGTCCCAAATGTGGGAGAATTCACTCCAGCAGCCTGTATTTTCAGTGTGTGACAGCCACTGTCTTTGCTCCCGAGCACAAAAAAAGGCAGCTGATGTACCTTAAAAGACAACAACCTCCAAGCAGATGGCAAAGCAGGAATTGCTTTATTCCCTTGTCTCCCTGTGTTAGGGAAAGGGAAGGCAGAGTCAGAATTAATTCTGACCTTTACCCATTTGTGTTTCCCTCTTCTCACAGCTCTGTTAGCTCCAGCTTGTTTCTGCAGGTTCCTGGCCACTGAGGCTTTGTTTGGTGTCCCACCTAGATCTCCAAAGTGCACGGGCTGCTGCCCAAGTTATACAGGGCAATGCCTGCCTGTGCACAGCTCCTCTGGGTTTCTCAAGAGACCTTTCTTTGCTCTTCTTCTGCAAGCTCCAGAGTTTGTTCTTCCTTAGGAGAAGACCTTTGGTATCACAAAATATTGCTGATGTCAGAACTGGTTTTTATTTGTCTGCCACAGTTCGGCCATAGACAAGAAGACAGGGGAGAAGGTGGCTATCAAGAAGCTCTGCCGCCCATTCCAGTCAGAGATCTTTGCCAAGAGAGCATACAGAGAGCTCATGCTGTTGAAGCACATGCAACATGAGAATGTAAGTACTCCCTATGAGGGTGCTGAGGCGCTGGCACAGGGTGCCCAGAGAAGCTGTGGCTGCCCCATCGCTGGCCGTGTTCAAGGCCAGGTTGGACACAGGGGCTTGGAGCAAGCTGCTCTATGGAAGGGGTCCCTGCCCGTGGCAGGGGCTGGAGCTGGAGGAGCTTTAAGGTCCCTTCCAACACAACCCATTCCCTGGTGCTATGATTTCTTTCCATTTCTGCTGAAACAGGGTGGGGTTCTTGCCATGTGGGAGAGTCCTTTCTGGTGGCATCACCTTTATTTTAATTGAGAGGTCCTGACTCTTGGCACATGTGGGCAGTCTCAGGGTTTAACTTCTACCTGCCTGCTGTGCCCAGTTGGCACCAGGCTGAAGCTGATGTGTAATGGGTGCTCCCGTGTATTAGTAAGAGGAAAAGCAGCTGCACAGCATAGTGAGCAGTCCTCAGATTCCTCACGTGGAGTTCCTGGTGCTCACCCATGTGCATGTGCCAATGGAGCCCTGCTACCTGAGTCCACACGTGCTCAGCAAATGCTTTCCAGGTTTAAATGTGGACTACTTCTCTTCTCCATCAGGTCATTGGGCTTCTTGATGTCTTCACCTCTGCTGCTTCCTACCAGGGCTTTCAGGACTTGTAAGTTCACGTTTGCTCTGTCTAACTCAGCCCTTGCCCAAGATGCCTATGACTTAGCAGCAGTATAACAGATCAGGTTGAGGTGCAGTCCAATAGATGGGGTTGAAAAGGCGCCAGACTAAAGCCAGCCATCCCCAAAAAACAAGGAGAAGCAAAAGCACAGGTCATTTCCTGTGGTTAAACCACCCAGGTTACACAAACAGACCCCATGCCATGCTTGCAGCTGGATGAACACAGTGCAGGTAGACCAAGGTGTCTAAAAAAGTAGCTTTACATTCCATGACATATCACAGGCGTCATGATCCATGCTAATGTGCTGCCTGTGGGACTGCTGAGCTAAGAAGCTGTGCTCAGAATGGGACAAGAATTGTTCATCAGGCCCTCTCAGTAATTGAACAGCATTTTAAAGATCTGGCTTTCTTCTTATCTCAGTGCTGGCTATACTTTTTCTTTTGGCATTTCTCTCAGTTGCTGGTCAGGCTGGATGAGTTTTCTCTTTCCCGTCTTTGGGCATGAGCAGCATGTGCCTGGGTTTGGGTGTTTAGCAGCCTGCAGGAGAAGTGTTTGAAGGTTCTCAGAGCAGTTCCTGCTGAAGATTATCAACTAATGAGCAGTCTCCGCATGCAGGCCAAAGACTGGAGGAAGCTCAATGTCTTCCAATGCAGGGCTGCAGAACATTACCAAGATAAATTTGGAAGCAAACACAGCCATTTTGCAAGACTCTTTAAAGCTGCACAAGATGTTTCAGTTCCTGGATGGTGTAAGGCCATCTGGAACTGACATCATTTGATGTCTAAAGTAAACTAATTCAGGATTGTTGGAGTTTGAAACATCCTTGACCTTATTTGATGTCAGATATCTGATTTAAGGGGAGAAGAGAAGGCAATTTTAAGAGCAGGTTGAACTCCCAGCATCACTGCAGGCTGTGCTAGTCACCCAGCAGCACTGTCACAACAACTCAACTTAGTTACAGTAAGTTACATAGCCAAAAAAAAAACCAAGAATCCCAAGTGAAAGAGAACAAGGCTAGTCTGGTTCCCTGTGTTTTTCTTCTAGACTCAGGGCCTTGTCTTACTGCCTTTTAGCTACCTGGTGATGCCATACATGCGGACAGACTTACAAAAGATCATGGGACATGAATTCAGTGATGAAAAGATCCAGTACCTGGTCTACCAAATGCTGAAAGGGCTAAAGGTAGGTGGGACTGGAGGAGTTTAGTGACTCCCTGTGTCTCCTCTACATGTCACCTCTGGGTTGACCATAACTAAACCCCCTTCCAACACTAGTTGGAAGATTTGGGGGGGTTCATGGCATCCCCTGAGATATTTGCTGTTGAACTGCTCTTTTTCCAGCACACATCAATAAAGCAACTGCTTGTTCCCATCAGTCAATTGGCTGTTGAAGCAAGCATCAGTCTAACCCTGGCAACTGGTTTTACCATGACAGCAGTTGTGCTGGTTTTTGACTAGCCAAAACCCTTAGCAAAACTGTGCAGAAAGAGGCTGGCAGCAACAGGAGCCTCTGCTGAATTCCTCACAGGGGCTCTCAGGGAGCAGATGGAGGGAATGATTTTCTGTTCAATAGAATAAGGAAGGAATTTGCTGCTGTAACCAGCTTTGAGAGCTGAGAGCAGTCAAACCTGGGGTGTGGAGGCAGTGGAACATCCCTCACCTGGGGTCAGAGCAGGGACTTCCAGGCACTAATGAGTTCATCTTAATAACACCTTTCCACAGATCACTGTTACCTGAAGTTTAAATAGAGGGGGGAAGAACACACAGAAGGTTTAATTGGTATGACAAAAGCCACGTAGTCAGGTTTTGTGACTGGACAATTAGATTATTTTTTTCCCCACATAGTTTAACACCCAAAATAACAAAGTTTTCCTGTCATCTGCTGCCTGTGCTCCTCCCTGTAATCCTGATGCCTTTGTTTGATAGTGTGAGGCTATTGGTATGCTTGTGCTAAAGAGCTATTGCTCCATCTCTCCTCTGCTGCTCCACACCTCCTCTTTAGAGTGGCAATATCACGGCAAATCGTCAGAAATTCAGTGCAGGATCTGCTGCCCCGCGGACCTGCAGCCTGCTGCAGAGTCGTGTTCTCAGCAAGTTCTTGTTTGTAGCTCTCATTTCTCTGCTGGAGACCAGAAAGTCTTGTCTGCTGGCGATCACATTGTGCCTTCTCTTTTTATTGCAGTATATCCATTCAGCTGGCATCATACACAGGGTGAGTTCATGTGTGCCTTTCCTCAGCTTTTTGTCTGTTTAGGAGAAACACAGCTTGGTTGTAAAGTGAAGAAATTCCTAAACATCTTTTCACTAACAGCCTTCTCTGCTCTAAGGTCTTTCTCCTCCTATACCCTGTGTCTGTTTGGATTTGATCATTCGTGCAGCTTTTGAGGAAACGCTGTATTTTCTGATGAGCTGAGAAACGTTTTATGATGCTTTTTGAATTGAAACTATTTGAGAAAAAATCAGTAGTGTAAAGCTGTACAGTATAGCAGCACGGTGACTGCTGTGCAGACACTGGAGTTGGGATGTTATGGGACCCTGTCAAAGGCAAGCAGAGGTTTGGCTGAGGCTCATGTGGATGTGTTGCAACCCCAGACATCCTCATGACTCCACTCTTGTCTGTTGTAGGACCTGAAGCCAGGCAACCTGGCTGTGAATGAAGACTGTCAGCTGAAGGTAGGTGGAAAAGCACCACTTTGCAGCATATCAGATCATGGAGGAACTGCTCTGCCAGCAGGAATTTGGCACTGTCATGTTTCCTCTCTCCTTCTGAGACCCGGTTCAAGGCGTTGCATTACTCAGCGGTTGCAGGCAGTGGGAAATACTCACCTGCTGATGTAACTTGCTGAATCAGGGCCCAAGACTTGGAATGAACATCCTGTTGTCATAATTCCTGCTTCTTGGCAGTTCCTAATGACTTCCTAAGTAAATTCAATACTGCTGAGCAATACTTGTGTTAGGTGTACTATCCCTGAAGGATAACTGCAGTCAGCCACAGTTGCCCTTTGGTTCTCATTGACGTGGTGGTTGTGATTCCACACAAAGCTATTTTCAGTATTGCTCTGAGGAGTTTCCTTGCAGCTCAGTGGTGCAGTGCTCTGGCACCTCTCTTCTGCAATGTGTATTACAGGGCACGGCTGGAGAGGTTGGGTCAAGGGACATTCATTTCCAGTATTGAGGGAGAGGCCATTGCCAGTGAGCTGCAAGGTGTTTTGATAGGAAAAGGTGAGTAGCGGTGGCCTGTGAGCTGTCAGGCTATGAAACAGCTCAATTAAATAAAGCTCATAGAGTTGAAACTTAAGCTTCAAGAAAAGAAATGACCTTTCAGGTAGCTCACAGCACTGATCCTTTTGGCAGGGTCTTCACGCAGCTGGTTTTGCAGCCAGGTTGCAATTCCCAAGGGAATTAAGACAAACCTGTTAGTTCTTTGAACTGTCCCGTGGGTGGCTGTGGTGTAGTTGGAGCTTCCTTATTATCTCATTGGATCTGCTTTGTTTCCTTGTGGAAGCAGATTCTTGCTTGCCTGTATGATTTCTGTTTTCTGCCTTTCCTTCTCCCTTTTCCTTTGGTGAACTGCAGATCTTGGATTTTGGTTTGGCCAGACATGCTGATGCTGAAATGACCGGCTACGTGGTTACGCGCTGGTACAGAGCCCCAGAAGTCATTCTGAACTGGATGCATTACAACCAGACAGGTGAGCAGCAGCGTGACTGCCTGGTGACAAGCCCAGGGATCCCTGGACCACACCTGGGTCACATCTCGTATAATCCTCCAGATGTTTTCCCTCTTTATCATCTGTATTCCCTAAAGCAGAGCGAGTCTCAAAGCTGTTGCACGACTCCCAGAGCTCGTGCCTGCGGGAAGTGATGAAAGCAGAGATTTTAGCAGTGTAGAAACAACAGGGGAGGGTGGAAAATGGGAGTGACATTTAAACTGGTGCCTGCTACAAGCAACAAAGCAACAGCCCAGCAATCATGGCTGCCTTTTTACTGCCATGGTTTTGTCTGTTTTGCTCTCTGAACAGTGGATATCTGGTCTATTGGCTGTATCATGGCAGAAATGCTGACTGGGAAAACGCTGTTTAAAGGAAAAGACTGTATCCTTTCAAGTTAAACCTTTTCTCTGGGGGGAGTAATAGTTCTTGGGGGGTGTGAAGGGGCTTTTATGAATGAGGAAAGCAGGAGTCAGTCTGGTTTACCAGGAGGTAATTGCATGGAAATGGAGAGAATGGGAGGAGGCCAAGCCAGCCTTAGAAATACACCTCTGTGCTGGCCAAATGTGCTCTATGTCAGTCTACTTCACATAGCCATAGCTCCATCCCCAAAACCTCACATATCCCCCAAGCCCATGGCATACCCCTGGCAGAGTTGTGCCAGCAATATTGCCTGTTGCTGAAAATGGCATTCCAAGAAAAAAGCCCTTGAGCTGTTTCTGTCAGTCTCCTGAGTCTCTGCTTGTGTGGCTCTGTTGGGTTTGTATCATAACCTACTCCCAGCTCCCCCGGGCCCTGTGGCTCTGCAGCACCCAGCATACAGGCTGAGCTGCTGGCGGTGTCCAGGGCTCACCCCCAGATGGGTGATCTTTAACACAGCTGCCAGACCTGGATCAGCTGACTCAGATCCTGAAAGTAACGGGGCACCCAGGAGAAGACTTCGTGGAGAAGCTGGAGGACAAAGCGGTAAGGAAGTTCCCTGTGGATTTGAGCCTTGCTGTGTGTGGTGAAGAGGGGTTACCTTGGCCATAGCTTTGAGATGGGAGAGGGGCTGCTTGTCCACCACCAAAGAGGAGTGACTGCCAGCAGTCTTGTTCCCCATGACAAGGAAGATGCTTCTCTTTGCTAGTGGAACATCTGATGGATTTGGCATTGCACTGGGAACTGGTGTGGATTGCAGGGACACCCGAGTGAGGTCCCTGATGCCCCAGCAAACTAACAACCTCCTCTGTTCTCCAGTTTGGCCCTTAAAGCAGAAATATTTCTGTATCGCAGTTGATTAAAATGATTCCACGCAAACTGGTGACTAAAATGTGGCATCTGGGGTGACTTGCTGTTCTCTTCAGTTGCCTTTGCTCAGCTGAGCCCCGAGTCCCAACAGCTGTATCTCACACCACCTCACATCTGCTCTTCACATCTCTTTCAGGCCAAGAGTTACATCAAGTCTCTCCCTAAAATCCCCAAGAAGGATTTGTCTGTGCTTTTCCCCAGAGCCAATCCTCAGGGTAAGTCATCTCCAGGGTTTCTCAGGAGTTCTCACTGCTGGAAGGGGGCAGGTTGGCCACTACAGTGCCAGGCTTCTTTCTCCTTCTCACAATTTCCTCGTACTTCCTCCCTTGCAGGTTGGTGTCCCTGGGCACATAAGTAGGAATTAAAGGCAAAATGACTCTTTGCTGGTGTTAACATGGCAATGTTCTGCTGTTCTTAGCTATTTACTTCTTTAAGTTTAAAATGGCACAGCCTGTAACACACAATATTTGAGGAAGAGAGAAACTTCTGACTCATCAACAAGCCAGAAGAGAGCTGGTGCTGGATTGAACAGGATGTTGAGATTATGGGATGCAAGTTGTGGGATTAGGACAGCTGCATTATCAGCTCCATTTGGTATGAGAGTTGGGATAAATTTTGGCCAGTATTGGTTTGCAGAAGTTGTTCCTTGTAGCCAAGCAGGTGCTATGTGATCAGTAGTGTTCAGATAAACAAACCACCTCTTCTTTGTTCATCATTATTTCCCAGCTCCACATCAAAGGCATCATAGTTCTGATAAACTGTTATTTCTATTAACTCTAAACTGTTGAAAACCTGGATCTGTTCACCCAAGAAGCACAATTTTCAGGGCAAAAACTGATCTCTTGCAAGGAACAATTTTCCTGAGCAGATGAGAGGCAAAACTACTGTAAGATCTGAAAGTATTAAGATGTTAAAACCAAGGGGGGATGGGGCAGACAGACTAGAGGGTATCTGCATTTCCTGCCTTCATGTTTACCAGTGATGCATAGATTTCTGTATAGATTACCCATGTTAAGAGTGCTTGGAGTTGTGGGGGCCTAAGTGAATGACTAAAACTGAAAACTATCTTGAAGTTGCTGATTTCTTACGTTCTTTCAGCCCCATCTGTGCAGCAAGACTTATTCAAGATTAAATTGATATTTCTGCACCATTTACGTCTCCAGCTCTGTTAGTAAGAGCTCCCTGAGGCTGCTATTGGGCAGACTTTGCATCCCCTCCGATGGGAGCTCCACACTCCCCTGGTCAGGCTGAGGAATCTCTTTTAGGTCTGGAGATGTAGTGTTGGGAGCACCTGTCCTGGCACAGGATGCCTGTTCTCCACCAACACCTTGCTTAGCCCTTTTCCTGTCTTCTGCAGCAGTGGACCTGCTTGACAAGATGTTGCAGCTGGATGTGGAGAAGCGCATGACAGCCACGGAAGCGTTGGCTCACCCCTATTTTGACCAGTTCCGAGACGTTGAGGAGGAGACAGAAGCACAGGAGTCTTACGACGATTCTCTGGAACACGAGAAGCTTTCCATAGATGAGTGGAGAAGTAAGAAGTTTTTCTTTGAAGCTCTTGTTTAGCACGGGACTTCCCTACCCCTCTCTCTTTCCTGTACACCAGCTATAGAGCCAGGCTGAGAGAGCTGGGCTTGTTCAGCCTGCAGAAGAGAAGGCTCCTGAAGGGGAGACCTTAGAGCAGCTCCAGTGCCTAAAGGGGCTGCAGGAAACCTGGAGAGGGGCTTTGGACAAGGGCCTGTAGGGACAGGCCAAGGGGAATGGCTTTAACCTGACAGAGGGGAGACTGAGCTGAGCTCTTAGGCAGAAGCTCTTCCCTGTGAAGGTGCTGAGGCGCTGGCACAGGGTGCCCAGAGAAGCTGTGGCTGCCCCATCCCTGGCAGTGTTCAAGGCCAGGTTGGACACAGGGGCTTGGAGCAAGCTGCTCTAGTGGAAGGGGTCCCTGCCTGTGGCAGGGGTTGGAGCTGAATGAGCTTTAGGGTCCCTCCTCACTCTAGCCATTCTGTGATTCTATGCTGGGTAAAGCATAGATTGATGATGGCAGCGCATAGCTCCCTTGCCCTGCTCTGCTTTTATGCATTCAGCAAAGGTTCCTCCAGCTCTTCAGGCAGACTTTTGTCTCTGTCTGCTTTGTCTCTCTCTTCCAGCTTCTGTAACCTCTTGCCCTAACCTCTCCACTGAACACCTCCTCTCTGCACAGAAAACACTCACACTTTCATTTGTGTCCTCTAATATCACACCTTCCTGGTTCTTTTGTTCTGTTTTTCAAGAGCATATTTACAAGGAGATCTTGTCCTTCAGTCCCATTGCACGGAAGGACTCAAAGAAGCGGAGTGGGATGTCGTTATAGCGACTGGTATGGCTGTGGCTGAGATTCCCTGCTGGATCATGGATCAGGTTTACTCCACGCTGTTGTGCTGGTGGCCAGTGTTTGGCCTGTGGGACTGCTCTGTGTGCCAGCACAAGGATGACGCTATGCTGTGAGCACTGGACTTTGGTCTACTAAAGGGGGAAGCACCCCAAGCAGTTTTCAACACAAAAGATAAAATATATTCTCATTGCAACTTCGACTGGGAGAATTTTACCTGGTGTTTATTTTTTTTATTCATTTTTTTCATGTTTGTCCACTTGAGAGCTCCATTCTCATTAGTTTTTCCAAGCACAGCTTTTAGTACATCAATTACGGATAAGGTCAAGGAAAAGGGAATACTGTCTGGGAAGTGAGTCCCAGCCAAAATGATTGGAAATAGTGAAATTCAGCACAAGAAGTTCTAACTCTGGGAGCGTTCCCTGTCCCTGAGCAGTCCCACAGCACCCAGCACAGTGATGCTCCTGGGATGGTGTCGGCTGCAGGATACTGTGGGAACCCAGTCCATCATGCGAAGGGTCTGTGTTCAGAGCAACTCCAAGCTTGCTGTAACAGCTCCCTGTGCTTCCTCCTCCACTGCCTTCTCTTCTTTTACTCTGCTTATTCCATCCCCTGATCAGTGCTGTCTCCTTATTGCCAGCTGGAAACGCACCCTGGGAGCTCAAGGCCACTTCCCACCCTGACAGACCAGGTATCCCAAGGACCTGGGTTCTGCTCAGTCTGCTTTCCCCAACGGTTCTCTCTTCACCACCCTTATCTCTTGCTGAGCACCCTCTCCCTGGGGTAACTGCCTGTCTCTTGGAAGGGCTGGTGACATGAGCCCTTATATTCTCATTCTTCTGCCCTGTGGGATCAGTTAAAGCAGGGATCCTCTGCTTCAGTTCTCTTTAACAGCTGCTTGTTCCTCAATAGGAAGAGACATTTCAACTGGTCATTTGGAAAACAGTCAATTGTCAGGGCTAAAGCTCAGCTCATATACTGGAGGGGAAGGAAGTATGTTGCATGAACAATCAAGCGTTAGAAAGGGGAACGCAATAATTCAGCTTGGTGAGCACAGAAAACTTCAGATACCTTAGTTTCTTGGTATAAGATCAGCTTCTTCAGTTGGCATTATTATAAATTGCATCTAAGGTAAACTCATGAAATAGAATATCTCACAAAACCCACCACAGGCTACAGAACATCCTTCTGAATAAGAGCTTCAGCCCCTTCACTGCGCTTCCACTGAGGGTTTGACTTTTTTGTCTGCCTATGCAAATTTTAATTCATTCACTTACTTAGTGAATAATTCTTGGTAGCTACAAGAAGTCACCTTCTGAGATGCTTGGGGTGGGATGGAGAGCATGTGTCTCCCCAGCCTGCTGCGTACAAACCTGTTCTGCCTTCAGCAGGTACAGAGCTTTCTACGGGGTGAAAAACAACACAACAGTCTTTGGTTTTTCTCCTGGATGGGGACCAGAAAAATTGTAGGATGATGTGAGAAGATCCAGACAACTTGACTGGATTGAATTGCTTTGCAAATGTGTTCAGATAACCAGAGGGAGGTGGTTTTCTGAACACAGACCAACCAGGCAGTAGTCTGGTTCCTCCCTCCAGGGCCAGTTTGTTCCATCTTTTAGTTGTACACTAAAGTCATTCAAATTTAAAAGTATGTTCTCTCTGCAAAGAGAATTAGAGTCATGGAATGGTTTGGCTTGGAAGGTATGTTAAAGCTCATCCAGCTCCAACCCCTGCCACGGGCAGGGACCCCTTCCATAGAGCAGCTTGCTCCAAGCCCCTGTGTCCAACCTGGCCTTGAACACTGCCAGGGATGGGGCAGCCACAGCTTCTCTGGGCACCCTGTGCCAGCGCCTCAGCACCCTCACAGGGAAGAGCTTCTGCCTAAGAGCTCATCTCAATCTCCCCTCTGGCAGGTTAAAGCCATTCCCCTTGGCCTGTCCCTACAGGCCCTTGTCCCAAGCCCCTCTCCAGGTTTCCTGCAGCCCCTTCAGGCACTGGAGCTGCTCTCAGGTCTCCCCTTCAGGAGCCTTCTCTTCTCCAGGCTGACCCAGCCCAGCTCTCTCAGCCTGGCTCCAGAGCAGAGCTGCTCCAGTCCTCACAGCATCTCCATGGCCTCCTCTGGAAGCTCAAGAAGACCCACATCCTTCTTGGGTTGGGGACCCCAGAGCTGATGATTTTGTACACCATACATCTCAGTAGTCCTTTTGAAATACAGCCCATACCCACTTTTGTGGCTTATTCTGAAACCAGGTCACTGCTATTTCTTGACTGCAGTGCTAGGCAGGTACAGCTTCTAGTTGTGATAATACCTTTGGACTGCAGCATTAATATCTTCTTAGTTGGCATCTTCTTCCCTATTGCAGTCTGTCAGGTTCAGCCAGTCATTCCAGAATCTATCCCAAGGGACATGTGCCGAGTGACAAGTGTCTTTTCTGTGTGAGAGCTTGGAGCTACAGATAACTATTAGTTGAGAAGCACATGAACTTGGTCATACAGGCAGTAGCTTCCAACTCTCCACCCCTTCTGTAGCTGTTGAGTCATTCTGGTTTGGTTAGCTGGGACATTACTTTTGATAACTCTCTCATTTTCTACTTTGCCTTAAGCAATATCCAGGTTTGCTGCCCAGACCTCAATGAAGGGAAAACTCCAGCATTACCAGAACTTTCTGAGTTCTCATCTCCATCAGGAACCAGACAAGATGATGTTGCATCTCTCTGCAGCAGCTCACGTACTCGAGTAACCCCCAGTGCCTGCAGTGGTTTGATATGAGGGTGCTGATGTTATCCTGCTGCAGCTGCACAGATGTTCTGTGCTGATGTGATGCTGCTTCTCTTGACCCCTATCTCTCTGGGCCATGCACAAGTCCTTTGCCTTGCTCTGCTCTTAGGCAGGGCCAGCAAGCACAGAACCGTGGCAATGTTCCCACAATTCTCTTGAAATGCAGTGAGTTGGGTACAAAGCCCTCCAAAGGTGGTGTCCTGCTGACTTTCTCTTGAAGAACCCCAGCTTGATGAGCATAAGGGATCATCCTCCCTTTTTTCTAAGCATGAGACAGCCTTGGGCAGTGGAAGGGGGAAGGTTCAGCTGCACTGGTCAAAAGCAGTTGAAATGTCCTCTTGAACCTGGCACCTGCCTTGGCTGCTGTGGCCTCCATGTGATTTTTAACAGAGGTAAGAGAGGAGCTCGCTGCTGCTGCCACAGACATCTAGGAGAGCTGCAGACATTTAGAGCTGCCTGTGCCCTGGGGAAGCGAGGCTTGGTGGGCAGCAGTGGTAGGTTGTCATCCAGCTCTGTGTGTGTGAATGCTCGGGGAGGTGTCTGAGGACATGGCCAGGCCTGACTCTACTTCACGTGACACAGAGAGGCAGGGAAGAGTTGTAAAAGCTCACTCTTGTGGAGGAAATTGAGTAGATCTATGGAAGCTTTAGGAGTACAGAGCTTGCTTTCAGAAAGTCATCTGTTAAGGGAAAGAACCTGTTCAGACAGAACTCATAAACTGCTTTAAATGGGAATTCAGGATTGATTTCTTCATCATCTTGCCCCTCTTCAAAAGGGGATGGGCAGACCTGAAGAGGTCTGGAGTTACCTGGTGCTCTGTTGTGATAGCTGAGGGAGAAAACATCTCTGTGATAAATGAATGTCCTGAGCAGTCTACTGGCAGTTGAAAAGGAGCCTCTGTAGTTTTAAATAATAATGTGTTCCAAAGGGGAATTGTCTGTCTACCAGATAAAGAGGTACTGGGGACTTCTGATCTGAATGCGTGTGAGAAGAACAAGGGTGAACACAACCTAGTGGGCTATGCGGGGCTTGGAACTAAATGATCTTAATGTCCTTTACAACCCCAGCCAGCCTGGGATTCTATGCAGATTTTGCTGTTAGCAAAAGCAAATACAAGTCCCGCTTGCTTCAGGGCTGTGAAGTCTCCTCAGCATCTGTCCTTCTGCTGAGTACACTTCCAGGAAACACCTTGTGTTTCAGGGACTGGGTTTCTCAGCAGGTTTTCTCTTTTGAGAGTTCCTTCTGAAACCTCAAGAGCAAACCCCAACAGCCAGTGTGTGGGTTTCATCATTCCCCCACCAACCCCATGCAGTGAGGGCACACTGTCCAAAAGCCAAACCATTCCTCTGCAATTCCCAGTATCCTGACAAATACAGGGAGCTGGTGCTCTGCAAGCCCACAGCGCTGGAACTGTGCTTGGGTTTGTGGTATGCACCAGGCAAGAACTCAGCATAGATGGCAGGAAATGGAGCAGGTTGGAGTGGAAAGAGTCCCTCTCTGTGAAGACCAACCATCCCAGGGCTCCTGCAGCATCTGACGACTCACTGCAGTGAAGAGGAATGAGCTGCTTAAAAGGGAAACAAAAATCACGCTCCCATTTCATGAAAGGAGATTGAAAAGCAGCCAGTCACCCCAAGTGGTGAGTCAAATAGTCCGGACTCCACTCAAGAAACAGGGAGCCCCTGACAGACCCCATTAGGCAAAGAAGAATTCCTCTTGTGCCAGCTGGCTGACCTGCATACTTTTGTTAGGTTTTTTCCCCCTTGCATAGTTTACATACTTAAAAATACAAAAGTGAGTGATAAAACTCATTCAACCATTAAGTGAACATTCAAAATCCCATAAATGAGGCTGGCCAGAATTAAGTTTCCTGTATGTATGAAGGATGTGTGATAAAAATGGGGACGGATCGAATGTTTGTCTCACCTAATGTGCAAATGTTTCTCTTGAAATACTATTTACTTGGTTTTCCTACATTTATTTCTGAGATTATTATCTCAGCTTTAGTTCTGCTTGCAAAGTGAAGCCTTTACTATAACCAATCCTTCCGTGTAAGACTTGTTGCCAGCTAGTTAGGTGTGTGAAGTTGCAGTTATATGGGATGGATTTATTAGGGACTTCCAGATGTAAGTGGGAAAGAAAAAGCAGATGAAGCAATGATTACTATTACTTTATTTTTATTTTTCCTTTCTTAAGAGACACCACAAAATGACCAGGATTGTTTTTAAGAGATACGATGTTTACAATGCTTTAGGCACCATCCAGAAACCTTTTGGTGTGGAGCTGTGAAACCATCTCCAGCCTCTTAGAAAACTGCATGCTTGCCCTATAGGAAATGGTTGGACTTGATGATCTATAAAGGTCTTTTCCAACCTGGTTGATCCTCTGATTCTGTAAAAACATCTGAGAATCTGGTTTCCTGTTGAACCTTTTCACATTCTAGGTGCAGACTAAACAAATAATTTCCAGGTTTGAAGTGTCTGATAATGGAAGAGCAGAAAAACCTAGAAAATAATGAATACAACTGAGAACTCTAGTGAGATATCCCCAGAGGCTGGGACGCTCAGCAAGTCTCTGATGACTCTGAGCTGTGTGGTGCAGTCAACATGCTGGAGGGAAGGGATGGGATGGGATCCAGAGGGGCCTGGACAGGCTGGAGAGGTGGGACCATGGGAACCTCGTGGAGCTCATTAAGTGCAAGCTGTTGCTCCTGGGTCGGGGCAGTCCCAAGCACAAACTCAGACTGGGGAAGACTGGATGGAGCAGCCTGAGGAGAAGGACGTGGGGGTGCGGTGTTGGGTGTGGAGAAGCTCCTCATGACCCATTAGTGTGTGCTCACAGCCCAGAACCTGCCCTACCATGTGCCGGGCTGCACCCCAGAGCATGAGTGGCAGCTCAGGGAGGGGATCCTGCCCCTCTGCTGTGTTCTGGGGAGACCCCCCCTGCAGCCCTGATCCAGCTCTGGGGCAGCAGCACAAGAGGGACGTGGAGCTGTTGGAGCGAGGCCAGAGGAGGCCATGGGGCTGCTGCAAGGGCTGGAGCAGCTCTGCTCTGGAGGTGAAAGTCTGAACAAAGACCAGAATAGCCACTACTAACTGACTGATCCCCAAAACTGATGAACACACACTGCACTAATTGAAGTGACCACAGAATCATTTAGGTGAGAAAGGACCTTTAAGATGGAATCCAACACTCTGAAGATGTTAAGAGTTCCCAGGTGAATGTGGTTTATGGGCTGTTTTGCCCAATTTCTCTCAAAAAGGCTATTCCCAAGCACATGGGTTTATAAGCTTTTAATGCAAGGTTCAGGCAGTGCTGCTTCACAACCCATTCAGTCAGCACTTAGGCTGATGGATAACTCTCTTATTAGATTGTGCTCTATTAAATAATGCTGTAAGGTTACTATAGATCTTCAACCCTCATTGATTTCCTGTTAAGTGGAAGTGAATTCACTTCTTTTAGCCAAGTTTGGTTGAAAAAACAAAAACCCTCCCACCATCAATCATCATTTCAGCTCCATCTTCAGAACACTTTACCTGAAGAAAGGTTTGAAAACTGGGATTTGCATGTTAAGATTAAAAAGAACATCACTGAGGAGATGGTGTTTGTGTCACCTCTGATGATCCACACTCACCCAGAAAGTGCAGTTGAGCACTTGCAAATCCAGTAGCCAAGGCAAATCTCTCAGAGAAACCAGACTTTCAACTGTTCAGGAGCATGAGGCCTTTTTAGCACTTGCATTGATTTCAACTATTCTGAATTAAAACCCAGAGCAAACACTTGAGGCAGAGGCAACAGCAGTGCTCATTGATGAGGCTTAATGAATCATCAATCAAAAAAGGGTAATGCTCAATTCCAAATAATTTTCTCCCCCTTTGAAGTCTGTTTTATACATCTCAATAAAGATGAGGACAACTGGAGTATGACTGAAGGTGCCCAACTCTGTTTGAGCCCCCTTGGTTCTGGAGCTCACCAAGTGTAGGTGATGCCCAGCACCAGCTTCCTGTTCTGTCAGGCTGATTTCATTTGAAATCATTGCACCCTTTTAAACCTGGGAGAGCATCAAGGACCTGAGTTGAGTTGTGCGTCTAGGATTTGAGAATTCAAATGAGAATCAGCTCAGAATGGCAGTGGGTTGTTGTTTTGTTTTTTTTTTAAAATAACACATTAGTCCCACAGCTCTACTATAAGCCTACATGAGGGATAACTTGTTTTGACCTTGTAACATGTGGCCCCCAACCTTCAGAGGTATCTGTGTATTGCACTGTTCACAAATCATCCTCCTGAACCCTGAAGGGCTCTTCACATCCTTTGCATGAACAAATCTTTGCAAGAGGGAACCTAATGTGGCTGTATCTGGCCAGTTCCAGTGCAACTCCAACGAGTATAAAGCTTCAGAATTAAAAGTTTGCAAAAGCTTATCATATTTTAAACAAAAACAGACACCAAAAGCGCTAGGAAAAATGGAATCAAATACAGTTAAAATCAAGTTGTCGCATGAAGAAGGCAAGTGAAATAGTGATTCACTTATTGAAATGATTTAATGTACAGGTTAACTGGCTTCCCAACTTGGAAGCAGGAACAGCTACAGATTATATACAGACCATGCTGTTGCACTGTTCTCCTGGGTTAGATAAGACCTTCATAAATGAATGAGACTTGTGGCACTTTAAATCTTTGATGGTTTATTTTTCATACAGGACAAGAACAGAATCTATTCTTTTTGGAGCTGTGATGTGGGAACAGTAGATTCTTTAAAAGGTATATACAAAAGGAATACTTAGAGGTTGACATGTAAGGCTGCTCAGCAGTAATGTGTTTTCTCATGCTTTTAAGACTTCAACCAGCTCTGGTCTGCCCCGCTTACTTCCCAATAGATTTGGCATAGACTGGCTGCTCTCAGATTCCATACCTAACATAGGTTAAGAAACAAAATGATTTATAGTTGGATGGGAATGAGGGAAAATATCATTTTTTTTTTCCCATTTCTGTTAATTCTATGAATTCCGATTATGCAATGCTCTGCACGATACGAGTGGGAGGTGGAGCGTACATCTGCCCAAGTATGTGCTGTGCTCTATAAAAAGTAAGTGTAGGAGCCTCTGCAGCTCCTACCTCACCACTTATCTCAGCTGCAAACAGAATTTCAGCCTTGCTGGTCCCTCTCTTGCTACCCTTCCACCTTGTCACAGCTCCTCACACCTCAGGAAGCCAGCTGGACCTCAAGGCTCACACTACAAAATAAACACGGACTCCTATTATTCCCCTCATTTGTTTGAGGGTGCTTGTTTGGGCTAAAGGCGGTAGAGCTGAGGCTGCAAGGGCTGGGCTCTCCTGCCTATTCTGAAGTTCGCAAAAAGCGGGTGCGGGATGAGGGCACCCCAACGAGCAAGGCCGCAGGCTGCCCAGCGCCGGTGGCGCCGGCGTTCCCTTAGCAGCAGCGCTCCGGATTAAGGGATGCCGAGCAAACCCCAACCCCGAGGAAGGGGGCAGCCCCTCCGCCCGAAGCCGGGCCCGTACCCGGCTCCTCTCCGCCTCGCCTGGCACGGCGGTAGCGGACCCCCCCCCCACCCCGTGCGGCCAGCGCTGAGGGACTCCCCCCACTCCCCGCCGTTCCCCGCAGCCCCCCGGGGGCCTCCGCGCCGCGCGGCCCGGGGGTGGGAAGGGACCGGGGAGGGGCGGGCGGTCCCTGCCCGCGGGGGGGAGCGAAGCGCGGCCCGCGGTGCTGAGCCTGGAGCGGCCCGGTCCCGGCGGGGTCCCTGCTGCGTCTTGACCCGCATCACTGGCTGCTAATGGGGCTCCCTGCAGGCAGCCCGTGGCCCTCGCTGTGCAGGGTAGCTCCAGCCCAGCGCTAAACACCACTCATGGCGTTGCACGGTTCCACCAGCTGCTGCTGAGGCTGGACACAGGTGGTGTGCGCTGTGATCTGTTGCTAAGCTCACACTTTACCTTAAGCTTCATTCTCAGCCCAGCATAATCATAGAATCCCAGACTGGTTCGTGTTGGAAGGGACCTTAAAGCTCATCCAGCTCCAACCCCTGCCACGGGCAGGGACCCCTTCCATAGAGCAGCTTGCTCCAAGCCCCTGTGTCCAACCTGGCCTTGAACACTGCCAGGGATGGGGCAGCCACAGCTTCTCTGGGCACCCTGTGCCAGCGCCTCAGCACCCTCACAGGGAAGAGCTTCTGCCTAAGAGCTCATCTCAGTCTCCCCTCTGGCAGGTTAAAGCCATTCCCCTTGGCCTGTCCCTACAGGCCCTTGTCCCAAGCCCCTCTCCAGGTTTCCTGCAGCCCCTTCAGGCACTGGAGCTGCTCTCAGGTCTCCCCTTCAGGAGCCTTCTCTTCTCCAGGCTGCCCCAGCCCAGCTCTCTCAGCCTGGCTCTAGAGCAGAGCTGCTCCAGCCCTCGCAGCATCTCCATGGCCTCCTCTGGACTTGCTACAACAGCTCCACGTCCCACAAGGGTATTGCTGCCCCAGAGCTGAACCCCGTATTCCAGGTGTCCTCAACACAACAGTTGAGGACACTTTCAGCAGACGGGGCAAGTGAATTAAAAGTTGAAACTCACCCTAGAATTGTCTCACACTGTCCCTGCTCCAGCAGGAGGTGCTCTCTTGTGGCCTGGTGCCTCTCCTGTCAGCTCAGCTTGGCTACAGGAGTATTGGGGTGCCTATAAAGATCTCTGTGTATGCTGGGGCACGTGACTCTTGGCGGTGTTTGCTGAGCATTGACACACTTTGTTGTAGATGTCAGCATGGGCGTGGGGAGCATAAACCCTCGGCAGGAACATGAGGTGACTATGGCCCCAGGGAGAGCATGGAACATGGAGGGACATTGGCAAGGGCAGCAGGAGTTTCACCTGCATTTTGGTTGGCAAAGGAAAGGTGGAAATGGGGCTGCGACTGTTCCAGGGTGTTTTTCCCTCTGGCATCCATTGCTTTTAATTTATTGATGTGTTTCTTATATAGCTCCATGGGTGTCTGTTCCCCACGGCGCAGGAATGGGTTTTAAAAGGCAAGAAGCAGCTGCCCGGAGCTGCGTGGCTGGCAGCACAGGACAGCGATGCAGAGGAACATCTCCAGACCTCATGTTTGACTTCATGTCCTGAAGAGTGGCAGATTTTGGTAACCTTGAACCTCAAACTGTTTAGGGCTGTATGAGCTGTAGCCACTGCCAGTAATAGTGGTGCACCAGAGTGGAATGAGAGCCACGTTGTTCCCATCTGCTGCAATCACTGAAGTTCTTCATCATGGAGGAGCCTAGTTCTTCACTGGGATCACCAAGCTGTGCTGGGAAGGGCCAGGAAACTTCCCCAGCAGCGCTGCCTTGAACTTCAGCTTGTGTCCGTGGCAGGTTAGCAAAGAAACCTGGTGCTGGAAAGCAGCTCCTTGGTTGTTCAGTGTGGGAAGGCTGGAAAAGGACTGCAGTGGGAAGGAGGGGTGGGAAGGAGGCAGAAGTCTTCTGCGGTGCAAGAGGGTTCCTTTGACCTTGGGTACAGCCAACACAGTTGCATGGGTGTAAATTACAGCAGCATTTAGCCCTTTAGAGGATCTGCTTGCACTGGATTTTCCAGTCTGTGTGTATAATAGGGGCCTGTATTGTGATGCTGTTTAGTACATGGATCTCTCAGGTTTTTTTCCCGTGGAGCTTTTGACCCATTTGTACTAGATTTAAGTCTCCTGATGGCAGGCTTATGTTTTTTCAGTCACCTTTGCAGCCCCTCCCCCTGGCATCTCTGGCTCACCAGTGTGAAAGCTGCTGCTCAGGAGAGCTGAACAGGTCCTGAGCAAACACCATGGGTAGAATTTAAGTTCATCCCCGTGGCTTTGTGCATTCAGCCACTTTGCTCAGTTGTGTTCTCTAGGAACCTCACCCCCTGCTCCTGGCACGGTACCCAGCAGAAATGGATGATGGGAGCGTGTTTGGAAAGCCTTGAGCACGCTGGTGACAACGAGGGGACAGCTGAACTTTCTTCTTTCACCTCATCAACCTTTGTCCATGGTGGGGCAGAACCCTCATGGGTTGCAACAGCATTTAGCCCCACTGAAGCCAAGTCTGTTCAGCATTTCAGTGTGCACAGGTGCTGTTTGCAGAAGGATTCTTTTTTATCTGTGACTGGGAGGTGTTTTCAAGTGTGCCACGAGGATCAAAACGTTCCTAGATTGCTGCTTCAAAGTTTCTGTTGCTGCAGGCAAGGTCACAGGGTTCAGTGCTCAGTGCGTCTGAGCTGTTTCATTGCTGCTTTCAAGGTATTTTGGAAGTGGGTAGTTCTGTCTCTCCTAGTATCTGGGTGCATGTCTTATCCTGGGCACTCAGTTCTTGCTGGCAGAGATTTCAGTTCTGGTTTAGATGCTTCTGTGTAGCACTAAGGAATTGTGTGTTTTACAAATGGGTTGGTTTATGGCAGTGGTGGAAATCCCACTTCGGGTAATTTTGCTAGACAATACACTGATAGTTTCACTAAAGCGTCAGGAACCCCAAAGCCTTTGTTTTTCCTTTCAAGATCTAAAATAGACCTTCCTTAAGATGCTTGTTCCACTGGAATTTGCTCATGCTTCAGCACTCCCAGCTAACACCTTGTTTTTCCTGAACACAGTATTAATGATGAGTGTGGTCAGCTCATGCTACTTACTTTGTCCTCCAATATCTTTCTTCTCATATACCTTTTTTGCCTCCAGTATCTTCAGAATTTGGTACTTCTCTCTGGAATAAGCTTCTGGAAGGGACTTATTGTAGGTCCTGGTCCTGCAAGGCTCTGCTTGCTCTGACTTGCACATTTGAGACTTTGTGGAGCTGTGTCCCTCACAGCAGAAATAATGCAATGGCCAAGAACAAATTATGGGTCTGGAGTGTGTTTTCTTGTCTGCAGGTC
This sequence comes from Pezoporus wallicus, assembly GCF_028554395.1. Taxonomy (NCBI): domain Eukaryota; kingdom Metazoa; phylum Chordata; class Aves; order Psittaciformes; family Psittacidae; genus Pezoporus; species Pezoporus wallicus. Next base: position 212,863 of record NW_026635152.1, on the reverse strand, counting down.
CCACACAAAGGGGCTGAAAGTGTGGATTGGCTTAAATAAGGGTGAGGTTCTGGTTCAGGCTTCTGTGTAGCAACAGATAAACTCTGGGCTGACTTATCATTTGCTTTTCTTTGTCTCCTCTCGTTTGTTTCAGCCTCATCCCTTTTCTTCCCAGAAGGCATGCTCTCATCCCTGACACTGCCCTTCTCACTTGCGTTACTCACTTGGCTTCCTCTCTGTTTTCCCTGTTTGCTGCCTCCCTCCTTTGCCCGCAGATCACCAGGCCTCTGCTGCCATGTCCCCATCCTCCCCCACATCATCTCATCTAGGCTCCTGCTCTGCTCCCTGTGATGGGCACCTCCTTAATGGCAAGGGCTGACTCTCAAATAATTATCTGGGTTGCTGATTAGCAGTTTGTAAGGGCAGAGCTGGCTTGGGCTTTTCGTTAAGGCTCTGGGCAAATACCCTTTCTAGCTGCTTTCCTGCTCATATCCCTGTGGATCCTCCGTGCAGAACCGGCTCAGCTGCCTGAACATGGATTGTGGCTCCAAAGGGGCTAACGTTGACCCAGAGCTAGTAAGTCCATCTGTATTCTTGCTGCTTGTTCCCATGCTCATTCCCTCTTTGCTTCCTCAAGGATCCCACTGAAGAGCAGAAGGGTTCTCAGCTAGCACCTGCTGCGTTGCCCAGTTCATTCTCTGGTTGTGTTTGGGATTTTGTGACCCATTTTGCTTGTTGGGAAGGACATAATCCCTTCAGTGTGTGGACTGAAGGGACTGAGTGTCTGGAAAGGGGTGTGAGGAACAGCTATGTTTGTGAGAGACGGGGGAGGAAAGCTGGAGGATGGTTTTGCACTACTTCTTGCATCCACAGTGTCGGAAGGGAAGTGGTGGGCAACTTGGAGGAGCTCCATCCCAACCTAAGGGAGCACTGCTAGTTTTCTCATATGTAGCTCTGTGACCAAAAGAAAATGTGAACTTCTTTCATAGGACAGGAACAGTGCTTTCCTTTCCATCTAGAAAACATCCAGCACATTTTGTGTGCTATTAGGGCTATAAAAGAAAAGCCACAGGCAAAAGAAGAGAGACAAACTCCTTGGCTTGTGTGAGTTTATGAAGGTGCAAGCACAGGTTGGGCAGAGAAGAGATTCAGAGCAGCCCTGCGGAGAAGGACTTGGGGGTATTGGTTGATGAGAAACAACATGAGCCGGCCTCAGTGTGGCTTGCAGCCCAGAAAGCAACCGTGTCCTGAGCTGCATCAAATGGAGCGTGACCAGCAGGGTGAAGGAGGTGATCCTGCCCCTTTACTCTGCTCTCTTGAGACCTCACTTGGAGCATTGTGTGCAGTTCTGGTGTCCTCAACATAAAAAGGACGTGGAGCTGTTGGAACAAGTCCAGAGGAGGCCACGAGGATGAGCAGGGGCTGGAGCACCTCCCGTGTGAAGACAGGCTGAGAACATTGGGGCTGTTCAGCCTGGAGAAGAGAAGCTGCGTGGAGACCTCAGAGCAGCTTCCAGTGTCTGAAGGGGGCTATAAGGAGGCTAGGGAGGGACTCTCCATTAGGGACTGTAGTGATAGGACAAGGAGAATGGGTTGAGACTTAAACGGGAAGTTTAGATTGACTGTAAGGCAGTTCTTTACTGTGAGCATGGTGAGGCACTGGAATGGGTTGCCCAAAGAAGCTGTGAATGCTCTATCCCTGGCAGTGTTCAAGGCCAGGTTGAACAGTCTTGGGTGACATGGTCTAGTGTGAGGTGTTGGAGGGGGGTATTGGAACTGGATGGTCTTAAGGTCCTTTCCAACCCTAGCTATTCTGTGATTCTATGAGAAGTACTATTTAGGTTTCAAGGGATCTGAATATTTTGCTGAGCTGAATGCACAGCAGTGTTAGGATGCTGCTGTAAAATCAATTTGAACTCTTCTGTTCTGATGGTATTGGGGGTATGTACATGTCCTGACATGCAAATAAGGAAGGTTGGAGGCTGCTCTCGTAGACATTTCAAGAAATGGTTGATATTTCCATTGCCCGCTTGTATCTAAGATGTAAAGACTCAGCAAGGTTGAAATTGCTGGAGTCTCTAGTAGAAATGTTATTCTGTTGCAATGCTGAGTGAGTTTTTGGATCTGTACTGCTCCTTGCTTGTCTCATTGGCTTATGCTGTCTACTGTCCTGTGTTGTTACAGGGTCTCTGGACTGCAGGGATGAGGAAGCCTCGGAGGAGGTCCCGGCAGAGCGTGGAGGGGAGGCGTTCGCCTTCACCCTACAGCCTCAAGTGCTCACCCACTCGGGAGACACTGACCTATGCTCAGGCCCAGCGGATTGTGGAGGTGGACATTGATGGGCGGCTTCATCGTATTAGCATCTACGATCCCTTAAAGATCATCACAGAGGATGAGCTGACTGCTCAGGACATCACAGAGTGCAACAGCAACAAAGAAAACAGTGAGCAGCCCCTTTTCCCTTCCAAATATAAGAAAACCTCTTCCAAAGGCAAGAAGAAGGAGTCCTGCTCCAAACATGCACCAGGGGCATCTTTACACTTACCCCAGCCCAACTTCCGTGTGGTGGACTCCTTCAGCCAACCAGAGGCTCCTCCTCTCCCTGCTGCTTACTACCGGTACATTGAAAAGCCTCCTGAGGACCTTGATGTAGAGGTGGAGTATGACATGGATGAGGAGGATCTGGCATGGCTGGAAATGGTCAACGAGAAGAGAAGGGATGATGGTTACGGCACAGTTTCTGCTGACACTTTTGAGTGGCTGGTGGATCGGTTGGAAAAGGAGTCGTATCTGGAGAGCCGGAACAACGGGGCTCAGCAGTCCCTCATTGATGAGGATGCCTTCTGCTGCGTCTGCATGGATGATGAGTGTCACAACAGCAACGTCATCCTGTTCTGTGATATCTGCAACCTGGCTGTGCACCAGGAGTGTTACGGCGTGCCCTACATCCCTGAGGGGCAGTGGCTTTGCCGCTGCTGCTTACAGTCCCCTTCTCGCCCTGTGGATTGTGTCCTTTGCCCAAACAAAGGTGGAGCCTTCAAGCAGACCAGCGATGGCCGCTGGGCCCATGTGGTTTGTGCCATCTGGATCCCAGAGGTCTGCTTTGCAAACACTGTGTTCCTGGAGCCCATTGAAGGGATAAATAACATCCCCCCAGCTCGGTGGAAGCTCACGTGCTATATCTGCAAGCAGAAGGGCATGGGAGCTGCTATCCAGTGTCACAAGGTGAACTGTTATACTGCCTTCCATGTCACCTGCGCCCAGCGGGCTGGTCTCTTCATGAAGATTGAACCCATGAGGGAGACGAGCATCAACGGCACGACGTTCACCGTGCGCAAGACCGCCTATTGTGAGAGTCATTCCCCACCTGGGACTGTGAAAAAAGGGTCTTCAGCTGCTGATGCTGAGGGACAGGAGGCCTCTGTGAAGGAGGAGGCAGAGGAAGAAGCCAATTCTGGCCCTCCCAAAGGATCTCTGAAGAAGAACCACTTGAGGTTGAAGCAGAAGATCAAGAAGGAGCTTGGTGATGTGACTAATGGGCGTTCGTCTTTGCCCATGGTGACAGTCACACAAATTCCCTCTTACAGGTGAGTGTCGCAGGTTTAGGGAAGGAGGTGGACAGGGTCTGTTTTGAGGACTTGATCCCTCTTGTTGGCCTTGTGAACACTGAATCTGCAGTCAAGACTCATCACTGGCTGTCTTCAGAGAGTGCTCTGCAGAACCCTTCCTGACCAGTGTTACTCCACATGAGTGCTGAGGGCACGCTGTGGTTTCCCTGCTTTACCATCACAAACTGCCGGGTAACACAGAATCTGTGGAGGTCCCTAACTGAAAACAGCTCTTTAGCATCTGGATTCACACAGATGGCTGTGAAGATGTTCTTGAAACACTTCAGGCATTGCAGTTTGGCAGGCAGATAGAGGTCATCCTGCTATTGAATAGTTTTTAATCTTTTCATTTCATAGTTTCTTAATTCCTTTTATTGCAGAGCAAGCTAAACCTGTCAGTGTTGTAAGCAGCTTTGAATTTGGCTGTGTGGGGGGTTTTGCCTCCCACTTCTCTCACAAAAAAGTAGGTAGTGCTGCTAGTTTGGTGCATTACGAAGTGTGGTGATGTGTTGCCGGTATTTTAACAGCTTTGGAAAACTGCTGATAAGGCACCACATATAATCTAATGAATGATTCAAAAAGGTTAAAATAGGTGATACATGATTCTTGGACTCTTACGAAGTTATTTTCTCAGACTCCAGCTTAATAACATCAGACTTAAATGTCCCCCAGGAAAGTTCTTGATGCTGAAAGTAGTTTTGAAGTGAGGGCTTAGAGCTGAATTTGTGGCCGCATACTTTGACTATGCTGTGGTGAGTGCTTGGTGAGAACCTCCAGCTGAGCTGCTACTAACATAGGTTATACTTGAAAAGCAGGCACATACGTTTTCATGGTGGGGAGGTTGCACATTGTTCCGGTTGCATTTGTAGTTCAGAGTGTGCATTGACACACAAAGCTTCATTAGGAATTGTGATGGCATCACCAGGGTCTATGGAGTCTTGATTGCTTCGGGGTTGGCTTCACAACACCTCTTTGCTTCCTTCAGGCTCAACAAGATCTGCAGTGGCCTCTCCCTCCAGAGGAAGAACCAGTTCATGCAGAGGCTCCACAACTACTGGCTGCTGAAGCGCCAGGCGAGGAATGGGGTGCCCCTGATCCGGCGCCTGCACTCGCACCTCCAGTCCCAGAGGAACGCAGAGCAGGTACTGGTGCCCAGCTGGACCCAAATGGGAGGATAGAGAGCTTGCTTTCAGGGATGAATGTGCTTGATGCATGGCTGGGAAGAGGAATGAGGGTGAAAGGATCAGAGGGTAAACTGATTTAAGTCTCGTTTGGTCACCTCTTGGTATGCTCATGCCTGAAGAGCTGAGTTAGTATATCAGTGCCACTAGTATCTCACATGCCACTAGAATTGGTGTTGAGGAGCCAGCAGATAAGAGCTTTTCCCCTGAGTCAGGAGACCCAGGACCATGCAAGGGTGTGATGGGCCCTTGGTGGAATCATCTCTTAGATGAATCATAAAACCACATTCCTCGCATGTGATTAGAAATGCCCTCCTCAAGAGAAAAGGTGTTAGCTCCAGAGTCCTGGCCAGGCTCCAGCTTGGGTTGGTCTTCATGCAGCTTCAGTTTCCGACCCTCCCATGCACATTCGTGTGGAAGTTTAGTCATATCCATCAGCTCTGGACTCCTGTGCTTCCTCCTGTGAGCTGGCATCCAGAGTCACTTGATCTCAATGCTGTTAAACAGCACTGAGTTTAGCTCACGTCAGTGGTGAAATCATGAAGCAAGTGGACTCTGCCCTCTGACATAGACTCTCAGTAGGTGCTGTGCCTATTGTGCATGTTGTACATGTACATTTTTACTGTAGTTGGAGGAATTTATAGGCCTTTGGTTTGCATGAAGACTGCTCTGGATGTATAATAAGAAAACCTATTTTCTGCTCATCAGTCTGGAGCTTGGGAAAGTGCAGCATTTCCTTGGTGTATTTGGCAATTTACTGTAAGTAAGTTCTTAAAACCGAATGTCCTATAAATAGAACCCATCAAGACCTTGGGGAAACAATTGTCCTCTCCTGGCAATCACGTGAAAGTGTGTGCACTTCAGGTACATCCTCAAACCCATTTAAAAAGCTACAGATTTAGGAAAGGATGGAAGACTGCCACTGAACTGTGTCTTGGAAGGTGTGAGCTCATCTCCCAGCATTGGCTCTTCCATTGTGTTTTGGTGAATCTCTTTCCCCGATAATTTCTTATTGGTTACAAGGAGGATAATGTTAGCTCTTTCTCTGCTCTCTTTGCCTTTCTACTGTAAAAGCTTTGGGCTGCATCTTCCATGCACAGCAGCCAAGAGAAAAATTTCCAGCCTCTATAATGAACTTGGGTATTTATATCTCAGTATGTACTGAAGCATGGTCCCAGAGTGTAGCTACAGGATGATTTAGGCCTAACTTCACAGATAGATAACATAATATCCAGAAAGGCTGATGTTGTGTTTGTTAGCTAAATGGGGCATCATTTATAGTCAGGAGGAAGACTATGAGAGCAGTTCACAGGGGACACCTAGAAAGAGGTTTTATTTCTAGCCCTGCTGCTGTGTCTTCCAGAAGGAGCAGGATGAGAAGACCAGTGCAGTAAAGGAAGAGCTGAAGTACTGGCAGAAACTGCGGCATGACTTGGAGCGGGCGCGGCTGCTCATCGAGCTGATCCGTAAGAGGGAAAAACTCAAACGGGAACAGGTAGGGACTTTTGGCTGTCAGAGTGCTGCACCTACCTTTAGTCCCATGCAAGCTCCCCATGCTGCAGGAGGCACAGGGGGAACAGGGCAGTTCTTGAGTCTTTTCCTCTTCTCACAAAGTCTGACCATTGGATTTGCGTCTCTCCCCATGTCAGTCCCGAGCTTGCACTGCTCAGCCTCTACCCTCAGAAGCAGCCCTGGGGTGCAGCAAGCTGGGAAAATGGATTTGCATAACTAATAGTGAATTTGGTTCTTGACCTACAGCACCACTTCTGTTTCTGGGCACGGAGTAGGTGTTTTGCAGAGCAGAAGTTAGATTGCCTTTAATGATTATTGCAGGAGGTTGGTAACACCTACTCCAGAGAAAGAGCTAAATCACAATTCTGCTCCTGATTTCTAAAGCTAAAAATTCACATGGTTTGCCCTCTAGTTCCATTTTTTTACAAGAAAGAAGTTTTATGATGGATACCATTTACTAAATTTTTCAGTTTCTTCTTTGATCTGTATGCTGTTCTCCAAAGTTGCACAAGTTAAGGTTGCTTCCCAAGCTTGCCAGCTTTGTCTGTTGAGGGTCTTTGCTTGCCATGCCTGGTTGGTCTCTGCGGCCACAACTGTGCTCTCTGGCACCAGCATCTTCGAGGACAGCTTCATTAGAGACTCACCTTGTGCACTGTGAGCCTGTGTGCGTGACCTCAGGCACTGCCTGGGTGCTCTCAGGCTGTCTGCAGCGAATCAGGCAGAGGGAAAGCAGCATCCTCTGTGATCACAGCTTCTCTGCGAGCTGTTTTTTCATGACCGTAAACTGCCCACAGCCTTTTTGATGGACACCTTTTTTGAGGTCTTTTTTGATGCAATTTTGGATGGGAAGATCAAAAGAAAAGTCATTCTTGGGTTTTGTTTGCTTTCAATATCTTGATAAATCCTTATGACAGTTGGCTAAATCCATAGAAGCTTTGGTGTCCTTTATAAAAGGATATCACAGGAAAGTGTGTATCTAGTTGGACCTCTCCCCCAGCCCAGCTTTTAGGTGAGTGGAGAAGGATGCTCCAGAGTCCCAAGTCTTTTTTTGACTTCTTTCATTGTTTTGGGGGAAGAGCATGGTCTTTATGTCCCATCTTCATTCATTCTCTTATTGATGCTGTCTTGTTTATCACAGCAAATACAGCTTTTTGTAAACAGATTTGCTTTCCTTTGCTACTGAAGTGGTTGATTTAATGGCATAATGAGGAATTATAAGATCAAAGAAATTAAAATGTTAAGGGAGAACTAAACACTTCTGTTCTATTCCAGTCTCCTTTGAACAGTTTCATTGTAAGAGATCAGGCTGGTGCTACAACTTGTTTACTTGAAATCAAACTTCATAAGGGTTGGAAGAAGCTGTATTAGGGACTTGCAGACATCTAACTGGTGTTGTTGTTTGGCTTCTGCCTTGAAGTGTGAGAGCTTAAATCCTGAGCTTTGTTTGTGCTCTTTAGTCTAATTACGGATGTTGTTTATGTAAACACCTACATACTTCTAACTTTTGTATAGTGTTGCTAATAGGCATAATAACATCTTGAGGCAGGGGGGTCTATAGCTTATTTTACCAGGCATGAAAAGCTTCTTCCTGTTTTCATTTTTAGTTGTATTATCTTCTAAATTTCCAGCCTTTCCTCTTGTTTTGGTTTGATGAGATTGCATAAGCCCAAATTCCCCGTACAAAAAGATTGAACTGTGCAGTTTGACTCTGCAGATCTGCTGATGTGGTTCCTGCACGTGAAGAGGATAAGGTGTTTGCCAGAATTTCTTCAAGCAATGAGTGTCTCAGGCTGGTTGTGACGATCTGGGGTTGCCACCACTGAGTAGAGCTGCGGTGATGACTCAGGAGAAATCGGAGGGAGACACCACTGGTGTATCCTGTCCTCTATAGTTGTGCTCATCACTGTTTTCCCATCCCCAGGTGAAGGTTCAGCAGGCTGCCATGGAGCTGCAGCTCACCCCTTTCAACGTACTTCTGCGCACAACACTGGACCTGCTGCAGGAGAAGGATGCTGCCCAGATCTTTGCAGAGCCTGTTAACCTGAACGAGGCAAGTCTCTTTCCTAGAGGTATCTAATGGGTTTTAGATGAGGGAGTTCTGGGTAGAAGCATTTGAAGCCACCTTATCCCAAGCTGCGGTTGGACTAAAGGGTATCCCAAAGAGGACTCACAGTGGGGTACCCTTCTGGGCCAGAAGTAGTGTATTGCTTTCTGGAAGCTTCAGCACGTCTCAGTAATGTTTTGCAGAGCCAGGATGTGTCTGCCTTGACTGAGTGATACAGAAATGAACCACTGGTGCTGCCCTTTGCTAGTGGAAAGGGCACTGAGTGCTTATGATGGATGCGCTCTAGTTGGCTAGTAAATGGTTTTTGTAATTGTACAGGTTTTATATGTTTAGGTTCCAGATTACCTGGAATTCATTTCCAACCCAATGGATTTTTCCACCATGAGGCGGAAGCTGGAGTCTCACCTGTACCGAACATTGGATGAGTTTGAGGAAGACTTTAACCTTATAGTTACCAACTGCATGAGGTATAATGCTAAAGACACGATTTTCCACCGAGCAGCTGTCCGGCTCCGAGACCTCGGAGGAGCGATATTGCGCCATGCACGGCGGCAGGCTGAAAGCATCGGCTTTGACACTGATGTGGGGATTCACCTGCCTGAGTCACCCAAAACTGAGGACTTTTACCGCTTTTCTTGGGAGGATGGTGAGTGTTAGCCTTAGTTTTTTTCAGGTAGATCATAACTGTGTTCTTTGTTCTCAGCATGTCACTCAGCTGCTGGAAATCAGAGCCATCATTCAGCATAAAAGAGTTTCCATATCCATGTTTACCTAAGTATATATCTAACTTCAAAGCCTCAAAGGGCAGGATTTCAGGTGTGCCGGACATTCTGAGCTAGGTGCAGCTTTGGAAGAAGCTCTTCCCTGTGAGGGTGCTGAGGCGCTGGCACAGGGTGCCCAGAGAAGCTGTGGCTGCCCCATCCCTGGCAGTGTTCAAGGCCAGGTTGGACACAGGGGCTTAGAGCAAGCTGCTCTAGTGGAAGGGGTCCCTGCCCGTGGCAGGGGTTGGAGCTGGATGGTCTTAAGGTCCTTTCCAACCCAAACCGTTCTATGATTCTATGTCTGTCTCAGAAGAGCTTTGTAACTGCCCATGTTGTTTGATTTCTGCCATGGCTTTAGTACAAACTTGGTATTTTAAAGAACAGGGCAAAAGTGGATCTGGGATTTCTTTGCTCTGAGGAAGGCCTGTGCATTTCATTATAAATTGGCAAGGTGCAAAGCAACTGGGTTCGATGGAGCACTGAGGGCTGGCAGGAGCTTGATGTAGGGTTAATGTCCTGGGACACAAGCAGTCTTTCTAGGTGAGACTTCCCATTCATAGCATGAGCACATCCATTTCCACTGCCATCTGGAGATGCAGCTCCAAAGCACTGGTTGAATAACTTGTCTAAACTTAGCATAGAATATTGCTGGCATCCAGAGCTTGCAGTCTGCCATCAAGTTCATAAATGTTGCAGCCTTTTAGATTTCTGATGGATAGTTTGTTAGGAAACTTGTATATATGACAGCACGTCTGTCAGCTGTCTGCCCCACTCCTGCAGATGCCGGCCCTTCAGCAGAGCCAGAGGAATGGCAAACATGTTGTGTTTTGACCAGTTCTGTTTGTGGTCTGATTTTGTTGTTTAATCTGGCAATGAAATAGGTTTCTGCCAAGGACCTGCACTGTGAGCTGTCATGGGTGCAGACGTATGTCCTTTCACTGTTGCCCCTGGGACAGTAATGGGAACTGGAGGGCAGAGCAAGTTATACCAGCTGCCCTTTACCCAAATGAAGGAAGTCCGAGCTCCAAGGTTAACAACTGCTGAATCTCCAAACTAAAGCAATTGCTTCATGAATAGTATCAAAGAGAATGAGGAATGGCAGTGTTCCCAAATGCTTCTTCAAGAAGCCTTACTCCTTCCCTTCACTGTTATAATCTCTTTTGGTGCAGTGGATAACATCCTCCTCCCAGAGAACCGGGCTCACCTCTCCTTGGAGGCCCAGCTGAAGGAGCTTCTGGAGAAGCTGGACATGGTGAGCACCATGCGGTCCAGTGGTGCCCGGACGCGACGTATCCGGCTTCTGAGACGGGAGATCAATTCCATTCGACAGAAGCTGGCCCAGCAGCAGAGCAAGACCATGCCCAGTGGAGAGCCTGTGCTGAGGGAAGAGGGTCTGGATAAAACACCAAGGGAAGGGGACGAGGAAGGGGAGAAAGGTAAGAGGTTACAGCAGAGTACAGGTGTATGCAGTTCTGGTGTCCTCAACATAAAACAGACTTGAAGCCAGTTCAGAGGAGGCCACAAGGTTGATAAGGGGAATGGAGCACCTCCTGTATGGAGCCAGGCTGAGGACATCGGGGCTGTTCAGCCTGGAGAAGAGAAGCTGCGTGAAGACCTCAGAGCAGCTTCCAGTGTCTGAAGGGGGCCTACAAGGATGCCGGGAGGGACTCTTCATCAGGGACTGCAGTGACAGGGCAAGGGGTGATGGGTTCAAACTTAGATAGGGGTAGTTCAGGTTAGCTATAAGGCAGAAGTTCTTTACTGTGGGTGTGGTGAGACACTGAAACAGGCTGCCCAAAGAAGCGGTAAATGCTCCATCCCTGGCAGTGTTCAAGGCCAGGTTGGACAGAGATTCGGGAGTCATGGTCTAGAGTGAGGTGTCCCTGCCCACGGCAGGGGGGTTGGAACTGAATGATCTTAAGGTCCTTTACAACCCTAACCGTTCCGTGGTTCTTTGATTTTAGCTCCAGCTCTAGTGCATGTCAGCAGTTAAGACCTGCTGTTTCTCCTATCTGTAGCCTTTGTGAAAGGTGGGAATGGCTGTGAAATAACACTTTGGGAGTTTTGGGAGATAACTATTTCTAAGATGTTCAAGCAGACTCTACTCCTTTAGCAGATGATTCCAAGCCCCCGAACCCTCCAACCCTGGAGCCCACAGGACCTGCGCCCTCCCTCTCAGAGCTGGACTCTCTGCAGGACCCTCCAAAGCTCAAACCCATCAGTGAAAGCAAGTCCTTGAACCAGCTGCAGAAGAGGGTGGTGTTGAACAGGGAGCTCTTTGACAAGAAGGCTCTGCAGCGGGAGAGCCAAGCCTTCCAGCGCCTGCTCAGCGACAACGGGCTCAATGGGCTGGCCTTGCCCCCTGCAGATACCCCCTCCAGCCCTGCCTTCAGTGGCGTGGGCAGACGGACATCTGTCCTGTTCAAAAAGGCTAAGAATGGAGTGAAGCTGCAGAGGGGCCTGGACTGCTCCCTGGAGAACGGGGAGGACCAGCAGCTTTCACCCTCCTGCCCCGATGGGGAGCAACAAGCCCGGAAGCGGCCGCAGAGCAGGACCTGCAGTGAGAGTGATGGAGAGAAGTCACCCAGGCAGGCAGGACAGAAAGGTAATTACTTGGGATTTCTCTTCCTTCCGAACCCTTGGAAACTGCGTAATGGGGCTGAGGGAGTAGGAATCTAAAGTAAAGATGTCTGAATCCAAACTGCTCCCCTGAAACTCACTTTATGCTTGAGGGAAACAGTGACCATCATCAGATGTGCCTGGTGAAAGCTCCAGTTCTTCCACACATGTCTGCAATAGGGCAGACAAGACATGTCTGTAAGGGATTGCACCTCTCTCCTTCAATGGCTATACATGGAGTTTCTAGTAACTTAGTTCAGAGCGGGGCTAGAGAAGGGCAGTGGAGCTGGTGCAGGGCCTGGAGCACAAGTGTGATGAGGAATGGCTGAGGGACCTGGAGGGGTTTATTCTGGAGAACAGAAGGCTCAGGGGGGACCTGATTGCTCTCTACAACTGCCTGAAACCAGTTTTTCCTAGAGCATTTTTCTCTCATCATGTCTTCCAAATGACACCTGGAAGCCAGATGAGCAAGTGGTTCATTTCCTGGCCTCTGAGCTTCCCTGGTGAGCTGGCTCTCCTATTCCATCCCTGGGCACTGTTCTAGCACTTGCTTCTTCAGAGACTGCCTAATTTTTTGTGTTGCTGGTAGAAATACCTTTATTGGCCACCTTTTGGTTGCAGCTGAGTCTGGGGAACTCAGTACAGAATTTTCCTCTCTCATTGAAGCACTCATCTTTGTGGATGTGAGTCATGGGACAGTGGCCCCACCTGAGCCTTGGTAGCATCTTTGTGTGTTGCTGCTTCTTCTCTGGGCTGATTCCCATTTGTCTCCTTGGCAGGAGTGACCAATGGCTTTGTGAAGCACACAGAGAGTGGCTCTGACTCTGAGTGCAGCTCTGGCCTGGGCAGTGGGCTGGTATTTGAAGCCTGCAGGTAAGTGCCCCAAACAAAACTGTCCTCAGAACACCTTCTATGTCTGGATTAGTCTGCCTTGTTTTATTATTCAACCTCTTTGTTTCAACCCCAGCCCAAACTGTTCCTTATTTTGTGTGTTGATCCTAAAAGACAAAGAGCTTCTGAGGTTCCATCACATCCTATTAAACCCAAATGCAGTGCTTCATTTTCAAGCAAATGGGTCTTCTGTTCCTCAATGCATGCAACATCCTCTGCTGATGGATGCATACCTTCTTGCAGCACTTGAGAGCCCAAAGTAGAAAAACCTTGAACTCAAATGTCCTGTTCAGCACTACAGGCGAAGCTGAACTTCTGCTACCTGCTGAATTGCTGCTTCCTTCCTCTTGGAGGTTTAAAAGAAGAACTAGGCACTTCAAACAGACCTGAACAGACTTAAAGCAAACATCTGTCATCTTTTGGTCAGACGTTGGGGTACCATATCTATTTTCTGGTCTACCTGTCTAAACTAGAGTCAGTGTTAGGAGCCCTGTCGTGGTTTAAACCCAGTCAGGTAACTTGTTCACTCACTCCCAGTGAGTGGTGCCGAGCTGACAACAATCAAGGTCCGTGTCCGTCTCCCCCCCCCCCCTGCACCGGGGCTCTCCCCTTCCCCGCTCTCGGAGGAACGGGGAGGAGGATCGAGAGAGTGCAACTCCTACGGGTTGAGACAAGAACAGTCCAGCAACAAATCACCACCGCTACTATCAGCTAAAACAATGATAAGGGAAAATAACAAGGGAAGAGAATACGATACCACCGGCCAAGAAAACGAGTTCCACCCGGAAGCTCCTGTCCTTCCGGGTAACTCCCAGTTACCCCCCACCCCGGGCATGACGTGCTGTGGTATGGAATACCTCCCCGGCTAGCCCGGGTCAGGCGCCCCGTCTCTGCCTCCTCACAGCTTCCCCTCCTCCCTGGCAGAGCATGAGCCTCACAGAGTCCTTGGTCAGGGTAAACATCACTTAGCAACAACCGAAAACATCGGCTTCACCAACGCTGCTCTCAAACTAGAAGTCAAAACACAGCACTGCACCAGTTAACACAAAGGAAAAAACATGACTGCTACTGCTGAACCCAGGACAAGCCCTTTTACTGTGTGGTAAAACCTGCACTTTGCCACAATCACCTTTATGTGGCAGGCTGAGGACATTTGACCTCCATGGTCATCCTGGAGCATCCAGGACAGGCAGAAGCATGACTTTCTTATTGATACTCTTAGTAATATTTTCAGTGCCTTGAACATGTTGCCCTCTGCTTGTCTTTGATGACCCCAAGGATGACCCATCATTAGTGAAATATGTTCAGACGTTTCCTCCCAATGCATGTACTCAGTCCTGTAAGATTTCAAACTTCCAGTGTCATTTGGGCACTTACAATCATAAAACTCCCCATGTCCACCCATTCTCAGGTCTGAACATACAGACTATGTGTAACACATTATTCTGGTTGAATCCCAGGAGCCATTTTCAAATGAAAACTTTGCTCTGCTCTGCAGAGTGATCCTAAATGTTGGCTCTCAAAAGAGGTGGATAATTTTGCAGTTGTAGCTAAGGTTTGATTACTGTTTCCATTATGAATCTATTCACAAAGGCTTCTTTTGCCCATGACGAAAGGCAAGGCCCTGGGTTCAGAGAAGCAGTTTTGGTGCCAGGGCTTTTCCCTGTGGCAGAGTGGTCCTACTCCACAATCAGGTGCCAGACAGCCTGAGGGAAGCATGTGGCACCACAGTAAATGATGTCTCAGCACAGGCTGAGCCCCTTGGAGGCGTGGCACCTCCAGCTCTTCTCTGATGCAACACCCACCCATTTCGTCATCTCTTCCCTCTTCTCTGGGCTGTGTGCCCTGATCTTCAGATCAGTCCTTGCCTCTTCTGTAGGCTCGATGCTTACAGAAGAGGCATCAGCCCATGCAGATCTCACCAGAAGGTCATTGCAGGAGGGCTGGACTAAAAGACTTTTGAACATCCTTTCCAGCCCAGACTTCTCTGTGATTCTGTTTTGATAAACTTGTCAAGTAAGGAGCTGCATCAGAGGGAGCAAAAATGAGACCCGCATTCACACATGGTTGAAGTGTCATTTAAATGAAGGCTCTTGTGTCATGCAGAAATCCTTCACTGGGTGAGGGTACAATCAGAACAGGACCAGGAGCTAGGAACTTCCTTTCAAACCGTTTCTTGGCCTTATGGCCACACTGTACTCACCTCTGTTTGCCCCTGTGTAAGCAAGGGAGACATTGGAATTCACAGGGGAGTGTGGGGACTTGTTAGTTGGTGTTTGTATAGTACTTTAAAGCTGAAACGTGTGATGTAAATGCTTACTGCAATAATTGCCAGCAATTCACATAGCAAAAATTACATTAGAGCTATGTGACATCCACAAAACAAGGAATTAATACCAAGCTGATGTCTCATGGATAACTTGCACAATTCTTCTATTCAGGAACTGCTGTTTACTCCTTTTTCTCCAGTCTTTCTTTTTGAGCACCAAATTCACCCAGAATGGGTTATTAGAAAACTTTAAAAGAAAAATGGAAAAGAAATCCTCAAGAAGTGAAAACACCATGATTGCTTGAGGTGGAGGTGATAGTTTTCTGTCTATAATATTTGTAGCAATGAGGTGAAGGCCATGGGCTGAGAGAGTCCCAGCTGCATAGATACTCTCCATCCCTGGCAGTGTTCAAGGCCAGGTTGGATGGTGTCTTGGTTGACATGGTCTAGTGTGTGGTGTCCGTGCCCATGGCAGGGGGGTTGAAGCTATGTGACCTTAAGGTCCTTTGCAACCCAAATCATTCTATGATTCTGTGAGTCTATGATTGATTCTATATTGGAGCCATGTTGGAGGGCTGCTCAGTTGTCTCTGACATCAGTACACAACTGGCTGAGCTCATGCAAGCTCCAAACGTTACCACATCAGCTCTTCATCATGAGGTCTTTGCTGGGTTTCTTTCTTTGTTCATAGCTTGGTTTCTGGTGGGCCTCTTTTATTGCTTGTGGCAAAGCTGGGATATGTCCAGTGGACTTGAACCAGAAGAAATGTATCAATGGTTCACTGTTCTTTTCATGTCAGTGATGTTACAGTGTTTCAAACAGAGCTGGGGAATCCATTTCTTTGGTTTTGTTTTCAAGGGTAATCTGCTTTCACCAGATGCCTTTCTTTTGCATATCTTCCCAACAGCGGTTTGATGCCTCCCAAGCGGAGTCGAGGGAAGCCAGCTCTTTCCCGAGTGCCCTTCTTGGATGGTGTGAATGGAGACTCTGATTACAGCAGCTCAGGTGAGAACAGCTCTGCAGCACGTCCTGTGCTGGTCCCGACACTCAATCTGATCCAAGGAGAGAAGGTCTCAATGCAGGAACTAGTCCTGAGTGAACTACCCAGGTTGTCCTATCAGGCTGCTTACCTGCCCATGCACTGCTGCCTGCTTGGTTACAAGTGTAGGTTATTGCATAAAGGGTTTTTCCTGCTTTTACATTTGCTGGTGTTCTCCTCAGATGGGTGCTTTCTGTACATCTGGTGTGTATGATGCACCTGGCACTGTTTTCACCTGTTTTGCAACTAGTTCTCTTTAGCGATGCTGCAATACAAGCAGTAAATCATCATTTTATATAAGAGAAGTCTCTCTGGAGATGACTGTGGCTGCTCCCTCCTGTATTGCTGTCATTGCTTTCAGGGTCTTTGTAACAAAGTTGTCTTTGCCAAGCTGTAAAATTAAGTCACGCTCCTCTAGTCCTACACAAGGCACTACACCCGTCTTGCAGTGCTCACGTGAGCAGATTCTTGTCTTTCTTACAGTGTGTCAGTGCTCGAGTTGTGGCAGGTCTATGCTGAAATCGGGACTCAGCTTTGACTCCCTGGTACAGCTCCCATGTGCTGGCTCCCGTCTCCCTGGGAACCATTATTATCCCAGACCCCAGGCACTCAGCGGGCTGCTTTGGAGATAAGCTCACAGAGCAGGGCTGATGCTGGGAGAATTAGAATCAGTGGGAGAATTCTGTGCTTTAGAACTTCATTTCATTATGGAGGAATACAGTAGTGGAGAAGTTTGTCAGATCCATTTGGCAGGGAGCTCTTTTGGGTCATACTCAGTGTTTTCTAGATGCAGTTTAAGTTCTGGTAAAGCCAGTGTTTGCCCATTTCTCCCCCAAAGCAAGTACTACTTGCTGTAAAATTCACATTAATGGAGATTACTCCTTTTCCAGGACCAGGAGCTGGCAGATGAGTTATTCATGTCTTGAATGGATCCTTTGCCATGCCATACTTCTGACTGAAGTTTGAAAAATTAATGGTTAATAGACTTCTGTCAGTTAGAACCAGGCATTTCCCACAGACATCAAATACCCCCACAGTATTATGGTATCAGAATAATATAGAGATTTGTATTTAGGAGGAGTAAAAAGGAGCTGTCTGAACAGTGGCTCAAAGTAATCTCAGATACAGCTTCATCTGTTCCATTGGGGATGGATTTGGCTTGGTGGAGCCTAATGAACCAAATTCATCTCTCACATACCCATTTGATTTCAGTGGTGTAACAGTTGTTCACTCCAGAATTGAATTTGATTCGCAGTTCCATATTGAAGAGTTCATCTGAAGCTACATGCACTAACAGACTTAGACCCATGATTAGGGAGACTGTGGCATTGTCTTAATGCAGAACTGACAGAGCATAAAGAAGGCTGGACATTCGCCATGGCCAGGCTGGATCTCACTGCACCTTACCATAAACTTACTGCAGATGAGATCTTCCTTGCTGCAGAGAGCCCTTACAGCCCCTGGTTTGGATACTCAATGCATGTAGGTGTAAACAATGAACAGCTTTCCATTTTGCTCTAGCTCTTGGTTAAGAGAAATGGGTTTGGGATTATGCAGATGATTAAATGACAAAGAGCTGGACAATAGGTTTGTTATGTAAAAAAGATGAAATTCCAGCTTTCTGCTTGCTGAAGAATCAAATAAAAGAAGACAACTGAAATATTGCCAGTATGTTCTAAGTACAAGAGTGGTTCATCTCTTGTAGCTGATTGCTGCTGGGACAGTGCAGGCCATCACACCCAGGTTAGATGATGGTGTGGTTTCTTGTGTTACCATAAGTCCCTGGCTAGCTATCACCCTCCTAAGCTGTGTCTCCTTCTGTCCCTTAGGCAGGACTCTCCTGATGTCCTTTGAGAGTCAGGCTGAGCTGGAGCCCTTGGAGCTGGTGTGGGCCAAGTGCCGGGGCTATCCCTCCTACCCTGCCTTGGTAAGTACACCAGTGCTTTCATGCATCCTGTACCCGCATTGCAGGTAGCCCAGAGCACAGTGCTAGTGTGCAGTGTAACCAGGCAGAACAGGAACACTTCCCAAAGTCATACAATGTGCCCTTTTTATTTCCTTTTCCCTTTGCACAGTGAATTTTCCCTGTGCTCACTGTTGCCGAGCATTGCAGAGGGTTCATAAAACATTGCTGTCTTGGTGCCAGGAATAGGAGATCTTTCCTCTCCTCTCCTATTCACTCTGTAGGTATCGGGAAAGTGGTCAGTACCGCTGGCATGACAAGACCTACATTTTACAAAGGCAGGCACCAGGTTCCACTGGTGTCCAACTGCCTGCACAGTTTCCTGTATAGTGAGTACAACTCCCTATGGTCTTGTGATGAACATACCCTCTTCCAATAACCATATGTTTGATTTAAATATGAGAATGTGTTCGTGTGTTTGCATCTAGTCCTGTGACTATAGTTCCTTAACATTTATCCATCTTTGGATATTTGACTGTTAAGGTGAAATCCATAAACCTGGCTTCAGTTCCAAAGCCAGGCACAACATGCAGTTGTTGCTAGGAAGTGCCAGTACCACTGCAGGCTTTTACATGCTTGGAAAGTTAGCAGCAGAGATGGCTGAAGTGAGTATATAAATAAGAACGTGGAATAGAACAACATTTTGGTTTTTCTGCTGCTTTTAAATAGATCCCTTGAGACGTGGCTCTTCTGCCATCTCTAAGTGGGAGCCCACAGGAGGGAACAGCTGTGGATCTGCTAGCTGTGTTGGCCAGTCAAAGCACTTTTAGATCTCTGTGTTGCTATGGCCAAAGTTAAACTGTGCGTTAGCATGGATTTAAACACTGGGATTGCCCCCTAAAAGGCATATTTCTGTAACAGTCTGTTGCAGTGCTGGTGTCTTCACTTCAGTTCCTGCAGTTGGCCAATGTCAAAGCCAGGCTGCTTTTTTGAGCCCTTAGGAGCCAAGATCGGGAGGCAAACAAGAGCACACTGAGTGTTGCGCACAGGGCAGGGGGTTGGAACTAGATGATCTTTAAGGTGCTTTCCAACCTGAACCAGTCTGCGATTCTGGGATTGTGTCCACCCTTTGCTTCTCCTGCCATAATCACATAGCACAGATGTCTGACACTGACTTCTGCTTTATATGGAGACAATAACTGTGTCTGTTGTTACTCCCCTCCAGTGACCCAAGTCTGTGTTCCCCCTCCCTGATAAAGCTGGAATTGCTCGTCCACTCTCTCAGAATACTGACTATGATTCTGCTCTAGTAGCAGAATAAATCAGTGATGCCACTGAAGTCAACTGGACTGCAATGGAATAGAGCTGGTGTTAACCTCACTGTGCCTGCTGCCTGCAGCAGTGGTGCTACGTTTGTTGTATGAATTTGGAGTGAGGGAGGGAAATCCTTCATTGAGCACAATGATAGACTGAGTTTCTACTAAATTACAATTGGTGTAAATGCAGCTACATCCATGCAGAACAAAAACGTACAGCTTTTCACTTTTTTTTAACATCAGGTGCTTGACTTTTGGACTGACACAGGGGAAGACAAAAAGAGCCACTGAGACAGAACATTCTGCTCACCGATCCCAAGTAGATCTTCATTGTCTAGCTTGGATAGACTGAAAGAACAGAAAAAGAAAATGCATTTTCTTCAGTACTTGAAGGGGTTTGTGCTTAAATGTCCTTTCCCTGTATCACTAGATAATCGATCCCAAGATGCCACGTGAAGGTTTGCTCCACAACGGAGTCCCCATCCCAGTTCCACCCGTGGATGTGTTGAAGTTGGGGGAACAGAGGCAGACAGAGGCAGGAGAAAAGCTCTTCCTTGTCCTTTTCTTTGACAACAAGAGAACCTGGTGAGTGCTGTGGCAGAGAGGGAGGAAGATTTAACATAATCTCTGGTATATGGGAGCATGCAGGGGTTTTGATGATGTTACATGGAAATTGGAGATTTTAAACATGCAGCAGTCACAAAGAGCCATAAGGAGGGCAGCATGCTTTTTCTGGCCCAAAAGCATGACATCTAACATGGTGAACAGCCCAGCATCCTTCACCCACAGGTCACATCACCACAAAAATACTGAGCCACGTGGAGAACCAATTTCATAGTCCAAATCTGCAGCAGATTAGAGAGAGCATTTGGCTTTAAAACACCAGCAGACTGAGCAGCCAGTTCCAGTGCTGCACAGAAGATTGGCCAAAAATCTCCAGGGTAACATTTTCCAAATGCTGGGTTTATTCCATATTTAGACTTGCCTGATTTTGTCAGAGGTGCTGAGTACCTGCAATTTTCAAATCAAGGCATTTATGTAAGACGGAAACGTAGGTGTAAGCACCTGGTTCAGGGCAAGCAAAATACCTCAAGGCCTGTTCTATCTCAGACTGCATCTGCTGGTTTTAATATCAGTGGCTGACCATGTTACCATGCTCACATGGTAACAATAACCCAGCCACGTATAATAAGCCACAAACCAGTGATGTCCCTTAAAAAATAAAGCTTTGAAATCCGTGTATGAAGCAATAGGAAAATTGCAACACTGGAGAATTGCGCTGGAAGAGGTGAGTCCCCGTAGTGAGGCAGCAGCCACATGCTGAGCCCACTGGATTATTTAACCAGACTTGAAATTGAAACTGCCTTCCCAAGGAAAATCACCATCTCCTTAGCTTTGCCCTGCTCTGATGAATGTTTACACTCTTAAGGAGCCACTTAGGGTGGGTATGAGAGCCAGGCACACTGGAGCAGTCAGTCTCCTGCAGGGAGCTTGGGAGGCCTTCAGTGACATGGGTCAGTGGTAGCCTTGGCAGTGCTGCGGAACAGATGCACTTTGATGATCTTAAAGGTCTTTGCCAGCTTTGTTGATTCTATGATTACAAGGCAGGAGGCCTTCAGGTCTTTGTTCTTCCTTCCCCCTTCCCCTCTGGATGTCCTTGGTGACTGGGCTTTGCACTCTGTTGCAGGCAGTGGCTTCCACGTGACAAAGTCTATCCCCTCGGTGTGGATGACACAGTGGATAAGTTAAAGATGATGGAAGGACGGAAAACCAGCATCCGCAAATCTGTGCAGGTGGCATACGACCGAGCCATGATCCACATGAGCCGTGTGCGGGGGGATCATCCCTTCCTTACATCCAGCTACCTGTAAGGGCTCGGGGCGGCTGGTCCTCCTTTTTCTCCAGAGCCCGCGCTCGCTGCAGTGGCAGAGCGGATCACTGCGTGCACTGACTGGCCAGGAGCACTGATCCCAGTGGTTGTCAGCACTCCTTGAAGTACCCTGAAATGTGCCAAAAAGCGGGTCCAGCTTCTTTCTGAATGTGTCTCACTGAAGAGCTGGCAGGAGGTGAAATGTAGAGTCTGCAGGGCCAGGAGGAAGGTAGTTAGGAGAAGCTGCCTGGTGAAGGTGAGCCAATGTGGTGAGCAGAGCACAGCACTGGGATGTTTGGACCTCAGGCACCTCCTTCAGGGGGTCATCAACCAGCCCTGAGTAATTCCCAGGAACCCGTGACCACTGTAACTGAACCAGGATCCTTTATGGAAATCGCAACTGGACTTTCTTGTGCCAAATTTACCCAAACCATCATTGGCCTTTTCATTTTACTTTGTTTTAAATGACATTGATCGTTCCATCACATTCAAAACCAAAAGGCGTAGCTGAGAGTTCACCCTCTGATCTTCCTGGCTACGTCCATAGTGTTTTCATGTTCGATTTCTCTCATTTAGTTTACAAAAGCTTGAGATATTTTGGTAACCTTCCCCTCTGCTGCACACACATGAAAGAGCTTTAAATACGGAAAGCAAAGTACCTGATTTGTGTGTGTGTGTGTGTATGTCCTAGTCATTTTTTTGGTAGTTTCACATTTATATGCTGATTTCTGTGCCTGTACTTGCTCCAGCATTTTGTGTCATGGTTTAGTACAGAACTGAGTCTAAGCAAAGAGAGCTTCCTTCTTTTAAGAAGCAAAACTAATTTTAGAGGTGTCTGATGAGCTGGAGCAGCTTTGCAGGCACTGAGGTTGATCAGGGTTGGAGGTAGGTACATCTTTTGTGTTGCTTATGCACATCTGGTGTAAGGCTCCTCTTCTTTTCTTCCTTTTTTTCTGTCCCTGCTGTGTTCTTCTGGCTTGGGTTGGGTTGAAACCAAGCACTCAATAGAGCACATGACCATTTTGCCTTTCTTCCTTCTCCCATGCACATGTATCCGTTCCCCAGTGTGTGGGTCTCCAGCACTGTCACCCATTGATACCCAAACCCCAGCTCTGCAGACAATCCCTGGCTTTTTGGGTTTGCGTTGCAAAAAACAGGGACAACTCGTGTTTGGAAACTTGATGACAAAATCTTTTCTATTAGCCAAGGACTTGGTGGTTTCTTGTCCTGTGTATCCCTTTTTGCTTTCCCATGTGAAGAACCAAAGGTGCAGAGCAAGATTGTAGACTGAATTATCATCACTTCACTTTTTAACTCAGTATTTTTTTATTATTTTAACTTTTTCATACTGAAGAGAATGTGGGGGGGGGGGGTGTTCAAAATAATAATAATTGCTAATGACTAATGGGGAGTAATCACTGCCATTTCTACTTGGTCTACTTTTTTAAGATACCACTTCTTATACATTGGGATGTGGAACCACACTTTAAGGAAGAGATTCCTGTAACATATAGAGATGGGGCGTAGGATTTTGTAAAAATATTAATAATGCCTATGGAGTGTGGCAAGGGAAGGACAATGTGTAAATAGCTGTAAAATACTGTTCTAAATTATTTAGACCTCTTGTCACCATTCTTGAAGTCCTCAGTTGTGTTGCTGGGTCTTTTATATGCCCCCAGTGTAATTTATTTAAAGGAACATACACTTTGCAGGTGGTAGCTCAGCTGTGGACTCGTGACCTGTGTATATGTTTTAGGCTCTTGGGAACTGGGGTTTTGGGGGGGTTGGTTTGGTGTTGAAATGCCATTTTAGGCTTGGAATTGGCTGATATCCTGCTGTTACTCCGGGACCCAAATGTTACTGTCAGTCTGCTGTAAAGCACAGAGCGCTCTATTTATTGTAGAAAGTGAGTTTATTTGCTTTCTAGAATTGTTTATATCAGATGGTATAAGAGAATTAAGAAAATCTATGCTTGAAAAGAAGATGCTAATTTTACCTACTATAATCTGACTGTCTGAGACTATATTTTCTCTCTGAGAAATAAATGTTCTAATGTATAAAATCAGAGCCCTTCCTTGTTATTGTTGAACTGAGGTCAAGGACATCGCTCACCATGGTGGATTTTGTTCATCCCAGTCATCCCAGTTGCAGGTGAAAAGAGCAACGATAGGGAAGGGACCCATGGAAGGAGCATCTCCAGAAGGTGTTTGCTCCGTGTGCAACGGGTGACAACATTGGGTGGTGGAAGATGCGAGCCCTCTGGCCTGGGGCTGGCTGAGAGCCCCTAAAGGGATGGGAATTGGGAATATGGGGCTTCAGTCCCACCTCCTGGTGATGCCTTGGTGGACCTGGGGGTTCCTCAGCAGAGCTCTTGCCTTGTCTCTTCCCAAAGATGCATTTTTCCCTCCTGCACAGGCTGGTGTTGCTGCAGGTGGTGCTGCACCACCAGGACCCCTGGCTCAAGGAGAGCAGCAGGGGATGGGCAAGGTATTAAAGGGGGAATTCTTCAATTTACTTTCTATCATTTCCACCTGTTGCAAAACCAAGGAGGATTTATCAGCAAGAGGGATGTTGGGCACCTGTTCTCCAGAGGACAGCACCGGAAAACAGCATCCATGGACTACTGCCCATAGACCTCCCTGCTGGCATCATTTCGGGTTAGAATTATTGCACTTTAATAAAATAGCTTCCCCCTCCCACCCCATCTTTTCCTCTTTAACAAATGAGATGGTGACTTCCCGAATAGCTCTGCAGCTCCAAGGTTTCCACGACGATGGCATCTTTCAGCTGCAGAATCAGCTTCATCGCCCAGGCCTGAAAGGGGGGAGATGGGAGTGGAGGGGGGAGGGTGGATAGAGGGTGGGGGGGTCTCAGGCAGGTTTTTGGGTGGTATCATTGGCATCACCCCGGTGCTGGGTGGCACCGGGACAACCCGTCTCAGTAAATCCCATCAAGGTAAATAGGCTGAAACACAAATTAAGCAGCTTGGAGACTGACTGCAGAGGCTTGGGCAGGGATCGGGTGGCTTAGGGCTGTCTCAGGCCCTTCTTGGAGCTCTTGGAAAGGCCAAGCCCTCTCCTGACAAACCAGCAATTTCCACAGCTGAGACCCCCCCCCACCTTGCTTTACAGGTGAGGAAACTGAGGCACAACCACACCTGAGGCCCCTCAAACACCGCTCTCAACCCCACCACAAGCACATGCCCCAAGCCCAGAGCTGTTGTTGAGTTTGGGTGGGTTATTTCTTCTCTCCCTTTGTCACGTCTCACTGCAGCTCACCAGGTCTGTCCCATGGAGAAAGCAACAAAAGGCACCTGCAAAAGTCCCAACTAAAAGCCTGTGAAGAACAACTCCAGGTTGGGAAAGCAATTTCTTGAGACACTATTTGGAGTTTTATTGGCAACAAGGCTCTGCCTTTCACATGCTCAACCCCGGCCTCGCAGCCCCGCTGCCTCTTCCCACTGGGAACAGCAATGGAATACGGAGGGACCGGGAAGCTCCAGGCCCTGGTGACAGCCCACATGGCCTGGATCCACCCCCAGCCCCCGATCAGGATGTGGCCAGCAGGAAGAACGCAGCTGGTTAAAACATCCACAACTGGTTTAAGAGCAGATGGTGGTGAGGGCAGCCTGCTCCTTGCTGGGAGAAGCCCTGGAGGACACATCCATAGGGCTGGGGAATGGCGGGGCAGCCAGCGCTGGATCCTGGATTGTTCCTCCCCAGATAGTTCCACTGGTCTCGGAGCCAGCAGCAGACAAGACGGGATACCCTTTTCCCTGGACATGGCTCTACCCTGCTTCCCATCTCCTTTAAGCACCCAAATCCTCTTTGGAGGGAAGCTTTGAGATCCATGTTTCCATTGCAGCTCTTCCTGGCAAGTCCCACACTGCACACACACGCCGTGGGTCCAAAACGCCCCCCCCCCCCCCATGTCTGGAGAGGTCCAAAGCCCTATGATGCTGTAACGAGGCACCCTTCCCAGGCATGGAGAGGATGAGGAGAACAAGGAGTGCATGTTATAAATATAAAATCATGATCTGCTACAAACATAAGACGTATATTGTACATCTTTAACCCATATACACAAGAACACAATATACACAGAATGTCTCAGAGGAACAGGGGCTTTGCAAGGGGGGAGTGAGAGATGCTGCTCCCCTTCCAGCTCCCCCCGCCTCCTGCCATGACAGGGGGGCTGTACCAACAGCACATCAGTCACAGGAAGTCCTGTGAAGCTGACATGCATCATTGGATGTGATGGAGTTGCCCCCCCCCCGTCTCGGGCCATGCTCACCCCACTGCCTGGGGGAGAGGGAGGTGAAGAGGATGAGGAGGACACAGAGCAGGTGCAAGGGGTTCTCTTGTGAACCCACAAAGTGCTTGGGGTGTCCGGACCCTGGGAGTGAAGCCAGGCCCTGAGAGCAGCTTCTTGCCCTGCTGCCCTCAGGGGAAGGATTTTCCAGCCAGGCAGGTCTCTCATAAGGCATTTTTCATCTGGGAGCTGGAGCGACCAGTGGCAGAAGAGAGAAGGGAGCAGATATGGCAGCGCACGTGGTGACAGGGTAACACGAGGCAGCGAAGCCAAAGTGGTCCCAGCCCAGCATACAGGGTGGAGAGGGTAGGAGGGCTTCGTCCTCAGCTCAGTTTATCTGTAAAGCTGCCCCCCAATGTCCTCTCACAGCCCTTTCACGCCTCTCTCCCTGGCTTGGCATGGAATACTGACGGTCACTGGAGTGGCACATCCAGGCGCATGGAGTGGCAGACAGGCACACGTTAAGAGTTAAGACAAGAGTCAATGTGAGCTTTGTACAGCGAGGAGCAGCTCCTGGCCAGAGTGTCCCAGGACTTGGATGACAGAAATGCCACAGTGATCAGATTGGGCCAGGACAAGGTCTGGACATGGGGAAAAGGAGGGAGTTGAGTCCTGGCACCTATCGGCGGTAATGATTGGGGGCATCTGCAAACATGTACTTGAGTCTGTAGGCTTCAGCGAGCAGGAGTCCAATCTCTTCATTACCCCAGTGTATTGTTGGCAGGTTTTGTAATAACATCAGAAGGCCCTGAAAGAGGGGAAGGTGCTCAGTTTGGGGAGCTTGAAGGCAGAGAATAGATCCAGAGCAGGCTCAGGGCAGCAGCAATCAATAACTTGCTCACAGACAGCATTAAGGTATGCTCATGTCTAGATCCCAATCAGTGGAACACCTCAGATGCCCCAAAATCCCTTGAGATAAAGGATGCTTCCATAGCTGGACACCAGAAGGCTGGACATCAAGCGACTTACCCTGATTAGAGCTGATATTTGATGTCAGAACTCTCCAACAGCTCAGTTCTATCCTGAGCCCTCAGCTCAGTAGTTACTTTTAGGCAAGGATCCTGAGACAGAATGATCTTGGAGACAGCTCCGAGGTGATGGCTGACTCCATCCACCTTGGCCTCCAACCAAAGCAATTCCCTCCCCTCACCACCAGGGAATTATCCCCAGCCCCAAGGTCTTACTTGGAAATCTTCCTCATCTAGGATCTCCTTTCGCCACTTGATCAAGAAGGCAGCGCAGACATACAGGTGGAAATGTGAGAATCCTTCTGGCTCTGACTGTGGACAGCAAAGCTCTGTGTCATGACCTCCCTGGACACATATATCCTGCTGGGCCACCTATCACCTAACTGGCTATCAATGTCCCAGGGCCACGTTGCTTTGCTTCCTTCGTCACACCCCTCTACTCTGCTCTCACGAGATCCCACTTGCAGCACTGTGTGCGGTTCTGGTGTTCTCAACATAAGAAGGACACGGAGCTGTTGGAGCAAGGCCAGAGGAGGCCAGGAGGATGCTCAGGGGCTGGAGCACCTCCTGTATGGAGCCAGGCTGAGAACACTGGGGCTGTTCAGCCTGGAGAAGAGAAGCTGGGTGGAGACCTCAGAGCAGCTTCCAGTGTCTGAAGGGGG
Organism: Pezoporus wallicus; assembly: GCF_028554395.1. NCBI lineage: Eukaryota > Metazoa > Chordata > Aves > Psittaciformes > Psittacidae > Pezoporus > Pezoporus wallicus. Next base: position 185,910 of record NW_026635152.1, on the reverse strand, counting down.
CTACAAGGATGCTGGAGAGGGACTCTTCATCAGGGACTGCAGTGATAGGACAAGGGGTAATGGGTTCAAACTTAGAGATAGCTCAGGTTGGATATAAGGAAGTTCTTTACTGTGAGTCTGGTGAGACACTGAAACAGGCTGCCTAAAGAAGTGATACATGCTCCATCCCTGGCAGGGTTCAAGGCCAGGCTGGACAGAGCCTTGGGCAACATGGTTTAAAGTGAGGAGTCCCTTCCCATTGCAGGGGGTTGGAACTGGATGATCTTAAGGTCCTTTACAACCATAACTATTCTATGATTCCATGATCTCCCCAGTTACCAGATAACTTGCATCCCACCGTGCACACAGAATCAGTCCTGGAGTGACCAGCCAAGCAGGGAAGGCAGCAGGAGCCTGTGTACCTGGTAGGTGTCCCAGAGGCGGATGGTGCAGCGAAGAGGCAGCTCCCTCATCAGCAGATTGTTCATCCAGCGAAAGGCAAACTGCAGGTATTCGACCTCGTACTTCCTAAAGTGATTGTGTACCTGCTCTGAAACAGCACATTTCACTTACACACCTGAGGAACACAGCACAGGCTTTCAGGATGAGACCTTGTTCTCCAAAACACCTCCACTCCTCATCCTGGGCAGCAAAACCCTGTCCCAGGAGGTTCCTGGCTGACCCTACCCTGCGCTCTGCTTCTATACCATTGCAGGAAAGAGTCTACCCCTGCCCTGAGGGTGCTACTTGCAAATGAGCCCCCCCCCAGTGTTGTGACAACCTGCTCAGATCCCCATGTCACCTACCATCGATCCGGCTCACTAGCTCCTCCAGGGCTTTGACTTTCTTCTGGATCCCTGGCTGAGCAAAGGTGTAGTTATCCTGTGGGGAGAGGCCAGGAGTCAGAAGCAGCAGCTCTAACAGCTAGAAATGACCCAAACCACATCTGCAGCTCCAACAGCACCATGAGTCATGGATACACAACTTTTGAGCACCAGGATCATCTGCCTGCTGTGAATCCCTAGTCAGGACAGTGCTGGTTCGAGAGGCACAGGATTTTACCCACAGATTTAGCTCAGTGAAATAGCAAAATCTTCCTAATGCTGGCACATGCAGAGCACTCACCATATCAAAGGGAGAGACACCCCCCCCAGGGCCCCAGAGCTCACCTGAATCCCATCCAGCAGCTTGCTCATGCACCAGAAGCTGTCAGCTTCAATGCTCCGTAACACATCCTGCGACAGGTTCGTCACATCAAAGTTCTCCACATCCTCCTCTGCAGAACAGAGAGGGAAGAGCATCAGGAGGGTGGGGACATCAGGCAGCTCACAGGACACGCTGAGAGACTTTATCAAGACAAAGGCAAGCTATGAGGCTCCCTGCCTGGCCCAGAGCACAGCACCCGTGCAGTGACCTATTTCTCCAACCCAAGTGAAGGGCTGAAGGATCCCAAAAGACTCAGTGGCCATGATCCGAAACCAGCCCAGATCTCCAGGGTGCTGTGGGAGGGATCCCACAGTGCTGCTGCTGTCACATTCCCTCTGGGGCAGGGGCTGTGCATGGACAAAGCTGCATACGGGACCCCTCTAGCCAGACCACATCCCACCTCAGGTGATGGCAGGTCTCTGCAAGCACCACAGGGAGAGCTGGGAGAGACGCACCTCCCACTGCAGCAAGAAACCAGGGAGGGAAACACTGCCCGTGACCTGGGGCAGCTCAGTGCCTGCACCCAGTCAGATTCACCAGCATCATCCCAGGACTGAAGCACAATAGTGTCACCTAAAAAGTGACTGCCAAAGCATCAGAACCCTCTATGGGAGAGCAGGACTTTGAGGCACAGTTGCAAGTCCCAAAAGCCGACAGACATCTTTCTAGAGAGCAAAAAGGCTCCGAGTTAAATCCAGCTCGAAGCCTGACAGTGGGGACACGCAGCAGAGAGGCTGCTCAGCTTCACATCTTCTCCTCCTCAAGCCCAGATGATGGGAGAGATCCAGCAAACAGCAGCCCCAAGCACAGAACTTTGCTGAAGGGGAAGCAGTGATTTGTGCAAGCTTGTTTTCCAAAGCCAGTGAAATGGGGGTCAGAAAGCACAAGGGTTAGTGGCAGCTCTGCCCCCAAAGGGTACTCACAGAGTGCAAAAGGCTGCCCCTGCTTTTACATGGGCTTATGAACCTGCAAGAAGGGGAAGGGAGAGATCAGAAACCTCAAGGGTAGGATGGTGGTGATGCTAGCTGAATTTGGAGCAGGTATCACCTGCTCCAGGCCAAGTTCACCTTAACCTGGGGCTGTAAAAGGCAGTGGAAACAGGGAGGAGACTCAGGAGACACAGGTCTGGCCCTCCTGGCTTGGCAGACCCAGCAGCTCCCTTCCCTTTCTTCCTCAGGAGAGCACCCAACACAGTGCTAAATCAGACCAACAGATGACAGGACTAAACTGGCCCATTTCCAAACCCAGAGGTACGGAAAGCCTAACAAGTGTCTGAACTTCCTTGGAAAAGAACAAGAGAAGAAGAGGAAAGGGATTGGGGCTAGAGCCAGGCCGCACTCTTGGTTTAGGTGAAAACTCACACTAACAGATCTTGCGTACAGGAGGACAGGAAGTGCAGAGCCAGTCTCTGCTCCTCCTCTGGGACAGGGCTCAGCTCCAGAGCAAAATGCCACCAGGAGCTTTAGCGACAAGCAAGGGCTTACCTCTGCATTAATCTAGCAAGCTTGAACTGCAGAAAGATCAGCAAAGCTCTTCTACAGCTGCAGGTCATCATCCAAAGCTATCACTCTTCTACTACCTTCTCTGCAGGGACTCACAAATATTCCTGATAATGAGAAAGGCAGGCAAAATCCTTCCCTAGATAACTTCCCTCACAGAGAAAGAAGGATGGACAGGCAAAAGAAGGGGACAGGGCCATATGCTAGTAGCTAGAACTGGCTGGGGGGGAGGAGGGAGGAGGCTGAGCCACGCAGGATGAGCTCCATTCAGCTCCAGGCATGAGGATCGTGATGGGGAAGAGGATGTGGTGAACTACCAAGGTGACGGGGAACACCCTGCTGCTTGCACCAGTATAGGGACAGGAGAAGCAACTCTGCCAGCACCCTGTTGTCAAAGCAAAACAGGGATAGGAGGTGCCCAGCATGAGCCAACATACACTGCAGGAAGGCTGCTGGAGTGTGTGGCTGAACACAAACATTGCTCAGTGGCATCATTCAAGTAGCCCTGTGGAAAGGAGGGAGCTGCTCAACAGGGTTCTGGCAGGGACTGAAAGGGAGCCAGTGGCACAATGACACTGCTGGCAGTGTCCCAGGGTGCCTCAGGGCAGCTGGAGAAAGTACAGGTCCTGCGAGTGACATTTCATCAGGACTCAGGGCAGACACAAGAGAAGGGACATCACAATCCCACTTGAGCCCTTGCTCCAAATGCCAGGCAGGGAATAGCTTGGAGCAGATAAGAGGTACCAGGACTCAGTACCTGCTTGCCCTCAGGGAGCTTTACTGACTCCCCATGCTCAGTGCAGGACTAGACACATGGGGAACAGTTAAACCCAGTCTCGGCTCACAGCCCTGTGTAGTAATGGGCACGTCTGCACCGTGTGCAGTGAAGGGCAGATCCAGGGCAAACCTGGAGTTCAGAACAAGACTGATGTTACAGCCTAAGCTGGTAAACTGCAGTGTGAGTAGTAACGCCCAGGTACGAGGCTTCCCTTCCCCCAGGTTCCACTTACGCTTCTGTTTAGAGGGAGACAGTCTTAGTTTAACCACAGTCAGGATTTAGTTACAAAAGCCAGTCAGGGGCGAGCAAGATCAGTCCTTTCCATACTGCTGCCTCTTTTATAGGCTTACCAAACAGAGCCCAAAGCTGAAACAATCCGTTACACAAGGCCTTGGATGAGTAATGGAAGTGGTGTCATACATTTAGATGGGCAGAGAGCACTGGGAGAGGGCACAGAGCCAGCACTGGCACTGCCTTGGGCTGCTGAACGAATTTCTGAGCTCTGTCACTGCCATTTGAAATGCAAACACAAGCCCTGATTGCTGGGGGTGACTCTGAAGGGCTGTGGGAAATGAGCTGGGAGCAGTTTAAGGAGGACTGAGGGCTCAGCATCCCTGTGCTTGCTGGGCCATCTCTGATCACCTGGAAAAAGGAGCATACGGTTTCCTCTGGCAGGGTGTCAGCCTTGCCCCAGTTCCTCAGATGCCAGACTGTCTCTCTCCATCCTTACTGCTCAGGCTCTGACTGCCCAGCAGCACCACTGCACCCATCCCATCTAGAGAGCAAGAACAGTAGACTCAGCTGCTCCTGTGGCCTTAATACCTCCCTCGAGCTCTTCCCCATGGCAGCATAAGCAGAAGCTGTCAATCATGAGGAGGAGGAATCACTCCAGCTACGGATCTGATGGTGGCAGGGGCCCAAAGCCCCCATGCTTGCTGCCAAGTAGCCGTGTTGGTGCAGCAGACAGGTAGAGCATCGCAGGAGGTGAGCCATGATGGGGGAAAGGTTAAAACACAGCAATTAAATCTATCCCATCTGCCAAGGGGCAGAAGTCACAGGTGTCTGCCCAGCACCTAAAGGAGCATAAGTTTGGCATCTAGACTGGGCACAAGTAAAGGAAAAGCAACTGGTACCGACTGGCACCAGAAAAAGGGGCAGAGGAGTTCAGACATGGGGACTGGAAGCTCAGGGGAAGAGCAGCTCCTCCCTGCTTCAGCCTAGTTGGCGCTGGTTGAAGGGGCACACACACTGGTTTCAAGGCATTGCTCAGAAATAGAATAGCAATACTAACAGGACCCCTTTGGTTAAGCTGGGGAAATGCAGGCTAATAACAGGGTCATCCAGTTCCCAAAGGACCATGGGGCAGTCAGAAGAAATAGCTTCCTGCGAGTATGCTTCACCCACTGGTCCATTTACCTCCTTCAGGACCCAGACAGGCTTCCACCCTTCCCCTCCCCATCTTCTACAGTGAGGATGGAAGGGCATCAAGTCAAAGACTCAGCAGTATACAAAGCCAGACTGCTGTAACTACTACCCTGAGCAAAGCTGTTCAATCCCTCTGCACACAAGAGCCTGGGTGTTGGCTTGGTTACTGTTGACTGATGGATCTTTACTCATGTCAGCTTCAGTGAAAGGAAGCTGCCAAACTGTTCCCTGAAGGTGCCTGGAAAGCTACAGACCATCCCCTCCCCAAGGCACCCACCTTTTGCCTATGGGCATGTTCGAGCCCTTGGTGGGAAGCCAGACAAACCCTCTTATGTTTTAGGCCATGGTCTTGTAATATCGTAATATCGTATACTGATGTATAATGGACACACCATTAACCAGACACATTGATCAGCTGATAAGCACCAAGCAGAGATTTTAATTGATCTGTAGAAAAGTGGATTTGTTGTCTGCAAATGCAATGCCTGCTCAAAGCATGGGATGATGGAGCATGAGAGAAGGCTCAGGGGAGACCTTATCACTCTCTACAACTATCTGAAAGAAGGATAGAGTGAGGTAGGGGGTGGTCTCTGCCCGCAAGGAACAAGTGACAGGACAAGAGGAAATGGCCTCAAGCTGCACCAGGGCAGGTTTATATGGAGATGAGGAACAATTCCCACCCCAAAGGGTGCTCAGGCATTGGAACAGGCTGCCCAGGGCAGGGCTGCAGTCACCATCCCTGCAAGTGTTCACACAGCGTGGAGACGAGGCCCTCATGGGTTAGCGGTAGCCTTGGCAGAGCTGGGGAATGGTTGGACTGGATGAGCTTAAAGGGCTTCTCCAACCTGGTTGATGCTATGATGGGTTAGAAGTCTACAAAGAAATTGGAGATGGAAACCAGCCCATTATCAGAGACTGCTTTATGAGAAGCCACTAGACTGAACAGCAGGAGACCAGGGTGCCAGCCTGGCTTTGTGCTGAGCAGCTAACCAAAGTCAACAGCTTGCAAACTCCACCTCTGCCTGTCAGCTCACTCATACCTGCACACCATGGTCCCCAAAGGGCTGTGATGGTCCTGCTGAGTCAGCTGCTGCAGGGACAGCCCTTCAGAGCTCCACACAAACATCCAGGGAAGCTGGTGGGCAGGTGAGCTGAGTAGCCTGCACAGTGGATCCATTTAACAAAATCCTAGTCTCAAGAACAGGGGTAGCAAAACTAGAGGTTTGAAGATGGTGTCAATTTCATAGAGCCAGCTTTCAAGGAAAACTTTTCCAGGCCAGCTCTACATACACCTTTGAATGTGGAAATAACCTCAGATGACAGGGGTATGAGCCCTCAAATAGCTGCCTGACTGTGCCAGGGATACAGCTTGAATACAGGCAGAATTTCCTTTAAACAAGAGACTTCCCACAGAAAGGAGAGTTGTCCACTGGCACATGCTGCACAAGGGTTACCAAAGTGCACAAGGCCTCTTTGGACTCTCCTGCTGCAAGGACTCGGATGCAGCGCAGATTTGGCTGACCCAGGAATCCTGAGAATTAGTGATCTAACAAGGAGAGCCTCCAGACCTGCACAGCACCAGCTCTTCAAGGGCCTGTCAGCAAAGGCAGCTGTAAAGAAGAGCCAGTGATCCAAGCCAGAGACTTAAATCCTGTTGCAAAAGGGGTTATATGGCACTGAGCACTGCCAATTCGTTCCCATATACATTCAAGGCAATTACTGATCTTGTCCTTAAACTCTAACTGCTACACAGCCAGAGCAGGGAGCCACCAAGGCAGACTGTCACCTGAAGGCTGGCTTTGTGTCCCAGGCTCTGGGGCCAGAAGGGGATGCATGATATTGTTTGGCCAAGTTCAACTCAACAGGTTTTTCTCACACTTTTTTTTTCTCCAACACAAGTTTCAGAGATAGCTGGAAGCAGGATGACCACATTCAGAGAGGAAACTTCAGGCACGGGTGAAAACAGCCCTGGAAGATGGTGAGAAGCACACACCAGCAAGAGGTAGACTGGGCTGATGCAACACAAACTCTGCCACACACAGAGAGTTGAGCCTTAGCACAGTACAGGGCTGCAAGAAGTCACACCAGGTACCTGCAGGCAGCTCTGATGCTTCAGACTTGCTCCCTCCTTGCAGAGATAACTCACTGTGCACAGCCCTGCTTCTAACCCAATAAATCAATCCTGAGCAACCAGCCTCCACCAAGCCTAAGTGCTGCGGTAGAAGCAACTTAAAGGGAACCTGCCCAGACCTGACTCAACAGGCTCCTGACCTCCCAGGAAAGGGAATTCCCAAGAAAGGGTACTCACCACAGCTCATAGCAGGGCCACATTTTGTGCCTTGTCCTTCAGGCTGTGAGAAGCATCAACACTTTGTGGGGATCAATCCTGACCACACTGGCTACCACAGCAGAACCAAGCTGGCTTACCTCTTTGCAAGCTCAGGTGAGGCACATCTGTACTGGTTTACAAAGCCTCAGCTAGGCAGTGGAAGGCTTCCACTGACTTCAACAAGCTTTGGATGAGACCTTAAAATATTTGTTCCCCGGGATTTCTCTGTCACTAATACTGTCTTACAAATTCCCTTTTTCCTTCTATTTACAGTGAAAACTAAGAGCCTGTAGGCATAGGGATTACAGAGGCCCAGCATTAATGTTAAGCCCAAAACACAGCTAGAGCTGGAGACTGAAAAGTATTATGGGTGGAAATGACTTGATCTCCAGCTAAAGGCAACTGGCTGTCAAGAAAGCCAAAAGCAGCAGGGAGAAGTCAATTTGCTTTCTGAAAGTCTCAGCTTGAGAAACACACCTGTACCGGCAGCACGGGCCAGGAAGCTTTCATTTCAATAGTTTATTTTTGCATTCTCAGCAGGGTCTCTTTATACTTCCCTCAAAGCCTGTAGAGCCAGAACTACCTCAAAAGCAAAGCTCTGAGAGCAAAACCCTCCCTTCCCCCAACTCTGTATCATCAGGGCTTTGCCTAAACTCTCAGCAACTAAAAGGTCTCAGTTCTCCTCCAAGCTGTAAAGATGTTAAGCACATTCAGATGTAAATCTACCCTCAGCACTTCAACTTTCGTGGAGCTCAGCAAACTGAAGTCAATCCAACCAGGCAGTAAGAGGTCAGGATGTATCTCCAGCCTGGCACAGGCACTGAAGGATTAACACATCCCCTCAGCAAGGCAAGCTTTTCTGATGCCAGCATTTCACACCCTTTCAAACATCATTGTGGAGAGGCAGCAACGTGCTTCAAGCAAGGTATGTCACTTACCAACATACTCAGAGAGGAACACAACAAAGAAAGGAGTGACCAGGTCATTGATTCCCTGTACATAGCCGCTGGCTGGGTGTCGAATGGCCCAGATAAACAGGATTCTTTCAAAGATCTAGGGAAGAATGAGGGAAAGCAAGTACCTGCATTAGCCGTGCACAAAGGAAAGGCAGAAAAGCATAATCGCTAAGCTCAGGGAGCAGAAATCATGCACAGACAGGCTTTTCTGCAGCAATATGGGTAAGATAAGAAGCATACAAGTCCTAGGAGAGCCTCCTGTGTGATCCACAGATCCCCCACACAGGCCAGCCCACACTTCACAGAACAAGGCAGCCCAGGCTCCTCATCAAAGCCCCAGATGAAGAAATGCAGACCCAACTTTGTAAGATCCAGGTGGTTTAACACCCTTCCACCCACAGGAGAGGGCTGCCTGTGCACACCAGCATGCCTTGCTGAACATGATGTTGAAAGCTAAGGCTGTTATCCGTTATCAGCACAGTATTCCCAGCAAAACATCACAGATCAGGAGAGTTTCCAACAGAGCAGCGGCCCTGTAACAACCTTCCAGACTGCCTCAGCCCCAGGACACCATGTTCTGACATACCACAAACACATGCTGAGCTTGTTTCCAAGGAGGACATGTGCCTACTATGCCTCCCGGTCATCTCTCTAAATCCTGCTTGGATTTCTCACAGAGTGCTTCACACAAAAGAGGTTTCATAGCAAAACAGAACAGATCTCCTGTTCTGGTTCAAATGTCTAGAATTTGTCTCAAAACAAAAGCCTCATGTCTTCTGCCAACTCTTGGCTACATCTCACCACAGAAGAGCTGATCTCATAACCCTGAGCTCCAAGTCTGATGTCCCTCAGAAACATGGGACAAGACCAGTTTCAGCAGGTATCTGCATCAGGAGCTGTCAGCCAGGGAAGCTTGTCCACACACACACCCCACAGCCAGTGTGTGTGACAGGAGCTTTCCTCTCCCTTACCTCCTGGACAAGCGGCTGCTGGAAGAGGGGGATGAGTGGGTTGGTCCTTGGAATATCGATGTGGATCTGGAAGAGAAGGTGGGTTACACACGGGAGCCATGCCTTCCAGAGGTACACTAACTCATCACAGGCTAACAGAGGGGAATCCACTCCTCAGTGTCCCCCAGGTGACAGCTGCACTTGCTGACAAGCACAGTGAGGGCTACAGCTGCAATGACAGAATCATGTTCAGTTTTATCTCCGATCTCCTCTGCTCAGGTGTGGGCAGGTAACCAGATCTGGGGTCCAAAATCTAGTTATTAGATCAACTGAAGGAAGGGTTAAACTAATACCTGCAAGTAGAGGGATAGAAACACAGTACCCTTTTCCCTCCTAATAGCTACATCTAGAGGAAGTCCTGGCATGACCCCAACTGTATGGACAAGCAGTGGCAAGAGGGAGGAAAGGGATATAACCAAGGCAGAAAGCCAGGCAACAGGCAGAGGTAGGTCTCTACCTGTCATGGGTAGGTCTTGTACCTGTCGGTAGGTGTCTTGATGATGCTCCTCATTCCGGGAATCATAATACTGCTGGATGAAACCAAAGTATTCCTCCCGCTTGCGCTGCAAAGTCAGCTTTCGCCGCTCCATATTTGCGGGGAGATAACCCTGTGGCAGGAAAACCTGCGTCAGGGCAGAGCCTCTTCCCTCAACTTAAAGCATCCCTTGAGATCCTGCCTGTCAGCTGGAACCATCAGGCACACAGACTCAGGAGCTGGGGAAAGACCTTTCATGGGATTTGGCTCTCCCAGCTCCTGATCCCTGGAGCAACACATACCACGGAATTCAGCTTTCCAAACCAGAGTGAACCACCTATTCCTAGCACCACTATGGGCTTTGTGCAGAAAGATGATGTGGCAATTATACTCCCCAACCAAAAAAACCCTGCATAGGCTGGGTACAGACACAACACGAGCAAACCTGGTTACAGGACACAAGAAGCACATGTCTCTGGCTTGGCACACTCCCCCAGTCTCCTGCATCACAGTTCCAAGTACTCACTGAGAGGAGACGCCAAGTCACAGGCCGGACTTCTCTGGGCACACCAGGCCAGCTGCATTTTCTCAGTTCATCTGCAAACGGACAGTGGTGGCAATGGATTAGATCCTAGGCACGTCCAGGCACCACTATACCTAGAAGGAGAGGAAAGCCCAGTCTGCTCCTGCAGGCTCTGGTGACACTGAGCCTCCAGGAAGGCTCCACATTAGCAATGGCTGGGGATGTGGGTCTGCAGCAAGGGGAGCAGAGCTAGTTCCAGCTCAGCCTGGGCACAGAACTGGTGCCTGCAGGGGTTCCAATGTGATGGAACCTCAGTTCTCATGCAGAGCCCGACAGCCCCCAGTGATCCCAGCCATCATTTGCGAATTGGAGGAAGACTGAGAACTGACAAGGAGCTGGCGGAGGATGTTGCCATCTGCCAAAAGAGCAGTTTGTGCCTCCACACCACTTGTTGCAACTGCAGAGAGTATTTTTTTCCACTCCAGAGCAGACCCGATTACAATCTGAAGCAGGCAGCAGCCCCCTCCTCACCCACAGTCACCCCCATTTTGCCACACTCACCCAGGTCTGTGTTGTGGCTGGAGAGGAGTTGCCGAAACTTCTCCAGGCGGGTTTTCTCCCTCACTGTCATTGGGGGAGCACCCGAAGCATTTTGGTCAGAGATTCGGGCAACAAGTGGAATGACAGGCCGAAGGGGAAGGGACTGCTGCTTCTGAAGGGGGGTCCTCACACAGGCCTCCTCTGCAAGAAGCATACGCTGCAGTGAGATAGGGAAGGAGACTGCACCTCTCCAAACCTACTTCACTCAGAGACCTGCCACTGCAGATTTCACCCCAGGCAACAGAGCATCACTGGCCCACTCTGATGGATCATCTGGTTGACAGGCATTTGTTACAGCTCTTCCATCATTTGTCTTTCCTTTCCTTTCTCCTGCACCCAGACACCTGGCTGCTAGTGGATCAGAATTCCCTCTTCACATGGGAAGCATGACACAGGAGACAGGCAGAAGGAGCTGTGTCAGTTCCAGAAGAAACCACCTCCACCGCTGATCTAGTGACCAAGCTAATTGCTTGCATAGAAAGCAGGCAATGGGCTGCCAATGCCACCTGCTGGCAGCAGGGACCTGCTGAGTTACTGCCACAGTGTGACGAGGCACAGTGAGCAGGGGCTGATGCTGCCCAGCTCTCTGCCCAAGGTGGATGGACTTGGGGTCAACAGGACCTCACCCAGACATTTACTAAGAGCAGCATGCTGGGCCACCAAGGAAGCAGACCCTGAGCAAGAATTTAACAGATCTCCAAAATCCCTTAGCACACAGAACACAGGATGCTTTGGAGTACAGGATACTACAAACAGGTGAAAGCCCCTGTTGAGCTTATGGGCTGGGCCGAAGCTTCTCACGTATAACATGTGAGGAGCAGCAAGCAGCTGAGTTTGGCAGTGAACTAGGAGAACACTGGAGCAGTAAGCTGCTCAGAAAATGGCTCTTACCAGATGTCCTGGAGAGCTGGGCCTCACTGCTGGACTTGATTACCTTGCAGTTGGTGGGCATGTCACCAAGAGCAGACTGGGCTCGCTCGGGTTTTGCCCGTAGCTTGCTGTGGTTCTCTAGTACCTGTGCTGCCGTGGCCTTGGCCACTTTAGAGTTCAGAGTCTGGAAAGAGGAAGAGGAAGAAGAGAAGTCCTCATCTTCATCATCACCAATGTCCCAGGCATCACTGGTATTGCGGGCAAACTCGTGGAAGCTGGAGGCCTTCTTGCTTTTCATAGGCAGCGCATTGGCCTTGGAGCGGTCCTTGATGAAACTGAGAACCAGAGAGAATCACTATCAGAACCATGCTGTTAGATTATTCCATCTTCTTTCCTTCCCTATGCCCTCACTTCAATCAGCCAGCCCCTTTTCCCAATTTCTCTGTTCCTCCTCCCAAACCCAAGGACTATGTTAAGCCTCTCTGGGCTGTCCACTGCCACAAAGCAGAACCTGACATGACGGCAGGGCACACAGGCCACAACTGGCAGCTGGAGAGATGCCAGGCTTCCCAGCCCAGCAGGGCAAAGTGGAGACGCCTACAGCTCCTGTAGCTCCACCACCTCCACCCTACACAAAACAGGTAGATTAGCACCCAAAAAAGGGACTTGCAACCTCGGGAGAGGCATGGCACAGGTCAGACAAAGCTGGTCTGTGCTCTTGGACACCCCTGATACAGCTGCAACTGCTCCCAGCACACCAACCAGCCTGGTTCTCTTCTCAAGCACAGGTGGAGCCTTTGTATTTATCCTCAAGCTACAGGAGTCAAAGTCCAGTGCCTGAAGCGTCACAGAAAGGGGGAACCTTCACCACTATCCAGCATGAGATAGGGACGAGGAAGCAGTTCAGCTCTGCCTTTTCTTGCTGGGAGGCGTGCTGTGATTCTCCAGCCTCTCAGCAGCCAGGCACCTTTACCGCCCTCCCTTCCCTTAATTCTTCTGTCTCCAAAGGGGAGCAGAGGGTTCAGACACCACTGCTAAAAACTACGCCTGTCTCCTTTGATGTGGCCGGGTTTCTGGCCATAAAGGGCGTCTGCAGATAAGCTTTCCCTGCAAATTTCTTCAGAGCTCAACACAGCGTCGCACCCCACTGCTGTCCTTCTCCACTGGAGTATCACAGTGTCAGGGGAGGCTGAAGACATCCACCTACTGCAGGACTGAGCCAAAAACCTGCAGTCTTGTGGCCTGCATCTCCAGAAGCTAAGCACTTACTTCTTGGTGAGACGGGGATCCAGAGGAGGATGCTGTGCTCCATATACAGGTTGAATGCTGTAGGAAGGAGAAAGAAAAAGAAATAGAAGACCGTGCAAAAAGCCATGAATAATCTCCCCAACCCAGACTGGGGTCACACTTCTTGCCGGCTGTCAGGAACTGAACACAGACCAAAAGCAGCTTCTACCTGCAAAGCTTTAGCTCCAAAGTGCCACATTCAACTGAAGATTTGCTCTCTGCAGCAGCAAAGAGAAGCCTTGTTTAAACTCTCAGCCTCTCTCCAGCCTGAGCTGGGATTTGTGATCTGCTCTTTTTCTGAGTGACCATGCGTCTCTGTCCCACTGCCTTACATGCTGAGGATCATTCTCCTTTCTAACAAGGGGATTTCTAGGATGCAGAATTCACCCTTCCGAGCCCTGCAGGACAGGGAAGAACTCCAGCCCTGGTGTTGCACACTGGCGCTCCTCCACAATACACCTGAGGGTCTGAACCCCATGCTGGCTCTCAGGCTCATAGCCAGTGCTATGGCGAAGCAGCATCTGGTACAGCACATGGTTTGACGCAGGTCCAAATCCCAGTTTAATCAACCACTTCCTATGCAGTCTGAAATGAGACACCATATCCCAGTCCCTTGGTTCTGCTCCTTGTGGAGTGGGACTGGTGGGACAGGGAGCCCAAGGGCTGCAGGCACTGCATGGGGAGCATCCCCTTGGAGAGGAGCTAGTAGAGGAATGTTCATCACTAGTTTTACAAGCTCTGCGTGTGAGACAGGGATCCTAAGTTATCAGTTCAATTTGGGTAACTATCCACAGCCACCCCATCTTCGGAAAACAAGTCCTCCCCATCCCTGGTACACAAGCACAGTCCCACATCCCACAGCAGAGACAAGGGCCCATTCAGAGCTGGCACACAGTGAACAAGCTCTTCTTGGGTCAACAGAGCTGGCCTGATTTCCAGAAGGTGCAGATGGTGCCCAGCAGTAAAACAAGCAGAGCCCAGCCATGCAGGAGGGAAACAGCAGCCTAGTGCAGCTGGAAAGCACACCGTGAACCAGTTGATGGTAGCGGGGTGGCAGAAACAGGCCCAGCTGGCTAGGGAAAGACACAGAGATCACGGGCAGAGGCTGGAAACAAACATAGCACAGAGAGAGCCTGGTGGTGAAGCCTGGTGAGGGGTGGGCTCTCTGCTGCAGCAGCCACCCCCCGTGGCTGGAAGCACTAAAAAGGCTCACCGTGTTTCCCCACCAGCCATCAAGCCTAGGAAGGAGTTTGCTGACTAATTCGCATCCAGAAGTCAGGACAGCTATTAAGCAGAGGCACCCCCGTGGGTGGGCACAGCAAGCAGATTATCAGGAGTAAGAAAAACAATCTCTCCATGTCAGTGCTGCTTCCCAGTGACTCATGGCAGCTCCTTGCAGGAGAGGAATCAGCAGTCTCTTCGATAGCCAGCTCCAATCTTGCACTGTCTTGTGACAGCAGCCATAGAGCACTGTTCCTCTCTGTGCTGACAGCGGGTAGCCACTTCCAACTCATGTGCAAAAGCCTGAGCTCCACAAGCCAAATGTGTGATATGTGTTAGAGACAGAGGGGGGGATATGGCAGCAGCTCTGGGTGAAGAAACTCCTTCCTCACGCTCTGAAGCAATACGCTGGCTAACGGCTACAGAGAGGGTCCCACCTCCCAGGCAGCTCATTTTGAAGAGCTTGAATGCAAGCTCCCCAAGACAAAGCACCCTGAGCTGATCAAATGTGTTCACACAAGGGGCTGAAGGGGACAGTCTGGTTTCCGGCAGGCTACAGAGCCAGGGCTGAACACCATCCTGCGCTGATGAGTTTGAACTGCTGCATGAAGCAGGTTCTCCCCATGTTTGTCCCATCTCTGCCAGTTCTCTGCCAGATTCACCCGTGCAGAGGGTATAACATGCTGGACAGAAGGAGTGCAAATGAAGTGTGCAACAGGTCTGTAAGATACATGAGCACATGCAGATAGACGCCAGACAGCAAGCTTGTGCTGCGGTGTCTGTGGTACCCTCGATGCCGGAGCCCACCCCTTCAGCTCACATCCCTGTAGCTGACTCCCAGCAGATCCTACAGCTCCACATTAGGACAACCTACTGAGAACACTGAGGCAAAGGAGCGATCACCAAGTGATGCTCACTAACTTCATTTACTCACTTTTGCCTGGTTTTCCCTGATGCAGCTTGGCTAGATGAATCTGTTGTCTCCAAGCTTAACCCCCTGTCTGAAGTTGGTTTTGCCACACTTTTGCATGGACAGAAAGCTCAGGGCATGAGCTTTCATAAGGGCAGGCATTACACACACACACCACTGGGTCAGGAGCTGATGCTGTGTGGATGAGCCCTCTGTCCTGTCTCATTTGAAGCTCTTTGGACAGGAATTTCTTCTTACCCATATGGTCAGTGCTGGTACAATGCCTGTGGTACCTGCATTATGCTACTCACAAGGAGATCACCACAGGGCGTCAGTTGTTGACACTGCAGCAGAAAGCACATCTGTGAAACCTCAAGTGCCACTTCAGACATAGATCAGATTTACTCCTAGTCAAGTCTGTTTCTCCCCTTTTAAAACAGCATTTAAATACCCCTCACTGGAGCCAGACTGACTGCCTTTCTGAACAGCAGGAAATAACAACCCATCACACAGGGTAACACACTAGAGCAACCTGCCACCACATCCCTAGAGAATTACTGGGGTGACAATTCCCAATGCAAAAACTACAGGACAGTACTGAAAATGTAAAAGGACATTTACTGCTTCTGCCATGCTAAATCTACCGGGAAAAAGCCCCAACTAAAAGCTAATACAACCAAGTGACCAAATGTACAAAGTGGCATGGAAAAGAAA
The DNA here is from genome assembly GCF_028554395.1 of Pezoporus wallicus. NCBI lineage: Eukaryota > Metazoa > Chordata > Aves > Psittaciformes > Psittacidae > Pezoporus > Pezoporus wallicus. Next base: position 170,128 of record NW_026635152.1, on the reverse strand, counting down.
GTTAACACAGTTTCCAAATCTTGATGAAGCCTCCCTCTGCCTGCTTGTCAAGGCAGAGGAAGAAGAGAGGCAAGAATCTGTACGGGAAGGTCTCTTAAACCTCATATAAAACAGAAAGGGAGCTTTACATCTAGCACTTATGGATGCAAGCATGTCCCACCTCCACCTTTGGCTGCTGTGTTGCCCAAAATCTGTCAGTAATCATCCCAGGAATGCACAGGGCATTTATTTAGAGGTCGTGAGAAGGCTCCTGAACAGCAGGATAGCTGCTACGCAGCCAGCCAGGAACAGGGGAGAACTCTGCCAAAAACCTGACATTGCAGTCTATTGTCTAGGCAGGACCAGCTGCCTCCCAGACCGGTTCACCTGGTTTGAGCTCTCCAAGCCAAAGCTCCAAGTCACTGACTGCAGGAGTGAGCTGCTGTCCAAGACTATGAGCTGGAAACACAGCTGTGACCTCGAGTAAGAGATGTGAGCAAACAGGAAGCCAAATCACCCAGGAAGAGCACAGCATTTTCTTCCCCCGTGAGCAGAAGAGGAAGAACATGTAGTGCTTGTTGCTTTCTCTTTGCTTGCCACAGACCTGGATTGTCCCACTAACCTGAGGGAGCCAGCCAGTGCAGTGACAAAGACCTGAATGACAGCACATCAGGAAGAGAAAATTAACTTGCCCAGCAGGATTTAAAGCCAACTAAGCATTTCAAATTGCATCCACACACCAGAAGGGGACGGGCAGGGTGCAGATAAGGCAAACGAGAGGAAAACACAAGGTGCACTCGATGGCAATAGCACTTGTGAAAGCCTCCTCAGAGGGCTGGATGCCCTCTCCCCATGGTAGCCTTGCTGGCTGGTTGCCCGCTCCCCTAAGACTGTAGGGAGAATCTCCTTCATCAGCACCAGCCTCTTCCTAAACACCACCTGAATCAGACATTTCACTTGTTTCTCCCATCCCCGGGAGAGCACAGGTGCCTTGACAGGAAGCAGAACATCACAGCCAAAGGAACTGAAGCAGGAGGGGGCACACAAAAAGAGGTCCCACAGTCTCCAGTGCTGAGCAGAGGTGGGCCAGGAGTGACACTGCATAGGAGAGGTTAAGGGAGGGACACGTGCATTGGCAAAGGCACCTTTCTGGGACAGAGCTGCTGTCACCCAAGGTGACACCTCTAAGGGCTTCAAGAAGGGCCGTGATTCCTTCAATACCTGTGGAAATGAGGAAGGTACAACCTGGCCCGAGGCCACCTCATGGGGGCCTTCGAGGGCCTGACCCCCTTCCCCCTGCAGGCAGGGATCCCCACAGCCCCCTACACGAGGGGCAATCCTGAAGCTACCCTTGTTCCCTATACAGTGGGACTTCTGCCAGCAGCAATACTCTGCCCCATAGCCTGGGGGAGGGGGGGTGTGTGTGGAGGGCTGGTATCGTCCCCGTTGCAGGGGGAAAGTCGGGGTCCCCCAACCAGCTCCCCTACCCCATACCAGGGTGACATCCCTGTAACTCCCCCTTGCAGGGGTAACACGGCCCCTGACACCCAGTTCCCAAGGCAGAGGGGCCGCTCCCGCTCCCGCTCCCCCACCCAACGCCCCGCAGGTGGGCCCCTGCGCCCCTTCAACCTGTGAGGCACAAGTGGTCACCCCTGAATAAACGGGGATAAACTGGGGAAAAACAAACCTCAGCTGAGCTGTAAAACCCCACAAACTGCCCAGGTGACGGGGGGCCCTGCCAGTGCCCAGGGCAATGCCGTTCCTCTCATGCCCTGAGGAGAAACTCTCATACTGGGTGGCCAGCAACCCTGGCACCTCATCAGGCAGCGTGGGATGGGGACCACTGGCATGGGCATCCCTTGGCTGTGGGGACTTGTGGCCATCCTGCTCCTGCAGGAAACAGTGAATCAAGTGTTCAACAGTGAACTGAAATATTCACAAACCACGTAAAGGCCCTTGGTGACTGACTGGTGGCCTTGGCAGTCATGGGAAAAGGTTGGACTTGATGAACTTAAAGGTCTTTTCCAACCCAGTTGATTCTATGATTAAGTGGGGGGGTTTCCTCATAAAAATCCCCAGGAATTCTCAGGCCCAGTGATGTGCTTATCCTCTCCTACCAAAGGGCAGTGAGCTCCCCATCAGGGAGAAACAGGGGTGTAACAAGTTTTCCTTTCCTCCAGTCCATGTGTGCAGTCCCCATCCCAGGCTGAGAACCTGCCCGTGGCAGGGAAACACCAGCAACCACAACTGTGGGCACAGGGAGCTGGGAGCAGGAGCTGCTCCACACCTCCACCAGGCTGCTGACAGGAACACTACGGAGCTGGGGGCAGACACAGGACACACACGGAGGGAAGATCCAAATGGAAAACCAGGGGATCAGCAGCTGCAGGAGCAAGGCGCGGGTTGGAAACCCATGGGAATTATAAATAAATAAATAACTTTGCCCACTGGCTAGAACTCTTAAAAAAAAAAACAAAAACAACAAATTCATGAAAATAAGTTAAAAACCAAACCTGGAGCAACAAGAAAAAAAGGTCAATTCTTAGCACTATTAACAACTGTACAACAGACTTTGCTCCTCTCTGACTTTGTCCATATTTACAGCTCTGTTGGTTTGCATTGTTTGTGTGTCGCGAGCTCTCATGGACAAGCACCACCTGATGAGGTGCTGGCATTCTGGGGAGAATCCACCTCCTCCAGCTGACCAAGGGAGATCAGCTGCCACCCCCTAAACCCCGACCTTCCCCTGCTGCTGCGAAGCCAGGTACCTACCGACAGAGATCCGGCGCTGGAAGAAGAGCTGCCCGCTGACGATGTCCTCGCAGCACCGGAAGGGGAGGACCCCGCACACCATCTCATACAGCAGCACGCCCAGGGACCAGATCGCCGCCGGACGGCCGTGGTAGCAGCGCCAGCGGAACCACTCCGGCGGGTAGTACAAAGGTGTTCCTACAACAGGATACGGGCGCACCTCATTAGGCAGATGCCGCCTGCTCCTGGATTCTCGCCCGCGGATCCCCAGGGATGCAGGGGCTGCACCGGTGGCGCCACGGACGTGGGGACGCACACTCGGTGTGACCCGCCACCTCGTCATCAGCACGTGACTCTTGTTCACAAACTGCCCGGTACGGGAAGCACCCTGGGCTGTGGGCTCACCGCTAAATTTGGTGTAGACCGTGTCCCTGAGGAGGGTGCTGCAACCAAAGTCAATAAGCTTGACCTCTCTGGTGGCCAAGTTGATGATGATGTTCTGGGGCTTGATATCCCTGTGCAGGACACCGCGGCTGTGGCAGTGCCGCACAGCCACCAGCACCTGGAGGAAAATGCCCCGCGCCAGATCCTCGGGCAGGAACCTCCATTTTTTGATGAAGTCGGAGAGGTCCTGCGATGGCTCCGGACGCTCCAGAACCAGCACAAAGGAGTGGGGCAGCTCAAACCAATGGAGGAGCTGGATGATGGCACTGCAGCCGGAGCGCACCTTCCTCAACATGGCTATCTCCAAGGGAATGCGAGTGCCGCTGGGCTGCAGGGGGACCAAGACTGTCAGCAGGGCCGATGCTGGCCCGGGGCTCCTGTGCCTCCCTGCCTGGGATGCTCTGATGCCCTCCTGCAGGTGCCCCCCGCAATCCCCAGGGATGCTCTGGTGCACCCCTACCCGGCCCGTGTCCCCTGGTGACTCCACACCACAGCTTTCTGTGGAGGCTGTTTAGGCTGTGGGTACAGCTCATTGCCCCCCTTCCTGCCCTGCAGTGCCTGGGGCTGGTTGGTTGACCAGTGTCTTGGGGGGGGGGGGGGCACATGCTGCCCAGGAGAGCGCCTGACTGGGTCTGTGCTTCCTCCACCTCCGCTCCTTAAGTTCCCCCCAGTGCAATCACATCTACCCTGACTGACTGAGGACTGGGCCTGTAAGGATGCAGGTTACCTTCTCCCAACACACAAAGGGCTGTAGCTACATCAGTTCAGCCAGCCTTTCCACCAACCCCTTTGCCAGAATGTTTCTGGCTGTGCTCTTCCCTCTTCAAAGCCATCTCTTCTCTGATGCTTCATCTCAGCACATTATATTTGTGAGGACAAAAAGGCAAGGACCAACCACAACCAGTGTAAAAACATGTACATCATGAGACCAAAATAACTTACACTATTTACAGGAACACATCGAGGTATAAAATATATGTACATGCCTTGTCCTCTGACATACCCAGACTGCTGGGCTGGGCTGCATGACCCAGCAGAGACAAAAAACACACCTTCACAAGAGTTGGCCTCTAGAAAACAGCTCTGAGCAAGAGAAGGCACCTGCTATTTGCAATGCTTCTGCAGCAGGAAGGGGTGAATGAGCAGGTGACGTGAAGCTGACGCTGCCTGAGCCCTCCCCAGGACTGGACTGAAGGGTGCTGGGTGATCCCAGGGCACAGGGCATGTGGAAGAGCTGGCAGGTACCAGGCAGAGCTGTTAAGGATGAAGGCAAAAGCCCCCCTGGGCAGGAGGAAGATACAGGGCTGTGCTTTTCTATGGGTGAGCCCTAGGAAGCCAGACCAGGGCCTGGGGGATTGGGGCTGTGCTGGGCTCCCTCCCACTTCCAGCTGGAACACCAGGAGGGCCAGGAGTTCCCTTCCCTCTGCAGGAAGCAGGGGGCTCAGGGAGGGTGTTGCAGCCTCTAGGCTGTGAGCTTGCTGAAAAGCAAATGGGAGCTCTATGCTCTGCAGAGATTGTACCTGCACCCTGTCCCATATGGGACAAGGGAAGAAGGTCAGGGATAGGGGCACTGGGAGAGCACCCTGGGGAGCAGGCACTGGTTCTGCAGCACCAAGGCAGAAGGCAGACTCTGAGACCTTAAAGCAGCTGTGCTTAGAGGGAAGAACAGGGAAGGGGACAGGACCGCAGAGCCCAGCTCCTCACAGCTGGCCAGGCTGGGAGATGCAGCACCCACTTGTCCTTCTGTGCCACAAGGGCTGCGAGTGCCAGGGATGGGGCAGTGCCCAGGCTTCCTGGGGGGCTCAGAGTGGTTTGGGGACCCTTGTGTGCAAAGCTCAGCTCTGGGCCAGCTCTGTGCCCGCAGCAGAGGCAGGAGCTGGCCCCTGTGTGCTGGAGTGGGGAAACCCAGGGGGCAAGAGTCAGGCCCCGGGTACAAAAGCAGCACCCAGTGATTTGAGGAAGGGAAGGACTTCTCTGGACTGCAGGTATCAAACCAATGCACCCAAGGGCAAAGCAAAATGAGGTGCATGGTGCAAAGGCAGCTTGAAACTGTCCCTGCAATGGCAGAGGGATTCAGAAGCCACAAGAAAGTACTTAAGCTGTGCAAGTCTGAGCCCCAGAGGAGCTCCCCAGCACAGTGCAAAGGATGACACAGCTCACCTGCTTCCTCCAGCACACAAAGAGCCCTCACCTGAGCCCATCTCCACCTTGGCTGTCTAAGTCCATGGCTCTGAAGGACCAGAGTCCCAGGCACCACCCTTGCTGGACCACCTTCATGTTGGGACATTGTGCTTTAGTGTTTGGGGGAACCTGCCCCACCTAAACTGGCTCAGAGTGTGGCTCAGAGCTGTGAGCCACTTTCCAAACCCCATTGTGCCAGGAAAGCAGAATACAACTCTGTGTCAGCTTCCCAACCCCAGACAGTGGGGAATCTGGGGCTCCAGGTTTACCCTGGTTTACGTTCAGTGTCTGGGACTGGATCTAGATTCAACTATGGTTTGGGAATAAAATAATCAAACATCATACATGAGAATGATGTTCTTTCACAGACCTGGACAGAGGCTTTTACAGGACCAGTTCCCTGCTGCTCCAGGCTGCAGGCTCTGGAAAATGGGGAACAGTTCATTCCAGTGATGTGCCTTGCATGGACATTCTGAACACAAGAAGGGCTTCACTGCACCCTCTTAGAACAGAGGCAGGAATCCAGATTGAGCTGAGCCTTTCATAGGTCCCTTTCCATCCTGCAAGGGGACAAGAGGGACCACTTCCGCACTGCAGATCAACACAGTAATAGCAACAAAGCTGAGGTCAGCCCGATCACCCCACCAGCCACAGGAGGAAAACCTCAGTGCTGTGACTCAGCTGGGGGGAATCCTGCTGCATGAGGGGCAGTTCAGACATACAGTGAGGTGGGGGTGAGGCCATGTGTCCCCAGCATGAATTCAAGTGTGAAAAACCATAACAATAATTGAGAGAAGAGAAAATCCTAACAGCACACACACTCCCCACCCCATTCCCAACACAAACCCAGTGACAACAGCACCCAGCTTGCACCGTGAGGTAGCTAAACCAGATCAACACCCGAGAAATGCTCTTGTGCATGAGAGATACCAACCCACACAGATACTAAAACACACACACACACACACACACACAGCTATAGGATCACAGTTATCCCTCTCCTCAGAGACCCCCTATCCAGTCACTTGCTGCTGTGCTGCAGCACCTGCAGGCTGCAAGCGCCTTGAGGCCCCCTCAACGTGCTCCTGGATGCAGCAGCGAGGTGGATGCTCAGCATCAGGCAGGACTGAGCACTCAGCCTTGGGAAATAAAGCAGGCACTTGCAGCCTACACACAAGAAGAAACTGGTTGTGAAAGGAAAGGTCTGACTCCAAGAGTCCCCCAAGAGCAGGTTCCTTCATCGACTTCAGCAGGGAGCAGTGAGAGGTTCCACATCAGGCACTGGCAGATCTTGGTGCAGACATTGATGCAGACATTGATGCATATGGTACACCCAATTACAGACACTCAAACACACATCTCTGCCCAAATACACACATCCACACCACCCATTCCAGCCAAGCAAAGCTTCCGCCAGCTCAGGAATGAGCAGGGAAACCCTTTCCAAGGAGGGTGACACCTCCTGAGGCCCCCATGTCTGTGCCTTACACTCACTTCTCCATCAGCCATGGCAGGAGGGCTCCTCACCTCAATGCAGGGCTCAGACATGATCACCAGGGACTGCTCATTGAACTGGGCATGGTCATACACAACACACACACACGCATCACACCCGCCACAAAGGCAAGCCAGTAGGATGGGGTTTTCCCCCAAAACGAGCTGGGGGTGGTCCAAGAGTCACCATGGTTGGAAAAAGCAGAGGGAAAATGGTCTGTGGGGCAGGTCCTGAACCTCCTGTGGCCTCTGAGATCCCAGTTCATTGCTGGTGGGGTCTCATGAAGAAATCCTTAAATTTGAGTTCAAATGCTGCTTCTTCTGTGACAGAGAACACCAGGTTCTCCTTGCCCATGGCAGGAGAAGCCCTGCTTGGCCCAGGGCTGGACAGAGCAGGAGACGATACAACAGGACTGATGGAGAAAAACTCCAGTGTGAGACCAAGGCCTTGCATGCCCTGGAGCCAGAGGAGGAGGAAGCCTGCAGAAGCTACATCCCTGGGAAAAGAGTCCTGAACAGAGTCCCCAGCTTTTCATGGAGATTGGACTGTGCAAGATCATCCACTGCAGGATTGTCCTTCAAGCAAGGGGTGAATCAGGGGACTTGTGCGAGATGAGTGTGTGCTGCCCCTTCCTCACCCTGCTGCTGGCACAGCTGAGGCCAACCTGGCCCATCCTCCGGCTGCTCCATGCCTTGGCTTGGCCTTCTGTGGCTTCCAGATCCATGGGGCCAATGGGCCAAACCTGAGCTAGTCCTTCCCAGGCAGAGGACTAAGAGCAGAGCCTGGAGGAAGGATTTACAGCTTCCAGAATAAGATGAATCACAGGGATGATGGTGATGAATCCAGCCTTGGCTTCTTTGCCCTGTAACCTCTGTTCTTTGTTTCTCTATCTCAAGGGGGTCAGCATGCTGCAGGAACCTACCACAGAAGCCCTGCTGAGGGCCAGGTTGTCAAGAGCAGGGTTAAGCAGCCTTTCCCCACTGCAGAGCACTAGGGCAAGAGCCCATGAGCCATGGGTCAGCTGAGTTTATGACTGGAATTATGACTGGAGTTTAGAGAACATCAAAGGGAACTGCAGCAGGTTTGTCTGTAAGTTGACTGATGGAGATGTTCCCAGGCTTGCTGTACATCCACAGCTGGGACACGGCAAAGGAATTCAGAGGTGCCCACCTCCAACTGCTGGGAACAGGTAGATGGAGAATGTGGAATGATGGGATTACCTGGAAATCCTTCTCCAGACTGCCCACAGCAGAGAGGCTGTCCCACAGGTAATGGCTCCAAAGACAGCCCCTCTATGCTGTGGTCCTGTCCAGCAGACACCAAATGTCCTTGTGGCTGTGGAGTGCAGAAAGACTCCTGCAGGAAACAGCCCCATGGCCAACAGGGACAGAAGCAGCACATCATGGTGGAAGCCACATAAGCCCATGGAGGCAAGGGGGTGTCTCAGAAGAAGCCAAGGAGCTCTGATGCCCACAATTTCCATCAGGCTTTACAGCAGAGTGGGTGAGAAAAGAGCTGAAATACTTCATGGTCACTGGAAAACCATCAAGAAACCTCAACGGGAGGGAAGGTGGAGCTGATGATGCCCTGCGGAGCTGCCTTCTCACAGGAGCTAGTAGTGGTCAAAGTACCAGACGGGGCATCGTCCGCCCCACCGGATCATGCACAAACAAATCCCTATCCCTGGACTGAGCTCCCAGAGATGACCAGATCTTGATCGTGAGGGAGAGGTACCTTGACCTTCACCCTCCTGTTATGTCCTCCAGTCTTTGCAGCTTCTAGTTGGACCCTGTGGGTAACCTCCTCCCGCTCCAGAGCTTCACTGTCAAGTCACTGAGAAACAAAGGTGAGAAGGATGGTGTGACCCCAGGAGTCCTGCAGAGAGGAGCAACACTGCCCACCCCAGCCCATGGCAGCATGCACCCCACAAGACACTTTTCTCATGGCAAGAGTTTGCCCAGTCTGTTCTGGGGAGCAGAGAGGCCCAATGGGGCTCAGCCTCCAGCTCACCCCACTGGCAGCAGTTGGGGACAATGAAAAATGTTGACCCCCAGGGCTGACCCTGACCACAGGACTCCTGCACCCCTCGAGTGACTCTAGGTCAAAGCAGTGACACCACAAGGAGCTGCTGTGCTTCATCTCCCCAGGGCATGGGCTGCTTTGGGGGTGACTGCTGACTCCCACCCCACCATCCATGCAAAGGAGTGGGCAAGGCCACAGTATCCTCTGAGCTACCACAGTGGATGTAGGCACTCAGCAAGGAGAAAAACCAAAGCAAGGAAACCAAACTAGCGCAGGGGTGTGACTGGGACAAGGGGACAAGTCTCTTCTAGCAAAGTGGGGAAAAACGCAAAATAGTTTCATACCGTGAAGAAGCAGCTCAGACCAGAGAGAAGGGAAGAAAAAGAGAGAGGGGGAGGGAGAGAGGAGTGAAAGCAAGCGACAGAAAGACAGAGGGAGAAAAAGATGGAGAGAAAGAGAAAAGGGAAGAAAAGACAGAAGAAGACTGCATGAGCAAGAGAGAAAGAGCAGAAGGGTCAAGGCAGACTAGTAGCACGGCCCTTTATGGCAAGGACGCGTCGTGGAAGGCAAGGGGTGAGCCCAGGCACGTAATTCCATAACTTTACCCGGCAGTCACTGTGGCACAGATGGGAGGTGGGGAGGAGGAGAGACAGAGAGAGACAGAGAAAAAGGAAGGGAGAAAAGGGACATGGTGGAAAAGAGGATATCAGAGTCTTGCTGCCAAAGAGCTCCCCGAGAGCAGCAGAGGATGTCCAGCCCCGGGGAGAGGGAAAACCCAGGGCATCACCAGAGCATGGGAAGGGGATGGTCAGGGAATAGCTCTTGGCACTTCAGTGGGCAGGCCATGACATGAGGCAGGCTAAAGGTGGGCAAGATGAGATGGAATGGAGGGACTAGAAAGCTGTGAGACTCCCCCTTTCCCTCCCTCCCTGCTTCCTGTCCACCCAGCACAAACCCACCCAGGCCTGGGGGTAATGCTTCAGCCCAGGGCTCTCCCACCTCCCGGGGGCTCTGGGAAACAGAAAGCCTGAGGCTCACCTGGAGGCAGTGAAGATGTGCTTTGAGTTGGTGCAGATGGCGTTGATGGGGCTGTCGTGTCCCTTGATCTCCCCAATGGGGGTGAAGGTGTCCACATTCCACACTTTGATCATGCCTCCTCGGCAAGCGCTCAGCACCATGGGGCGGCCGGGAATGAAAGCCAGGGCACACACCCAGTCTTTGTGGGCATTGGGGATTTGCTGCAGGCATAGAGCAGAGATCATGAGCAACCTCATCTGCAGCACCACCATCGGCCTCATGCATCCAGCATGGGTCAGATCCTTACTGTTGCACCCTGGGGCTGATCTGGATTGTAGGACTAATGAAGCAAAGTTAGGAGGCCAAGAGGATCGATTCAGAAGTCAGGGTTTGTTTTTTCTCCCCTGCTCCATGGGCAGGAGATAACATCTGATCTTCAGAGAGGAACACCCCACCCAGCACTGCAATTCATGCTGCAGCCTGTATGCCAGGGGGAGCTGGCGATCCTGAGTGCCCTACAGCACAGAGCCACCCCACTCATGCACTGCCACATTCCCAGGAATGGGAATATCCTCCCTGGTGAGCTCAGTGCAGGACACTGGCATAAGGTCCCTGGACAAGGGTCCTGCCAGCAGCAATACTCCTCTGCCGCACATTACCCCGAGTCACCCTGAGGACCTGTATGATGTGCTCCCCTTCAGACCTGGATAAGTTCCTGCTGCTCCAGATCCCACTTCTTTATGCCATTGTCCCTGGAGCCGCTGAAGAGGATGTCTCCCTGGATGGCCAGGCACTCGATGCCATCGTAGTGAGGGGGCTCAAAGTTGTGAGTGGGGCCAATATTGCCCACCATGCCCTCAGCAATCTCAAATACCTGGGGAGAAGAAGAATGGGGAAAGGCCTCAGATGGCACTCAAAACAGAGCTGACCCTCTCTTGAAGAATGTGGCCATCACTCCCTCTGTTTTCCAGGCTTAGGGCACCCAGACTGAGGCTGGAAAGGGAGTGGGAATTGGCATCCGTACTGGGGAGGAGGATTGAGCAGAACAGGGTGAGCTGCAAATCTGGGTTGGCCATAACATGCAAGTACCAGCCACAGGAGGTACTTGCCTGAGGGAGAGGAGAGCCTAAGGGAGGACAGAAATGCAAATCCATCTCCAAAGGTGCATTTCTGTTATGGACCAAGCAAAAAGCAAGACTTGGGGAGATACACAAAAATCTCCCATGCAGAGGTAAAACCAGAATCTGGGCTCCGATTTCAGCAGAGAGAGTTTGGGGGTTGGAACTAGATGAACTATTCGATGATTCTATGATTCTGTGATCATAAGGTTTTTTCCAATCCAAATCATTCCATGATTCTATGAGAAGAGAACCTTAGGGGTTACCAACATTTGGGCTTCCCTGTGTGACACAGGGTTCTGCTCTTGGGGGAGGTGAGTACCTTGATATAGTGATCTTTGGAGCCTGTGACCACCAGGTCGTGGTTGCTCGCCGTCTGGTTTACTGTGAGACACATCACAGGCCCGATGTGGCCACTCAGCTTCCCGATGGGCTGCAACCTGAGTTCAACAACATGGGTCAGCTAGCCCCTTCCTGGGTGCTGGAGCTCGTCCAAAGGGCTCTCCCAGGAAAGGATTCCCGTAGGGGTTGTTCATTTTGGGAGACAGTGAGCAGGGACATCCCTCTTCCTGCTGATGCCAGGAGGAAGGAGACCTCAGGGCATGCCCAGATCTGGCTCCAGAGCCTAGACTGCAGCAAGGAGTCAGTGCAAACCTGGCAGGGAAGGGGGCAAGGGCAAAACCAGGATGTACTGCTGCTCATCCCACATTTCCTTCCCCTTCTCCTAAGCTCTGCCCAGCTCACGGACAAACCCTCACCCCAAGTAGCTCCACTGATGCTCATCACCCTGTGGGTCTCATAGGAAAGGGTCCTGAAAGTCCTTATTCCAGGCAAGTTCTATTCCTCAAAAGGCTTTCCATTTCCCTGGGGAGTTATTTTAGGTGCCTCTGAGCAGACAGTGTCCACTATGGATAGACAGTGTCCACTCCATAAGCTGTCCTGCTCACCCCAGCACCTCACCTGCTCAGCTCCCAGATGCGGACGGAGTTCCCAGTGGCAGCATAGAGCATGGTGCCACTGGGGTTCAGAGCAATCTGGTTGATCTGGTGCTCCCCCTGCACACTGGTGACCATGCGGGTGCTGGTCCCAGCACAGGCATCCCCAGAGATCACCTGTCCAGAAGACCTAAGGGAGACAGAGGTCAAGCAGGGAGGATGAGTGGAGACCAGAGACACTGAGGCCCCACTGAGGAACCACATGGGTCCCCTCACCACAAGCTTTCTCCCAGCCTCCCGGTTCCTTAAGGATGCAGCACTGGCACTGAAGCAGCTGGTATTTGGCCCTGTCCCCAGCCTCAGTAGCTCCTGGCACTGGCTTCTGCAAAGCCAGAGATGTCCAGAGAAGGCCATGGTCCCCCCCAGCTTCTCCCATCTGCCACGTACGTGAGGGTGCGGATGCAGCGGGCTGAGTCCCGGATGTCCCACACTTTGATGTATGATGTAGACACAGTGAACACCAGCCCCGTGTGGCTGCAGTACTTGATGGAAACCACATTGTTTGGGTGACCCTTGAGAGAAGCAATTTCTTGGCCTGTTACCAGGTTCCACATTTTGCAGCTTCGGTCTGTGGGAGGAAGAACATGCCCAGGAGCATCAAGATGGTGGAAGTCTCCCTCCAAAGCCATGGTGACTTGAGGGCAATAGCTTCTCTGATCATCACCTCTCTACACCCTCAGAATCAGAGGAAAGGAGCCAGCCACAGTGCTGGGGCAGGGTATGGCATGGCTCAATGCTGAGAACAGACAAGAAGCCCAGGAGGAATCCAGCACTTCACATAGAATCCTAGAATCAGCCAGGTTGGAAAAGACCCTGAAGCACATCAAGTCCAACCGTTCCCCAATATTGCTAAGGCCACCCCTAACCCATGGCACTGAGGCCTCGTCTCCACGCTGTGTGAACACTTGCAGGGACGGTGACTGCAGCCCTGCCCTGGGCAGCCTGTTCCAATGCTTGAGCACCCTCTGGGGAAGGAATTGTTCCTCAGCTCCATCTAAATCCGCCCTGGTGCAGCTTGAGGCCATTTCCTCTTGTCCTGTCCCTTGCTCCTTGGGAGCACTGGACAAGAGACCATTCCCCTCCTGGCTCCATTCTTCTGTCGGGTAGTTGAAGAGAGTGATCATCCCCCATGCTGACCTGCTGCTCCCACAATATCTGCAGGCCAGCAACCCCCATGTCCTCACTGTCCACCACGCACCTTTGGACCCAGTGAATAGCAGCTCATCAGTGGCATCCAGGCAGAGCACAGGTTTCGTGTGTCCTTCTGCCATGGAGACGCATTGCAGCGGGGCTGTCCGGGCATTCTTGGTGCCACCCACCGGGTTAATGACACCCCTTGCATGGAAAGAAAGAAAGGATAAGCATGATGGGGTGTGTGTGGAAGGCACCACACTACATACACAGTCCTGAGGGCATGGGAGAACAAGAGCTGCCTCATACCAAACATCTTCCACCACGTGGCAGTGCCACAGGGCCTCTCCATCTGAAACAAGCACATCTGAGCAATGACCTTCATGGATACCCCAGGAATCTCCCCAGGAGCAGACCCCGCCCCATCAATACACACCGGGAAAGCAGGGGGCTGCCCAGTGGCCTCTGCTCTCCTGATGAACCTCCCATGCCTGGCCAGCACAGACCCAAGGAGCCAGGAGACCCAGTCTGTCCTTGGGACAAACTGCACCTTCTTTAGCCTGAAGCTCTGCTGCGATAAACGCTTCAGGGTACCAAACCCCAGCACCCAGGTGCTTGGAGGCTGTCAGCCTGGGGCTGGTGACATTTGGAGACAGGGCCACTGTTCCTTATATAAGGATACAAAGGACAGCTCAGGTATTTACATCCCGCATCCCTGTTGCTGTGAAAACCCTGCAGCCCACTGGCTTTGGGCTGGAGAGGACCTATCCCTGCCAGACCTTCCTCCGAGGGACACTTGCTGCCTATCCCTCTCAACACAGTATCACCTCCACTTTGGCAGCCCTCAGGATACTGAGAACCAACAGCCCTACCCTTCAGACTCTTCCAGACCCTAGTGTGCATGGCCACCATCAGCTCTTCCCAGCTGGTGATCTGAAGCAGCCTGCATTGTGCTTGTCTCTTCTTATAGGTGGGGAAACTGAGGCACAGGGGTGGAGAAGGCCAGACCCAAGGCCACAAAAGGTTTACATTAGTCATTAGGACAAACAGGCTCATTCATTTGGGTTTAGAAATCAGATGTATGTCACCTCAGCAGCTGCACTTCCAAGCTCAAATGAAACAGCCCTGTCCTCACCTCTAGTGTTTCCTCCAGTCGAGGTGACACTGAATGCAAATGGGAACCTGGCTCCCATGGCGAGATGTTATCGATGGGACCTAGTGATGCTGCCTGACTGCAAACCACCCCAGGTGACATAGCACAGACTCATCTGGTGCCAACTGCCCAGGGCATCCAGGGCATGGGCAATGTGAGAGGACACCTGGGTGCTGGAGGGCTGATGTTCCTAAAAGTTGCAGGAAAGGTGGCTGGGAAACCTCCATAGCCAGGAGGGTGCACTGGGATCAGGAGCATCTGAATGCCCAGGCTGGCCACTGCACTACAATTTGACCTGGTTTCTGTGGGAAGGAGATCTACCTACCCACAACCCAGCATGAGGGAAGCACAACCAGGTTCAGGGAACACCTGGAATTATCTGCCTGGAAGATGACTGAAAAAAAGACACACTAGGAGCTCCCAGCGTTGCTTCCCCTTTCCCCAGCATCACACCATCCTGCTGGAGATCTGGGGAACAGGACGGGATGTTGTGGCATCATGCTGACAAGAACCCATCAGAGATAGAGAACAATATGCTGCCACCCCAAACCATCCAGTGCCTGTAGGTGAGACTAACATCACATTTCCAAGGGCTTATCAGAGCAGGAATGATTCAAACTCACCACCGAGGGATGGCATCAAGACACTAGAGGTGGCATGCCAAGAGGGGCCAGCACACGCAGGACGGGAGGTGAGGGAGAGCAGCAAGGTGTAGGTGAAGCATGCAGGGATGAGGGAGAGCAGGCTCGTGAGACAGAGAGAAGGAGAAGAGAAGGAAGGGATAATAAATAGAAAGTTGTCTATACCTCAGCACCTCCGAGACAGAGGAATCGCTGTCATCAGACCTAGGGGCAGAAAATTAGCAGGATTATGGGAGAGAAAACCCAGACGAGAAGAGGTAGCAGAGGAGTAAGAGGTGGAGGATTGTTATTGCATCCAAGCCAATGCAGGACAGAAAGGAGGGGGAGGGAAAAGAGGGAAGAGAAGCACATGTGGAGAACCAGGGGAGAGAGCAGAGGAGCTGGAGGGCATATGAGGATCAGACAGCAGGTCTCCATCAAGGAATATCAGCAGTTCTAGAAAAGCCCCAAGTCAAGGGCAGGTCCCCAGTCTGCTGCAGGGGAAAGCTGGAGCAGCATTTTTGAGTTGGTGGCAGTCCATCAGCTTCCTGCAAGCCTCCATCCCACCTCACACCATCCTGCTCCATAGCCTTTCCCAGTGGTCCAAGTGTGGCACTGCCCTGTCTCCATGTAGGGTACAGGCAGAAGCTGTGGCTGCAAGCTCCTGCAAGCAGACAGCTCGGCAGGGGCACATAGCAGGCAGGAGAGGGCAGTGGTCCAGCGTGGCCCTTGCAGAGCATCAGCTCTCTCATGGACAGGAGCAGGGCATGAAAATGGTGCCAGAAGAATGGGGTGGAGCTGACAGAGGTCCTGTGCTCCTATACCCCACTGAAGGACCCAACACATGCTCTTTGCTGTTGTGGAATGGATCCCCCTCACTCAGATGCTCCCACCCCACCAGGACTTACTTGTCCAGGGCAGACCCTTGGCTCTGGTTGCTCGTGAGACGAGAGAAGACATTGCGGTCATTGCGTGGACGGGTAGGTGGGGATGAGGGAGGCGTGAAGCCAACGTCTGGAGGCCTGAGCCAGGAAGGATCAGAGGGACATGTCACTTGGGAGCTGCTTACTGGCAGTTGCCTGGCACAGCAAGGGCTGGTCCAGCCAGCATCTTTCCTCACTTGTCTGGGCCATCCAGCCTCTCCATGCCCATGCTGCTCTTTCCCAGCTCCCAAGCTCACCTGGCAGGCTGGCCACGGTCGTAGGATTTCCTCCTGGTCAGAGGTGAAGTGTCCGAGCCACGAGACTGCCTGGGACTAAAGTGAGTGAAAGAGAGCAGAGTGGGTGCCTGCTGCCCCTGCTCCGATCCCTCCATGCTGAACACCAGTGGCCTTTCCCAGCAGAGCAGATGGAGAAGTTGGGCTGCTTTACAGTCACAAGATCAGAGATGCCTCAAGTCACCCCATGAGCACAGAGGCTTTTGGTGATCCAAGAAGCCTTTAAGAAGGCTGATAACCCAGAACAGTGAGTTGGGGACCTTCCCCCTTCTTTCCCTCCTCCTGGAGTACCCTCCTCTCCATCTACAGAGGATATCAGCATACTCCTAGATACTTTCCAAGTCCTGCTGGAGAAATGCCCGACTGCTTGCTGCAGACAAGCCTGGATAGATACAGGATTGGGCTCACCCTCACCTCTCTGCAACTCCACAGCCAGGACAAAGCTTCCCACCCTGCATGAGCTTCCCACTGCCCAGTGACCCACCACCCCATGCTCACAAGGTGCTTCCTCGTGTGGGCAGGCTGATGGTGCGTGACACTTTCTCCTTGTAATAGGGGTCTCTGACAGAGAAGCTGATCCCATCCTCTTTGATCTCCATGAGGGATGCCAGGGACTTGGTGATGTTCTTGGTGGAGACATCCAGCGTGGGTCCTAGACACTCAGCTGACACTGCCTTCATCTGCCCCGAGAGCTTGGGCTCTCCCTAGAGCAGACAGAGAGCTCAGTCACAGGCAGCATGGGGAGGGACAGCAGGAACAGGAAGAGAGTTGTAGGGTGGAAGAGCTCATTCTCTCTGGCCAGAGGAGATGGAGTTCCTCCTGTGTCGTGCTGGCTTTACATACTCTAAGCCTGTGCAGAACAATGGGTGCTCTCTTCCACCTTTGCCTACACGAATGCAGCACTACACAAGGACTTCCTTGGTGGCTGTTGTGGTGGATGCTTCCCAAGCCTCTGGTGCTTCAGAGGACCATGGCACCCTCTTCTCTAGAGCTGCCCCCACCCAGAGACTAGCCAGACTGCCTTGTGCCAAGAGTCAGACTACAGAGCAGAGGCCTAGATTATCACTGAACAACATGCCCCTCCATCCTTCTTCCCATTCCCTGTGATGGGGCACACAGAAAGACCAACCTTGAACTTGAAGTCATCCTGGCTTGCTGAACCCTTCATGGTGAAAGACTGGGAGACACTGTACCAAGAGAAGGGAACAAAGGTGGATCTTCAGTGCCAAACTCCTTCCAGAGAGCTGGTTGCCACTGGCACACCAGACTCCTTGGGTCACCCGCTGCTCCCCAGCACCCTTTCTCCAAGGAATGACCTAGTTTTTGCTCTCTGCAGGTGTCTAAGAGACATCTCTGCTCCCCTTCCCAAGGGCTGGGCACCATAGGTGGGGCTTTGTTCATCCATGTCCCCCTGCGAGGTCCCATGGGTGGCACCACACATCCTACCCCACTCCTGGCCTCCTCCACCTCGGCTGGAGGGCCCGGCTGGGTGCTCACCTCCCATCTGAAGCCAGGCTGAACTCTGAGACCTCCTCATCCGTGCTGGTGTAGCCGTTCTCTGTGCAGGAAGGAGACAGTGCATCAGCAGTGCAGCGGGGACCCCATTGTGTTCAGCACCGTCTGAGCTGTGCAGTGAAGGGGGCAGCCCAAGCAGTTGTGGGGGGGGACATAGGGACCTGGTCATCATCCCTGTTGTGTGGTGACCAGCACACACATCCCTGCCCAGCATCACCCTCAGGGCAGCCCTGGGCATGCTGGTCACAGCCATGGCACCTCCAAGTGCTTCTTGGAGGACCATCATGGTTGGACAACTCTCCCCACAGGCAGCATGCCTGGCCCCAGGATCCCAGAGTCCTTGGGGTTGGAAGGGCCCTCTGGAGATCATGCGGGGCAACCCCTGCCGAGGCAAGGCCACCCAGAGCAGGGCACCCAGGAACGTGTCCATGGTGTGTTTGAACGTCTCCAGGGAGGGAGGCTCCACATCCCCCCTGCAGCATGTCCCAGTGCTCTGCACCCTCAGTGGGGAGGAGTTCTTCCTCCTGTCGAGGTAAAACCTCCGGTGCTTTAGCTCATGGGCATGAACTGGATGCACCAGCCCCAGGTCCCACCTTGCTGGACATTGTGGATCAGGGCCTGCAGCTCGGGGTGCGACTCGGCCTTCTCCCGCAGCGCATCCAGGATGGCGTGGTTCTGCGAGGAGCCGGCCATGTCTGTCTGCCGCAGCCGCCCCTCCAGCAGGCGGATCTGGGCCTCCTTCTGTGCTACCTGCAGCCCCTGGGCAACGATGGCAATGGAGGGCCTCAGGTGGGCGCTTGGGTCCCACCAGCAGGTCCCCCCCACGGCAACCTGCCCCCGTTCCATGAGCAATCCCATCACACCCCTTGGTACCGCACCTTGTCGATGGAGGCCTTCAGGAAGTTGTCCAGCAGGAGCCGGGCTTCGGCAAGGGAGCAGGAGCTGATCACCACCGAGGTGTCTGTGGAGTCCAGCTCCTCCTGAAACAGGAGGAATGGGCACGGGATGCAGCATGGGAGCTTTGCTGCTGGATGTGGCACAGGCAGAACAGGCTCCATGGCCAGCACAGCACTTCCACAGCACTGCCTAGTCCCAACCTCCTCATTCTGCCCAAGTGGCTACTGGCCTATCTGGCCAATGTAGCCTGAAGGGCTTCTGTGCTACTACAGAAATCCTGGTGCAGACACTTCATTAATCTGCAGACACAAGCAGATAAGGTCACCAACCCAAAGGCCAGTGTGAATTAACAACATGCCCTTCTGCCCTGTCAATCCAGGTGAGTCGGGGACAAGCCAGGGCCAGCACACAGCCTCCTCTCCTGGCTGCAAGCACTAGAGGGGAGCCAGGAGCTGCACAGCATCCCTGCAGCATGCCCAGTGTCTAGACTGGATGTGGTACCTGCAGGGTTTCTACTGGGAAACAAGCCAGTCTTCCCTGGGATGTTTCCGAGGAGGACATCCACGGGGACAAGTGACTGCCAGCCCCTCAGAGGCAGGACAGGGGTTGCAGCTTCCCTAGAATCCGTGGGGCACTTGCAGCCTGTCCATGGACATGGAAGGAACTGGCAGTGCTCCCCTCCACAATTAACCACCTAATGAGAAGAGACTGTGAAGATGCAGCCCCACCAAGTGTGTGACATAGCACTGGAGAACACCCAGCCTAGCTCTTCCCAGTGACACCCTTCACTTCCCAATGATGCTCCTGCTCTCTCTGTTCCTGTCTAGCCCAGTCCAACCACCCACCTTTGTCTCCTCGATCTGCATGATGGTGGCCTGGCAGTCAGAAATGCTGTCGTTTATGTAGTCAATGTTGGCCCCCAGCACCTCGATCTCCTCGTTCAGCTCCTGCAGCCCCTTGGGATTCTCTGCCTGCAGTTTTGACCTCTTGCCTAGCAACGCTTCCTGCAGCAGGGTCAGCTCCTCGCGTTTCTGAGGAAAAAGGGAATAGGATCAGCACTGTGAGCATGGCAGTGCCCCTGCCCTGCACCCACCACCCAGCCTTCTCTGTCCACAGCACCATGGTGCAGGGCCTGGAGCACATGTCTGATGAGGAATGTCTGAGGGACCTGGGGGCTTTAATCTGGAGAAGAGATGGCTCAGGGGGGATCTGATTGCTCCCTACAAGTGCCTGAGAGGAGGATGGAGCCAGGAGGGGCTGGGCTCTGCTCCCAAGGAACAAGGGATGGGACAAGAGGAAACGGCCTCAAGCTGCACCAGGGCAGGTTTAGATGGAGCTGAGGAACAACTCCTGCCCCAAAGGGTGCTCAGGCATTGGAACAGGCTGCCCAGGGCAGGGCTGCAGTCACCGTCCCTGCAAGTGTTCACACAGCGTGGAGACGAGGCCTCAGTGACATGGGTTAGGGGTGGCCTTGGCAGTGCTGGGAATGGTTGGACTGGATGAGCTGAAAGGGCTTTCCCAGCCTGGTTGATTCTATGGTTCTATGGTCACCTTGATGAGCCGCTCCATGTCAGCCTCCAGGTTAACGATGGTCATTCTCTGCATGACGATGTCAAAGATTCGCCGCTCCAGCGACTGCCACTTGAGGCGGGCGGCTTTGCTGAAGGTCTGACTCGTCCCCTTCTTGGGGAACTTCTTCCTACAGCCAAAGGGGAGAAGAGACACATGGGCCACTGGCTGCACCATTCCTGGAAAGCCATGCTTGCCCCAAAAGAATGCCCCAGTTGGACTCTGGCTGGCCAGGAGCAGAGGAAGCATCTGCATTGTTTCTAGACTGCCCAGCTTTTCAATTGCCCCTTAGCAAAGAAAGGGACAAGAGCTGAGCCCAGCGGGGCTTGTGTCATGGCATTTAACACTTATGGAAGGACAGCTCTGGGCTTAAGCTCATGGGACAGTCAGTCACATGCTGCCAGTACAGCCTGTCACTGGGTCAATGGTTTAACACCAGTAAGAAGCTGGCCTTCAACCTCCAGCACCAGCCAAAAGCCAGGCATGGGAGTCCTGGGATGCACCATCACCTACTCCCACAGCCCCTGCCCTGACCTGGGGGGTCGAGCCCCGTTCACAGGGGACGAGGGGTCTCCCAGGAAGTTGTTGATCTTCCTGTTCCACTGGCGCACAATGCTGGAGACGGAGCGAGCGCCAGACTCAGGCTCAGAGGATGTGGTGCTAGCCGAGACCTCAGCGCCTGAGTCCAGCATGGCTGGCTTCTGGCTCGTCCTGCCTGCCACCCGATCAGACATGGGCTTGGCGAGGCGGCGCAGCGCGGAGACCTGCCCAGGGTGGAGGAGAAGTTGTCAGATGGGCATCCCCACCCCAAGGCTCTTCTATCACCCCCAGGTTCCCATAGACAAAGAGCAGCAGCTCTCCAGACCTAAAGCACTGGGGGTGTTCGTGCCTCATGGATGTCTCCCTTCTGCCTCGTACACCATCCCCTGCTGCCTGCAACCATCTCCCACCTGGTTACATTGAATCCCAGAATCCTTAGGGTTGGAAGGGCCCTCTGGAGATCATCCAGTGCAACCCCTGCCAAGACAGGGCCACCCAGAGCAGGGCACACAGGAACGTGTCCAGGTGGGTTTGGAATGTCTCCAGAGAGGAAGACTCCAAAACCCCCCTGGGCAGCCTGTCCAGTGCTCTGCTTCCCTCAACAGGAAGCTCTTCCTCATGTCAGGTGAAACCTCTTGTGGTTTAGTTTATGGCCATTGCTCCTCATCCTGTCACTGGGCACCACTGAAAACAGTTTGGCACCATCCTCCCAGCACCCACCTTTGAGATATTGATCGGCATTGATGGGATCCCCTCTCAGTCTGCTCTAGAAGGCCTCACTTCTCCCCCAGGAGCCATAAAAATCCTCCTACCCTTTTGGGAGCCCTGCTCCCAGAGCTGGCACTCATGGAAGGACAGGGTGTCTCTAAGCCAAGCACTGGGGTCAGGACCCCCATGGGGGCTACATGGAGGCAGACCCATCCTTCTCACCTCCTGAGTTTTCCTCCGCAGCACTATTTCCTGCTGCCGCTTCTGAGACTCCAGAGCCCGGATCTGAAACTGCATGAGAGAGACACACACCCCTGGGGTCCTGCCCAGACACCCCAGTGATGGCCATAGCGCTGGGACTACTAACACCAAAATTTGGGGCAGTTATTTTGGCACAAACAGCCTCACTCTTGATTTTAAAGTGAGCAGGTTTCCAGCCTCAAGGCTGGCACTAATGGCACATCACCCCACAGCGTCTCCCACAAGCACACAGAGAGCGTGTGAAGCTCTCGGGAGCCGTTCAGCCAGGTTCCACCACACTGGGCAACCACCTGCGGGCGATGGGCTCTCACCTCCTGCCGCCGCTGCTCCTTCTTGAGCTGTGCTATCTCCCGATTCCTCTTTGTCTCTGCCAGACGTCTACGCTGCTGCTCCTCCCGCATCTGCTTCATCAGTGCCACCTGCGATGGGATTGTGGTACCATGTGTTGGATCAGGCACCCGATTGTCCCAAGGCATCCATCCAACCAGACAGATGTCCTGCACTTGCCACCAGGACAGGAGTGGAAAACATTGCTTGTGAGCAGGGAGACTTGACCAGGTACCTTTGCCTTCTTCATCTCGGTCACCTCTGCCTGCAGCTTCCTCAGCTCCCGCTCGTAGCGGGACTGGTTCTTGAGCAGGCGAGCATGCTCCTTCTGGGCTGCCTGGAGCTTCTGCAGGTCCCGGTTCATCTCCTTCAGCCGCTTCTCATAGTCTGCTTTGATCTTGTTGGCTTTCTCCTCTGTGTAGCACTCCATAGTACCTAGAGGAACAAGGAGAGAGCTTGTGATAGCCATCCACCCCGGGCTCCTCCTGCACTGGAAGCACAGGGCACTGCTCCCTCCACATCCCTCTGCTCTGGCCCAATCACAGGCTGGGCTCTATCTGGGGGCATCCACTGGAAGAGCTGGGTTGGGTTCAGCACAGGTTGGAGACAGTGGGTTTCAGCACAACCACTGGGCTGAGAGGAGCTGCAGACCTCAACATGGGTGATCCTGCCCTGCTGAGCCTAGAGATTAGCTACACCACCAGGTCTTTGGGGTCTTCATGTGTCCCTCAGCAGACCCTCAAGCTTTCCCAAGTGTTCCCACGTGTCATGAAGTGGTGTTCAAGGCTAGAAGCGGCTTTGCTTTGCCATCCTTTTCAGCCACCTCTCCACCACCAGTGGGGTCAGGAGTTCTCCAGCTCACCAGTTCCCCTCCCCTGGCAAGACCAGCAGGGTCTTGGAGATCCCACGGGCTCAAGCAGAGGCAAAGAGATAGCAAAGCTGTACCAAAGCCAGCACTGCATGCAGGGGGTGGACGCTTTGGCTCTGAGTCAGCTGGGTAGGAGCAAGGACTGGGCCCAACACCACAGGGAGGGGATTTCACAGGCATTTCTCACTGAGGTTCTGCAGGACCCGGTCCCGCTCCAGCTGCGTGTCCCGAATCTTGTTCTGCAGCAGGATCAGCTTCTCCTCGTACTGGTGCTTGAGGGTCTGCAGGCGCCGCTGGCTGTTCTCTAGCTCATCGATCAGCTTCTGCTTGATCTCTATCTCACAAGTCAGATCTGCCAGGTCAGCCTGGAAGTTCACGGCTGCAGGCCGGAGGGGAACAGTCAGGCTGGGAGGGATGGGGCAGCATCACTCCCATAGCCCCAGTGAGCCACAGCACATGGAGAGGGCAGAGGGAGCTCATGGGAATCCACACTGCTAGGGAGCAGCAGTACCGCAAAGAGTATTGGAGACTCCTTGCAACAACCCTGGTGCTTTCTAAGCCCCTTAGAGAGGTGGCTGACTCTCCCTTCCCAGGACCAGAGCTCAGTGCTAGGAGACACAAGCAAATGCACCCCCATACCCTGGGCTGCATGCGTGGCTCTGCACTTTACCCTTCTCCTCTGCATCTGAGTCCGAGTCCACCAGGCTCTCTTCACTGCCCGAATCCTCGTCTTCGTCCTCACGTCCATCCTCCTCCTCACAGCCACTCTCATCCTGCTCCTCTTCCTCCTGAAGGATGAGTGCTTAACCTCAGCTTGCAGAACAGCTTTGCCCTTCTCTCTGCAGCTCTTCCAAACCTGAGCTCACCCCTCACTGATGTGCTGCAGCCCACACAGCAGGACTCAGCCTCCCACATGGGATGACCAAAGGCTGCAGCACCATTTCTGGACATCCAGCATCCACACTTGAAGGAAGCAGCCCTGTGCCCCATTCATTCCTGCATCCATCTCCTCCTAGCAGAGTAACTGCATCACCCAGCCCCAATTTGCCTAAGCATACTGAAACCAAGCCCCACAAGATCATAGAATCATAGAAGAAGAGAACTTCTTGCTCCACAGCAGGGCTGGCAAACAGTTCCCCCCTGCTCCAGCACTGAGTCCTCATCTCCACAACCCCTCTAGCCTGCTTGCAGGATGAGGCTGAGCTTGGTCTCTCTTCCACATGGGGCAATGACAATGCTCCTCAACCAAATGTCCCCTCACTATGAGCATGAAGCACACTCACCTCTTCCACCTCGTTCTCATCAGTCTCCTCCTCATTGTCCTGCTGCAGTTTCTGCCTCTTCTTAAATGCTTCCTTCTCTGGGCTGGAGGAAAGCAGAGGGGTGCTGGTGAAGGCCAGTGTCAGGGAGCCTGGTGACAGGTCCTGCTGGGGCCCCCCTTTTCTCCTGGTTTTGGACCTTTTGGGCAAAACAGCCTCCAGGATAGCATGGAGGGTGACAAGGAGATCAAGGCAGTGCTGAGAGGGGAACCTGGGCTCTGTCTCAGTGCTCTGGCTTCCACACAGATGAGGGCAGCAGTATCCCTGACTCGATACTGCTGGACTGACATGGACATCCCCCTTCCCAACACCCCACAGCAGATGCCTTCACCTCTTCCTCCGCTGCCTCCTTTCTTTCTTCTTGAGGCGCTCCAGGTCCTGCTTGGCCCGCCGAAGGACATCGGAGGCCTCCGTGTCCACCGGTGCAGCAGGGCTACACAGCCCAGTCAGGCTGGAGCCTGGGGACGCGCCCATGGAATAAGGAGCCCGAGCAGAGACGCGTGAGAGGCTGCGACGCAGGGACTCATTCATGGACTCACTCTCCAGGAGCTTTGTCCTAGGGAATGAAGACAGCATGTAGTCAAAGAAGAGACATCCCGCTGTCTCCAGAGGATTGGATCTTGCCTACTTGTAGGATAGGGTGAGCCAGGGACAGTCATTCCCATTTATATTGGGTCAGAATGCTGCAAGGCCCAGGATCAAACAAGAGACTGGGATGGACTCAGCTTTAGGGGGCCAGTGGTTCCTGGGAAACACCAGGCATTTCTATAGCAGGATCTCCCCCTCTATCAATGGCCAAACAAAGGATGACAACAGCCAAAGCAGTGCCTGGGACTCCTACAGCCCCAGTGTAGCAGCAGTGTAGTCAGTTGCTAGTTCAGCAAGGCTTTTCACTCACCCTAGTGATGCTGCAGGCATGCAGCTCTGAGCCACATCAGGGCTCAGACCCCACCACAGCTCCTGCAGAGCCCAGGGACCCTGGGGACCCACAGCACCCATGCCCAGCTCACCTCAGCTCTTCAATCTCCCGTATGTAGTTCTGGATGAGGGTGCCAATAGCTTCATTACCATCTCCTGGAGGAGCAGAGGTGCAGGTGGATCAAGGCAAGACACAGGCTGTACCTGTGCACCCATCCCAGCTACAGTGCCTGACCCACCACACCTCACACTTAGCCCAGCCTCACCTGCCCTAGCCAGCATGAGGTTGGCCTCCTGGCTCATGAGGTGGGTGACCCTGCTGTTGATGGCATCAATGGCCTCTTGCATGGCCTTTACCCGCATGCGCAGGGTGCTGTTCTCCTTCTGCAGCATGGCGTTCTCACGGAACAGGTCGCTGTAGCCTTCTGAGCCATCCTCCCCAATGACCCGCTTACCCTGTGGGGACAGGAGGAGACAGTCCTGAGTGCAGGGTGAGCTGGGGTGTGGGGCCCACCACTGCATCCCTGAGGGCCGCCCCAGCCACCAAAGCAGGGGCAGGGACAAATCCAAGGGCCAGGAAGAGGCAGAAGGTGAGAAATGCTTCAAGGCTTCTCCCTGCCTTTGCATCCCCAAGTGACTTGCCCAAGGTTCTGCTGTGGCCAGGCAGGAGCTGAGCCCCCACTTCTTAAACCTTCTGACCTCTCACAGCAGTTACTCTTATCACTAGGGGCAGAGCATGGTTGGCAGGAGGGTCTCTCCTGCTAAACCTGCCACAATGAAACATGAAGAATAGCTTCCTTCTCCTGCCTCCATCCCATCTCTGCAGGCTCACTCACTGCCTTGTACTCCATCAGCTCCATCTGCAGGCGGGCGATCTCGGCCCTCAGGGCACTGATCTGCTGACTTGTCTTGTCCTGGTTCACCACCACCTTGTTCTTGATGTTGCGGGCCCGGTTGGCGTACTTGAGCGTGTTCAGGGTCTCCATGAAGTCCCGGTCAGAGGGGCTCACACATGCGATCATGATGGTTTGGCTTGGGGAGGTAAAGATCAGGGTGAAAGGACAGCTGCACCTACCCTGAACCAACTCGTACCTTGAAACCTGGAACCCAGCACAGCCCACACGCCCCTGGACACCCATCCTAGGCCCTTCTGTGTTTTATACCCAAGGTATAACCTGGATTCAGTGCCTCCCAGACCCAGAACCCCACAAACAACACATCACACAGCACTGAACAAAGCCAACCTCCACTAGCCAGCTAAGACACACTAGGATTGCTGGGGAATAATGGGCTCTTCGGAGAAGTAGAGCCATAGTAGTACACCCAAAACAGACAGGGAATTCAGTCCACCCCATGCTGGGCAACACCACATGCCAAGTCCTGGATCACAAGGGATATGAAGTGCTTTGCACCAGCTAATTCTGCCAAAGCTGGCTAATTGCACCAGGGACTCATGAGGAACCAAGGTCTTTATATCTGCAAAGTCATACACTGCCTGCCAGGAGGCATCTCCTCCCTACCAGGCAACACATGAGGCCCAGAGGAGGTCCCAAGGATGATCAGGGGCTGGAGAACCTCCACAGAGACAGGCTGAGAAAGTTGGGGGTGTTCAGCCTGGAGAAGCTGTGTGGAGACCTCAGAGCAGCTTCCAGTGTCTGAAGGAGGCTACAAGGATGCTGGACAGGGTCTCTTCATCAGGGACTGCAGTGATAGGACAAGGGGTGATGGGTTCAGACTGAAACAGGGGAAGTTCAGGTTGGATCTGAAGCACAGAGAGAAGTTCTCTCCTGTGAGGGTGCTGAGGCACTGGCACAGGTTGCTGAGAGAAGTTGTGAATGCTCTGTCCCTGGCAGTGTTCAAGGCCAGGCTGGACAGAACCTTGGGCAGCACGGTCTAGTGTGAGGCATCCCTGCCCATGGCAGGGGGTTGGAAGCGAATGATCTTAAGGTCCTTTCCAACCCAAACCATTCTATGATTCCATGATTTGAATCCTGAAATAGCTCCTACATGGCTCCATAGACCCTCAGCCTTCTCCCAGGGCTCAGCCCCAGCCTGGGACCCCCTTACCTGTTGCCCCCAAGGGAATCCTGCAGCAGGCGGGTGAGCTTGGAGTCACGGTAGGGCACGTGCACAACCTTCTTGCTCTGGTCTCCGAGGGCACTAATGACATTCCCCAGGGCCAGCTACCAAAACAAAGGAAAGACCCTCCCAAATTCCACCCCTGCTAAGAACACTGCTGCTTCTGATGTGTGTAGCCAGCACATCAGGGCTGGGACATGTGCTGTGGCAGAGGTTTGGCATGCGAGAGGTGGAGGAATGGGGCTTCCCTTGCCAGTCTCAGCATTCACCCCCTTTCCCATGGCTGTGCCTCTCTCCTGCATTCCCTGAGGAGCAGCATTGACCCCTGGAGGGTTTTTCTAGCATAAATTAGGAGACCTCAACCTTTTGGGGACTTAAACCCTTGTACCCAGCTGTACCCCTCCCCATAGTCCTGCCCTAGCTGCGCCCTCACCACTGGCATTTTGGATTGTGCATTTTCATGCCTACACAATCAGGTAGCATAAACCCCGGTAGAGACAACAGCAACCCCAAAAGCCCAGAGCAGCCCCAAGCAGGACCCAAAGGTGTCACAGGCTTCCCCTCCCCTTGCGTGCTGTGCCCAGAGTCGTACCAGTCCACAGTTGATGGAGATGCCTTCCTTGGCCCTCTCACCGGTAGCACCTGTTCGCTTCAGCCTCTCTGAGCCAGCCAGGTCCACAAAGTGAAACTTGGCAGTGAGGGTCTCATACTCTGTGGTGGGCTGGGATCCATCCAGGAGGCTGGTCACCTCCCTATTCACCTGCAGCCACATGGAGAGGGTCATCACCCTGGATTCTTGGCTGCATTCAGGTGTCAGCAAAAGCCACAGCATTCGCCCTCCACACCTAGTCCCTCAAGGATGGGGGAGAGGATGCCAACAGCAGCTTGCTCTGGGCCACCCCTTGGGCCAGACCGTGCCTGCTCTGGAGGGGACTGCAGGCCTCAGCTCCCATTAAATGCTAACACAGGCTATGACTGGAAAGAAAAAGACAAACCCCTGCCTCTCTTTGCAAGACTTCAAACCCTCTCCCCTTTCCAAAGGACCTCACACATATCGCCCTGGTATTAGATGCAGGAAGAGCCCAGCCGTGAGGCAGGAGCCCATCTCACCAGCTCCGGGCGGGCGCACACTCTCATCTGGCAGAGGTGAATGGTGAAGATGGCGTGGGACCGGGAGCTCTGCACATTCATCTGGGTGCTGGCCGTGGTGCGGGAAAGAGCTCCCTGCTTTAGGCACTGGATCAACTACAACAACATGGAGCAGGGAAGAAGGAAACCTTAAAAGTATCCTTTAGGGAGTCAGGACAGC
The DNA here is from genome assembly GCF_028554395.1 of Pezoporus wallicus. Lineage (NCBI taxonomy): Eukaryota > Metazoa > Chordata > Aves > Psittaciformes > Psittacidae > Pezoporus > Pezoporus wallicus. Next base: position 141,696 of record NW_026635152.1, on the reverse strand, counting down.
CCAGTGAGCATACCGACCTGCCTCTGCCTCACTCCAGGGCTGCTCTGTTCCCTCCTGGGTGAGATCACCCCACATCCCTGGTCAGTGAGCACCCATATCTGCCCTATCCCACACCCACCTCATCCTGTGAGTTGATGAGGCGTGATGTAACCCCTGTAGTGTAAATGCTTCCACTGGCATCCTCATGGATTTTGATGTTTGATTTGCGATGGCGTACATCAGGCTCACGGGCACTGTCAAACAGGTCCAGGATCTCTTCATTGTAGAGCTGAGTGGGGTAGAAGTGGGTGCAGAGTGAATAGTAGTAAGCAGGAGGCTGCTAAAGCACAGCACAGCAGGACTGACAGGAGCTGAGAGCCAGGAGGACAGGCTGCACACTAAGGGTGCGCATGTGTTCACACACAGAATCACAGAATGGTTTGGAAGGGACCTTAAAGCTCCTCCAGCTCCAACCCCTGCCACGGGCAGGGACCCCTTCCATAGAGCAGCTTGCTCCAAGCCCCTGTGTCCAACCTGGCCTTGAACACTGCCAGGGATGGGGCAGCCACAGCTTCTCTGGGCACCCTGTGCCAGCGCCTCAGCACCCTCACAGGGAAGAGCTTCTGCCTTAGATCCAACCTGAACTTGCCCTGTTTCAGTTTGAACCCATCACCCCTTGTCCTGTCACTACAGTCCCTAACGAAGAGTCCCTCTCTTGCATTCAAATACATACACGTGTATGTGCTTAGGCGAGGCTGACCAGGAGAGCTGATGTGTGTGCAGATGTAGGAAAGGACACACGGGATGTGTCTGCAGACAGGAGAAGATGCTCAGGCAAGCTCTAACCTTCCTGTATACGTATTCAGCCAGGTTAGGATGCCCAGACGAAGTGGCATGTGTGCACACGCAGGTGTACATACATGTGCCATGTTTGCCTCCAAAGCTCTGAGCTGCAGTCTGGGTTGGTTTGAGCTCCCCAACCCTGTCATGTCCCTGTCCCACACCAGAAACCATGTCCCCACACATGTGGACACCCAGGAGCTCTGCGTCCTCCCAGCCTTCCCTGCTCACTTGAGGAGCTCCCAGCCACACAAGCCAGCAGAGCCCCTCTCCCACCATGCTTCCCTAAGGTAACCTTGGGTGGAAAGGAAACCAAGAGCTACAGGAAGGGCTGGACGAGCAGAGAAACCCTGAGGACCCAGAGCTGACAGATGTCCCCATTTGTATCTTGACCCTGCAGCATCCTGTCTCATGCTGGGGCAGAGGGACACCCCTGCTTTTCTGTCCTCCTGCCACCACCACTCAATGCCACACGTCACCCTCTCACACTTATGCCCCTGTGTGGAGAACAGGGTCGCACAAGGACCGCAAGGGTCCTGGCCACCTCAGCGGATCAGGCTAATCTGTCCCTGGCTGCCCCAGGGGCAAACAGGCTCTCTGAGGGTTCAAACCCTGCTCTCACAGCCTGCTCCTGGGAGGAGAGTCACAGGACAGGGATCAGCGGGGCCAAATCCTGTTCCACTGCCAGCACAACATAGCTGGTAACCAGCACCTGATGCAGCCACGTGCCCACGCAGGCACAGGAGAGCCATTATCACTTCAAAACCCTCCCTGAGTTGCCTGGTTTGATGTCCATGCTGCAGAGCGGACCAGAAGGCAAGGCTTTCAGCAGGCTTCAATGGTCTTTGCCACTGGGCCATCAGGTTTCTACTGTCCCCACATGTAACAGGGGCGGACAACGTCCCCCTGGGCACTGCTGGCCTGGGGAGTGTAACCATGAGCAGCTTTGAAGCACAGCAGAGGAAGCCGTTCCCATCCTCCACTGCAGTCACAGAACAAATATCTCTGAGGCTATTTTGAGAACCCAAAGCACCAGAGGTCAGAGGTGGTGAAGAGTGAGAAAGGCTACAGGAAATACCCACGGCAGCTGCTGTGACCCCAAGCAGGGCCACTGCTTTTTCACTCCCAGGGGTCACTGGGGTTGTGCTGGACCTCTTGGTTTGAAGAAATGCTTCCGAGGATGGCCTGGAACAGAGGCAGCACAGACATCCCATTTCCAGTATTCATCTTTCACGTGTCCAAACCCCAGCTAACAGATCACCCAGCATCCTGGGGCACTGTTGGGGCATCCCAAACTAGAGGGAGAAATTGAGTCAAGAGAAACTATAGCTGGACAGCAAAGAATCTTCTAGACAGCAGATACAGGACACTGAGAGGTAAAGGAAAGTGTGTTACATAGGGTAAGGGGACACACGTTGGGCTTAAGGCCAGTATTTGGTTCTACAGCTCAGGAAGGCAGGACCATGCCATGACTCCAACAGGGTTAGGGCACTCTGCAGCAGGGATAAAGCCCAACCAAGGTTCATCTCCCAGAAGGACTTCAGTACAGGCAGGAAATTGTACCTATTTCCATCCCAGCCCTCAGGTTCCCCAGAGTGGAGGCCCATGAGAATATGTGGGAAGGCAGCCAGGAACTTGGACAGGCTGAGTGGTGGGGAGGGAAGGATGTGGCAAGACACACAGCACCATGGGAGTGAGCAAGGGTTCGGCAGATGGAAAGCTGGTTGGAAAGGATTTCTTCAGTGAGGAGATAAGCCCCTGAGACTAGGAGGTGACTTTGGGCATCACTTACGCTCTCCAGGCCATGGACATCTGGAGGAACCCAGATGTGATGGACGCCAAAGCCACATGGAGGCAAAATCCCAGCACAGGGCCTCTTCTCTGCCTGCCTGTTTCCTCTGGGCTCTACCCCACATCAGGAGAACAACCAGATGAAGTTTGTTTAGGAGCCCAGCTTTGCTCAATACCACCCAATGTTTCCTCACCAGGGCCTTAAACCAGTTCCCTTCTTGAGCTTCTTTGCACTTTTACACCACAACCAGTCCACAGGGAGACTGCTGCAGCCACACAAGGTCCAGAGGCTTTCGGGGACAAACTTCTCCAGGAAAATAAGTAGTTAATAGAAGAGGCTTTTGAAATCAAGAGGCCAAGGCAGAGGCAGGAAAGGATGCAATGAAGCATTCTCAAGGTCAAAGATGCAGCAAAGGACATGGGAAATAATGCATCCCTTCCTCCAGTCCCCACAAGAATGGCACTTCTTCCACTTGTTTCACTGGGAATGCTGGTACAGACCCAGGGAAACAGATATGCCACTATCCTCAATCTCAAACAGGAGTAAGCAAGCCTAGAGCCCCCTGAATGTCCAAGAGACCAAGGGACCATGGGAAGGGTATCCCTTCAGCCAAGAAAATGCCACCCCAGTTTGTGGCCATCAAGAGGTCACCAACATTCAGCTCCTTTGAGTCTCCTCTGCTCCGGCTACACTCCTGGCAGCACACCTGCTGTAGGATGCAGCTCAGCCATGGAGCAGCCAGGACATGAATGCTGAGCAAAGGAGAGGGTGACAGTGTCACCCAGACGTGCTGTCACCCACCTCCAGGAACTGGGCACTGACTTTGAACTCCGGAGCCGCCCTGCCCTGACTCTGCGCTGTGCGCTTGCGCTCCTCAATGCCGCTGAAGAGGTGGCTGATGGCCCGTGGGATGATGCCCTGCTCTTCCTCAGAGATGTTCACGTCAAAGCCAGTGCCCATGGTGTATGTCTTCCCAGCACCAGTCTGCAAAAAGGCAATGAAGGGGCAGCTGGCTGGGCTCTCCCAGTCTAAGCTCTGCCCAAGGCACCTTTCACCTCCCCATCACCACCCCAAGCACCCCAAACGTCTCTGCTAAGCTCCTCTGATCCCCACTCTCACACCAGCTCCCACACCCCCACCCCAGCCCCCCAGCCCTGCCTTCCTTTCCTCCGATCCAAGGCCACTCCCAGCCCCCTCTCTTGCCCAGCCCAGGGAAAACTCTGTCCCCTCCACTCCCCACCATCTGTAACCTCTGCAGATGCCATCTCAGCAGCCCCAGCACCCAGTGCTGCAGAGGAGCCCAATGCCCATGCCAGAACCCAAGGAGCAGGCAGAGCACGTACCTGTCCATACGCCAGCACGGTGGCATTGTAGCCCTCAAAGCAGCCTTCAATGAGCTTGCCAACACACGTTGTATAGATCTGCTCCTGCCACGTGTCCAGGTCAAAGACAAAGTCATAGGTGAAGGCCTTGTCCTTCCCCAATAGCACCTGGGGCTCTCCGGGTGTCACTGAGGTGCAGATGTGACATCCCTCTATTTTCTCTTTGGACAGTTGGGGACGGATCCTGCAAGAAGGGAAGGGGGCTGAGGGCAGCCTCAGGGCTCACTCACATGAGCCTGGTCCTGAGGATGTGAGCAATGTCCCACACTGGAACTGTGGCTGCTGCATGTGGGGGACCGAGAGCACCTTTGCCTGCAGTGTGGAGCAGAGAGCACTGAATGCTTCCGCTCCTGCACCCAGCGAGAACCTTGATCTGTTTGTGGCCAAGAAAAGAGGCTGGTGCATTCCAGTGATGCCACCATCCACCTCTGCGGCCGAGGAGGTGACAGGCAGGACTGGGGACCACAGCACAGGCAGGTAATCACCTGCAGCCCACACTTAAACTACCCTTGCCTCAATAGCCGAACATAGCCTATACAGGGGCATACAGGGCCATGGCCATGCTGGCTCATGCACTGCAATGCCCCTGTCAAGGCAGCAAGCGCTGGCTGTTCGTAGACACCCATCGAAACACAGAAGCAGCACCCATTTCAGAGGCAACAAGATCAAACTGCACTTCCAAAGGCTTGAAATGCAAAGTGCAAAACCATGCCAAGACAGTCCCAGAGCCAAAACAACCGCCCCAACCCAACCACCGCCCAGCCCAGCAGCTGTCCCCAGCCATGGGCTTGGTGGATGGGAAGGGGACAGGTGAGGCTGTGCTCAGCTCCTGCTGCTGGTGGCATGCACAACTGACCTACTGCATTCCCACCCATCACACTGAACCCCTTCCCAACAGTACAGAGCAGCCAGACACACACTCGCACTCCAGCACAGGCACAGCCTGCAGCAGCTCTGGGTTTGGGTGCATGTGCCAGCTGTGGGAAGCTGGCTGATCCCAGGGGACTCATGGAGAATGAGGGAGCACAGAGGCAAGCACCACAGCAAACAGCTCTCATTAGAGCTAATGACTGCACATCTCCCCTCCCTGGGTGCTTCAGAGACACAGCTATTAATTCCTTGGAAGCCACATCCCTGGCAGCACCGCATCCCTGCCAGCGACCGCAGCAGACGCTTAGTGGATTGGGGCTCCTCAAGAGCCTCCTTGTCAGCCTGGCCAGTGGCAAGCAGAGCTCAGAAGAGACAAATGAGTCTATGAACCCCCACCGAGTTTGGAGGCCAGGGTGTCCCTGTGGGGCAGGAGGCAGCACGAGCACCCGGCTCTCCAGCGTGTGGGAACAGCTCTGGGTGTCTGTGGGTAAATTTAGCTCAGCAGCCACAATAGAAAGCAGCTTCTGATGTGCACAGCCCCAGACTCGCTCCTGTCGCCTTCCCAGGGTCCCACCCTCCTCCAGGAACATTAAACCCCAGCTTTAATTAATTTTTGAACAACTTTAGGAGCTTCCCCTTCTCCCTCACCCCAGCCATGCTCAGCAACAGTGTCCTCGGGGAATGGGCAGAAGAACAAACTGGAACCACGGTAATTTGGGAAAGTTCTTCTGAAGAAAAAAGGAGAACAGGGTTTTCAGCAAAACGTTTTCATCCCCTCCCCGGTGGTTAAATGTGGGTTTGGAAGAGAGGGTGAGCAGCAGCGCTGCAGGGGCGTACACACATGGATTTCCATCGAGCATGGGCTAGAGACTGGCCATGCTGGGCTGTCCTTGAGGCCAGGAGCCAATGCTGTCCACATGCCAACATCTATGGCTCTCCCATTCCCTAAACATCACTGCCCAGCCAGCTCCAAGCACTTGAGGGACCCCATCACCTGCCAGGGGACCTGCAGGGAGCCATGTACCAGCCCTCAACATGCATCCCATCTCCCCAGGGGGACCAGAGACATGGGAACCTCCCCAGAGAGTCCTGCTCTCCAGGGAATTAGCTGAGCATCACTGATGGATGTCCTTGGAAGCTGCTGTCAGCCAGTGTGGGAATACTATGGATCCCCACTACAAGAGCAGGACAAGCAGAGCAGGAGGGCAGAGATGAGTGCCAGTGGCCCCAGCCTCATGTGAAATGGTGCAGAGATCCCCTGCAGCATCACAGGAGATGTATGTGACCACCAAGACATGTTGCTGAGGGTTTCTCTAGGCCAGTGCAGCTCCTCCTGCTCCCTGGCACCCAGCTGTCCCAGCTCTCTCAAACCCTCCCCTCCCAGGAGAAACATCACCATGCTGGACACATGAGACCCTCGTTGGGCCAGGTAGGTGTTCACATACAGATCAAGCCATGCTCAGGCACTAGGATACCTCCTACAAACATAGAATTATAGAATTGTTTAGGTTGGAAAATACTTTTAAGATCATCAAGTCCAACTTTTAACCCAGCACTGCCAAAGCCACCACTAACCCACGTCACTGAGCACCACATCTACATGTCTTTTAAATACGTTAAGGAACGGTGACTCCACCACTGCTCTGGGCAGCCTGTTAAAGTGCTTGACAGCTCTCTGAGAGAATTAAGCTTTCCTAATCTTCAACCTAAACCAGCCCTGGTGCAGCTTGAGGCCGTTTCCTCTTGTCCCATCCCTTGTTCCTTGGGAGCAGAGCCCAGCCCCTCCTGGCTCCATCCTCCTCTCAGGCACTTGTAGGCAGCCATCAGGTCCCCCCTGAGCCTTCTCTTCTCCAGCCTGAACCCCTCAGGGTCCCTCAGCCCTTCCCCATCACACTTGTGCTCCAGGCCCTGCACCAGCTCCGCTGCCCTTCTCTGGCCCCGCTCCAGCACCTCAATGTCTCTCTTGTAGTGAGGGGCCCAGAGCTGAACACAGGATCCGAGGTGCGGCCTCACCAGTGCCCAGCACAGGGCACAATCCCTGCCCTGGCCCTGCTGCCGCACTGGTGCTGGTACAGGCCAGGATGCTGGGGGCTTCCTGGCTGCCTGGGCACAAGCTGCTCCTATTCAAGCAGTTATCAACCAATACCCTCAAGTTCTTTTCCACTGGGCAGCTTTCCGGCCAAACGTGATATAAACATCTGCAGAGCCAGCAAGGGCTGTCTTGGTGGCCCTGTCCTCAATCCCACCAGGTGACACTGGGGGACCTGGCAGTGCCTGCCATTCTCTGCCTCAGTTTCTCTCCTCTGCTACAAAGATCAGCAACTTTAGAAGTCATAAAGTCACCATCTGAGTCCTAAAGGGCTGAGACACCCATAGAGAGTGTGGCTGATCCCCTGGAACCCATGACACAGGCAGCCTGTGCCTGGCCATCCCCAGGGTGGCACAATGGGAAGGACACAGGTTGTCCTTGGGCCAGCAAGATGAGCAGTGCCAGTCCCATCTCCCTCCTGCCTGTGCTGATAAACCAGCATCAGAACAGACAACACACCCAGGGAGGTGAGAGCTGGCAAGACCACAGAGGCACCATGAGCCTGGCCACCACCTCCACCCCCTGCATGCTCAGCTCACCGTCACCGTGAAGGGACAGTGACAAGGGACCGATACCCAGGACAGAGCAGCATAGCCCTGGTCGGAGTGCTCCAGGCAAGCAAATGTGGCTGCTTCCCACACAGATAGAAAGGACTGGGTGGCAGAAGGACACACAGAGAGAGACAAAGGTACAGGTAGGGGTGGACACTGCTCCTTCCCAAACTGACAGCTCTCACTGAGTGATGCCGGGTGGCACAGCAGGAGCCTGCTCCTGCATCAGCATCCAAACCCAGCAGCATGAGCAGCAATGTGTGTGCCAGGGAGAGCCCACAACTGCATGGGGACACAAAGGGAGCCTCAACTGGAGCCTCTCCATTGCTCCTTCCTGTCCCTGGCAGGCTGTGAAAGCAGCGTCTCCATGGTGGGGCTGCCAGGGCGCCAGAGCATCTGGGAGGAAGGGGAGAGCGGATCCTGCACCCTAAGGGGCAGGGAGCTGCTGTGGGCACACGGGCGAGCACAAAGGCTGAGTTGTTCAGCGCTGCTGCCTTATGCCAGCGTTTGGCCAGGGAAGAGGGAGAAGCCAAGCAAGGCCGGGAGCCAAGCGCTGGATGGGCACCGCGGGGCAGCCAGCTCCCACAGGCAGCCCTCACAGCGTCAGCTCAGGGAGAGACCTGCGCATTCCAGCATCTTAAGCCCCGCAAGCAATGGAGGGGGTGAAGTTCAGCATGCTGGGCACAGCCAGTATCCCCTTGTGAAGGCTGCATCCACCAAGACACCACCCAGCCCTCCCTGTGCAGTTATGGGAGACTTTCCTTGCGCAGGATGGCACAGTTCAGCTGATGTGGGCTGCTGGGTTCATGTCCTGTCCCCTTGACTGATTCAGTTTCCCCCCTCCCAGCCCACTGCTATGGCAACCCTAGGGGGCTCCAGGGCATCCTTTGCCCTCCAGCACGTTGCCAGTGCTGTGGCAGCACACTCCCATAGCCCTTCTGCCATGGTGCCAGTCACACTATCACCACCACCCCAGCAACCTGCCTGCATTCACAGCCAGCCTCTCCTGAGGCTGTATCAGCCTGCTGAGACACAGCCACAGCTGGGACAGGGCAGGATCCCATCCCTCCAAGACCACTGTGGGAGGGAAGGTGTCTGCCTGTGTTCCGCAAGGAGCCATTCATCTCCCCTCCCGAGACCAGAGCCATGGAAAACTAGCCAGGCAGGGCTAGATTCCCATGGAGCCAAGCCAGAGAGCCAGGGATAGGCAAGCAGGAAAGCTCTATGGTGTTTTTCCTTTCTGTGCCAGATCCCAGAGGGTGGAAGCCACTTGCTCTCATCTACCCTGTCTCCCGAGAGGCAAGGTGAGGGGCTTGGTGAGGGGCTGGGACACTGCCCAGCTGCAGGGACCTCTCCTGGGCCAGGCTGTCAGAGGTCGGAGCTGGCAGAGCCCATCAGCCATGCCTGGCTGCTGGGAATGTGCCTGCCAGGACAGTAGCGCTGGGCAAGCCTAGGCAGTACCTTGCCATGCTCCCCACATTGCCCGCATTCATTCTGCTGCCATTCCCAGTCCCTGCAGTCACCCTGCTCCTGTTCCTGCATTACCCACGTTCACCCCATTTCTCTTCCCCACATGACTTTGCATTCATAGAATCATGGAATGGTTTGGGTGGGAAAAGACCTTAAGATCAACCACAGGCAGGGACAGCTTCCACTAGAGCCAGTTGCTCCAAGCCCCTGTGTCCAGCCTTGAACACTGCCAGGGATGGGGCAGCCACAGCTTCTCTGGGCACCCTGTGCCAGCGCCTCAGCACCCTCACAGGGAAGAGCTTCTGCTTTAGATCCCACCTGAACTTCCCCTGTTTCAGTCTGAACCGATGAAGAGTTGCTCTCCAGCATCCTTGTAGCCCCCTTCAGGTACTGGAAGCTTCTCTGAGGTCTCTGCTCCCATCCCTATATCACCCGTGTTTGAGCCACATTACCTGCATTCACCCTGCTCCCATCCCTGCTCCCCCTATTGCCCCATCCCCACTCCCTGTGTCACCCAACCTGCCCAGCATAAGAGCTGCAGGAGCATCCACAAGGCGCCCCAGGCTCACATGGAGCCCCTCTGCCAGCCTCACTGCGCTCTCTGCTCCCCCCATGCTTTGCTCTCCTATGCCCAAACTGGTAGTCCAGGCTTTGCTGCTGCCCAATAGCGCAGGGCAGCCAGGAGGAGAGCAGCTCTAACATCATCATGTGCTCCACTAAGACATGCTATTGCTCAAGGACAACCCAGGCACTGCAGACCCAACAGGCAAGCCAGTGTGTGGCACACGCAGTGCAGTGCAGTGGTGTGTGGGGCACTCAACCTGGCCAAGCAGCTCTGTGTGTGCTGCCAGCATCATCGGGAAGATCAGAGCCAAGTGCTCCAGGTTTTCCCCATGTATCCAGGCCAGCACAGCAAGCCTGGGGTAGTCTGTCCTCACCAGCAGACAAGCTCAGTGTGGCTTGATTGTGGGTGGGATCAGCCCCCTTGCTCAAGAAGAGATGCCTGCAGTCCCATTCCCTGCCCAAGCATGGGGTCCCAGGAGAGGGAGCTGGTGCCTGTTTGCATACAGGTTGCTTTGTCCCGGAGTCAAGCCAAAGTTAAGCATTTAATTACCACAGCAGGGAAGCGGCTCAGCAATCAGGGAAAATTGAATAAGGCTCCCTGGGGACTGCCAGGTCTGGTCAGTAAATGCTCCGATTAAGATATAGCAAACCACATCCAAGCAGGAATGAGCACAACACCGGAAGGCACCAGGCTCAGCCTGCCTGTGGACCCACACATGCCATGGGATCACTGCCTGGGCTTCAGCCAAAACCCACCGGAGCAGAGGGTGCTATGGCCAGCACTGCCTGACCAGCACAAGGGGCAAGATGGAGCTCCTTGGCAGTCCAGAGATAGGCAGGTACTCACAGAGCTGGGATGTACACCCCATCCCAGGCTGGTTTGTGTTGGAAGGGACCTTAAAGCTCCTCCAGCTCCAACCCCTGCCCCGGGCAGGGACCCCTTCCACTAGAGCAGCTTGCTCCAAGCCCCTGTGTCCAACCTGGCCTTGAACACTGCCAGGGATGGGGCAGCCACAGCTTCTCTGGGCACCCTGTGCCAGCGCCTCAGCACCCTCACAGGGAAGAGCTTCTGCCTTAGATCCAACCTGTATGACCCCAACATGGATCCTCTGCATAGATGTGCTGAATGTGTCCAGCTCCTGGCTGCCCAACCTGCTTCCTTGCAGGCAAATCCCCTCCCCCCACCCCTAATTCTCCAGCTCCAGCTTTCCTAGGCTTAGGGAAACCTTTAAGTCAGGGCATGGCAGCCACCATGTGTTGCTCATTAGTTCTGGCAGGAGCACACTGGCATCGAGGAGCACCATCTGGTCTGCACCGAGAATGACCACAGGTCAGGGACAGGGGACATGCCACCAGCACCGGGATGAGCACCTGGGGACACCCAGCCCAAAGCAGCAGATAGATACCGGCAGGGCCTGGGGGAAGCATGGAATCATGCTTTACCCTGTCTAGAGGGGCACATGAGTGGATGGACTTAGTTTGGGATCTTCCTGGACAGCTCCTACCCCTCCATAAATGACTGGTGATGCCACCAGCTCCATGCTGGACCTGCCCAAGAGAAGAGGCTGGGAAATGCCATGAAGATGCTTGAAAATCACAGAGCAAGGACAGTCACCAACAAGGGGGTACAGAGCCCCAAACCACAGGCAAGGTGGGTGGTGGAAGGAAACACATGTATGGCAGCATCTGCAACTCAATGCACACCCCAGCAGATGAAAACAGACACAAAACCACCAGCTCAGCAGCAGTACCAGCAGCTACAGGAAACCATCATTCAGCAGGAGATACTGGCCATCAGTACCTTGCAGGGGCACAAAGAAGCCACGAGTCATACTCCCCCTCTCAGTTCTGCACCCCAGTACTGAAGCTCCCACTGCCTCCCAAGCCAGTGAATCACACCCACAGGGTCTCTCCCCTTCCTAAATACCCCTGTGAGGTCCATATGTCCCAGGTCCACCCCAGTACTGGTGCACCCATGCTGGAGATAAGGCTTTCCCAGCTTCCAAAACCAGGCACCCCAGTGCACTCCAATTGCCGCTGGGAGGACAACGTGATCTTGGCAGAAGATGCTGCAACCTTAGAGCCCATGGGGGACATCTGGAGAAACCTGCCCGCAAGACAGGATTGAGGGTGGCACAGATATTCAGGTATTTCTCCACCCCCTACCCCCCCCCCCCCCCCCCCCCCCCAATAAATAAATAAAACCCCAAGTCTTTGGCCGGCAGGATGGGCATGGAGCACCCAGAAGCTAACCTGGTCCCACAGCTGGGAAGGGAACAAATGTGTTTTCTGTTAACATCCTCCTCAGGCAGGCTCAGTATGAGATAACAGTTGAGCAGAGCAACATGGCCCGAGAGCTGCCCCCTCCTAACACAGGAAAGGGCAAAGTTGTGCCTCCCAACCCTGCAACACTGGACTGAGAAAATGCCCATGCTCAATATTTGGAGAGAAGAGGGGAATCCGAGGACCAGTAGCCCAGCTCTAGCAGTGCTCATCTCCTCCCACAGCAGTGCAGGAATGGAGGCATCCCACTCCTGCCACCAAGCAGCACACTCACAGGGCTCTGCCAACAGGTTATTTGGGAAGCTCAGAAACAACTAATGCAGCTCACAGAACCCGTGGAACTTGTGATGAACAGACCTGGCACAGCCCACCCTGCCCCACCAAGACTTCTGCCCCAGCACCCCCATCCTTCTCCCCCAAGCCCATTTCTTGGCTCCAGCACTCAGGTGGGCTCCAGGCTGTGGCAGAGGAGGAAGGAAGAGCCTGAGGAAGAGGTCAGAAGCAGTTCTGTGCCTCGTGCTAAAGCTCAGGCTGTGCTGCTCTCCAGGGAGAAGGCTGCAAGCCTGCAGGGATCCGGCTGCAGCAGGGGCAGGGGAACAGAAGGATCCTGGGGCAGGAATGCCCCTTGCGCTGCCCCAGGTCTCCAGAGCTTTTCCCTTGATGCTACCCCAGGTGTGGGGCTGGTGACAGTGGGAGAACAGACCCAGAGCCTGGAGGGGGGCTGCTGAGCCACCCCCAGGACACCACAGAGGCAAACACCAGCAACCGGGCACAGGCGATATGGGGGGGGGGGGGCGTGATCACAGCCCCATGGGGGCACCGTGGGACAGGGGAGCTTGAGGCCAGGCTCAGCTACAGCAAACTGTGACAAGAAACTTCCCCGCTATGTCCTGGCCCCGGGGAGCTGCAGAGAAGAGAAGGGATTTCACTGGGATCCCTGGGGCTCAGCCCCAAACCCTCACTGAGAAATGGGGCTGGCAACTGTTCACATCTGCATGGAGCAGGGCTGAGGGGGAGGTGCCACGTGAGATGAAGCTGCCAGACGTCCCTGGCCTCATAGCAGGGACACTGGGGCACACCAGGGCACCACTGAACCAGTTCCTGGTCCGCCCAGAGGGAAGGGGTGGCAGAAGGCCGGTGACCTTCCCTTCCATCAGCGTCCTACCAAGGCAAGGAATCACCCAACAGCATCTGCTGCAGCAGAGACCCGTGGCAGCTGCCCTCACAATCCACCACATCCCAACCCTGCTGCGTGTTTAACAAACACTGGGACTGTTTTGACAGCCTCTGGCAGGAAACAGACCCCTGGGACCCCTGGGGCCAGCCCCCCTTTCCCAGCAGGAACAGCACAACAAGACTCAGCAGAGGATCACCTTCCCTCTCGGGGGACCAGGAGCCATGTTCCCAACAGCTTTGTTTGGGGCTTCATCTGCTGCAGTTTTCCTCCTGCCCCAATTTCACTGCTGGTGCAGGAAAGCTTCAGCTGGCTCCTTCCTCGGGCTTAGAGACAGCCCCAGCATCCCAAGTTCCTGAGACTTCATGGCATCACATATTTAAATCCCTTGATGATGGGTGATGTCTAAAGCTGCCTTGCTCAGAGTGGTGTCTCAGGCAACAGCAGATCTGCCTGGGACTGCAGGGTGCAGCCCTACTCCTCCCTTGGAGGATGGAGACCAGGATGAAGGTGGTCTCCAACCCCTTTCTAACATTCCCACTGTAAAAGCCAGTGAGCTCACGACTGATTGAAGCCAGGCACAGAAAAACCCTTTGTGCCCACAAACTTGGGCTCAGCACTTCCCTCAGAGACCCTGAGGCGTCCTACCCACCACAGCCCTCCACATCTCCCTCCAGATCAGGGAGCCCAGTTTAACCGTTCCCACTGGGAGCCAAGACTAACTCTTGGTTCCCAATCTCTGGGGCTGAGAAGCCCCAAAGTAAACCAAAGAGCAGCCACAGGACATGGGAGACCCCCACTGCTAGGGCTGAGCTGCCCTGGGTGGAGGCAGAGGACTCTGCTCTTGTGAGACCCCACTTGCAGCACCCCAGAACACATGGAGCTGTTGGAGCAAGTCCAGAGGAGGCCACGAGGACGCTCAGGGGCTGGAGCACCTCCTGTATGGAGCCAGGCTGATAACATTGGGGCTGTTCAGTCTGGAGAAGAGAAGCTGCAGGGAGACCTCAGAGCAGCTTCCAGTGTCTGAAGGGGGCTACAAGGATGCTGGAGAGGGGACTCTTCATCAGGGACTGCAGTGATAGGACAAGGGGTGATGGGTTCAAACTGAAACAGGGGAAGTTCAGGTTAGATATAAGGATATATGCCCCGGCTATGTGACAGCAAAGATGCCAGAATGCTGTTTCCAGCACATGGCCTTTGCCAGCATGTTCCCACTGAGCCAAGACCCACTAGGGCACGTGGCAATGGGCATGCGAGTATGTCCCATCCTAAAGTGGCACATCCCATCCTTCTTTCCAAGAAGGAGGTGGGAGAAACTCCACAGGACAGCAGCGGGGCTGCCCATGTGGAAGAGCATCGTGGCAGGAGTGTTTATGAGAGCAGCAGAGCACTGGGGGATGCAGGGTTTAAATAAACTTGAAATCCGACTCAACTTCCTTCCCCAATTTCACAAGCTCTGTTTCCTGAGTCTCCGCAGCCAGGCAGACGTGCTGGGTGCTGCAGACAGCTTCGGGGGTGCCCCTTTCTCTATGGTTTGAAAGTGTCCTCAGGTATCAGCTCTGCAGCCAGCCCGGCTCCTCAGACCTCCCCTGGTGATGGAGTTTAATGGCCTCTGGGTCAATACCATCAGCCTTCCTGACACAGCAAAACCACCCACTCACAATGGGGCTGAGCTCCACCTCCTGCAATGAGCACAGGGAGCACCGCTCCCCCCAGCTCGCTGCGGCTGTGAGCAGACAGCACCCAACTGCGAGCCTGGGTGCTGCAGGGAGGGGTGCTCTGAGCTGGGTGCTGCAGGGAGGGGATGCTGCTGAGGCCCAAGGGGAAGCACAAGCCTCCAATAGATGCTGCGCTCCTGGAAGCAGGGCATGAGAGCAGAACTGCCAAACTCCTTCACCCATTTGAAGGTCACCTACAGAAGGACACAGCACTCATTGCCTTCCCCAGTCCATGAAGGAACCTTCCCCCCCAAAGCTGCAAGGAGTGAGGGTTCCTGGGCCACCCCACTCAGCTCCCAGCCTGGGACCATTACAGGGTGCAGGGCGCTCAACCCAAGCGCTGCTGACAGCTTGGCCCCATCGCTTCCGCTCCCTGGCTGCATCAGCCAGAGCTGGCAGGCTCAGGCACTCTCCTGTTAGTGCTGATGGGCAAGTGAAGGCAGGACTTGCCTGCAGGGAGGGTGGGAGCTGGGGCAGGAGCCAGCCCTGCCCCTGCAGAAGGTGCAGGCTGAGCTGCAGGTACAAGGTGCAGATACCAGCCCCTGGGCCTGTATTTCCCTCTGCAGGGCTGGTACTGGCCGTTTCACTCCTGGCATGCAGGAAGCCTAAAGAACAGCCCCATGCCCCAGTCACTGGCTCAGCACTCAGAGCCACAGGGGGGCAGCTGGGGGTCTTCCCAAGGAGAAGATGGGAACCTGGAAGCTGACAGTGAAATGCCACAGCATCTCTCCTGTCAGGTGAAGAGAACCAGCAAGAACAACAAGAACCCAGAAGGACAACACAGTCCCACCACTCTGCTCCTCTGTCCCGGCTCCTCCCATCCTGTCAGCGCTTGTGAGGACCCGAGACAGGTCCCAGTGTCTTGACATCAGCTGGGCCGTCCCTATCACCCAGCTGCTTAACTCCAGCAGCACACCTCCCTCGAAAGCCCCCAGTGCTTCCAAGTGTCCCCAGCCCTTCCCCAGGTTCCACCAGCAGCATGGACACAGAGACCATAAAAAATGGCACAAGCTGGCACATTCATGTTATTATAAAGAAACAAAAGGGGAGCTTTGATCCGTGTCGTGCCTCACCTTGGAGGCATTCAACCTCCTTCATGCTCTGATGGCGGAAGGAGGTGGAATCTGTGGACAGGTTTGCTGGGAGGGGGGGGGTGTGTGTCTTGGAGACTTCCACAACACCACCAGTGGTATGTCACAAGCTCTTACAAAGGAAAACCTCTCTCTGCTCCTAGTCCAGGGCAGGAGGGGACCCATCACCAGCCCTTTGGGTGGGGTGATATGCAGGGAGAGCAGCTTGGTCCTTGCACACTCAGCCCAGCATCCGATGCCACCTTCCCACGTGACGCTGCGACCTGCCTGCTTTGTCTGCAGCCTCCCTGTTCCCAGCCCTCCTCCTTTGTCCTGCTGGTTCACCTTTGCCAATGCATCGCCCCAGTACTCGGCACACACCGGCTGCAGGATACCAGCTCATTCATCCAAGGAATGGGTGGGAGAGAGTGGGATGTGCCCCCCGTTACATATCCTCGCTATGGGCACCCCAGCCCCACTGCAATGCTGCATACTGAAGTCACCTCCTGGTCATGATCCACTCCCAGTGTACTGGGCAGTCCTTGACCTCATTGCTGGCAGAGGCCAAAGGGATCAGGAGGCAAGAGTCTCCACGGCCACCATGCCCAGCAGCACCCACCCCATCTCCCAGGCAAAAGGAACCCCGGCCTTGAGCCAGGCCTTTGTTAAAAGGCTTCATCCTGACAGAAATGCAGGATGGAAGATAGGAAGAGTCTGGCCAGCAGGAAATCTCCACCTCCTGCCATTGGCATCACTCAGTTCCTAGGTCAGTGTCCTGGCATGGACACCCTTGCCTTGGCACAGCCCAGCCCTCCCCTTGCAAAGGCACCCCAGCAGCAGCCACACAATGGGGACACTGCCACCTCCCCTGCAGCTCTCCCATCCTTTAAACCCACAGCCTGGCCCCGATTCTCAGCCTCTTGAATGGAGCAAGGAAGAAAATAACCACCACCTGCTTCCAAGACAAGGAAGACTGGACAGGCAGGCAGCCCTGGGATGCATCCTGGGGCACACACACGTGTGCACAGGCAAACAGACATGCAAACATGCATGCACACACACAGACATGCACACGCACACACCCATCTCTCCCTGCCTCCATCACTGATGCTGCACCCAGCATCTTTTGTGCTCTCGCTCTACCCATGTAGGCAGGGTCCAAGAATCTGCAAATCCTCCTCTGAGGACTAAGGCAGCCCCCTGCAGCCTGCCAGCAGCACCCCAATCTGCCTCATGCCATCAGGGGTGTGAGTGAGGGGACAGGGTCCTGCCCAGGTCATCCCCAGCCCCAAGGTGCGGGACAAGGCAGGCACAGCCCGGCGGGAGGGGGGGGGGGGGGTGTCGGTGTAACGGTGTGGAGCTGGTCCTACCGAGCCGAGACCCCGCTCTGACGCGGTCCTGCCCCCGGCCAGCCCCACGCCGACACCGTGCTCTGGGTCCCGGGGTGCTGAGGCCGGGCTGGGCTCGGCTCACGCTTGTCCGGAAGACGCGGCTGAACCAGGACCAGGCGCTGTGAGAGCAGGGGAAGCTGCACGGTCCCTTCCTCAAGAAGGCCGTGACGGGGCCCCCTCTCCCATGGGTTCGCCCACCACCCCGTCTCCCCGGGGGCTCCTTCCCCTTGGGGCAGAGAGGAGCAAAACGCCGCCGGTCTGCGGGACCCCAGCGGCTGTGCACACAATACACCGAGCCTGGCACGGCGCTAACAAAGAGTCCCCCCGGTCTCCCGCACAGCCCGTGGGGCTCTGCAGGAGATGGGTGAGCTGCCCCCCCCCCCCCCCCCCCCCCCCCCCCCAGCTGCCCTCCGAGCCCACGCGTGAAGGAGGTGCTGCCGGCAGGTCCTTCATCGAGGTGCACGATACGGAAGGCGCATTGTTCCCAGCCCAAAGTCAGCACAAAGGACACAGAGATGCCGCATCGTTCCCTAACACCTCGGGGAGGGGAGGAAGGAACCCCCCCCACATCTCCCTTATCTCGCCTGACACCAGAGGGGACCAAATTCACCCACTACAGAGCCCAGGGCTGCCGAGCTGCAAACGCTGACAGCAGCTCTGCAGGTGAAGGGGTCGGGGACTCCTGGGTCGCCCCCCCTCCCCCGGCCTCAGGAAAGGGGCTGAGAGAGCACGGCCAGCGGGGTGGCAAGCAGCAGCCCCAAGGCGATGTGGAGCGGGGAGGATAACGGTGGGACCGGGGAGGCAAAACCCGACTCCGATGGGGGACACTCAGTGCCCGGGGGCTGGGCAGCACCGAGTCGGGCATCCGCAACCCCCCCGCGCCGAGCACACGCAGCTGCAGCCCCGCACTCACCTCACGGCCACCTTCACGCAGCTGTCCGGAGCCGCCATGGCCCCGCGAGCCGGGCACCGCGGCCGCCGCTGCCCGACAGCATCCGCGGCGCTGGGGATTGGGGGGCGGGGGGGAGCGGCCCCAGGTGCGGGGCGGGGCGGGGCGGGGGGACACGCCCCCCCCCCCCTTTCCCCCGCCGGAACGCGGACGCGCGGGGAAACGGTGCGAGCGCGCGCACACACGCGCACGCGCTCGCTCTCACGCTCTCGCTCCCGTTGTGCCTCATTCACCGCTCCCACCCGCCGGGCCCTGCTCCCCCTGCCGGCTCCGGCCTGCTCGGGTGGACCGCGGCTGTGCAGGGCTGGACCGGCACCGCGCAGGGCTCTTCGGGCTGTACCGCGCTGCACCGGGCTGTGCCGGGCCGTACCGGGGCTGTGCCAACGTGTTCCGGGCCGTACCGGGCTGTTCCGGGCCGTACCGGGGCTGTGCCAGGGCATTCCAGGCTGTGCAGAGCTGTACTGGGCTGTTTCAGGGATGTCCTGGGCACTACAGGACTGTTCAGGGCTGCACCGAGCAGTACTGGGGGTGTGCTGGGCTATGGGGCTGTGTCAGGGCTGTACCAGACTGTAC
Organism: Pezoporus wallicus; assembly: GCF_028554395.1. Lineage (NCBI taxonomy): Eukaryota > Metazoa > Chordata > Aves > Psittaciformes > Psittacidae > Pezoporus > Pezoporus wallicus. The sequence goes on along the minus strand of NW_026635152.1, from coordinate 123,001 downwards.
AGGGGTGTGCCGGGGTGTTCTGGGCTGTACAAGGCAGTACTGTGCCATACTGTGTGTGTGCCAGGATGTTTCAGACCATCCTGGGGTTGTTCCAGGGTGTTCCAGCCTGTACTGAGCTGTATAGGGCTGTACCAGACTGTTCTGGCCCATACTGGGGCTGTACCAGGGCTGTGCCAGGGCTCTATAAGGCTGTACCGAAGAGCAGCTCAGGATCCTTCCCCATCAAGGCTCCAGGCAGAGAGAGCCGCTTATCATGGCATGGTGTTTCTGGCCTTATCTTCCTACTCCCACCCTTGTGCCAGCTGTGTCACAAAACATATCTGTCCCACACTTCAGCTAGGAATTAATTCAAGAAACACCCTCCAGATCCCAGTCTGGGGCAAATCAGCCGCAGTGCAGCTCCAAGCCCCAGTAGAGGGTGCAGAGAACCACAGACACCACCATAGTGTCACGCTCTGTGTTTGGAATCCTTGGAGAGCAACCGCCTGCCTTGGAAAGACAATCTCACCCCTTCCATCATTTCAGCTGTGGAAAAACTGTCCCAGGAGTTCAAACAATTGAGAGATGATCTGTCCGATCTATCCAGCTCCCCACATGTACCAACCCCCATCTCAGCTATTAGCAGAAAGCACCCTATTGCCCAAAAGAAAAGATACAGGAGGTACATGCCACAGGCCACCCTATGGCTTTTCCCTGCAGGATCGTGGAGAAGGCATGAGAAAGTCGGATGGAAAACCTACCTCAGCTTTGGAGGAATGGGTGTGTGAATTGAAGAGGAGAACAAAGGTCGAGGAGGATCATCCTATGAAAGCTGCTGCTCCATTCTTCAGTGAGCAGCTTCCCAGATGGAGTGGAAGAGCTGCTTTTACTCCAACTCCTGTGATAAGGAATTCTAATCCCTTTCTACAAGACGTAAGTGGAGAATCTTATGATGACTATTAGAGGGGCCCTGCCTCCAGCCAGGTGGAGGAGAGGGACAATTGGATTTACTGGACTGTGTGGATCAGATGGCCTGGCACATCAGTACCACAGAAGTACAAGGTTCTGGTAGATACCAGTGCACAGTGTAACCTGATGCCATCAAGCTGTCAAGGGGTGGAACCCATTTGTATGTCTGGAGTGACAGGAGGATCCCAACAGTTGAGGCTGAAATCAGCCTGACTGGGAGGAAACGGCAAAAGCACCCCATTGTGGCTGGTCCAGAGGCTCCATGCATCCTTGGCATAGACTACCTCAGGAGAGGGTACTTCAAAGACCCAAAAGGGTACCGATAGGCCTTTGGTATTGCTGCTTTGGAGACTGAGGAAATTGAGCAGCTGTCCACCTTGCCTGGTCTCTCAGAGGATCCTTCTGTTGTGGGGCTGCTGAAGGTCAAAGAACAACAAGTACCAATTGCGACCACAACAGTGCACCGGCGGCAATATCGCACCAACCGGGACTCCCTGATTCCCATCCATAAGCTGATCTGCAGACTGGAGAGTCAGGAGTGATCAGCAGGACCCTCTCACCCTTTAATAGCCCCATATGGGCTACTTCTACCCTATCCCTGCTGATTGCCTGGATCCCCTCAGGGGAAAGCTCTCAGCCTTGCCATGTTCCCTGCACAAGATGGGCTCTCCGGCGCTCAGGCTGCAGCTGGAGCTCAGCAACAGCCATTTCCCTTTTATTAAGTTAACAAATAAATGCCCTGCTGGAAAGCAGGCAGGCTCCATTTATTCACACCTCCCCCAGGACCCATCGCTTTGCTGCATTTTAATATAATTAGGCAAGAAAGAGACATGCATTTCCCAGTTTGGCTGGGCTGGGGAACCTCTAGAGCAAGATCCCAGCAAAGAGATGGCCTGGGGAGATGGGGCTGCCCCAGTGCTCAGTGCCTGGGCCACTGAGGTCTGTAAAGCAAAACCCCATGGCAGACTTATTCCCGGAGAGAAATAACCTCAGTTGCTACTTGCTAACAGACATAATGGACAGTGTGTAGGCAGTGCTGATCAAGTGCTGTGCTCCCCTTGGCACTTCTGGCCTGTCCCTTGCAAAGCAGTGGAGTTGTCCGGAAGATGAGTGAGACCCTCCTGTGGGCCGGGCTCATCAGTGGGTGCCCAAGCCCAAGAGTGGTGTTCAGAGATCTCTGGTGACACAAATCACACTGCAGTGGCCAACTCTCCCCTTGGTTAGACCCAGGGCTGCTGCACTGACCTGGACATGCTCTTATGCCTCTGCCCAGCTGGGGGACTGTCAAGAAGCCCCCTGGGCTTCCTGCCTGGAAGATGCTTCCAGCATCTGCCCAAGTCCTCCTTGGCTGCAAGGAGGAGAAATAGGCTCCAGCAGGGACATAAGGATGCTGGGTCCAGCTGCTGAGATACCATGAGACTCTTCCAGAGCTTGCTACTGCTCTCAAAATGCCTTGTTGACAGTCATGACATGAGCACTTTGGAGTAGGGACAGACCTCCCTGCACATGGGGACTGGAGGCTTCCCCATGAATTGCTGCCAGCTCTGGTTCTCACATTTGGAGCTCCCCTTCCCAGTCAGGGCTAGGCACAGGCTAGGCACAGGCTGTACAGGCAAGGTGGCTGAAGAAGGAGGGGACAAGGGGGATCCATGGAGTCACACAGCAGGAACACTTTAATGACCTGTCCAGCTCTTGCAAGACCCTGCTGGCACAGTATTGTCCTGTCCTGCACCAGCATCCTGGAGACCCGGCCCCAAAATCCTCCTGCAGCTGGACAGAGCCCACCGGGACCCCAGGCAGAGGGGGAGCAGTGTGGCATTGCTCCAATTAACCCCCTGCAAGCTTCCAAAGGGACCATGTGTGCTTGTGGATCACAGGCGAGTGGCAGCAATGGTCTTTTGGGAAGGGGCTGCTTTGAGCCCTGGGGAGCTGGCTGGTGATGTGACTGAGGTGCCCTGAGGGGCAGAGCTAGCTTTTGTACCCTGAAGTGTTTCTCTTCCCTTTAGGAGTTCCACAGCTGCTTTCTCCACTTCATCCACTTCCAGTTGGCTGCTGGCTGCCATCTCGGCCCTCGTCACTGCTACAAAGGTTGGGTCATGGGCCAGAGCTGTGAGGCCCCCGGAGATCAGAGCCTGCAGCAGAGGATAGGATCAGAGCCTGATGTGTTCTCAGTCTGTAGAGGTGCCCTGGCTGCACACAACCCACCCTCACCTCATGTGCTTTCTGCCCTCTGTGCTCACCCTCATAGCTAAGCTTTGCTCCTGCAACCTCCCAGTTTGGTATGAGCATGGCACCCCTGCCAGCCCCTTTCATCCCTGCCTTTCCCACTGCCCCTTACCTCCTGAATGAGGAAGGTGATGGCGGGGGTGGAGGATGCACTCAGGTCACTGCTTTCACCCCACTGGTGCTCTGAGCTGGACGCCGCTCCCGTCACTGTGCCATCCTCTCCGGGCTGCTGGGTGAGAAGAGCAAACAGCTGCAGGCTGGGCTTGGACAATGCCCATGGAAGATCTCTCTCATGTTCATGGGGGGGGCTGTAGGTATTGTCCCCAGCCCGAACACACACTCCCACACCAGCCAAGGGCAGTTAGGGCAGCGTGGGAGCAAACCTGATGCACCCCCTTTTTCTCCCTGGCTCTGGAGCAGCCAAGAGATGCTGCTTTAAGCTGTCTCTGCTTGGATGAGCACCCTGTGGTGGGGGCCCAGCTCCTTCCCAATGTTAGTGAGAAAGGAAAGCTCCAGCAAAGCTGGTTTCATGGTGGGGAGCCCTAGAGAGTAGCTCCTCCCCAGCACATCTGTGACAACCTTTCACGGGAGAGGAGGGACGTTCATCCATGTCCCCATTGCTGTCTGTGGATATACATTGTCCCCTTTACCTCCTGCGGGAGAAAGTGCAGGCCTGATGATGGGTGACTCCCAGAGGTGGCCTCTCCTCGCCTCCTGCTTGGTCTCTGCTGCAGCTTTTCCATGGGTGAGGGGTGGTTGCACTCTGGGGGAGGGAAAGGAGGGGATATCAGATGGGCACAAGAACAAGACCACCACTGCCACCCAGAGCTGGGAATGTAGTAACTAAGGGCTTTAGGAGTTTAGGATGAATTGAAGTCCAGCGCCTGCCCACTGCCCTTTGCGGGCTCCTTATGGTTGGGAAGGAGAAGTCCCTGTTTGTGGAAACGAAGACAATCTTGTGGCCCTACTGCCCAGGGGTGGCCAGTCCTCCCCCAGCCCAAGCACTGGCTCCATATTCTGTCACCCTGGAGGGTGGAAAGGTGGAAGGAGGGTCTGATGCAGCTCCCCAGGGAGGTCTTGCTGTGCTTGGGCCTCTCAGCTAACCTCCAAGTTGTTGGGGTCTGCTGCCATCATCCCCTACCCTGGCCCTTGGGCTAATCCAGATTCCCCAGAAGAGGAACGATGCTGAAACTCACCCTGCACTGGATGCTTGGGTGCTGCTGGCACTGTCCTCCTCAGCACCTCATCCTCGTACTCCATCCTGGCAAGGGCAGCAAGTGGGTCAGCCTGAGCAGGAACCATGTACCGACCCCAGCTCCACCCTAGGGTGCAGCTCTCCCCACCTTCTCCACCCTGGGAAATGCAGCTGTGGGGGCATCTGGGACAGAAGAACCATGTAGAGATTCCAAGAAGTAGGATAAGCCCTGTCCCTTGTACCTGTGGCCAGGCTGGTGCTGGTGGCCCCTACCTGAGCTTTGGCACTCAGAGATTGGTGGGAAGGGTCATTTCTGTGATCCCTGGAGCCTTGCTGTCCACCTGGACCCTCCTGGCACCAACACGGGGTGATGGGAAGGGCAAGGGTACATAGGAAGTCACACATGCTGACATGCTACACCAGCCCTGGAGCTACTCTGTATGTTCTGGGGACACCTCTAGGTGTGCCAGGCTGGGGTACAGGAACCAGCAAAGGGTGCCTGCTCTTCCTGTCCCCTTGCCTGGACCCTGGTTCACACCCCAAGGGCTGTGAGCACAAAGCTGCTGTGTCCATGGAGCCACTTCTATGGCCAGCAGTTAATTCCTCCCCCAACCTGCAACTCAGAAACTTCTTCAGACCTTCACCATCCGTGGAGAACCCTGGGCAAGACCAACACTGAGCACAGCCCCTCGGGGAACTGCCAGGCACAGCCCAGCTCTGCCCACACAAGGCTCCCCAGCCCTTACCCCTGCAGCCAGCTGTTTCTGTTGGCGTTGTTGACATTGGTGTTGCCTTCCTGAGGGAAGTCATCGAGGAACACAGGGGAATCGAGGTCCTCGCTGCCCACCTCTGTGAACTGAAGGGGCCTCTGGCTGGCCACGTGTGGCTGCAGGGGGCTGCTGGGCTCCAGGAAGCTGTCAACTTGGCCAAACAAGCCGCCAGTCCTCTGCAAGCAACAGGGAGGACATCAGGGGAGGCCTGGAGCTCTGGGGCTATTCCCATGGGAGGAGACATTTGGGAATGCCCGTGGGAACAGCAGCCTCTTTGCCCATCTTTCTGCTCGGGCCTTGCAGAGTGCACAGTTTCCAAAGCCTCACTGCCCAGGTGGGGAAACTGAGGCACTGAGGGGTGATGGTCACCAGCAGCACTGGGATGAGAGCCAACCCTGTGCATGGCAAATCCTGCCATCTCCGGGGGACAGCCACAGCCAGTGGCACCTCTGGACAGAAGAAGGTGCAACACCACAGCTGCCCATCCTGTCCCAAAGGCTTCCAGGGAATGGGAAGTGAAACTGCTCCTGCTCTGGTGCTGATGACATTGGCCTGTGAGAAGGTGTGAATGGGGCCTTCCACACCATGGGTAAACATTCAGCACAGCCCTGCAGGGTCCTTTTAGAGAGGGGAAACTGAGGCAGGGAGCAGGTTGCTCAGGATGAATCAACCAAGATATCCTGATGTTCAGGGGGACAGAAGTGCAGATCCATCCTTGTAGTCCACACTGACTTTCATGGTGAGGTTCACCTCTGTGGTCTGTCCTCCAGCTGCTGGTAGCTGTACTGACCCACCACTGCCACATCCAAAAAGCTGGTCGGATCAGACCTGAGGGCTGTACTCACCCTGTATATCCCTTCCTCCATGGCAGCTTCCACCATTGCTCTTTCCAGCTCCTCTTCAGCAGTCAGGTCCCCAGAAATGGCCCGACGGATTTCAGGAGCAGCTTCTTCTTCAATGCTCCTCAGTCCAGCCTGGTGGGGACAAAACAAGGCATGGCTGGATGTGGCCTGGCCCCACCAGCCCTCTCACTTTGGGCTTTGGAAAGGGAAACATGGAGCATGCTCACCTGGTAAGCCATGGTCTCCTACCAGAACAGGCCATCAGCTGCCCTGCAACTGCCTGGCTCTGTGCTTGGTGAAAGAACTTCCAGGCTAATACTGTCCCACAAAGGCGTGTGCTATGAGCAGCCTGATGAAAAGTTGCACTGGTGATGCCCAAGGGGTAGCTTTGACCCTGATCTGGAGATACCTGATCTGGGGCCTGGCTCTTTTCCTTGCCTTGCACTTTTGGTCTTTTATCTCTACAAGTGCTTTCCTCCCTGTAGGGTTAGGAGAAACTAGGGACATCCCATCCCACCCTGACAGCATCCTTCAGGGCTACTGTGCAGGCTTCTTTGACTGCAATGGTCCTGGTCAACCCCTCTCCACCTGATGTAGTACCAGGCAATGAGACATGGTATAGAAAGCACCAGGCACACAGAACTATCCATGACACTGCTAAGATGGGGAAAGGGAGAAGATCCTGGGAATGGAGAAGAGTAGGTAGAGAAGGGCCTGGATGAGCAGTATTCAGCTCAGACACTGGTCTGTGGTGGGGGCTTCCAGGTCTTGGTAAGGCATCTGCTGAGCCCTTTCTCCAGCCGAAGACAGCAGGGCAGGGAGTCAAAATCTCCTTTGTTTCTGGGAGTCACCTGTACCCTGGAGACTCAGGTAACCCTCAGCGCTCATGGCCAGTTCAGCACTGGTTCACATGGGGCCACCTCATTTCCAGAAGTCATTATGTTTATTGCAGCTCTTATAAGTCACCCTGGACTTTGTGAGCTGGGGGAAGCCTCTTCCCTGGGGGAAGCTTTCCCACAGCTCCCTTTCACAAGCTGCCAGCCCTCAAGAAGGGTGTCACCCCCCCACCACCACCTTAATGCTACCAACCTGGATCTCCACAGGGTTCTTCTTGGGCCGGTAACCATAATACTCCTCCTGGCGCTTCATGAACTTCCTGAAATGCTCTTGGATGAGGAAAGTAGCGTAGAATTTGCCCACTGTCACCTCATCATCTGGAGGGGAGGAAAGCAACATACTGCCTATCACAAGGCCCTGACTTGTCAGAGCAGCTGAGACCTCAACCAAGTGCTGTTCTGCCCCTCTGGGAAGTACCATCAGGTAACACACCTCCAATAGGTGGGATAACCTGGTCCAAGAGCTTCATACTGGTTCGCTTCCAGATCTTTTTGATAATGGCTCTGAGCTCCTCATTGGCCTGCTCAAAGTTACCTGCGACAAAAGAGCAGAGCATTCAGAGGGGAACATGAGCACGAGTGAAGCCAAAAGATGGGAAAACCTGGCCAGACTGCCCCAGAGTGTGACAGCTCCTCTTCAGCCTCCCCACCCAACAAAAATTAGCTTTGTAAGAATAAGGCTTTGGTTTTAGCAGAAAGATAACTATAGAGTCACACCTAACAAATGGGTAGAACATCAGCGTCACTGTCTCTGTTCTGGGGATCAGCTACAGATTTCAACCTCCCCTTTGGTGTTTACATGGGATTTACTGTTCCTGTTCACCTGCAATCCCAGTCTGTCCCCATGCATGCTCTGGGATCTCACGTGCTCCTTCCAGAGCTGCCATCACTGTGCTAGAGGCCACATTCCCCACTCCAGCTATGGGGAAATGTTGCCACCTCATGCCATGCTGCTGGAGGACTCCAACCCCACCGCTGCCCAACCTCATCTCCTGCCAGAGCTGCTGGCCCAGCCATAGAGCTGCTTGTGTGGTACTGCCTAACCCACAGGCATGGAAACAAGCTGTTGTAGCATCTTCCCAAAGCAGGGCTTTGGAAACTGTGTTGCTGGCAAGAAAGGGGGTGAAAACAACTCATCCCCAGCAGAGCTAAACTCAGGAATTTATAAATTCCAATTTGAGATTCTAAATACATGGAGAAATGCACAACTGGATGGGTGGTGCTATGCCAGGGGCAGGGGAAGGTCAGACTACATACAGTAGCTGTGGTAGGGACAGGAACAGGGTTAGAACTACTTCTGAGCTGTGGAACTGGTTCACTCTTCAGGGCTGCAACTAGTAATATCCTCCAAGCCTTGTCTCAGCAGCCCCATGCATGTGCCCATGGTCTCTAGCCCAGTGAGTTAATGAACATGAAGCCAAGGGTTTCACCAGAGGTCTAAGCCCCATGGGTAAGTACTCCAAGATCCCCAGATGGAGTGGGGGATGATGTGTAACCAGCACCTTGCAGCACAAGCAGAGGGTTCCCCCAGTCAGGCTGCAGAGGCAGAGAGGAGCATCACTTACCTTCTGTCTTGATCTTGAGGGCTGTCCTCACCAGTGCAAAGAGAGTTGCATTGAAGGTGACAGTGCCATCGCTGTTGAGGGGCATGTTCATGCACACCAGACGCTGCACAGCAAACCAACAACTGTGAGCCCAAGCAGCAGAGCACGAGGCTGGCAGGTCCCTGCAGACACACAGCCTGGCCTGGCCACAGGGCAGCCACGTTACCCGGTAAAGGCTCTTCGCGGGGTACCCAGCTGCTGGCCAAGGAGCCCTCTCAGCTCTACCCTCCCTGCCTAGTGGGGCTCTGCAAGACTGACACCACTCATCCAAAGCAGGCAGCTAAACCAGATCAAGGTGAGGGGAGAGCCAGGGCACAGCTGTGGAAATAACCCACCGCTGCCATGGGAGGAAATCACAAAATCGTTGTGTTGTCTAGGTTGGAAAAGACCTTTCAGTTCATTGAGTCGAACCATTTACCCAGCACTGCCAAGGCCACCACTAAACCATGTCACTAAGGTCCTCATCTACATGTCTTTTAAACACCTTCAGGGATGGTGACTCCACCACTGCCCTGAGTACCCTGTTTCAGGGCTAGACAACACCGAGTGAAGAAATGTTTCCTACTACCCAGTCTAAAGCTCCCCTGGTGCAATCTGAGGCTGTTTCCTCACATCCTGTCACTTGCTACTGAAAAGAGACTGACCCCCACCTCGCTACAACCTCCTTTCAGGTAGTTTCAGAGAGTAATAAGGTCTCCCCTGAGCCTCCTTTTCTAAACCACCAGCCAGCAAGAGACCCAGCATTGCTCCCAGGGAGATGGGAGTCATTCTGCATTGCACTCCACCTAAACAGCATCCCAGTCTGCTGTGAGGGAGCTGAGGATCCCTCCTGGTTTACAGCAGTGCCTGAGGCACTGCCCATGTGGGTTACACTTGAAACTCTCACAGGCTCTGGATTTGTGCAGAATGAGCTGGGAAAAGTGAACTCATGGCTCCTACAGAAGCCAGTGTTTCCAGCTCCCCCAGTGCTATCAGCCCTTGGAAACAAACTTCTAGGGCCCAGTTGACAGGGCTGGGTACTCAGGCCCAGCACTGTCCTCCTGTACCAGATGGAGATGTGGGACACCCCAGCATGGCTTGGGAGTCCCCCTGCACTGAGGGCTCTGGGTTGGGCAGAGACCCGCCCACTGCCACGCCCCTCAGTGTGGGGGTGAACACAGGCAAGTCCTTATCTTCAGGAGCCTGAAACACATCAGCTCTATGCATGTTGACAGCACCTCTCCTTGCCTCCAGAATACACTCCTCCGTTCAACACGAGAGGTCAGAACATGGGTATAAACCATGGCATCGGGAAGCTGGCTGGACTGGCACCCTCAGCTCCCTGGGGAGTCTGCAGAAAGGTTGGAGAAGGTGCCCCTGTGCCCTCACACCTCACCACCCCCTTGGCTCTTACCTTACACGCTACACGGTGTGGACAGAACTTCCCAAAGCCCAGAGGAGGCTGGATACGTCTCAGCAGAGTCACCACATCCAAGTGTTTGATTCTGCCCCTGCAGAGGCAACAAACTGCATCAGCGGTGTAGTGGCAGACACAGGGACAGTGGTTCAGGCAGGGGCTCATGGGTTCAACCCTTGCAGCCTGGTCCATGCTCTTGCAGTGGGCAAATCTCTACACTTCCCTTAGCTCCTATTGTAGTAATCCTTACACTTCCCCACTGCACTGGGCAGGAGACAAAGGTGTCCAGTGGCATGATAAAAGTTTGCAGCATCACCAGGGCTGGATGAAGAGGGGACTGGAAGTCGTGTGTCTCCAAACATTCTGATGGTTTGTATCAGCCCTGGAATATGCTGGCAAGTCTACATCCACCTCTGAGATGGTGGGATATGCCACAACTCACACTGCCATGTGTGTCCCGAGGCCTCGCACCCTGGGAGATCCCCTCCATGCCACTCATCCGCTGTCACTTACTTGGCCTCAGGGTCGTACTCAGCCCAGATCCGTTTGAACTCATCCAGGTGATGGGGCCCAAGAATGGACCAGTCACGTGTGAGGTAGTCAAAGTTGTCCATGATGACGGCCACAAAGAGGTTAATGATCTGAGGAACGTGAAAGATGCAGGTTAGGACAGGGCCAAACACTCTGGGCAGAGCCATGGGAAAACACAGGCAGAAATGTTTGGGAGAAGGGGTTTGGGATCCTCTGAAGCCAGGTGGTGCTGTGGGTCATGCCATGCAGGGATGGGCCTCCCACCAAGGAGACAAAGGCTGCAGCAGGCACAGGGCACATCTTCCCTCTCTGCCGTTGCAAGAGCCAACACAGACACATGTGGATGGCAGCACAAAGGGGTTGTGGGAAGAAAGTAATGGCAGATCTTGGGTCCCACAGAAGTGTGGTGCCGGCTTTACAGCATGGCTGGGAGATGGGCTGGGGATGATCTGTTCAGGCTAGATATCACGAAGAAGATCTTCCCTGTGAGGGTGCCCAGAGAAGCTGTGGCTGCCCCATCCCTGGCAGTGTTCAAGGCCAGGTTGGACACAGGGGCTTGGAGCAAGCTGCTCTAGTGGAAGGTGTCCCTGCCCGTGGCAGGGGCTGGAGCTGGAGGAGCTTTAGGGTCCCTTCCAACCCAAACCATTCCATGATTCTATGATGCTCCTAGGAAGAGGGTGCTGTGTGCTCAGCCCAGTGAGATGCAAGGTTAACTCAACACCAGGGGCTGCTCAGGGCCAGGATTGGAGGTGCAGAAGGGAGCCCCATGGGAGGTCACATACCAGGAAGGCACAGAGCATGTAGAAGCTGATGAAGTAGAAGTAGGCAAAGCCGGTGCCACAGGTATACTCCTCGCCCTCGTTGAAGTCTGACTCAGGGTCACAGAGCTTGCCATAGCTGCAGTCCAGCAGGATCTCCTGCCAGGCCTCACCAGTGGCACACCTGAGCGGAGGGGATGCGTGCTGGTCTCTGACTGCCCTGGGCAGGAGCTGGGCACAGAGGGTGGGCTGTGGCCATCTCAGCACAGAGGGGAACAGAGAACCACTGGGAAAGGAGCAGTGAGGATTCTGGGCTTGCTGTGCTGCTGTGGGGAGTCTGCTTTTAGAAGCTTCAGAGTGGGCTCCAGAGTGCTTGGAGTCAAGGAAAGCCTTGGGCTGAGCCCTTGCTTCCTCTTGAGTTTCCTCACAGTTCACAAATTAATAGGACAAGGGGTGATGGGTTTAAACTTGAGCAGGGGAAGTTCAGGTTAGATCTAAGGAAGAAGTTCTTTACTATGAGGGTGCTGAGGCACTGGCACAGGGTGCACAGAGAAGTGGTGGCTGCCCCATCCCTGACAGTGCTCAAGGTCAGGCTGGACAGAGCTTTGGGTGACATGGTCTGTGTGGGATGCCCCTGCCATGGCAGGGGGTTTGAACTGGATGATCTTAAGGTCCTTTCCAACCCAAGCCATTCTATGATACTATGAATTAAAATCCAGTCTGAGAAGGAAGCATTCAGAACAGAAACCCTAAAGTGCCTTTCTCCTGCAGTTCAACTACACCAAGCAAACCAAGAGCCACTCCTGAAATGCTGGCACTGCTGCAAGAGATTTTTCTGTAGGGCAGGAAAGAAATCAGCTATGGCCGTGCTGGTCTCCCTCACTCTGAGCTGGTGGGCTCCCATGCTGACTGTGCCTGTGGAGCTGCTTGCTCACCAAGCCAAGACTGACCTGAAGAGCAGCAGAACAGCCTGTGGGAAGGTTTGGAAGTTGTTGTTTCGGTTGATCTGGGTCCCATCCACCATGGCAATCTTCCCAAACATCTGTAAATCACACTGTCAGGTCCCCAGTACCCTTTCTCAGCCATTGACCACCCTCCAGAGTAGCCCTGAGCTCCTCTTCCTCCTGTTTACTAGGCTTTGGGTATGCCCAAAAGAGACTGAGACCAGGGTGTGGGTGCTCTGCAGCTCCTTGGACATTCCTGCCTATGCTGAAAATTCCCCTGTCTGTGCTGCACATCATCTGGGCCAAGGAGACAAGGTCTTATGAACCAGGTACAAGCACTGGTGACTGTGTCTAGGTTGTGCCCTGCCTCCAGAAGTGCCATGGCTCAGTTGCCCTATTTGCAGCCTGGGGATGGGAGGAGGCTGCTGGGACTGTCAGCATCCTTACAGACCAGGGTAAAATGGTCCCATCATGTACAAAGTCCCAGGGGTGCCTGGCAGAGGACCTAATCCCTCTCCATCCCGCCTCCCCAGATGCCATCAGGTTCAGGGCATCTATTCAACAGCAAATCCTACCCCTGTGCTCTCACCTGCATCCCAATCACAGCATAGATGAAAAAAAGCATCACAATCAGCAGGGCTACGTAGGGCAGAGCCTGTGACAAAAGGACCATAGCTCTCATGAGACATCAGCCCAGCATCAAGACAACCCAGGGACTGGAGGTAGGGTCTAGAGCTAGTGCATGAGGCCAGAATCCAGGCCTCACTATGTGGGAACAGCTTACTTGTTTGTTCCTCTAACCGCCCTCCTGCTAGCCACATTCTCCAGTTCTCATGCGTTGCTTATGCCAAAACCCAAAGGAGAACCATGCCTCTGCAGCTGGGATGAAAACTAAGCACAGCCCAGGGATGCCCAGGGCTGAGGGAGCTGCCCAGGCTCAGGGGCTGTGTGCTGAGATGCTGCAGCATACCCTTGGGCTACCCACTGGGTGCAGAGCCCATCCTTGATGGTGGGCCCAGGCAGGCCCTGCCTGCTTGCTCTGACACATGGTGTTGTCAGGGAGATCCCCTGCATCTTCCCACCCATATAGGCCATGTTCTCCTACAGAGCACAAAGCCCCTGGTCCAGTCTGAGGCTCAGTGCTCTTGCCAGCTCTGGAGCTTTCCTCCTCTGCCTCGTGAGGACAGACTGCTCACCCAGTTAGCGTGTGAATCACAGAGCTTGCTGCCAGCCCTGGGCATGTGCTTGTCTGGGAGGGGGGCACTGCTCACATACCTGAAAGGACTTGATGAAGGTCCAGAGGAGGGTCCTGACACCTTCTCCCCGGCTCAGCAGCTTCACCAGCCGCATCACCCGAAACAGACGGAAGAAAGTGATGGAGACGCGGGAGTCATCATCGGGGTCCTGCATGCAGAGCACAACACCAGGAGGGCAGCGGGTGCTGGGGCCTCCAGGCAGACAAGGAGGGGTCCAGGTCCTGGAGGAAGGGTTACAAGGTTCCCCCAGGCACCAGCCCTTGTCTGCATGGAGGACCAGACTTGAAAGGGGATGTGCCGGTACTTTCCCACCAGCCTTCCCAAGGAGTTCATCTCCCCAGCCCCATGGTCTTAGATCTCCACCCCTTGGGCTGCTCCAGATGCCTGGCTATGGGTATGAGAACAACCCCCTTAGTTAGAGGGATGGGACACTGCAGGGAGAAAGGCATGTTGGAACGCATGCTGGGAGAGCTATGCTGTTCACCACGCACCAGACAGGACCCGTTTCCTTCAGGCTCTCACCCAGCATGTGCCATATGGGATGCTCCCACCTCAGGTTCTATTTGTAAGGTGAGCTGTAGGTGAGGCACCAGGCACACGGAGGGCTAATGATGGGTATTTACACACAGAAAGCTTGGTTTGAGAATGTTGCAGCTGGGCTTTTATGGACTAAAGGAGCAATTGAAGGCAAGGTGGCTTTGAATGGGTGCTGCCAAGTCTCACCTCTACCTGCAGTGATGCCTGTCTTGGAAGGGTGAAAAGACAAGTCCCAGGGCTGGGGACAACTGAGCTCCTGGGCTCAAAGGGCCAGGACTGGTCTTGGACCACCTGGGACTCCGGGGGCTTGGTTACCTGCTCCCTTGGTTGCTCCAGCATGGCACAGCCTCAGCTCCAGCCTCTGCCACCAGGAACAATAAGCAGCCCTTCCTAGCCTCTGCCAGGCCTCTGTCCATCCTGACTCCATCACTGCTTGGGATGCCTCTCCCACTGCTCCCTCAGCTGCTACTTGATTTCCCTTCACTCCCATCATCCAGCCTACCTATTCCCAGCTATTTCAGGGCAACAAAATCCAGCTGTGAACATCCCTCCCAGCAGCTCCATGTTCCCCAGTCTGGCATTTCTGAGTTCCCAGGACTGCACTGGAAAACACCATCTCCTCTCCCCACTCCTCTTTCTTTTGCCTTTCGCTCTCCTAGTGCCCAGCGCAGAGGTCAGAAACATCTCATAAGCCCCAGTGCACCATGTCCTCAGTGCCCAGTGCAGGCCAGCTTTCCCTCTGCAGTCACCAGCACCATGGTCCTCCACCTTGGGAAGAGGCTCCAGCACATGGGACCTTGCTGCCAGCTCCTCCCCATTTTCCAACCTTCTATGGTACCCAAGGTACCCCCAAGGTACCCAAGGTACCCCCATCCCACTAGTGGTCTCAGCCACCAGCACATAAGGCCAACAGCGGCGGGACACAGGCAGCTCCTGGGGAAGGCACGGTGCAATAGACACCCCTCTAACCATTTATCCAGCTAACAGTGTCAGAGGGTGCATTCATGCAGGTAAATCCGTTCGGGCCTTACACAGACAGGGCAATGGTCAAAGAAGCCAAGGCCAACTGTCCTCTCATCAACAGCCATAGACATCTTTGTTAGATGCTCCGTTCAGGTCAGGTACCAGAGTGCTGGGAGGCGAGTTGCTGCAGGGCCAGCAGATAGAGCCAGGAGGGCTGGGGAAGAGCCTGGCACACTTCAAGATGGGAAGGAGTGTCTGTGTGGGGTATCTCGTCCCAGGTCCCTCTCAGAAAGGGGACAGCTACACCCTAGAGAGAGCAGCTGGGTCTGGTGTGCTTTAAGGACGTGCAGGACACATGCAAACACCAGTCACAGGCACACTGGCAGGACCATGGGCAGCGAGGTGGAGAGGGGCACACCACAAGCACATGCAGCTGATATTTACAATGCCATCGCAGCCTCCGCCGAGGCAGTACAATCCACCACTGGATGCAAGAACAGTCTGTCAAGAGAACAAGAGAGTCAGCAGGAGAAATGGTGCAGAAATGAGAGGGAGGAAGGGATGGCTGCTTGAAGAAGACACAGAAAGAGAAGAGTGGGATGGAAACTGGGGACAACGGGAAGAACACAGGGGAAGGACAGAGACACAGCATCACTCAGGCTCACAGACAAGGTGACTTTTGAAGGAGAGAGGCAGTGGATGGATGTCAGAGAAACACAGCAATCATGACTGACTCATACACACTTCTGTACCTCACTGCATCTCCCCTGCTGTGACATACACATCACAGGGGCAGGGGTGTATGGGCCAGGAAATCTGGGCCAAGCCTCAGGACTGTGTAATTTTGCTTCCTCAGGTCAGGTCCATGGACGCTGCAGGTGGGATATGAAGGCAAGCTAACCAGAGCAAGTGATTGCAGGAGGCTTTGGGTAGATTGGGAGGGTTGGCGCTTGTGGAGGGGCTGAGCTTCCAGGGCAGGCATGGCAGGAGTGACCCAGGAGCATGGACACTACACTTTAGAGCCTGGGGTAGCACTGCCAGAGGGCCCCCCATCCCTACCTACCTCCTGCCTCAGACACCTCAGTACCCCTGGGCTTTGGGGGAGCTCAATGATCATGGTGGACTTGGCAGTCCTAGGTTGAAGGTTGGACATGATGATCTTAAAGGTCTTTTCCAATCTGGTTGATTCTATGATTCTGCAATTGAGGAGCTGTGAGGATCTGGCTGTGGTGGCCAGCAGAGAACCCCTGACAGCACAACACTCCCCACCACTTCACCCTGGCAGCCACACACAGAGAGACATGAGGGAGAAGAGAGGTAGAATGGAAAGCCATGAGAGGACAGACTTTGCAAACCAGAGGTGCGTGCCCAGGTGCCATCAGGAATGGATTGGCTGCTGCAAGGTGCCACCCACCACCCCTGCAGCCTGCAGCAGCTGGGTGAGCTATGATAGGTGCAAGGGTTGCAAACAGCCCCTGGGGACCAGAGGTAATAGACCCAGCTTGCACTCACTTCTCAGCAGGGAGGAGGACTTACCAGTAAGGGAGGTTGCCTCCCTGCCCCCTAATCCCCCTCCACATCACCAGATGGCTGGGAAACCTGGTGATGCTGGGAGAGCTGTGGGCTGGATGGAGAAAAAAGCACACAGAGGAAAGGTGAGGCAGCCACAAGTGGCTCTGCTCTCAGGAGGGCACATAGATGTTTACTGGAGCATGAGACTTGCCAGAGCAGATCTGCTTGTGACAGAGGCCCCTGAAGAGCTTGGGAGACTAGGAGGGAGACCAGTGTTCTCAGTGACCCCAGCACCCAGACTTGGGGGAGACCAGGGAAGCTCAGGCCATATAGGACCATTCTTGAGATCCTGCCCGGCCTTCCTGCACAGTCCTGCCACTGCCAGAGGAGTGCAAGTATCTGATCAGTCCCTGTCAGCCCCGTCAGGGCACTGGACTCCTCTGGGTGCCTGTGACCTATGTCCCTGGCATTCCCACGGGCCCATGGCCAAGCACAACAGCACTTTGGCATCTGCCAGCTGACCTGGCCCCTTGTTCCGCAGGGACTGAAAATCTTTGCCCAGTGACACCTAAGGGTGCCTAAAGCACCCTTTGAACTTAATTGCTGAGTGACAACAGGATGGTGAAGTCGGTAGCACAGTAGGAAATGATACCCGACAGACAATGGGAAACCAGGTCACAGGTGCCGGGGGACCAAGGATGGTGTCTTGGAGAACCTGGTGACAGATAAAAGCTGCTGGCACTGGCATGAGATCTGGGAGCTCATCCAGGCTGAGAAACCCAGAGGCTGGAGGACAGGAGCAGCAGCGTGCAAGACTGTGCAGAGAGGAATGTGTTGCTGTCACAGGAGAGGAAAATGAATAGTTTTGCTCACCCCAGCTCTGTGAGACCTAGACCACCCTCCAGAGAAGCAGGTGACTCCCACCTCTAAACACCCTTTCCTCCCCAGCATAGAGAATGGCTGCAGGTCACTGTGCACATGGATGGCAGTGGCAGCAGCTCTGCCAGACACAACCCTGTTCCTGCAAGGAGACAGCATGCAGAGTCACTAGAGAGGGTTAATCTAGAACATTGCCCATCCTACAGCTGCTTCTAGAGTTACCATCGCATCTGCTAAATACAGCCCATGACTTCCTGGTGCAGAGGGACATTTTCAGTGCCAGACACGGGGGGTGGATGTCCCAGTGCTATGAAAGGCAGTGGCTCACTGACTGCACAGCACTGCTCCGAAAATGGTCCCAGCAGAGTCTTTCCCATATAGCCACTGCCTGCAGCCACCCAGCCACACAGGTTATATGATGTAGAGCTCTGGAAGAGTGTCTAAACACATACACACATACACAATCAGGATGTGTATATGGATGGATCCCTGTATAAAGGGACACACACAAAAGCCTTGCAATTTGATGTGCCTGACCCTCTCCTGGCATGGGACAGCAGTGTCCTGTGGGTGCAGGGAGCTGGGGAAACCCTTTTTCCTGCTGTGTGTGGTCCAGTCCTGAGTGAGTAGACTGTTTTCCATAGGATCTCAGGGGACAGGAGCACTCGCCACAGGGCACAGCTTCAGGTGGGTGCTGGCAGTGGTGTTGCAGGAGCAGGAGCAGCCCAACACTTACATCAATTTCATTGAGGATGACATCAATGATGCTGCCAATCACTATGAGGAAGTCAAAGACATTCCAGGGGTCCCCAAAGTAGCCCTGTCAGGGAAGAGCCAGAGAAGAAGAGTGAACATCCACGGGTTAAATCAAGGAGGAGAGAGATGCTGGTTCCCAGAAGGAGGAGTACCAAAAGGATTACCAGTGACCTCTGGCACCTCAGTGAGAGCCAGGAAAAGGGATGGTGGTCAGACATTGTACTCTCAAATCAATCGTTTGGGCCTTACAATAGTAGGAAATGAGGAGGGTAGATCAAGGTGGCCACACCAACGACAGGTGACCCTGAAGATGGGAACAGTGGCTGGCTGGCTTGGGTTGCACGTGGCTAGCAAGGGTAGCCCTGACAAACAGAAGTCTTTCCAGAGCAGGTCCTGTGCATGGGGTCCCCAAGAGTCTCACAAGGAGTTCTATGGATTTGGAGGCCTGGGGATGCTTGTACTTAAGTGATGTTAAATACAGGGTAAATGGCCTGGCCCTCTGCTCTCTGGACCATGCTCTCCCCTTACCTTGGCTTTAAAGGCCATGAGCTTGAGGATCATCTCCAGGGTGAAGAGAATGGTGAAGGCCACATTGAGGATGTCTGAGATATGGTTCATTTCTGGAGACTGGTTGTAATGCTGAGAAGGCAGAAGGAGCCACGTTAGCCTGTGGCAGGTGCAGCCTCTGTTATGAGCTCAGAGGTGTGTGCTGGATGTAGAACCCCCTCCCAGGCCATAGGCTTATCAATGCTCAGTAAAAAGGAAATTTCCCCCAGGCAGCCCCTTCTCTGGGCTCCCCACATCCAACCAGCCACACTTTGCCCCAGGGGTGCTGAACACACACCAAGAGCTTTGCTGTGTAGGAAAGATCTCCCCTGCAGAAGCTCTCTTGGAGGTAGCTGACCTGTCTTTTGTTCTGGACATCCCTCCACTACCCATGATGAGCACTGTGCCCCTTACCTGCATGCCTAGGCAGATGGTGTTGAGCAGAATCAGGAAGAACATGAGGTACTCAAAGTAGGAGGAGGTGACCACATACCAGATCTGGTACTGGTAGGGGTTCTTGGGGATGTAGCATCGCAGTGGGCGAGCCTTCAGTGCATACTGCACACACTGGCGCTGGGTAAAAGAGGGCAGATGTGACCCCAGGACAGTGCCAGGGGCACAGGTGCAGGCTCAGCACCACCAGCACCTCTGCATGTCCCCACAGGCACAAGCTGGATCCCCCACTTTTTTCTCAGCCCTATGACTGGGCCAGGGGGGTCACTTGAGTGATGATGTCTCAGGTACTTGCTGTGCTTTCTGCAAATGCACCTCCAGAGCACCCACATGGGACCAGGTTTCCAAAGCCAATGCTTGCCTCCAAAGGTTGCCATGCTGCACCCCTCCAGTCCTGAGCCTGGCCTCTCAGGACTGGCCAAGAACAGCCTGAAGACATTACATGAACCAGAGGTGAAGGGGGCACTGAGTTTTCTCCCTGCACCTGAGAGATGCCAAGCAGGCTCTTCCCTCCCCATCAGGCCAGGGTCATCTCTGCTGGGTTCATGTGCAGCTCACAACACCCCCAGCAGCCTCAGGTCAAGGTGCCCATGGTGTCTCTACAGGCTTGCTTTCTCCTCCCCAGCATGTGCCACATCCTCTCCCAGTGCTGGTCTCACTTCTGCTTCATTCAACCTTGGTAACCCCAGCCAGAATCACAGCATGAAAGCACCACAGAAGGGCTGACAGACAGAGGTGCCTCTGGAGATAGTCTAGTTGAAGTTCCCTGCCCAAAGCAGGGCCAGCTATACCATGCTGCCAGGACTGTGTCCAGTTTGGTTTGAATATCTCCAAAGATGGAGACTTCACAGCCTCTCTGGGCAGCTTGTTCCAGTGCTTAACCACCCTCACCATAAAAAAGTGGGGTTTATGTTTAAACGGAGTTTCTTGGTTTCTTCTTTGTGCCTCTTGCTTTTTGTTGTGTCAATGGACACAACTGAAAAGAACATGGTTTTATCTTCTTTACACCCTCTCCATAGGTATACACATAGGCAAGATCCCTATGAGCCTTCCCAACACCAGACTCAGCTCTTGGCCTCGTCTTGGACAGATGCTTCAGACCTTCAGACATCTCAGAGGTCCTTTGCTGGACTCACTCCAGTACATCCATGTAATTTTTGTTCTAAGGAGGCCAGAACTGGGTGCAACCATCTGCTCCAGCCCAGTCTGGGCACCCTACCTGCACCAGAAGGCCCACTCCCTGATTCCGGTCTAATCTGCCCTTCCCTTGGAAGGTTTGTGTTGTGCCAGGCATGGGTCCAGCTGACCCTGTCCCAGCAGTGACCAGACCTGGGCCAGGTTAAGCTCCTCTTTCCCAGCCTGATTCAGCTGGCCCAACTTTCCCTGTCCCAGCAGTCCCATTACCTGATTCTTGTCCAGCTCACAGTTCTTGTATTCATTCTCCCCTTGCTCCTGGAAGGTGACAATGACAAAGCCCACAAAAATATTCATCATGAAGAAGGCAATGAGGATGATATAGATGATGAAGAACATTGCGATCTCCACCCGGTAGTTGTAGATAGGGCCTGTATCCTCAGCATTAGTGTCAATGGCCATGTATAGCAGCCTACAGGAGGCAAAGCGAGGAAACAGAGACCCTAATTAGGTTGGAAAGACCATTTCTCCTCTCGAAGATTATGAAGAGTTCTAGGGACATCTCAGATCAGTGGCACAGTGCTGCTGGGATGACCTCGTGAGCTCCACAGCCACTGTCAACATGGCTAGCCCTGCTTCTCAGCCTGGGCAGCTCTTTCTTTATCATGGCAAATGCCTGCAGCAGTGATGTGCTCCCACCACAGACCAACCCCTTAGGAGGCCTCAGACTCACTCTGGCCAGCCCTCGAAGGTGGAGACAGTGAAAAGGGACATCATGGCTGAGAATACGTTGTTGAAGTGGAAGTTGTTGTGCAACCAGACACGCTGCTGCAGCTCGATCTGCGTGGGGTCCCCATCCACGTAGTTGATGAAGTAACCCCTGCAGCAGAAGGGATGCGGTGGTCACCAGGCAGGGCTCCCTTTCAGCCCACCCACTGCAGTGCTGGACCAGGGTTCTCTGATCCCTGGGAGGGGAGGACAGCCCTGTGCTTGTTTCAGATCTACCCCAAGGGGTAGGAGAACAGCATGAGACTTTGGCTCCACTCTTTGGATGCAACATCCCTATGAAGAATGGCCCCCACCAGCTCTCTGCTCCCCATCCTGAAGCTGAGCTGCAAGAGAGCTCTTACCTGCACTCCTTCTCTGTCAGCTTGGATGGATCTGTGCATCTATAGAACTTGCCCTGCATTTAACAGAGGTCAGAAGAGGCAGTGATTTTGTTGTGATTCAGAAGCCCACCCGGTCAGTTCCCACCCTGGCTTCATGCTGGCTCTGGCCTCTGCCTTGCACTACCACTGGCTTCCCTGCTCTGCACACCAACAAACGCCATTCACAGGGTGTTTCAGGAGCCTGGAGTCAATCCCAGGCTAAGATTAAACATTGCTTAATGATGGGAACAAATCTTCTAGGGCCCTGAGCTGAGACCCATCTAGCTCATCCTATCTGGGAGCAAACTATTTGGAAAATAGGGAAGAAAGCAGTAACCACAGAATTAACTGAAAGTTAAGGTATGCTGACAGCTCTGCTCAGTCTGCAGGGTGTCCTGAAAGCTCTCCCCAAGGTGGCTGGGAGTTTCAGCCCAATTATGAGAACAAAGCTGAGTTCAGCCAAGGCCAGTTTTCTGTCCTGGAGCAGCCAAGGCCCAGAGCAAAGGAGCGGTACTGTGTAAAGGGAAACACTTTGCATCCAAAGCACAGAGGAAGTCAGAAGCACTTGCCACCTTAGAAAGGGAAAACAGGCATTACCTAGCCCCTTTATATGTACTGTCAGGACCTGACAGTATCCTGGGTGTTTCCTGCCCTCCACTGCAGGCTCTTCTGCAGGACAGTCTCGTGCAGAGCAGAGTATGGGCTGTGCTGATCTCAACACTGGGAGACACCACCCCAAGAACTATAACCAGAAGAGGATGTGTCCGAGCAGAACACCTCTCCTGCCCATCTGAGACACCTCTCACCTTGAAGAGCTGGACCCCAATGCACGCAAACATGAACTGCAGCAGTGTCGTGACGACCACAATGTTTCCGATAGTCTTGATGGCCACAAACACACACTGGACCACGTGCTGCAGAGGTCAAGGACAATGCACATGTGAGGCAAGCCCTTGCTGCATGTCCCACTCCCTCTCACTGCAGGGATGGGTCTCAGGAGGAGTGGAAGCCTGCCAAAACAGGGATGGGGCACACCTCGTCCCACAGGCAAGGGAGTGGGAATTGGGTTTTTGGCCTCACAGGGCATGATGTCTGCCACATAACCTCCCAGGAGGACCCCCAGTCTCCCTCTTACCTTCAGCCCCTTTGCCCTGTTAATGGCTCGCAGAGGCCTCAGAACCCTCAGCACCCGGAGGATCTTCACCACTGAGATGGTACTGGACCTAAGGAAGAAAGCAGAGGTGAGATGGGGCAATTCCCCTGCCCAGGCCAGGCTGGCACAGTCCCACAAAGCAGCCACAGAGGCCAGGCTGGGAGCAAGGGTGAGGGGCAAGGGATGGCAAAGGATATGTCACTATGTCATCACCCCACATAAGGCCAAGGGATACTGGCAGCTGGAGAAATCAGCTCCAAACTGAATTCCTACCCTTTGACACTCCAGGAGTTGGCCTTCCTGCCTCCCTTTTGTTCATGCCCTGTCCCCCTGGCTTTATGGACGTTAACACATGAGCTAACGCTCAGCCCTTGGGCTGGCCGCTCCTTCTCCATCCAGCACAGAGGACAGAGCAGCACTCCAGCTGCCCTGCCAGGCTGAACAGGTCAGTACCCACCCTGCCAAGCGTGGAAGTGCTTACTCAATTCCCATGGAGATGAGGGACACAGCAACCACGAGCAAGTCCAGGATATTGAAGGAATTTCTGCAGAAGGAGCCTTTGTGCAGGAAAGCACCATAAGCTGTCATCTGGGGAGCAGAAGGAGTTAGGAGAGAAGCCAGGCAGGGGTCAAGGGCATGGTCCCTCCACAGTCCTGGGGCAGACAAGGCACAAGGGGCTTCTCCCAGAGCCTGGGGACCTTATCCTGCTCAGACCTCTGCAGGCAGGCAGGAAGCTGACTTCAGCTGAAATCCTCTGTACTGGAGACAAAACACTTCCCAGTCATTCAGCAGATTAAAGAGAAAAGAGACTTGGAGTGGGAGTAACATGCAGCAGTTGCTTGAACAACTCTTTTACTCCATGTATTTCCATTTCCTTCTCAATGGAGCATGTCAGAACAAACCTGATGGTACCATGGCCTTGCTGTCCCTATTTCACAGGTGACCTCCCTGGAGGGGACTACAGTTGCCGGGGCAGGTCATACACCACCTAGACTGCATAAACTCTGGGTTGTGAGCATCAGCTGGCAGCTTCTCCTCGCTGGGACCTTGAGCTTGCACCCAAAGAGCACAAGTGCCCATGGCCAGAACAGTCTAGACCCATGCACTGAATGATGCACAGGGCAGAGGGGCTCACCTTCAAGACAATTTCAACTGTGAAGACAGAGGTGAAACCGATGTCAAAGTATCCAAGGATCTGTAGACAGAAGCACCAAAACTGAATGAGATGTGCATGACATGGGAAGTGCCCCAGTGTGTTCAAACATCCTGGCACTGGGGGTTTGGCCCTTACTCTGTGGACTGGGGAGCCCATCTAGGTGACAGTCTGCAAACCCAGTGCCAAGAGGACTCCTTAACTTCCCTCAGCTTTGCTGATACTCTCAACTGCATGATCCATCTTGCAGCTCTCAGTTTCCAATAAGTGAGGCTTGACCTGATTCACCTGAAAGCATCTGATCCCTAGAAGTTCTCAATTGAGACATCCCATCCCTTGTCATACACTGCATGGGTGCAAACCCATTTGTGCTTCATGTGGATAGACTTGTGGTTACCACTGCTCCATGCCAGCAGCATTTCAGGGTGCTGCACACACCAGTTTGCCATCTTACAGGATGTCCCTATCCTAAATAAGCTACCACAGCCTTCAACCAAGGTAATCTCCCACACCCTGTCAGGTGGATCTCTTCACCTAGAAGTAAACTGAGATACAGAGCAGTAAAAACTCTCCAAGAATGGAGAACACAGCTAACATCTCCCATAGTGTATTGCTCTCCCAGAGGCAGGGATGAAATCACAGCTACCTGCCTAGACATGACATCTGGCAAGCAGGTCTCTGCTTAATGGGGAGCCGGGGTCTCCGTGAGGTCTTTTTCCTACCCATCCCAACCCTCCACAGCTACATGGGCACCTGATTACGGAAGGACTCAGCCCGGATGGGATCCTCAGCTGCCAGGGAGATGCTGCTGAGGAGAATGAAGAGCAGGATGAAGTTGGTGAACCAGGTAGCATTGACAGTCCTGTGGCACAGCATCCGAAACCTGCCAGGGACAGGAATGGCATGAGATGCTGCAAGGGGTCAGACAGATAGCAGATAGGGCCATGGGAGCCTGGGAAGAGGGTTATGGCTAAGCCCTGAGGACAGGAAGGACCTAAGCATGAAGGGATATCCTTCCCAGCCCTTCCAGAGAGAACTTCCCAGTGAGCTGGCTCCCTTCAGGCCTCGCTGTTATGCATAAGTAGGATGCCATTGGGAAGGGTCAGTGCCAGAGGTACCCAGGTTTGGTTCCATAGTTCAGGGAGAAGGCTTAGTGCTTACTTGTTGGTTGGGCTGAAGATGAAGAAGGAGCTGGCTTCAGGCATGGGCACAGCCTTCTCTTTCAGCTGTAGCTCTGCAAGGGGACGTGGCCGAGGGCTCAGGGGAATTTCAGGCTCATCTTCCTCATCATCACCTGCATGGTGGCCACAAGGAGGGAAAAGGAAAGAACCACTCAGAAAAGGAATGTGACCTTATGGACAATCCTCTGATCCTAATCTGGCATCTGTGCCAGAAGGACCTCAGTACCCCAAGGCTGGCAAAAGGTCACTACATCCTTTGCTCCTCACACAGCCAGTGTACTGGCAGCATCCCTCTGCAGTGCCACGCCAGCTTTCCTGCTGCCCTTCCAGGGACAAGTCTCACCTGGGAAGTCAGCAGAAGGGTAGGGGTCTTTGATCTCATTGACACTGGATGCAAATTCGTCCACTTTTAACTGAAATAAAAGAGAGAGGAGGACACACAGCTGTGTGTGCCAGTACTGTTGCCAAATGTGGCCTGCTGCCCAGACTCTGTCAACTTGGAAGTGATGTGGGCAAGCAGTGTCTCTTGGTGCCCATACAGCACCAAGCACATGGAGTCCTGGCCCAGGATGGAGCAGGGTGAGGGAAGACACCTCAGGGATGCTGCAATCTGAGCAAAAAGCAATACTAAGAGGATGGGACAGGGAAATATGTGCTGGGCAAGAGCCTGGGGCCATGCACCTATACTATGGGTGGAATAAGACATGGGGCTAACTCCTGAGTGAGTTCTCATGGGGAGTCTCTGGAAAGTGAATAGGGAAGTAGCTGCTGCCCAGATGCTTATCAAGAGGCATCTCATCACAGCTGAACAGAGGAGTTTGCAGACAGGGAATGCTGGTGTGTACATAAAGGAGGCCCGGGAGGCTGCTGGCATGCTCTGCTCCCCTCCACACTGATCTGTACCAGCCCATCCACTGGATGTGGCCAAGGAAATGAATCAGAGGAAAAGGACACCCGGCAATGGGCCTATTTCACCAGGCAACATGTCCTGCCTGGGCCTAGAGCAACCCCATCACCAGAAGATGCTAAGGTGAGGAGAAGTTCTGGCCCAGAGGAGTCCAGATCCAGGCTGGCTCCAAGCCTTTGTCACTCCTGGCTGGTGAGAGGAGCCTGGTCCCCAAGGACCAGGAGTTCCCCAAGCCTCAGACCCACCAGCACTGACCTTGGCTGTTGTGGGAATCTCTTCTCCCTTTGCTTTCTGCTCAAGCTTCTTTGCCAGTATCTGCTTCTCATCTTCAGACTTCTCTGGGTAATGTCTGAGTGGAGAGGAGGGGAGAGTAGGAACTGAACGCTGGGCAAGGGCATGGGCAGTGCTATCCTGTCTCCTCACACCAAAGCACCTGGACAGGGATTGCAGCACTCACCTGGACATCTTCCGCCGCTTGCGTTCCTCTGCTTTAGCCTTCTGGGCTAAGGTCAGGCTCTCAGCCTCAGCCAGGTTATCAACTGCGATGGCCAAGAAGACATTGAGGAGGATATCTGGGGGACAGCACTAAGGACATGAACTTGGCTCCTGTTTGGAGGGTGAGGCCAGAGGTGTGCTCTGAGGAGCCTTCCTGGCACTGAGCACTTAAGAAAACCCTGGGTGGTGATCCCTAGCCCTGCACCTATCCTTGTGAGTGCTGAGCTCTGAGCTGGCTGCCCTCTCTCTGTGTTAGCAAAGTCTTGTTACTGCTGATGGCTGAATCTATGCCTGATGCTCATCCAAACCTGCCCCATGGGATCCTTTTCTCCAGACTCCAGAGAACCAATGCAACTCCAGAGAACTCCAGCCACCACCAATGCAAGCCCTGAAGCCTGTGGTTTGTCCCTGTGCTGTTCAGAACTGAAAAACTTAAGGCAAGCACTGAAAACCTTAAGGAAGTCCCCTCTTCCCCCCTTTACAGTCCTGTGTAGCTGATCTGTGGGGCTGGGAGCAGGGAGCCTGGGCCCCGGCAGGCAGAGGATACAGTTCCCGCAGACGAAGAGGATGATGAAGTAGATGCAGACCAGCATGCCAGGAAAGGATGGGCCGCCATAGGCCATGATTCCATCGTACATGATTGAATTCCAGTCCTCCCCAGTCAGGATCTGGGAGCAGAGCAGAAAAAGGGACTCAAGAGCCCCCACAGCTTGATGCTGCCCTTATGGCTCCAGCACCAAACCCTCACAGCCACTACAGATCCACAGCCAAACCAAATCCCACCTCTCTGCTCAGCCCTATACCTGCTCATGACCCCACATTTCCCCACTCCAAAGCCACATAACCTTCCAGAAGACCATATCTCTCTGAGCCCCAGCTCTTGCCAGGAGACCCATGGCCCAGGAGAGATGTCCTCCAGTCTCCCTCTACACTTCCCACAGCCAGCTACCTGGAAGACACTGATGAGGGCCTGGGGGAAGTTGTCGAATGTGCTGCGCCGCACTTGCATGTCCTCAAAGTCAAACTTGCCCCCGAAGAGCTGCATACCCAGCAGTGCGAAGACGATGATGAAGAGGAAGAGAAGGAGAAGCAAAGAGGCAATAGAGCGGACCGAGTTGAGCAGGGAGGCAACCAGATTGCTCAGGGATGTCCAGTACCTGGGGAGAGGAGAGGCAGGAGGTGAAGGAGCTGGTAAGACTGTGGGCAGGACCAGGTAGGTGCAGGGACTGTTTGTCCCAGGGGCATAGGCTGGCAGCCCAGCAAGGGTGGCTCTGAACCAGCACCACTCAAAGGCTGGGCACTAAGACTGCTTCAGCCAGGTCCCAAGAGGTGGAAATGAAGCTCCAGATGTGGTGTGACAGGCAGGATGCCTGCACAGGGCACAACAAGCAATGGGGGAAGAGGGACGAACACACAGCAGGTTGGTGCCAGAAAGAGAAGCCTGGAGTTCTGACCTACAGCATTCCCATTTACAACAGCCCAGAACCCAGAGCAAGAGAGGGATCCCAGGGGACTTCCAGCAAGTTCTGTCCTGGAGACAGAAATCCCCAGCTTGGACTTGTTCCTCCATCCAGAAACCACCAGCACTGCTCATGCTGCAGCCCTCCCCAGTGTCAAGATCAGTGATGCCTGGGAACCATGAACCACCAGCACCCACAGAGCTCTCTGCCCAACCTGGTGATCTTGAAGATACGGAGGAGCCGGATGCAGCGCAGCACAGAGATGCCCAGGGGTGACAAGGCACCGAGCTCCACCAGGATGGTCTCCAGGATCCCTGCACACACCACGAAGCAGTCAAAGCGGTTGAAGAGCGACATGAAGTACTGGCGCAGGCCCAGCGCATACATCTTCAGCAACATCTCGGCCACAAAGAGGGCTAGCAGCACCCGGTTGGCATTGTCTGGGGCAGGAGAGACAGGCCATCAGAGCATGGCCCTCCTCACCCCAGAAAGGCACAGCAGGGAGGGAAGGAAGGCAGTGCTGCTCAACTCCATAGGGGACATTTCTTGGGGAGCACACAGGAAAGAGAGATGAGGAGGAGGGTAATGAGTCACTGTGTGCTTGTACGTGTCAGAGTGCAGTGCATGTGAGTCCATGCAGTGTATGCATGTGTATTGGGCAGTGCACGTGTGTGTATGTGCACGGCTGAGCTGTGTACATGTGTGCACAGCTGGACTCATGTGTCTATGTGTATTTTCATGCGTTTGGGTGCAGGTAGTGTGACTGCATGCATAATCATGTGTGGTGTGAGTGCATGCAATGTGTGTTTGCATGTAATATGCATGTAAATCCTATGTGTGTTCACCATGCAAATCCATGTCCCTAGGAATGTGCTGTGCATGTGTAACAAGAAGTGTGACAGTGCAGTGGGGATGGTGTACACACGCTTGTGTACAGGCTGCGTCTGTGTGTATCTAACAGGCCCTGTGCATACACAGTAAGAGTTCACATGTGTCTCAGGAGGGTGTCCCAGGCCCTCCTCCTTCCTCAGGCTTTTTGCTCACCTTGCACTTGTGTCAGCCATTCTGGCTGTAAGTGGTGCTCGGAGGCGATGGAGAAGGTGTTCAGGGCCACCAGCAAGATGACAAGCCAGTAGAAGAACTTGGACTTCACCACCTCTCTGCACTTCCTACGAAACATTCGGTTCCAACGCCTCCACTGACGGCTGCAGGGAAAGCCAAAGGGTCAGCAGGGCCTGCACCAAGTCCTGCTCGCTCCTCCAGGGCTTCCCTGAAGGGGCTGAAGAACATAACCCTGCCCCTGGCACTTGGTTCCTTCACCCAGGCACTGTAGTTCATTCACACAAACACCTCCTGACTCCTTTTTGGCCTACAGTCACCTCACGTTGTCTGCTTCAGGCCCAGCTACTCAAACACAAGACATGCTGCATGGGCCACAAGAAGATGCTTGGAGCCTGGTACCAAAGTGAAGAGGTTGTTCACCTTGAAAAGTGGCTTTTTGCCAGTACCTGAGCAAAATTCCATGTTTTGCATTTCCTCCTAAGCACACAGCCCCTGGGCTCCTCCAGAAGCCAGTGGCTGACAAGAAAGCCTGGCCCAGCCAGGACAGCAAGTGGGAAACTGTGCAAGCCCACACGCAGAGCAGCAGATGGTTCAGCAAGTTCATACTTACAAGTAGAGAATCCACTTGTTCATGCCCTCAATTTCATACAAGCTCTCTGTCTCTGACCCTCCTTCATCCAATGGCATCATACCTAAGGAAGAAATGACATCCAGGCTTACCTTGGAGCCGTTGGGAAGAACATGTGGGAGGGAACCTCTCCCAGGAGCACACCAGGATGAGCTTCCCCATCAGAAGTGAAATGAAGAAATGCTGTCCCAGGGAGACAGCAGCAAGGGCTTGGGCAGAAAGTTCTGAGTATCAGGTGCAACCAAGTAGGAGGCACCAGGAACATCTGCCCTGCAACAAGAGAAGCAGCAGCAACCCAGAGAAGCATCCTAACAAGACAGCTGTGTGTGTAAAGGCTCCTTTAGTGTGAGATACTCCCAGCACAGAGAAAACTGGGATCAGCTGTGATCTGAGCAAATGCTGAACAACAGGAAGTTTGTAACAGCATTTTATCTTTCCCCACTGTTTCCAGAGTCTCTTTGCACACATGTATTGCTCAGCTCGAGGCATCAAATGTTATTTCACCAGGCAGAGTGGCAGAGCACTCCAGACCTTGTGGAGCCTTTGACTTGATGCCTGTGTATTCACCTTCTTTCCTAAGCCACTTCTAATCCATTAAAAGTGTTAAACAACACCAAGAAATTCCTGTATCTGTTAGTGTTGGAAGTAGTAACCCAGCTCTCTGCCCTGCACTCAAAAGTGCACATGCTGCTCATGGCTTCTCATGGCTCTTCCAAGTGCATTTTGTCAAAGGATACCTAGGTCTTGCTAGAAGTCTGCAAATATTAAATACAGAGGGTAGGGTGGAGATGAGGGCCAAGCTGTTGTTAGTTAGGGTCAATAAAATGATGCAGGAAAGAAAAAGAAAAAAAGAGAGGAAGGAAACTGTTCTGCAGAAGTCAAAGTATTTTTGTCACAGGGTTTCAAGCAAAATGAGTCTTTGTAAACTCTCCAGACATCTCTACCCTGCCTCGCTAGGATGGCCAGTGTTAGGAACCCAACCTGCACTTGGTCTCAATGACCAAGAAGAGCTGGTACCTTCTCCCCTGGCCCGGTCACTGTCCATGACCTCAGCGTGGGTGATCCAGTCCATGTAGCCCTTGAGATCCTCCTCCAACTGCTGCTTCTCCCGCAGTTTCTGAAACGTGCCGCGTGACTTGGCCTTCTCCCGCTCTTTGGTGAACTCGCTGGGACAAGGCAAGCAGCAGAGTGAGACCAGGAGAGGGGTGGTGTGGAGGTTCCATACCACAGCCCTGTGCCAGGCCTTGGAGAAAGAGAAAAGCCTGGAGTATCTCACAGCCCAGTGCTACCAGTAGATTGCTCCAGTGACTTTCACCTTCCTTGACCCTGTTTCATGATTCAGGATCACGGGGGATCACCACCTGATGCCTGATGGCAGGCAGGGTTTCTTCCCCACCACTGGCTGATCTTTGGGAGCTCCTTGCTGCAGGATGCTGTGGTTGGACAGGCCAACTAATGCTAGACATTGGAGGCTGGGGGAGTTCTCCAGCCCTGCTAAGAATTACAGCAAGTGGGGTCTCACCCACTGGGGACAGAAAGCTGGTCCAAGCTCTCCATGTGGGGAAGGTGAGCTCATCACATGGCAAGTAAACAGGACACTTTTTTCATTGTAACATGGAAAAGACAAGCCTGCCAATGCTGGGGTGGGGCGGGGTGGTGGTGGTGGTGTGTGTGCTACTCTTCTCATTCTTTCTTAATTTATTTTCAATGCTGGTATCTGGCAGGACTACAGAGCTGCTACCCAGCCAGTTTGGTGTCGCCATGTATTAGCAATAGGCTTCAGACCCAGTAACAATAATCAGACATACAAAGCTTCAGGACTTTCTGTGGATTTTCTTGATCGCAAGCATAATTTAGCTATATTAAAAAAAAAAAAATAAAAATCAGGTACTTTGCTGTGCCTACAACTTACTCCAGGATCAGATGACTGTGATCCATCTCATCCTGCTGAAACAGCCAACCTCATGCAAGGGGCAGGTGCCTGTGGTCTGTCTTGTGGTTTTGAGCTTTGCTTTAGTCATATTAACACCCAATTTGATTTAATCTTGTGCAGTTGCACGGTTCTTGCCATAGAAAAGGACTAACAAATCCATGTAATTAGGGTATTAGAGACGATGAGTGTGATCCACTTGCACAAACAGGATTGAAAAATATAAAAATGACCCTGAGCTTACACAGAACTGAGAAGAAAAGCTCCTCTCACTCCCCAGGATAACACCACTTCCCAGTAACACAATCAGTATGCTGGCACCTCACCACATCAGTGCTTAGTAGGTTGAGCAGTGCACCAGCGATACTTTGTGCAGAGCAGCTTTAACTGTACTGTGGGAATTAGCCCTAATTGACTCATTTGGCATAGAAGTCTTAGGATCATTGTAACCAGACACATGGTAGATCATTATTGTATTTGGATGAGACTGTGGAAGCATTAATTACACTAACAATAACCCCCTGCATTCATATCAAAGGTGTTTCCTGCACAACAGGATGGCAGCGCTGTAGGTACCAGTGATAATGAGAGTCTCAACCCACAGCTCAGGCTTTCTAAGCATGCAAAAAAAAAAAAAAAGAAAAAAGAAGGAGAAGGAGGGGAATGTAAGTGGAAAAGGAACAGAAATTTTTCTGGACTTCCTTCTTGCATAGTTAAAACTAGCCAGTGGCCACACTCTGATCATGCTGGCACAGAGAATGGACAGGGTGGCACTTACCCACTGAGCACCCCCAGCACTAGGTTGAGAACAAAGAAGGAGCCAAGCAAAATAAGGCTGACAAAGTAGATCCAGGGCCATTCATTCCCAATAGCATCATTTACCTGGCAAGGAGAGAGGCAGGTGAAGCATTCTGAGCACACTGGTTGCTGTCTGTCTCACTATAGAGCCTCCCTCAATAGCCTCTATGAGCTTTGTCCCCTTTGAAGTGAGTGCTGGGGATGACAGCAGATAAACCTGAGCATTGGCTTCTTAGGACTCTGCATTTGGTTTTAGCAGAGGTAAAGCCAGACCCAAGCATTTTGGGAGCAGATTTAAACATCAGCCCTATGCCTAAGCCTCAGCAAGACAATTTCCCAAGGACTGTAAAGCATGGGGTTTTGCTGGAAGAGCATCCACCAGCCAGCTACTGCTGTGCCTGGCCTGTACCTCTTCACAGAGGTGGGAGCTGAAGCATCGCTGCCATCCATCTGGAGAGCAAAGACAGCTTGGGCAGTGCCTGCAGAGATGAGGAGACATTGCTTGGCACATTATGGAATGATGCTTGGTGGGGACAGGATCTTTCACTGGCAGAGACCTAGCCCTGCTCTGGGGTCCTGTATCCTGGAGGGAATTCCCCACTCTGAGGCAAAACCTCTGCTGAGCTGAGCATGAACTCCAAGCTGCTGGAGCTTACCCAGTAGAGGACTTCTGTCCAGCCCTCCATGGTGATGCACTGATAGACAGTCAGCATGGCAAAGCCAAAGTTGTCGAAGTGTGTGATGCCATTGTTGGGCCCTGGCCACCCGCTTCGGCACTCAGTGCCATTGATGGTGCAGTGGCGCCCATGGCCAGAGCTGGTGCATGGGGCTGGCTTCTCTGATCCCACTGTGGCAATCACATCTGAGGGGAAAAGCCATGGTGTGAGCTGCAGGTCAGGTCAAGTAGAGCAGGTCCCAGCACCTCCTGGGTCCCCTTTCACCACCTCCTCACACCACATACCATCACCAAGCTGTGTGCTATACCAAACATCAGTCCTGCCACACTTCCAGGCCAGACCAGACTTTCCACTACCCACAGAACCCTTGTGGTCCCCACAGCAGCCACACAAAGACATCTCTGCCATACTGAATCCTGCCACAGACCTACCTGTCCTTAGGTAGTAGCAGGTCTTGTGCATCCTTCCCTTGAAGAGCTCTTGCCCAACAATGGCATAAATGATGATCATGAAGAGGACCAGCAGGGCAATGTGGAGCAGGGGCACCATAGCCTTGATGATGGAGTTCAGGACGACCTGAAGACCTGCACCAAGGAGAAGAGAGAGGAGCTCGACTGCTTCCTAAACAGCTTTGGGTGTTTATATTCCCACCAGCCCCTCTGCCAAGCAGCTTCTGAAACGCCCCGCACCAAGGGAAGAGGGGCACACGTGGGTTGGGACTGAAATCTCTGAAGCAAGAAATCCTTTCTCTGCCCACAATGCAGACCCCAGCAGAGCCAGAGTCCAGGCAGGGCTGGAGGCTGCTTCATGCCCCTCTCTCTGCCCCCCCCCCCAACATCAGTCTCATCCTGGCTGTGTCCACGTGAGTTATGAGAGAAGGAGATTCCTGCCCTGAGAAACTGGAGTGATGTCCTGGCCCCTTTCATACTGGCCACCCAAAGGTGATGACACTGAGCCATGGAGGGAGCTATATGTGTGCCGACCTGCAGATCCCCAGTCTTGAAAACCTGAGGATAAGCATGAACCTGTGGCTTCATCCAGCAGCAACAAGAGATGTGCCCCTCAGCCCCCAACCCTGGCCAGGCACAGGGGTTCAATCCATTCATGCTGGTAGGGCACCCAGCACCCACTTGGCACTCCAGACACCAGGCGCAGGGGTCTCAGCACACGAAATGCTCGCAGGGCCTTCACATCAAAGCCGCCTTTTCCCCCTGAAGACCCTCCCTCCTTTGCATTGAGCTTCTCCAGGGTCATGGTGATAAGCCTGAAAGAGCCAGGGCACAAAGCAGGGAAGGAAGGGGGAGAAGCAGAAGGAAACAGAACAAGAAAGAGAAGAGCATGAGGATGGAAACCAGGACATCTGTGCTGAGGGTTCAGAGCTCTGAAGGCAAGAAAGTGAGGGACATGATTCTGTCAGCTGTGCTTAGGTGGGAACTTTTGGCTAAGTTCAACTACTGTGGCTGGGCACCCCTTCATTGGGTTCCACCCTCACTGCTGAGCACATGGGGACCCTCCCATCCCCTCATGCCCTCTCCCTGTGTGCTACAGCCTGGAGGACCCCATGCTCCTCTCATTCTCCCGGGCAAGAAGACCCAAGAGGTGTGAAGGAGTCATAGAGGAAGTTAGACAAGGATCCCAGGGGTTGTCAGGCCATGAAAAGGGGGCCCATGGGAGAAGACCATGAACTGAGCCTACAAGTTGCTCCCAAACCCACTTGCAGTCACTAGAAAAATCAATGTAGCTGACCGGCTATGGACCAGGCCAGACACAAGCTGAGTACCAGTAGCTTCCTCTCCTTGCATTACCCTAGAGACACGATGGAAAAGTCGAGCACGTTCCAGCCATTCCGGAGGTACGCATCCGTATGGAAAAGAAACCCATAGGCAATTATCTTGAGCATGGCCTCAATGGCAAAGAAGATCAGGAAGGCATATTCGATCTTCTCCTAGGAATTGGAAAGGGAAGAGGGAGAGGATGCTCCATTAGAGCAGACTGTCACCTCCCTTGGTATCACCACCAAGCATGTCTGCCTCCCACCTTGCCTCTGGAACAGCCCCTGCTGCCACCAATCTGTGATCCCACCCCAGCATGGCAGCAATACCCTGGCCACCTGTCATGGTCTGAGCCCAGCCAGAAACTCAGAACCACGCAGCCGCTTGCTCACTCCCCTCCTTTCCCACCCTGCTCCTGGAGGGATGGGGAGGAGAATTGAAAGAATGTAACTGCAATGGGCTGAGATAAGAGTGATCACTAACTAAGGTATAACACAAACCACTGCTGCTGCCACCAATAATAACAAGGGAAACAACAAGGGGAGAGAACATGAAACTAAAACGGGAAAAGAAAACAATAAACACAAGGGATGCCCAATACAATCGCTCACCACCCACTGAACAATACCCAGCCCGACCCGAGCAGTGATCTGGGCCTTCCAGGTAACTCCAAGTTTCTGAAGTGGGCATGACGTGCTGTGGGAAATACCCCTTTGGCTAGTTTGGCTCAGGTGTCCTGTCTCTGCTTCCTCCTGGCTTCTTGTGCCCCTCCTCCCAGGCAGAGCATGAGAATGAAAGTCCTTGATTGGAGTAAACATTACTGAGCAACAACTAAAACCATCGGTGTTAGCAGTGTCATTTTCATGCTAAAGTCAAAACCACAGCACTGCACCAGCTACTAAGAAGGAAAAGACTGACTGCTACAGCTGAAGCCAGGACATCACCAGATGCCACTCTGGCCTGCAGCATGATCTGATTCCATTCAGTGCCAGGACCATGCTCCTGGGCTGTGGGTACCAGTTCTTACAAACTACACCCGTAAAGCCACCAATTCCCAACCCAGCACCCAAAGGTGCTGGCCCAGGGCACTGCACATCTCTAGTTCTCCTCTCTGCTACCTCATCCTCTCATTCTCCCACAGCCTTCCTTGTTCAGGCAGCACTGATGCCTTGTCCTCATCCTCCCCAGATGAGGGCTTGCTGGGTCTGTCCTGGAGACACCACACAGTCACCAGGGAACAATCTAGCTGCACTGTGGCTTCCTTTGTGCCCTGGGCTCTCAGGGAAGGGCTCAAGAGGCCCTGCCTAGTGCCAGGCAGGCACAGTGAACTGCTAATGCTGGCCTGGGAGTTTGGAATAGCTCACTCTTCCCTGGAGCCCATCCAAGAGCTGCCTGTGCCCACCTGGTTCTGTCTGTCACTGCAATCACTGCCCTTGCTGCTAACGGCCCTTTCCAGACTGGGATTAAATCCCTCTGAAGCAGCCAGGTGGACTGGGTTATTTATATTGCTGGTTTTACATGGCCCCTCTCCTCCATCTGCACCCCACAGAGGACAAGGAGCAGCCCAGCTTGGGATCTGCAGGGAACTGAACCCAGAAACGCAGAAACATCTGAGATCAAACTGAAAGCAGGCCTCCAATGGGGAAGGCTGGAGTGCTCCAAGCAAGCCTTCCTCCCAGGGTCCCTCTGGCTTGCCAAATGGAAAATGCTGTCCATTTATGAAACCATGGCTCAGATAGGAGCATTGCTGGCTCTATTACCACATTGGAAAACAGTGGCCATGCCAAGTGTCCCTGTATTACTGTCACCCGTAACAGTGCCAGTTCCTTGCTGGATCTGAGAGCAGCAATGGTAAAAGCTGAGACCTAAGTATTGTGATTATCGATGTTATCAGGGCTTTGTTTTCAAGGTTTTAGCAAAGGCAACTCAACACTACTTCTCTCCCCCACTTATCAGTGACAGATCCCCCCTAGTCTGTTCCCAAAAGCCTGTCCTTGCAATCCCAGACACGAAAACACAACTATTGTGAGGATCATTTCATGTATAGAGGCACTGCAGAGCCACACCAGCAGCCAGTGTTGTGGTAGGGTATCTCCCGTGCTGTAAATGCAGGAGACATGGGGGAGCCCCCTCAAAACTTGCTGCCACCTCCAGCTACCAGCAGAAAGAAATTAAGGGGTATTTTGTCCTGGCAGACTTTATACCAGGTCAAGGACTGCATGTCCTGCACATGATGCTGACCCACTTCATATGCCCAGCTTGATTTGAGCATCATGGAATCACAGAGTGGTTTGCTTTGAAAGGACCTTAAAGCTCATCCTGTTCCAACCTCTGCCACAGGCAGGGACACCTACAGCAGGTTGCTCCAAGCCCCTGTGTCCAACCTGGCCTTGAACACTGCCAGGGCAGCCACATCACTCCCATCTTTCTTCCCTGGTGGGAGGCTGATCAGTGAAGGGAGGCAGGGCTGCCTGGTAGATCTGGGATTGGGTGTGTGAACAGCCCAGTCTTCAAAAAGCCACTATAAAAAGATGGAGGTCTTTGTAACACAACAGGCTGCTACACACACATATGCTTCAGCGATGTTAGGGGACACAGAGTAACTTGACCTGCGGGTGCTGAGTGAGCTGCGGAGCAGCAGGAATAACAGCGTGCACCATGTCAAAGCAATGTGACAGGATACAGCTCCAGCCTGCTCAGCAGTGTCAGCTTCCAGGGCTCACAGTTACACAGGGCTGTGCAGAATGAGCCCCATATCCAGGTTAGATGGGGCTTGGAGCAAGCTGCTCTAGTGGAAGGTGTCCCTGCCCGTGGCAGGGGGGTGGAGCTGGAGGAGCTTTAAGGTTCCTTCCAACACAAACCAGTCTGGGATGTCTCTAGTGTATCCTCACAGGCAACAGAGGGAGTGGGACTTGAATAAAGCCTCCCAGCCTGGCCAAAGTGCTCTGACTCAGTTTCCCCTCTTCAACAATTTCAAGGTCCTTAGTAGATAAACTCAACTCTCTCCAGAGAGAACTGGGCAATAAAAAGAGGCAACTACAAAAGTGACAGGGAGAGACAAAATGCATTGCAGCATCTCCAACAAGCCTTTGTTGCACTATTTGAAGGCTCCATGCAGAGCCCAAAGCACAAGATGATGGGGCTCTGGTTCAGTTCTAAGCTGGGATTGCTCCTGCAAAGCCACCAGAAGTTGATGGCAGTGACATGCAGAGCAGGGATGAAAGAACAGAAGCCTCAGGCTGCCAGGCTCCTGATCCAAAGGGCTGCTGGCATGGCAACAGGATGAAAAATCCCCCAATTGGACACAGCCGAAATAATCTAATGAATATAAATAAGATGCAATTCCAGTTATATATGACATTATGCAGCTCACACCCGCCTGTCTCCCATCAATGGGTCCTTTCTGGAGAGCATCATTCCCCGTCTGGTAACACCACAAGGCGAATTGCTGCCAGGTTGCCTCCCTGTCATGCCACACTGCCACATGCTGCAGCTCTGCTCTTGCATCCCGGTCTCAGCCAAATCCCAAACTCCTTCCCAGTGAGAAGCCTCCATCCCTGCTGTCCTCACCTCCTGCTTTCCATGCTCAACCTGCTCCAGTTGTTTTTTCTTTGCTTCTTTAGGGATAACTGCACCCTTCAAACCCTGCTGTGCCCCCTTGACAGGGAAGAAACCAAACGCAGCACACCAGAGGCTGAGTGAACACTCCAGGAATTAACTCTCTGTGGGTATGTTTAATTCCCCTCTGCTGTGGGAGGGAATTATAGGTCCTCTGTGGACCTATTTTGCTTTTAGTTCTAAAAGCCCTAACAACACATTGCCAACAGTGACCCCTCTTCTTTTTCCAAGGAAACGAGAAGTAAAAACTATCTTCACTGCCACTAAAAGACTGTTGAGGGAAAGAGATAAAAGTGGCTCAAGGAGCTGAAAATCACAAGTAAAACCTTTGTATTTTGCATCTCAGATTCTTTGCTTTAACATCTTTCCCTGCAGTCTCTAAAGAACGGGCAAAAACCAGGTACTTCTTTAAGTCACAAGTCACCAGCAACACCGGCACACACCTCTCACCCCACCACTGAGGATTCACTTGGATTCAGACACTAATCTCAAACTCTCAATGAAAATCAGTGTGGATTGAACCCCAATGGGGATCTGAAGAGGGAAAAGGAGTGGCAAAATAAAAACAGTGCAACAGATTGATTTGGATCACATCAAAACATCTTGTTCCAAGGAAAACAAAGTGACTGGAAAAAACAGAATAACTGATTGGAAAGGAGCAACCTTTGTGCTTAAAAAGGATGAAGTTTCCCCCTCTTAAATAAGAATTACCAAAATTAAAATACAGTTTGAAAATGAAAGGTCAGAAAATTTTGTTCCAGACCTGCTGAAACAAACCATTTGAGCCTCTCTGAAACAGGATTTTTCCTTTTGGAAGTGTCACCGTAAAAAAAAAATAATGAGGGAATTTGTTCTTTTTTGGCATCAGTTCTTCCTTCCTGTGTACTTCACATCCCAACCTGCTGCCTTTGATCTCAACCTAGGGGTGGTTTCAGCATGCTGAAAATGCATTTTGCAGTGGTTTCTCCAGCAATCTGCCTCCCTCTGACTTCGCAGCATCTCTCACTAGACCAACAATGCCTTAATACACCCCAAGGGGCAGCAGCAAATGCCCCTACAACAGGTAGTACCATCTTGCAGCCATGATACCTCATCCCTGGCAGTGTTCAAGGCCAGGTTGGACAGGTCTTGGAGCAAGCTGCTCTAGTGGAAGGTGTCCCTGCCTGTGACAGCGGGTTGGAACTGGATGAGCTTTGAGGTCCCTTCCAACACAAACCAGTCTGGGATTCTATGATGCTAGGCCGTACAGTGACCAGATCTGCAGAGCCCTCAGAGCTGAGCACTTGGCTGTCCAGCGGGACAGTGGGAAGGGCTGTGTCTTACCAGGCTGGAGTTGGCAATGTTGGTGTCATCCTCAGGCATCGGCAGGTAGATGGCCAGTGCAACACAGTTGGCAAATATGGTCAGGAGGATGATGATCTCGAAGGGTCTAAGAGGAAGCATTAAGGAGTGAAGACGGAGAAAAAGCCCTGTTCTGTCTGGGTATGTATGGGGAAACCTCACTGGCTATGGGGAAACAACCTCCCCCTGGGTTCCAGAGGGAGCAGTCAAACTTCACCCTCTGCACGTCCTCAGTTGCTGCCCATGTCTTGGGCCCCAAGGGAAGGAGGCAATGAGCTTGATGAGATGCAGAGCCTGGACACTGAGCACATGGCTTCCGGAGAGGGGCAGCTTTGGCACAGGATATATGGGAAGGGGGCATCAGTCAAAAGACTGCAGCAGAGAAACAACAAGGGGATGGGAGAACTGGTAGTGCCCCCCTCTTCATCCTTCAGCAAATCATCCTAAAGGGTGAGGACCTTCTTGCATAATGTAGACACTTCAGCAAAGCATCACCCTTTGCAGAGTGCTGGCCCTGGCTCCCTCTGTTCTCTGTGAGGGTGACTGTTGAGTGACTCTCCTCAGGAGTGCCATGGGCTGCAAGTTACCATAGTGCTCAGCCTGAGCTCCATCCCTCTCCCTAGAAGGTGGAATTGTGTTATTTGGGCCTTATGACACCTCTGAATAAATGGGGTGAGTTTCTATTTCCCCCTGAAGGCCCTAGAATGGGCATCTGGTCAGTCCCAGGCTCCTGCTGCTGTCACTGCTCTGCTGGGCCATCAAACCCTCATGGTCAAGCTTCAGCTATCATGTTCCTGAAGCCCCAGAGAGCTCCAGCACCTCACCCATGGCCAGGCTCTCAGCCCAGGGGCTCCACTCTGTTTCTCTCAGCATGGTCCAAACCTGTGGTGCCCTGGGAGTGCAGCAGAGTGGTCAGAAGAGGACAACCATCATTTCTTGCTATTTGACCTTATGCTGGTCACATCCAGGCCCTGTTGCAGCTCTGAAGTGCTTGTGTGTAGCCACCACACCATGCAGCTATGCACACACCTATGAGCAAAGGGGTATCTTTCACTCATTTAGTGGCCTCATACTGCCACAGTGACAGCATGAGTCCAAAACCTCTATGAAACATTTTGGTCACAATCTTAAAGTTTCCTGGCCAATAATGTTTCCTGACCAGTATATCCCAGTTATCCTGATCTTCTTGCCTTGCCAGTACCCCTGGAAGCCACTGACACTAAAAGCAGATGGAGGAAATGAAAATGTTGGTGCAGCTGCGCATTGGGCCAGACCAACCTGAAGAGTAAATGACTAAACAGTGACATAAATCAGCACATTCTCCTCCAGCCTCTTCTGCTCTCCAGTTCTACCTGAAAACACCCACACACTGTGACCACAGCCAGCAAATACCCTCATCAGTTGTTCGGAGATCTCTCCTCCCTGTAAAGACCAACCTGCCACCAAAGGCAAAGTGATAAATCTCACCCAGCAGGTAAGGAGGTTCCAGGACAAGGATTTTCCAACACCCCCATCTCACTTTGGGCAGACCTTCTAAAGGAGAACAGCTCCCATGGACATGCTCTGTGGGGACATTCAGGGCACAACCATGTAGATTAATGCCACCAGCACAACCCTCCAAATTCTCCCCAGCAGAGGGTCCCTGCAGCCATGCTGACACTTCCTTACACCATGGTTAACCAACTCCTTAGCTCAGCTTTCCAGATAAGTATGCTGAGCCCTGCCTTGAGCTGTGGTGGCCATTCCACTATCCAAACCAGTATCACAGGACACCTAGGGCATCCTGTCTCCACACCGGCTGAGTGCAGTCAGTTACAGGTTATTTTGCCTTTTCTGGACACTTCTATCCATCAACTTGATGATACTTCAACACTAAAGTCAGCTGGAAAAGCTGTTGCAGGTAACAGGGCAGAGCTCAGGGGTTAGAGTCTTCCCTGCCTGCTCCAACAGGATGAGATGAACCCTCCTTGAAGGGCAACCTGTCTTGTAAACTGGAGCTGAAATAAGCTTGTTATTTGTGAGTCTGGCACTGTTAGTAGGTGGAAATGCAGTGGGACAGATAAAGAGGCACATAGTGTCACTGTGGATGGTACTTCTGCCTCTGAGCCAGAGCCTCAGCATCCTCCACATCTCCTTACCCTGCAATCTCACTACTTCCTCTCCAGCATCCAAGGGTGCCAACGTCTGCCCTGCAGCACAAATGAGCCCCTCAGCACCTTGCATCTCTGTGGTCCTCCAGGGACCTCAAACTCCCCATTCATTTGCCTTGAAGTCCTCCAAGCTGCAAAGCACCCTGACATACCGGGAGGGAGACCTCAAGGCTAGACATATCCCATCAACTTGCTGGGCTAGCTACTGAGGACACAACACCCACCAACATGCAGAGCACCCAATTTCCTTGTGCTAACAAATGTGGGGCTTGAGATGTGAGCAAATTTCAGCATAAACCCCCCTCTGCTTCAAGCCAGCCTGACTTTCACCCACCCCAGGCTGAGTGCAGTGATATTCTCCACTCTCCAACTGCTTGGACAAGATCCTGTCCCACTCATGTGGCTCAGCTTTGTGCTCCAACAGCAGTTACACAGCAAAGATGAGCCCAAGGAGCAGGAATATCTCCTGCCATACTGACCCCAGATGCCAGGTATCCCACAGAAATGCTCACAGCTAATCTCTCCTTGGCAGCTTGCCTGAAGACCACAGGAACTGGAACGACCCCGTCATGCCTTGCAGACCCTAATCCCTGAATGAGATGAGGCCAGCTTGGTGCATGTGGGTATAAAAACAGCAGGCACTGGAGAAACCCAACGCCCTGGATCATTTGTCTGCCAGCGTCAGGATCCCCTGCACCTCCACCCTTCCTGGTGGGACGCTCAACCTCTCCCTTCCATATTCTCCTTCCAGGCCACCAGTGTGGGAAACAAAGACCCCCACAGTGCTACGCACTCTCTCTGGCATGTGTTGACTCAGGATGAGGAATGTGTTTGAGCATGTTGGGAGATGCAAGCCCTATTTCCAGCTCTTTCCCTGACACTAGGGTGCATGCACAAATTTCTTCCCTACTCAGTGCCTATTTAAGGCACAGACACAGATTATTAAGGTACAGAGCCTTCCATGTGCCTGTAGAACAACGCAGTCCTCAAGCCACAGAAGCAGAGACAGAGAATTCACCCATCTTAGCTCTGCTCCCTCTTCTCTAAGGGCAGAGAGACCCTTTGCAGTGAAGAAACAAGGGCTCAAACTCCATGACCAGCACAGCACCACCACAAGTGTAAGCATGTCCTGAGACCCTGCAAATGGGCACCCCAGGCTTTCAACAGGATGTCATCTCTGGCAGCGTAGGGACATGAGTTTGGTGCTTCCATGGCTGCACTACATGGCCAGCAACACAGCCAGCCTGAAAAGAGCAAAGCCTGGCCAGGGCTGGGATGATCCGGCCATGAACATGCAGATAGGTTCAGCAACTGAAACGAGAGAAGTTGGGGTGGAAGAACAGGATTTGCTGGAAACATCTCTAAATTCCATTTTTCTTCCTTGAGCCCAAATGTTTTCCTGAAGCCAAAGTGAAAGGCTTTGTCTCCCATCCTCTTCCTTTCCATAAAATACAGGTTAACAAAGCAGTATCAAATGGCCTAAAATAGTGCCTGGCTGGGTGGCAGAAGGGTGACATTTTGGTATTTCTATAATACCCCAGTGAAAAGATGCCAATGAAAGAGCAACCACCCAAACCCCATCCCTAAATTGAACCAGAGGCAAGAGAGATACTGTCCCTCCAAAGAGTATCACTCACTAAGCCTTCACCTGTGACCGCAGTGCCAGGGAGGGCTGGGAAATGGGAGGCTGAGAAGACAGTGGTGTCACTAGGATTCAGGGAATGCTGTCCAGCCTCCCCAGGACAGGGAGCAGCTCTGGGATCAGTAGTGACACACACAAAGAGCCCTTCCACAGCTCACCATGATCTCAGTACCCATCCAAAACCTCTCCCCTGGGGCAGCTGGTGGTCCCCAGCTCCGTCCCCAGCTCCATCCTCAGCTCCCACTGCCCCAGCCAGGCCCCCCTTCCTCTGCATGGCCCTATCCCCATGCTGGGATGGACACTGTACCTCCTCCTCACACCTAAACCCTCTCCCCTCCCTCAGGCTCTCCCCAGCACAGCTCCAGCCAGCACAAAACACATTCACTCACTCCCTCAAGCCCCTTTTGCACTCAGCCTTTCCCCACAGCACCCCACTGAAGGTCCCCATGGCCTCACCTGCTACTCAGCCCCAGATTCCCCCCGACACGAGTACTTCCAAGCCCTCACAAGCAGAAGGATACTTCCACTCCACGATGCTGATGCACGCCTTCCGCAGCGGGTTTTGCAGGGTTAAGCAGAACAGAGCGCGGGCTGGCCGTGGGGCCACTGGTGGCACCGGTTTCTTGGACTTCTCCTTCTGTTGCCTCTTCTTCACATCATCCTGGGGAGAAGCAGGCTCCATGGTGTTCCTTTCCTAGCTGTTTCTGCCCCTCCTGCCCCACGGCTGAGTCCCCCTTCCCTGGGTCCCAGGAGCTGGAGCTCCTCTGGATCCCCCTTCCTGCAGCACCGGTACAGAGCTCTCTGCACCAGGGACACAGTGGGGGCTGTACAAACACACAACCCATGGGTTTAAATTTAGCTCCTGGCTGGCTGCTGGTGCGGTCCCAGCTCCCCAGGCAGCAGAAGGGCCCCTGCAGCTGTTGCTTCTTTACCAAGACCATCGGGTGAGTGCTTCGCATGCCACTGCCCTGGCTGGGTGGGAA
This sequence comes from Pezoporus wallicus, assembly GCF_028554395.1. Lineage (NCBI taxonomy): Eukaryota > Metazoa > Chordata > Aves > Psittaciformes > Psittacidae > Pezoporus > Pezoporus wallicus. The sequence goes on along the minus strand of NW_026635152.1, from coordinate 78,757 downwards.
CAGGCTGCCCCGCGCTGTCCCGAAAAGCAAAGTGTGTTAGTCCCAGGCCAGCTCTTGGCCCAGCTCTCCATGCCCAAACTGGGGAGCTGGGATGCATGAGGAAATGCTTGCTGAAGCACATTATTGAAGGTGAGATAAGAGAATCCCAGACTGGTTTGTGTTGGAAGGGACCTTAAAGCTCCTCCAGCTCCAACCCCTGCCACGGGCAGCGACACCTTCCACTAGAGCAGCTTGCTCCAAGTCCCTGTGTCCAGCCTGGCCTTGAACACTGCCAGGGATGGGGGCAGTGTACATGAAAGGAGCTACAGGGATGCTGGGGAGGGACTCTTCATCAGGGACTGTAGCGATAGGACACGGGGTGGTGGGTTCAGACCGAAACAGGGGAAGTTCAGGTTGGATCTAAGGAGCAAACTCTTTCCTGTGAGGGTGCTGAGGTGCTGGCACAGCAGCGGCTGCCCCGTCCCTGCCTACGGAAACCGGCAGCTCCGCCAGTGGCCGGGGCGGGGCGGGGCGGGGCAGCCGGTGGCTCCCGGGCGGGGCTGAACCTGGCCTGGACTCTCTCCTCAGCTGCCGAGCGGAACATAGCCGAACCCAGCTGAGTCGAGCCGAGCCGAGCCGAACCGAACCGAACCGAACCGAACCGAACCCAGCCGAGCACAGCCGAACCCATCCGAGCCGAGCACAGCCGAACCGAGCCGAACGGAACCCAGCCGAGCCGAGCACAGCCGAGCCGAGCTGAGCAGAGCCGAACTCAGCCGAGCACAGCCGAGGCAAGCGGGAAGGGGCGGTCATCCTGAATTCGCTCCGTTCCCATTCCGGTTCCCGTCCCCGCCTTGCCGCCTCGTGGCCCCGCCGGGCCCTGCTGCGGCGCCGGGCGGATTCAGCCCTGGAGAGCGCCCGGTCCGCCCTGGGGTGCCTCTTGAGGTGGCGGCGGTGTGTGTGGGGGTGTCCACGTGTTCGAAAAGCGGATCCGTGTCCGGCGTGCAGGAAAACCGCAGCACGAGACATCCCGGGGTTATTCAGGCTGGGCGCTCGGGGCCTGTTCCACACATCAGGCACACCAACGCCGGCTTCCTCGTTACATTGAGACGCAAAAGGTACAAGGATTGGTTGTAACCTACATATAATATTTACTGTATCATTCCTTCTAATCACTCTACATGCTCAGAGGAGGGGTCTTCACCTAAGCCGGGTCTTTTTGACCTGTGGCTGTGATTTTTAATATTACAATGAAAGCAGTTCACTTTGGAACACCTTAATAGTTCTTGCGAAGTGATGCCGAGAAAAGCATCATAAAGAATGCTCGATAGTGATTCGGAGAAAACTCCAGGAACAAACTTGCCAACAGAGTTTCAAGTTGACAAGCAGGTATTCTTTATTGCGGCGCCGGGAGACACGGGGGATAGCTCCTCCTAACGTGTGTCCCCGAATTGCTATACAGGTCATCCTTATATGGTCACTGAGCATATTACATCATTTTTCCAAAAAGTTTCCGGCATGCATACAAAATGTGGTGGTCTTTAAGGGTCGTTTACTTTTCCCAACAAGCTTAGTTAACATTACAGACATAGCAATCATCCTGGCCTTCTACTTATCAGCTAAATGCTCTCATCCTGGACATCTGCTAGTCCGGGATACTCCCCATCCCAGGTCCTGTCTTTCTAGTCTGCTTTTCTCACACCTTTTGTACTGAGGCCCTAAGGGCCTGAAACTGTGTCAACTACCTCCAAGCAGCGCAGTTATTTTCCATTACAAAGCCATCAAACTTAACTGTTACTTAGAACTGATTACATTTTGTACTTTTGTGCCTCCTTGTCTCAATAGTCTATGTAACTATTAAGTAGGTATTCGTTTATTCAGGCTGGGTGCCTGGGGGATTGCTGCTCCTAACATGCATGCTCGCTGTCCAGCTTGTCACAAATTCATGTTAGTAGATAGACATGTTCATAAGATTCCTGAGAAGAGGAGGGGACCTTCTTGGAGCTCGGCCACTCCTCCTTGAGCATGCGCACTGTCCCCTGGTGGTGGTGGATGGTGGTCATGAGGATGAAGGCTCAAAGTCTTCCTCTAGGTTGAACTTTTTTATCCTTTCTTTCTCTTGGAGTATGAGCAGTACTTCCATGGCAATCTTATCTTTAGCCCATAATCAGTCCCTATTGGCTTTGGCCTAGATAAGCAGTGACGAAGTTGCTTAATTAACTAACTGACCTTACAATTTTTATACTAACTTTTTCTTTTTCTTCAAGCTTCTTTGTCTTAATATATAGCTTCTTTACCTTAGTGAATTTCTATTATCAGTTTCAAAATGTTAGAAAACTTGGTTCCATCTTCTGCATTTAGAAGTCAGAGAATATGAACAATTATATTTTCAGCCCAAACATATATATTTAATATATGACTCCATGTGTGTACATACACATATATAGACACACGAACTTTGTGGCTAACACCGTTCTGTTAAACACAGTGCATCTTGTTTTATTTCACGTGATGAATCTCTTCAGCAGGGCAGCAGGGAACATTTTGTCATATCTACTGTAGTCTTCCAAAATATCAAGTATCAGACATTGCTGTTTGTGCACATCAGCAGCATCTTTCATGGCAGAGATGAGACGTGCCTGCATGGCAGTGTACAAACATCTTTTATCATCTGTCCACTGGACATCAGTAAGACCCTTCCCATCCTAAGGCAACCGGACTTCAGCTATTAAACAGGGCTACTGGATACATGTACCTTTATTTTCAGGTTAAGAAAGCAAAATATCTAAGGACTAGATCCTGCAATCTTACTGCAGCCTACCAATTTACAGCCCACTGCTGCTTTACAGGATTACACTGTTACATGAACAGTTGAGTATTCTTTCCCATACTTCTACTTTTGAAGTCCTGAGGAGCTCTGTAAGGAAAAGTTTGCTGTATCATCTCCAAGTCTAGACTGGATTGTTCAAAATGAGTGCCCGAGAGGCAGCCTGGGGGACTGCCACCCTACACTTACTGCAAATACCTTCAAATCCCCCATTTAGCAGTAATAATGTATTTTGTTATAAATGCTTTCAGCACAGAGTGAAATAACATGGTAAATGCCATTTATTACAATCAGTATATTGTCAAAATAAAAACCCTTGAATTTTAAACCCAAGCACTTATTACTGTTTGACAGATAATTCCATCTACCCAATAGGTTCTCTGATTCACTACACGTTATCCACGTGCAAGCCACATGCAAAGGTTTTAAGGATTACAGTATCACAGTATGCTAGAGATTGGAAGGGACCTCAAAAGATCATCTAGTTCAATCCCCCTGCCGGAGCAGGAACACCTAGATAATGTTACACAGGAATGTGTCCAGGCAGGTTTTGAATGTCTCCAGGGAAGGAGACTCCACAACCTCCCTGGGCAGCCTGTTCCAGTGTTCCGTCACCCTCACTGAGAAGAAGTTTCTTCTCAAGTTTAAGTGGAACCTCTTGTGTTCCAGTTTGTACCCATTACCCCTTGTCCTATCATTGTTTGCCACTGAGTAGAGCCTGGCTCCATCCTCGTGACACTCCCCCTTTATATATTTATATACACTAATAAGGTCACCCCTCAGTCTCCTCTTCTCTAAACTATAGAGACCCAGCTCCCTCAGTCTTTCCTCATAAGGGAGATGCTCCACTCCCTTAATCATCTTAGTTGCCCTGCGCTGGACTCTCTCCAGCAGGTCCCTGTCCTTCTTGAACTGAGGGGCCCAGAACTGGACACAATATTCCAGATGCGGTCTCACCAGGGCAGAGTAGAGGGGAAGGAGGACCTCTCTCGATCTACTAACCACCCCCCTTCTAATACACCCCAGGATGCCATTGGCCTTCTTGAACACAAGGGCACAGTGTTGGCTGATGGTCATCCTGTCGTCCACTAGGACCCCCAGGTCCCTCTCCCCTACACTGCTCTCTAACAGGTCGTTCCCCAACCTATACTGGAACCTGGGGTTGTTCCTGCCCAGATGCAGGACTCTACACTTTCCCTTGTTATATTTCATCAAGTTATTCCCTGCCCAACTCTCCAGCCTATCCAGGTCTTGCTGGATGGCAGCACAGCCTTCTGGCGTGTCAGCCACTCCTCCCAGCTTAGTGTCATCAGCAAACTTGCTGATAGTACACTCAATTCCCTCATCTAAATCATTGATGAATATATTAAATAATACTGGTCCCAGTACTGACCCTTGAGGCACTCCACTATTTACAGGCCTCCAACTAGACTCCGCCCCATAGACTACAACTCTCTGGCTTCTCTCCTTCAGCCAGTTCAGAGTCCACCTCACTACCTGATCATCCAGTCCACACTTCCTCAATTTAGCTGTGAGGATACTGTGGGAGACTGTGTCAAATGCTTTGCTGAAGTCAAGGTAGACCACATCCACCGCTCTGCCATCATCCATTCACTGTGTTATTTCCTCATAAAAGGCTAAGAGATTGGTCAAGCATGATTTCCCCTTGGTGAAGCCATGTTGACTGCCCCTCATAACCCTCTGATCCTTGATATGCCTTAAGATGGCACCAAGGATAAGGTGTTCCATCACTTTCCCAGGGACGGAGGTGAGGCTGACCGGTCTATAGTTACCTGGGTCCTCCTTCTTGCCCTTTCTGAAGACTGGAGTGACATTTGCTTTCCTCCAGTCCTCAGGCACCTCTCTCGTTTCCCAAGACTTGGTAAAGATGATGGAGAGTGGTCTAGCAATGACTTCCGCCAGTTCCCTCAGCACCCGTGGGTGCATCCCATCTGGACCCATGGATTTATGGATGTCCAGATTGCTTAACTGATCTCTAACCCATTCCTCATCGACTAAGGCAAACCGCTCTGTTGACCTGACTTCATCTAAGGTCTCAGGGGTACAGGGCTCTTCAGGACTGCCTGCAGCAGAGTAGACAGAGACAAAGAAGGCATTCAGTAACTCTGCCATCTCTGTATCTTCTGTCACCAGGGCACCCATCCCGTTCATCAGTGGGCCTACATTGCCTCTGATGTTAGTTCTATCTGCCATGTATTTGAAAAAGCTCTTTTTGCTGTCCTTGACCCTTCTCGCCAGGTTTAATTCTAAGGAGGCCTTAGTCATCCTAGCTGCCTTCCTACATCCTCTAGCAGCAGCCTTATATTCCTCCCAAGTGGCCAGCCCCTCCTTCCATGACCTGTAAACTCTTTTTTTCCACTTGAGCATACCCAGCAATTCCCTATTTAGCCACGCAGGTCTCTTGGCCCTCTTCCTTGACTTCCTACATGTCGGGATGCTCCGATCTTGAGCTCGGAAAAAGCAGTCCTTGAATGCCAACCAATTGTCTTGGGCCCCTTTACTTTCAAACAGCCTTGCCCATGGGATTTCCCCTAGCAATTGCTTGAAAAGGCCAAAGTTTGCCCTGCTAAAGTCCAGGGTTGCAATTCTACTTGGTATTCTACTAGTCCTACCACACAAGATCCTGAATTCCACCATCTCGTGGTCGCTGCAACCAAGGCAGCCCTCAACCCTTACTGCTTCGACCAGACCCTCCTTGTTAGTGAGGATGAGATCCAGCAGCGCTCCTCTCCTGGTTGGCTCATCCACCATTTGCAGGAGGAAGTTATCATCCATACACTGGAGGAACCTCCTGGACTGCGGCTGGGTTGCCGAGTGGTCCTTCCAGCAAACATCAGGGAAGTTAAAATCCCCCACGACGACCACGGCCTGTGACTGTGAGGCTGCTCTCAGCTGCCTGTAGAAGGCATCGTCAACTTCCTCACCCTGATCCGGTGGTCTGTAACAGACACCCACAACAGTATCGCCCCTGCCAGCCTGCCCCTTAATTCTCACCCACAGACTCTCAACTCGCTCGTCATCTGTCCCTGGACAGAACTTGGTGCATTGTAGTTGCTCCCGTACATAAAGAGCAACCCCACCACCCCGCCTGGCTGGCCTGTCTTTCCTGAAAAGGACATAGCCCTCCATGACTATATTCCAGTCATGTGAGCTGTCCCACCACGTCTCTGTAATTGCCACCAGATCATAGTCTCCTGACTTAACACAGGTTTCCAACTCCTCCTGCTTATTTCCCATGCTGCGCGCATTGGTGTACAGGCATTTCAGGGAGCGAGCTGAGCACACCGATTTCACCCGAGGATTATAGGAGGCCTCCCAGTCTTCATCAGTTCTGGAGTGCTGCCCCACTGGGGCAAGCCCAGCTACAACCCCATCCCCCTTCAAATCTAGTTTAAAGCTCTCCAAATGAGCCCTGCTAATTTGTGCCCCAGCATCCTTTTGCCTCTGTGAGATAAACCTTTCCCACTTGTCATTGTCCAGACTGGTGCCCTATAAAACCAGCTGTTATCAAAGAATTCAAAGCCCTGCCTGTAGCACCAGTCTCGAAGCCAATCGTTTATGAACTGAATCTTCCCATTCCTTCCCACATCATCAGTGGAAGATGGAAGGAGTGAGGAGAAGATCACTTGAGCCCCAGACTCTTTCACCATCCGCCCCAAGGCCCTGTAGTCTTTCTTCATCCCCCTCAGACTGCGGGAAGCAGCTTCCCCCTCACCTGTCTGGAAGATCAGCAGTGGGTAGTAGTCTGTCGGGTGCACCAGGTTGGGGAGCACCCTGGTGATATCCCTGATCTGGGCTCCAGGCAGACTACACACTTCCCTATGATGAGGGTCAACTCTGCATATCGGGCCCTCTGTTACTCTCAGAAGGGAATCGCCTACTACAAAGACCCTTCTTTCTTTCTTACCAGAGGCAGTCTTGAGGTACAAGGTCGACCCCCTTTTCCTATGTGGCCTTGTAGGCTGGCCTTGCACCACATTACCACCTACCTCTCCTTCAAGATCCAGGGCCTTGAACCTATTACGGAGGGACACCTGGGGAAGCAGGGCAGGAAGGGGGGAGGGTTTCCCACGACGCTGAACTGGAACTCGCTTCCAACCCTCGTCGTCTTTTTGGTCCCCTACCTCTGCGCAACAGCTACAGGGCAGGGGCTGTCTCGGGCCATCCCCCTCTGTGTGAGAAGGCAGGGGGTCCTTCCCCTTTTAGGGGGTATCTCCCTGGAACTGTTCCGACTGGCACGCCAGGGAGTTACTCCACCAGTCGATCTCCCTTTCACACTCCCTGATGGTCCTCAGCGTCTCAACCTCCTCCTTAAGTTTTGCCACCAGGCTAAGCAGATCTTCTACCTGCTCACACCTCACGCAGGTGGAATGCTGTCCTCCCTCCCCCGGCAGCAGCAGGCTCTGGCACTCCCTGCATCCAGACACCTGAACAGCCACGGTTTGAGACGGGGTCTCTGCCTGAGTTGCTGCAGTCTTCTTACTGCAAGCTCTCTTTCTGGAGGCAACCATATTGGTCCGCAGTCTGGGACACCAGCAACAGGGTCAGCAACACGCCCTGCTTGTTTCTCCCTGCGCCTGGTGGGCAGCGAGATGTCGCTCTCAGAGGCTCTTTCGAGGCAAGGGGCAGGGGGGTGGTCACCGTCACCGTGGGAAGGCCCCCCGCCACGTCAGCCGCTCTCTCGCAAGGGCTGCTGGGGCTTCGGGGATCGGGAGATGTCGGGCGTCTCGGTGTCTCTGCGCTATCCCCTCTGATTTTCCTGATCTCCGTTGACCCTCGCGGTCGCTGAAGTGTGCCGGCTGCGGCTCTAGCTAGGCTAGCTCCGATCAGCTCACTGAATCAAATTACCATTTGATTGTATTAAGAAAACATGGGATTTTTTTTTAGTGTCCAGAGAACCTAAATTCTGAAACTATGTCAACTACCTCCAAGCACCGCAGTTATTTTCCATTACAAAGCCATCAAACTTAACATTACTTAGAACTGATTACATTTTGTACTTTTGTGCCTCCTTGTCTCAAATCCCCCCTTTTTTCTGTCCTTTTGCAAATTCTTTTGCAACATTTTATATACTACCATTACCAGCTAGAGTCTTTTTGAAATAGTTTCCTGTGTCTACTTGATGCTTGATTTCATTTCTTTTCCAATCTTCATAACTTATCATAGATCGTTTACAATACCAGAAAGAAAATTGTATCATAGCACAAGTAATCAATATTAAAACAATTAATATTCCTGCAACCAGTTGCCTTAACCAGGAGATATTAGGTAACCATGAGGTTAACTTTTTCCATATCTCTTCAAACCCCCAGGAGGTATCATCTCTGGCCGTTTCATGAAATATCTTAGTTTGTTTCCAAATTTCCTCCAGATCTGTTTCAATCCTGCCACTTTGATCTATATAGGAACAGCAACTTTCATTGATTATGGAACAGACCCCTCCTTGTGAAGGCAGTAACATGTCTAGGGCCATTTGGTTCTGTAATACCATTTTAGATAGGCTAGTTATCTCTTCTTGTTCAGCTTGGGTTATATCAGTGGTTCTCCTTTCTATTTCCTCTATGGTTGCTGAGATATTTACGATTGCCTTCTCTAATTCACTTACTCCCAAAGATGGAATTAGCCATCTCACAAAACTATGAAATGCAGCAATAGGGTTAAACCCTCGCTTAATCCGTTTAGCAAAACTTCTAACCCAGGTTCCAGGAGGATGCATGTCAATAATAGTAAGATTTGGTATCACAGCACCTAAGGTGCATGCCCCCTTCCAGCTGGGGGGTAGGGTCTTATAAGCATTTTTCCCACATGACCAGTACCATCCTCTCCCTTCAGGAAGGGGCCACCACTGAGCCACGATACCATCTATATTAATAGTATGATTACAATGGGAGTAGTGACCTACACCTGTGGCATTTAAACAAACATAGTCTCCTACTCTGGTTCCTAGTGTGATACATCTTTGTATACAAGTATAATATTCTTTACTTGGACTAAGATCAGCTATCCCAAATTTTAACCTTTCCCCTGGATATAGGTTCCTGGTGTTTGCCCACAAATTAGTCCATGAGACAGTATTGGGAATTGGAACACCAATTAAAGGTAGGTCCAGATTTTCTCCTGATTTAGGCAGCTGTGCACACACCCAGCAGTCACCACTACGATTAAAAACATTAGTAACATTCTGCATTAACTTCAGGTATAAGTTTTGGTCCCAAGCTGGTACACCAGTTATCATGTAAGTCCAAATTATGACCGATACATTTTCATACGTAAGGGTCCTGAAGGTTCGATCCGCCATGTCTTCTCTGGCTCTGGTGCTTTCTTAGTTCTTGAATGATGTATCCGAGCAGGCTGTTCCTTTATCTTCACTGCTGTAAAGGTGGTCAGTAATATCTGGTACGGTCTGCTCCACTTCTCCTGTAGAGGATCTCCTGAAAAATTCTTAACATAAACCCAGTCTCCAGATCTAAAAGGGTGAATTGGGTAATCCAAACCTCTTGCTCTTGTCCCTAATATTCTCTTATTTATTTCTTCTAATTCTTTTCCCAGATTGACCAGAAACTGTTGGAGATAGCCTTCTCCCACTTCCTGAAGGCTCTCTCCTTTAAACTGGGACTGATATGGTCTTCCATATAAAATTTCAAATGGGCTAACCCCTTCTTTCGACCAAGGTTTAGTTCGAATTCTTAATAGGGCCAGTGGTAAAGCTTGGTACCAATATAAGTTTGTTTCTTGACATATTTTACTAATCTGTTGTTTAATCAGATGGTTCATCTTTTCTACTTGCCCACTGGCCTGAGGCCTGTATGGAACATGTAGTTGCCAATCAATTTCTAAATTTTTGCTAATTTTTTGTAACAATTTTGCACTAAGGTGCGAGCCTCGGTCGGAAGAAATTGCCGCTGGTACTCCAAAACGAGATATTCTCTCATTTAATAATGTTTTAATTACTTGTCTTGCATTATTTATTCTACAAGGGAATGCTTCTGGCCAGCCTGAAAAAGTATCCGTTAATATGCCAACAAATATTGGTAGCCTCCTTTTCTCAGTAATTCAGAAAAATCTATTTGCCACTGCTGTCCTGGATAACTTCCTCTCCCAATTGCCCCAATTTGATTTCTGTTTTCAGTTTTAGGATTATTCTTAAGGCAGAGCTGACATTGCTTTGTCACTAGTTGAACTGTGGTGTATAGATTTCCTTCCTACAATTTGTTTGTCTAAATATTTATACAAAGAGTTGCTGCCCCAATGAGTTTTATTATGTTCCTCTTGAACTAGCCTCCAGAGTTGGTTATAGGGCATTACAATTCGCCCATCAGGAATCTGAGCCCAACTGTCTTTGTTTTCCTGTCCTTCGAGATCCTCAATCAATTTTCTATCCTCCTTTGAATATCTAGGTTTAGATTTCTCAATTGTTAGTTTGCCATCAGGGATTAAGGACATAATTTTAGATTGTTCAGCCGCTCATTTGGCTTCAAAGTCGGCCAAATTATTTCCAATTTCCTGATGAGAGTCACCTTGTTGATGCCCTCGACAATACATAATAGCTACTTCCTCAGGTAGCTGAACAGCTTCCAGTAGCTGTAGAATTTCTGTGGCATGTTTAATCTGTTTCCCTTGTGTGTTCAAAAGTCCTCGTTCTTTCCAAATGGCACCATGTGCATGGACCACACCAAATGCATATTTAGAATCAGTCCAAATATTTATCCTTTTGTCTTTAGCCAGTTCCAGGGCTCTTGTTAGTGCTATTATTTCTGCCTTCTGGGCAGAAGTGTTCGCAGGTAAAGGTTTAGCTTCTATTTCCTGTGTAGTGGTCGTAACAGCATAGCCTGCCTTTCGCTCACCATTTTTCATGAAGCTGCTACTATCAGTAAACCAAGAGTCAGCATCTTCCAGTGTTCTTTCAAATCTGGTCGGCTAGAATATACAGTCTCTATGGTGGCCAAGCAGTCGTGTATCAGTGGTTCTGCCGACTGTTCCTGCAAAAAGGATGCTGGATTCACAACATTAGTGACCATGATTTCTATATCATCGTGCTCCACAAGGGTGGCCTGGTATTTTAGGAAACGTGAAGGAGATAACCAGTGGGCTCCTTTCTGTTCCAGGACTGCTGATACAACATGGGGCACTAGCACAGTAATCGTTTGTACCAAGGTAAATTTGCGAGCCTCTTCAATATTCATGACAACTGCTGCCACAGCCCTTAGGCATCCAGGCCATCCTCTGCTCGCTTCATCCAGCTGTTTTGAAAAGTATGCCACTGCCATTCTGTAGGGTCCCAGTTTCTGAGCAAGGACCCCCAGAGCTATTCCCTGTTTTTCATAGGAGTATAGCCAAAAGGATTTAGTCACATCTGGAAGTCCCAGAGCTGGAGACCTCATCAGCTCTGTTTAAATTTCTAAAAGCCTCCTCTGCTGAATCAGTCCATTCTAAAGAGTGAGGGTTTCCCTTCAACAGTTCATATAGTGGTCTTACCAAAACACCATAATCATGGATCCAAAGTCTGCACCATCCAGCCATTTCCAGGAATGTCCGGAGCTCTTTGATAGTCGACGGCTGTGGAGTTTGGCAAATAGCTTCTTTTCTAGAGGTTCCAAGTTCTCTCCGTTCTTCTGTTATTTCATATCCTAGGTAGGAGACTCGGGCTTGAATTAGTTGGGCCTTTTGCCTGGATACCCGATAACCATTCAGTCCCAGAAAATTCAATAATCCCACCGTCCACTGGATACATTCTTCCTTTGTTTCAGTAGCAATTAATAAGTCATCCACATATTGTAACAGAGTCCCCATCTGAATGGGTGGTTTCCATGACTCTAATTCCCGTGCTAACTGGTTTCCAAAAATTGTTGGACTGTTTTTAAACCCTTGAGGTAATACTGTCCAAGTTAATTGAGTTTTTCTTCCCGTGTCAGGAATTTCCCATTCGAAAGCGAATAGATTCTGGCTTTCTTTGGCCAGTGGTAAGCAAAAGAAAGCATCCTTTAAATCCAGGATGGCAAACCATTTCTGATTTAATTTTAGTTTGGTCAATAAAGTATATAGATTAGCCACTACAGGGTAGATGTCCTCTACTATTTTATTTATTGCCCTTAAATCTTGAACTAGCCTATAGCTTTTCCCATCTGCTTTCTTTACTGGTAGGGTGGGGGTGTTATATTCCGATTCACATTCCACTAATAGACCATATTTTAGAAATCTATCAATTATTTCCTTATTTCCCCTTCTATCTTCTATCCTTAAAGGATACTGTTTTATTTGGACTGGGCAGGCCTCCCTTTTTATTTCAATTTTAATAGGCAAAGCATTCTTCGCCTTACCTGGGATTTCAGATGCCCAGACTCCTGGGTATACCTGATTGAAGATTTCTTCTACTTTGGGTGAATTGGACTTCCTGATTTCCTGTTGAATTAATGATACACTCAAAGCTTCAATTAATTGATCCTCCTTTACTTTTAGTTCTATTTCACCTTCTTTGAAAGTTATGGTTGCTTTTAAGTCTTCTAATAAATCTCTTCCTAATAATGATTTGGGTGAATTTGGCATATATAGAAATTTATGTACCCCAATTTGTTTTCCTATCTTATATTTTAAAGGTTTTAGAAAGAATGCTTTTTGTTGGCCAGTAGCTCCCACAACTGTTACAGACTCTTTTTCTTTTAATGTTAGATCTTGATTCAGGACCGAATAAGTTACCCCAGTGTCTGTGAGAAATTCTACTTCTTTTTCTGTGGTCCCTAGCTTGATTTTAACCAGTGGATCTGCTAGGGTAGATTCCCCAGGTCCCCGTCAATCTAATTCTAGTTCAGCAGTCAGTTGAGTTTGTTGATTTCTTTGTGGACATTCCCGTTTCCAGTGTCCAAACCCTTGCAGTTTGCACATTGATCCGGACTAAGAGAAGTCCTTCTATAATCCCCCCCTTCTACCTTTTGTCACCATTCCCTGGCCACGCCCTCTACCTCTACTTCCATTATATCCCTCATTTGCTTGTTCCTATGCTGTGACTGTGGCTGTTGCCAAAACCTTTCCTAATTTCTTTTCTTTTTACTTGTTCTCTCTTCCTGTATACTTTCCAGGCCACTTCCAATAATTTTTCTGTATTTCTTATTTCAGTCGCAGATAATTTTTGGAGCTTTCGTCTGATATCCTCCAATGACTGCCTCACAAAGGAATTTGCAAGCTGTAATTTCCCTTCCTCTGAGGAAGGATCCATTGTGGTGTATTTTCGCATAGTTTCTCTGAGTTTGTCCAGAAACTCTGTCGGTGACTCCTTTGGCCCCTGTCTTATTTCGAATAGCACCAACCAATTTACTGCTTTAGGTATAGCATTCTCAGGCCCATATTTAATCCAATTTTGATATCTCTTTAAAGATGCATAATCTCCAGCATCATTATAATCCCAGTCTGGAGCTGTAAGAGGGATATGATCTTCAACCCTCCCAGCTATCGCCCCTGCAGTAATTTGAGCATCTATCTGGGTACAAGCAGTTTTTATAACCAATTGTTTTTCTGTCTCTGTTAATGCATGCAGTAATTTGAGCATCTATCTGGGTACAAGCAGTTTTTATAACCAATTGTTTTTCTGTCTCTGTTAATGCATCCAATATTACATCTATATCCTTCCAATCAGGATCCTGACTTTTTACCAGCATTTCAAATTTCTTAGCTACCCCTATGGGGTCATTTCTATAGCTTTTTGCAATCTGTTTCCAGTTATCCAAATCTCCCAGAGAGAAGTTTACTTTTATCCTGATACGCCCCTCCGGTCCCATTGCTTCCCTAAGAGGGGCTTGCAGGACAGTCTTGGTTTTACTATGGACATGGGCGGCAACAGGAGTGGAAGAATTCTTTTCTACCCTTTTTTTTTTGTCTCTTCATCTGAATCAGAGGAGTCCTCCTGAATTGGAGGTGATCTCTGATCCGGTATCTTTGGAGAAACATAATCCTCCATTCTGTCCCCAACCATAGTATCCTCAGCTCTTTTCTTAAGTTTCAAACACAGTCCCCCAATATCACAACCAGAACAACATCTTTCCAATCTATTCCCACCCTGCTTCCTTTCTTTTTATAAGGCTAAAATTAAAGGATCCAAAGGTGCTATATTAATTCCACATCTTTTCTGCCATTCCGGGTGGTTTCACAGTGTAAAAAACCATATCTGCATACATTACTTCATCCCATTTTCCCTGCTGCTTCAAAAACAACATTAATTGTAACAATGTATTATAACTCAGAGTTCCCTTTTTATGCCATTTCTCCTGATCCTCCAGAGTATACAATGGCCACCATTGGTTACAATATTTCACCAACGGTTTCTTATTTACTGAGCTCCCAGTAGACCCTCCGAGCTCTTTCCAATGTGCCAAAATGCACCCTAAAGGACTCTTTCTCAAGATTTCTCCACCCTGCTGATTTCCCATCATCAATCTCGCATTCACACACACACGGGATCCCACAGACACACTCCACAGTTACAACACAGACAGAGACCAAAATTCTATCAAACTAACAACAGTTATAAAAGTCTGTCATCAATACCAAAGTCACAAGACCACAATCATAACTATAACAAGCCACAATGTAAGTCAAATGCCAGTAAAATCCAAAACCTTTCCTACAAGACGCCCACTGCATCTTGTCGGACCCAGACCACAAGATGCCCTCTGCTTCCTGTGCGTAAAACCTTTAGTGCAAGACGCCCACTGCATCTTGTCGGACCCAATCCACAAGATGCCCCCTGCTTCTTGTGTGTAAAACCTTTAGTGCAAGATGCCCACTGCGTCTTGTCGGACCCAAACCACAAGATGCCCACTGCTTCTTGTGTGTAAAACCTTTAGTGCAAGACGCCCACTGCGTCTTGGACCCAAACCACAAGATGCCCACTGCTTCTTGTGCGTATAATAGTGCAAGACGCCCACTGCGTCTTGTCGGACCCAAACCACAAGATGCCCACTGCTTCTTGTGGGTGTATACCAAACGGATGCTAGCAGCCGGGTATACGCCTTTACCCACGAGATTTCCTATCTCGATTTATGGAAGGCTTCCTCACTGTGCATACGCTTACCAAACCAATTTACCAAACCGAGATGCCCCCTGCATCTTAAAGACTATAAAAGAAAAGAATATCTTTTATGAGATGGTCCTTGTCTGCTCTCGCAGTGATCCGAATGAGTCGAGGGGTCCTTCTGGGAAAAACTCCCACGGGCCCTAGGGAGCCCTGTCCTCAGCAGGTCCTGCAGCCAAGCAGAGAGGGTCCCACCTGGGTCGCCAAATTGATTCGGAGAAAACTCCAGGAACAAACTTGCCAACAGAGTTTCAAGTTGACAAGCAGGTATTCTTTATTGTGGCGCCGGGAGACACGGGGGATAGCTCCTCCTAACATGTGTCCCCGAATTGCTATACAGGCCAAGGAATATTATGCTGCTCTCCTAGTGTAATTATGATCCACGGTTACACATCCTTCATCTACACAAAAAGAAATGTCTAGTCTTAATGCAAATGATGTTCATTTTATCAAGATGCTAAGTTAGTACTACAGTCATCACTACAAACTTCACATGAAATACCCTGCATCCTGGCACATCCCAGTTCAGTACTGCTGCAAGAGGGGCATGAGGAAAAGCCAGGCAGGTTGCAGATGTTTTCACCCAGAAAGGCAGTGTGAGCTGATACTTTTCTATGATTTGCTTTGGAGTATTGTCAAACATAGAGCAAATTAGTGATCTATTCAAAAAGTCTCCGTTGGGTGCCATTATGATTTTTGTCCAGTCTGAAATGACCACGACACTGGTAGTGGAAAACTACCACTGATAATTTGGAAAACTTTTACCGAAGGTGCGCTATTAGCTTTATTCTTAGGCACAAAATCAACACAACTTGTCCTGGGTTCAGCAGTAGCAGTCATTTTTCTCCTCCTTGGTAGCTGGTGCAGTGCAGTGTTTTGACTTTCGGCTTGGGAACAGAGCTGATAACAATGATGTTTTGGCTTGGCCAAGGACTTTGTGAGCCTCATGCTCTGCCAGGGAGGAGGGGAAGCTGGGAGGAAGCAGAGACAGGACACC
This sequence comes from Pezoporus wallicus, assembly GCF_028554395.1. Taxonomy (NCBI): domain Eukaryota; kingdom Metazoa; phylum Chordata; class Aves; order Psittaciformes; family Psittacidae; genus Pezoporus; species Pezoporus wallicus. Next base: position 62,872 of record NW_026635152.1, on the reverse strand, counting down.
TGACCCAAACTGACCAAAGAGGTATTCCATACCGCAGCACGTCATGCCCAGGATGTAACTGGGAGTTAGCCAGAAGGGCTGGGTCTGCGGGGTTGGAGGAGGCATCGGTCAGAGCTTGGTCAGGCGGGGGGGTGTGAGTTATTGGTCAGCTGGTGGTGAGATGTTGTATTCTCTTCCCTTGTTATTTCCTTTATCATTGTTATTATTGGTGGTAGCAGTAGTGATTTGTGTTATACCTTAGTTACTAAACTGTTCTTATCTCAACCCGTGGGAGTTACATTCGTTTCGATTCTCCTCTCCGTCCCTCTGGGAGTAGGGGAAGAACAAGAAGGAGGGGGGGAGTGAGTGAACGAGCCCTCTGCCTGGTTTTAAACCACGACAATCTTCACACTGAAGTGCTTATTCTAGAACTAACATTACAAATCCCACTCTCTAATTCACTTAGCAACACAAGCAATTTCATCTATACCTGTGCATTAAGCCACTGTGCTTACATACTTGCTGTCATTTGATTGCCTGTTTTTAACTGACTAACCTCTGCCTTAACTGTACTAAAAACTACAGATCAGCAGCAGTGCAAGTCAGACATGTTTTGCTATGAAGAGCCCCAGAACACTCTCCCAGAAATGTCTGATTCTTCACTCTTGCAGCCCCCTTCTGACCATTCCCTCCCTTTAGGCTTCAGAGCCTAAGCCAAGCACTGGCGAATCTGAGATCCACAGCATATTTGAAGGGGAAGTCCACTTCACACCTATAACCTACTGTCTCCACAGCTCTTGGGGATCTTTCTTCTAACATCTTCCTCATAGTCCTTCTACTCTTGATTTTCCTGTCATGAGCTCCTTTCTTGCACTACAGCCTCACCATCTGAATGGGAGATGATATTAACAGATGATGATTATATAGACTTGATTAAGATTCAACTCGTAATCTTACTACAGAATGTGATCCACTCGCATTCAGCTCTCAAAACGCAAGGTTACAACACCAAAAGTCGAACTGGGAGTATAGAATAGAGCATGCAAAAGCAGTATTCATGGCTGCCAGAAAAAGTGGTATTTGCATAACCAGTCATTGGGAAAGCATTTGTCAAAAAGAGATATCCTTTTCCAGCTACCAATCTGAAAATGCTAATTATAATCTGCTAAGCAGTGTGAGCAGCAGTGACTTGGATGAATGTATTGGAAAGGGTAAAGAAATGTGAATCATTTGTTAAGCAGGTATCCAATATTGGTACAAAAAAATTCTGAAACACAAGTTTCTTGCTGAGGGTCTCTTCATTATTTTCAAGACAGAAGCTGCTTGATGATCATGTGGAGAAAGCAAAGAACTTCTCTGGGTTTATGACAGACATTCAAACAAAACTTTGAAGCAAGGCAGTTGAAAGGACACAGGTGAAGTTCCCCTGTGATTCATTATTTCCCTGACATGGATAGTTGATGAAACAGTTACAAAAAGCATTACAGCTTTTAGTGTGGGATTGGAGAAGGTGTTATAGTTACATTCTGTTACTCCCTTCAAAGGAGGAGTCAAACATAGACCTATTTGCGCTTAGGAAATGATGCCCTAAGAAACTGGCAAAGCCGCTCATGTATCAATTAATGAAAAAGAACTTATATGTTTTTTCAAGAAAGGAAAAGACAGGAAAGGAGAAGGCACTTTTAGGTAAAAGTAAGATGATTTTCAATCTGCAAAGTTATCTTTCCTCAAATGCCACAGACACACACTGTCAGTTTAGAGTTATTTAAAGCTTTTTGTAAAACTGGAATGATGTCCACAACATCTGATAGGAATTACTACTATCCTTTATCATTGCTATTAACTAGTGTTTTAAAACATTGTCTGCCACAAATAGGAGAAATTGATTCAAAAAGTACTACAGCAATATATATACTAAAAAAAAAAACCCAAACCCAAACCAAACCAAAAAAAACCCCAGTGCAAATACATGTACAAAATGGAATGCAGAGTCTTTGCAGAAGCACACATTGCAATTGTCAATACCTGAACCCCATGAAACCATGAACAGTAAGTTGCTCTTGCACTATGCATGCCAAATTCAACACTGAGGATCCAGACAACTCCTCAAGAAATGGAAGTAATTACAATTTAATACAATTTGTAAATACCACCTGGAAGTCACAGAAAAGTAACAAAAATAATGTATGTCTTGATGCTGACACACAGCATACCTTTTTAGGACAATGAAGACTTTGGGTTACGTGGGATGAAGTGCAATTACAACCAAGTTATAAACAAAACTGAGAGTGACTATATCTAATGCCTATTTGCTTAACATTTATAACAAGTGGGACAGCATATACTTGTAACTACCCTCACTTCTTTAATGCCCTTTGGTGACAGCTCTGAAGCTGTGGACTACCTGAGAAGAAAACACTGATTCTGTGCAACCAAGCTTTCTCCTAAGAATACAGTAAGTTCTGTGGGGAGGCAGGGGGAAACCAAAAGTCCTGCACATTCTAGACTGCCAACAACCTCACAATTAATGTGCCGGTCCAAGTTAGCAATGTATAGAAGACTGATTTAACAACTGAGCTGGAGTCAGTCCTCCTGCAGTCTTACAACACCACACTTAGTTTACAAACAATGAAACAGAAGCATGAGGAAAGATCTAAGAGGGAGAAACAAAGTCATACCTTATAGCCCAGTGACTGATAACAAGGGACTGGATGGAGCAAACAGCTGTTCCTTTTCTTTCTACAAAGCATAAAAACTTTAATACTACACAGTAAGTGGCCTTCCACAGAACTGAACAGCTCAATCCATAATTAGGATCAAGAATCTCAGCACAGGACTCTTAAACCTAAGCTGTTCTACGAATACCTGCTTCAGCTCTTTATTGAATCAGCTTCAATGAACTTCATTTCCCATGCCCCTAACAGTCCAACAACTGGAAAAAAGTAGCCAAAGCCTCAAAAACATAATGGGAGAAAAAAAAATCCTGCTTCACAGCAGTGAATATTTTGAAAATCCCTTCACTGGCATGTGTCAAGTAACTTTTTCCAGATATTGAATTATTTATTGTAAGGCTCAAAGCCAAACACGATGAGGTAAGGAGATGAGGTGCTGTAAAATGTTCAGTCTCAATTTACACAGATGTCAGATAACTTGCATTTGTCTTTCCACCAGTGCTGAGAAGTTACAGCATTTTCCCATCAATATTTAAGGAAGAAAGAATTAAGATGAGTCTTACTGAAGATTCCCACTATAGATTCCCACTTCAGATTCCTATGCATTTTATCTTGAAGTTGTGCCTTCAAATCCTGAGCTAGTTTTAAATCTTCCTTTGAATCAGAAATTTCAGAATTAACACTTCCTATCTTTCCGTCTGCTCTTATGGCCAATAGGTTTACCTCTTCTTCTGCCACTCTTTTTGCCTCTAAATCTGCCAGTCGGTTCCCTTTCTCCTGATCCGTGTCACCCCTTTGGTGTCCTCTAGAGTGCATCACTGCCACTCGATTCGGCAATCTTACAGCCCACGCTGGGGCAGGGGCTGGGCGTGGCGGCAGGACCATTGTGTCCCAGCAGGGCTGGGCTCTCAGGAGGCTGAACCGAAGTCCTGTGCTTTTGGTGCAGGGGTGCCAGGAGCAGGCGGCTCCTTGAGGAAAGCTGCTCGCAGCCCCTTCGCATCAGGTAAAGATCTGAGCCAACACCCTTGTGTGTCCCGTGCACACCGTGTGTGTGCAGCCCAAGAGTTTGGCTGAGAACTGCCCCAGTCCTGAACCACTGTTCTGGGGCAACCCATCCAAGGAGATGGGCGCCTGCAGACAGCACTGTGGCTTCTCTTCAGCATAGCCTCAGACAGAGCACAGACTGAGGAACCCCTGCCGTGCTGAATCAGTGCTGTCTGCGTTGCTGACCAGTGTAAGAGATGTGTCTGGAGGAACAAAGGGTTGGTTACCGAAGGAAACACTTGCAGTGCAGGCATGTTTCCTGGCTCTGCGGATCAGTTCCCAAGATCTGGAGTACATCGTTTTGTATTGCAAAATGTTATTGTATGCAAATGCAGTTTGTCAGTCTTGAATTGTGTGACATGATAATGACTCTGTAATTATGATAAATCATGTCTGGCACCTGTTTATAGGTATATTCGTAGTGCCTATAGAAGCTGAGATAAGCTTAAGCAAGGGCTGTCTTGCTTTAGCCCTTTGTATACATCTTGTATCTATTCAGGTGGCTGCAATGAAACAAGAGGCTGGCTCCAATGTGCCATTAGGGTGGAGAGACTTCCCTGTTACTCACTCCTATCAGGTATCATTGATGTATGATGCTAAAGCTGTTTCTCTGGAACACATGGGAACCAGACTTGAGCAAGGAAGGTCAAAGTGAAATGGAAGCAGCAGTGCTCATCAAGCTTTGTTCGCAGTTCTGCAAGAGGAGAATAAGTTGGAATTTGGATGGTTGTTGGTTTCTTGCTCCTTTCCAATGTGAAAATCATGCCATGAGGAATAACACTTTAAAAAATCTGATGTTCTCTCTTTCAAGAGAAACAAATGAAGGCAGGAATCCCATTCAAAGACTGTATCTCTCAATGCATTCTTCTGTTCAGAAACATTATTGTCTGCCTTTTTGTTTTTCTTCTTTCAAGAGCACTGTGGAGAAAGTGATGTCTGGCTCTGTGCCAGTTCCTCAGCTGGTCCCACTTGGAATCCCTCTTCCAGGGAAGGCTAACCATGAAGTAGATACAAATGCTCTTCTAAAACTGAAATCAGGTCTGAGAAAGAGCTTTGAATACAGGTAAAAACGTCTCTTACATGTCCATGTGAAACTTTGAGCCTCGAGACTTTTGTTTGCGTTTCGTGATGATTTTGATGAGAACGCATTTTGTTAAGGAATGTAGAAAATTAACCAAGGTGTTTTGATGCACCAGCTCTACTTGTCCTTAATTTGATGCATTGAAGCAGTATTACTGGCATATGAGTTATTTCCTACATGGTAGCAGTCTTGATTGCTTCCCAGATCAAGCTCTTCAACTGTTGCATTTTGGCTTGACTGCAGAAAACTAGTGTGAGAAAGTATAGTATATTTTATTAATTTCTCATCCACGTCCTCTGTGGATCATTGGCCTTCACCCAGAGCCCAGGAGATAAACGTCAGAGGCTGAGAGAGCTGTTCAGCTTGCAGAAGAGAAGGTTCCTTAAAGGGGGACCTTAGAGCAGCTCTGGGCCTTAAAGGGGCTAGAATAAACCTGGAGGGGGGCTTTGGAGAAGGGGTGTAGGGACAGGACAAGGGGGAATGGCTTTAAGCAGTCAGAGGGGAGACTGAGATTACTCTGCTTCCCTCATTATTCTACTTCCCTCAGTTGATTGTAAGTGCTTAGCACAGATGGGCAGGCAGGACTCGGGCAGTGGGGAGATGCCTAAAATGCTCAAGCGCAGATTAGTCAGAGCTCTGGAGTATCTGTCACTGGCCTAGAAGCTCCTGCAAATAAGGAACTGCTGTTTACTTTCCCATGCTTTAAAACTGAGATCGTGTAAACCAGGCACAGGCTGCCAAAAAGAGAAAATAATGGATGAAATGATAAAAAATTAAAAATCTGTATGAAAAATGATGTACTCACCCAAAAGACAGAAAATCCTCTGCAAAAAAAGCTAGTATCTTCTTTTAGAGTACATCCCGAGGTGAAGATTACAGTGGGAGGAAAAGAGACACATTCCTTAATTATTTCCTGAGAATACTGGGGGGTCTGGGGGAGGGTGTTAGATATTCCAGACTGAATATTGAGCCCTGGCATCAGTGTTTATTGGAAGCTGATACAGAAAGTGCAGAAGTGTTAGGTAAAGGTGAAGTACAGCTGTGCGGGAGGACTGACCCGCTCTTCCCTTTGGAATGAAAACAAGGACTTGGTGCAGCAAAGAGCAGGGCAGCATAAATGAGTATGTGAACATCTGTCCTTGTCTCTCTCTTTTATAATCTCCTCCTCCCTCTGTCTAACCAATAGTTTCTTTTTTCCGTTGCTTCTTCTCCAAGAATGTCTAGTGATAGTGGCTGGTGCTGGAGCTCACTTGGCATATGAGGAACTGACACTTGCTGTTATGTATTTTGGGTGCTAATACCATTCATGAAGAACAAGCTGCAGGTTTTTCAAGCTGCCCAGGTAGTCACAGAGAGGACGTTCTGCATTTGTTCCGAATTCTGAAACTGCTGCAGATACTACTGTTGTTACTGGGTAGTACCTAGAATCTCCAGTTGAAGAGATTCCAGTTGCACCATGCCTGAGCTCGCACCAAAAGTCCCAAAACATAAAAATCCTCATTGTGAATAGAATGGCTCTTCCAAGAGTTCTCAGAGTCAATATTCCATTAGATAATCGGCTGAAAAACAATTGACCTTGACTCTGAAATTGTTTAAATATGTTACAAAAGATGCCAGAAGTGGAGCTTGACGAAGATGGAAGAGGGAAAACAAGAAATGTAACTGATCTCAGGGAAGCTGCAAAGTAGGTTTTACCCTAATTAAGTGCTTGCATGTTGGATTCTGAGAGTGTGAAATAATAATTTAGGAATTGAAAAACAAAGATTAGAATCTGTTGTAGCAAATCGCTGAGGGTACCCAGACAAGACTTGCCTAGCAGATGGTTTCTGTGCGTGAGCACTTGCAAAGTTCCAATAAGGAAAACCATCACTGTGGTATGCAGAAGTGAGCAAGGAGCCAAAAGCCTTAGTCTGCCTCAGAATGACTGTCAGTTTTTAAAGCATTCTGCTAGGTTTTCCTAGCAAAAAATAGTACCAAGGAAAGTTAAAGGAGGTTCAAAACGTAATGCTCATGCAGCAGGACTTGGGCCAGCCAGTAATGGCCTCAGCTCTCCCTTCCTACAGCGGCCTTTCTACTACCGTGGACTGTCCTAGTACTTTGGCATCTCACCTCATCAGTGTGCTCCTATGTTTAGCACATGTCTGAAGGTCAAAAGGCAATGTCCTGGGCTCTTGACGCCAGGCAGCACCTCCCTTGCAGATGGACAGCAAGCATCTCCAATCCTAGGTAGCAACCAGGATGAGAGAAAACCGCTGCAATAGCCTCCCTTTTCCAGCTGCTCTCCATCCTCAGCCTGTCTGTTTGGAGCACAGGGGTACCTTCTCTTACCTCTCGATCTGAAGCTGCCACATTCTGGCACCTTGGTAGCAGTGGTAACACCCGCACCTTAAGAAGTTTCCTTCTTCTGGCCTCTACAACTACACTGTTCTTTGATCAGAAGATCCTTCATTTCTTCTGAGGAAAACATTCATATGCACTTTGCAGGCTAGGAAAAAAACTCCAAGAAGTCCTCCTTTTGCTTCACTGAGCTGTTTTCTGATTCCCTGCTATTAGCAGTTCTGGAGTGACAACTGTTTGGCTCTTGGTCCACTGCAGATCTGCATAGCGTACACTTGTGTCATAATAATGGTCAGTTCTATCTGGTGAGAGTGAGTACTCAGGAAGGTTTTTTACTAAAGTGTTTTCAGGAGCCGTATGGGCATTTTGACAATTGTTTTGGTGTAACTGTGGGTGATGTTGGCTTGGTGGTGGAGCTGGAGCTGGAGGACAGTAATGTACTCATCCCTAGCAAAGATATTTGCAATTCCTTCTCTGTGCCTATTTGTTGTTTAAATATATTTTGCTTTTCTATCTAAAGCAAGCTTTTCTCTGGTTTGTCTTTTCTCAGCGGCATCAAGAATGTCCTGGATGCAAGATCAATTGGAGTACAAGGTTTTGAAGACTTTGCCATTTCTTGGTACTGGATTTTAATGTAAGATTCTAATGGGTATTTTTACGTTTTTCCAAACTCACTTTGGAGCATGTAGGGAATTGAAAAATAGATCACATACATGTTTGTTACCAAACCTACTTTTAAACTCTGCTGTAGTTTTGTTATGGTTCTGTACATGAGGTAAGGATAGCACAGCATACATGCATACAGTATTGTCTGGAGTAGCTTTTTGATATCTTATCAATCACAGACCCAAGAGGTGCTGTCTTCTGTTGCAGGACCCATCTGCGTGGTAATTTCAAGCCTAAAAAATCTTGATTAAGAGACTTTCTAACCAATTGCCATTGTTAAATATCATGAGTATCTATATAAAACACATCACAATTCCCAAATTGATATTAGCGATATGTAGTTAAATTCATTATAATACATAAATCCAGTATAACTCTGTAAATCCAGTGCAGCAGGCGAAGCAACTTAAAGAACAAAAACTACTAAACAGAGTTAGCCTTATCTTGCAATTCTTACTCAGTAATCGGCAGTTAGTAAAAATGCAGCATCAAACCAAAAGAAGTAGGTATTTTGCTGAAGCAAATATGTAAGTATATGTGCCTAAATGGCCATTCTCTCTAGATCTCTTATTGAAATGAGGCTTGTAGTGCACATTCTTTCAAAAGAGATACTGATCAACAGATGGGCTGGAGAGAGAACTGACCATTTTCTGAACAGAGTTTATCAGTCCTGAAGCCAGTTTCCACATTTCAAATAGGATACTTTTATAAGGAATTGTTGTTACTTTTAAAGTAGTTGGATAGAATTTTCCTCACACTTTTCACCAAATGACAGCATGCATCCAATGATTTCCGGGCAAACATATTAAAGTGCCAGAGGTTGGGTGATGAGAGTGAAGGCCTGATGGTGAAAGGAGGCAGGATTAAAAATCAGATATGGAATTTTTCTGTTCTTTTTATCTTTCTCCCAAAGAACTGCTGCTTTCAAGGCTCAGTTGAAGGGAACCACTCTGTTAAGGACAGTTGTTACCATGTATTCGTTCAGTTTTGGTGTTACTAGGGCTCGTGTAAATCTGAAGCTAACTGTAGATAAAGGTAACTTAAGTGCTTTAAAGAACAGAGTCAGGAACTCCAAAACAACAGCTTTTTTTTTTTCAGGAATACATTCTGAATTTCAAACAAGCCATTCAGAAAGGGAGAACACATCATGCTGGGAAGCCTTTAAAGGGCTAGGTCTTCAGACCAGTTTACAAAAGTTTAACTAAATAAATAAACTGATGTTCTTTTTCTTTTCCCTCTGCCCGTGTGGCTTAGTTTGCCCAAAACATCCGGTTTTGATTGTTTGTGGTCAGGCTGACCCATTTTTTATCTTTAGTCACTGGCTAAATAAACACAGAATGTTCAGAAGAGAAGTTTCTCACCACAGGCAAGAAGAGGGTTTCATTTCTTTTGAGTCTGTTCTAATACAAAATTCTGATGTCACACCTCAGAATTATGAGAAATGAAATGTTCTGGGAAGTGTCTGAGCTGAATCTTTGTTGGATGGAACCATTACTCACTCTGCTTCATATACATTGCTTTAGAAGGCCCCCACTGAGTAAAAAGGCCTTTTGCAGTCATTCTTTCCTTTCTGACTTGCTTTCTGGGAGTGAAATGAAAGCAAATGTTTCCTTACCACAGACTTGATAAAGAGACTGGAGATGTCTTTCCTAGGGATCCCACTGATGGCTCTTAACAGGTTCTTTTTATGCATCACTAGGCCCTGATCGTTTTCCTCTCCGATGGGTAGAAAAAGTCACTGGTTTTCCTCCTGAAATGAATTCTTTTTTTTCTAGGAAAGCTCCTCAAATGTTACTTTCCTAATATTGTTTCTGTGCAAGCAGGGATTTTAAATGGAGGACATAAACCAGTAACCTCCCCACACACAGGTATTTCTCCCATTTAACTTTGTGTGCTGTAGACTAGGCCATGGCCTGGAAAAGGCAGTGAGTTGGTCAGCCAGTGTAAATGACCAAACCAGACGTGTGCTGGTCCCATTCAGATGCCCTGAGAACTTAGTGTGCGCCAACATTTCTGGCTGTGTCTGGTGACATCATCATATATGATCTGTCTGTTTCTAATAGCAAGAGCCATGAGGAAATATTTCATAAGGAAGATTTTGAAATACATTTTTGCAAACCGTTCTCCTACACGAGATGAAGTGACCCTCATTTGGAGTAAGAGGCATGCAAGAAAGATGCTTACACTTGTTCTCCCTCGGTTTCTGTTTCTTGTCTTTCTAGTGGGCTGTTCGTTGCAGTGATTGTGAGTCTGCTCTTCCTTGTGTTATTGAGGTTCACATCTGGGGCCATGGCTTACAGCTCTGAGATGAAGTCTGCCTTAGTTCTGTCGGTAATGAAAGTATTCAGTCTTCTCTGTAACCCTTCATACACATCTCTGCATAGCAAGAGCAGTTTTTCTGTGACTGGCACAAGTGTTTTAGAGCTCGTGGTTACCCACTGCAGACTCCTGAGTTGCTCAAAGCCCACAGCTCTGTGATTCCTCCTTGAAAAACCTCATGCAGTTTTCTGGCTACATCAGGAGAACCTGTGTATAAAGTAATGGCTAATCAAACACCATGCAAGCATGCAAAGCTGACTTGTGGCCCAGAGGTAGGTGTTACAAATATTTCCCTGCTGTGAGAGCTATACTATTTGTATTTCTTAATCACTATTAAACGCAATGTGAGAAAATCTGCGTATCTTAAGTAGTGATTCCTTGTGTTAAATCTGAAAATAGTGCTTCATGTTCAGCTAAGACACCTCTGTTCAAAGCAATTTAGAGCTATGAAGCAGGTTTTTTGCTGCAGTGTCCTGTGGGCAGGTGAGTATCAACCAGCCTCATTTTCTGGGTGAGAAAGGAGAACACAGAAATACAGGTTTATTTGGAAAAGTGTTCCTGAGTTCATGAGGATTTCTGTTTTTGTGGTTCTCAAAAGGCAGTGGAAGAATTTGAAAGCTGTGCCTCAGACTTGCCCGAAGAGCAGCCAGGTTTCAAAGCAGAGGCTTGGCTGCTTTTGCACAGTGATGACCTTTATGAAGCTCCAGAAATACTTGTCTTTTGACTTGAGTGTGGGGTTGAATTGAAGTGTTTCTTGAAAACTAGAAATATTTATCAAATGTTGTATTGGGGTTATTTTCAGGTGTTTAAATGTCAATGTGCTGCTGTGCTTAGGTACATCCCAGACAATTCCCCACCATCCTGATACCCGAACACTAAAAAAGAAAAGAATTAGGAATTGACTGGTTTTATTTAACCCCCAAACTGAGCAAATACATGAATTGAACAACAGAACTAGGGAAGAGTAATTCAGTGTAAAGACTGCTCCTGTTTTAATACCGTGAGATAGGTAAGGGAAGCTGTGACACTTCCAGAGCTTGTACAGAATGGCTCAGCTCAGTTGATTTCAGTTTGGTGGTGATTTACACAAGCCTCTGGTTTTGACTTGGCCTCTGATTTTCAAATGTTCTTATTTCCTTACTATTGCCTTTTATGTGAGCAGCTTTTCTTTAATGAAACTGAAGTGTTTGTTTGTCTTAGAAGTATATTTGTGACATTCAAATTCCATGTCTCTAGGTTTCAGGCATATGGTAAACAGTCCTGTTTGCCAACAGTAAATTTTAAACACGTGCATGAGACATTACTATGAGTCCTTATATATGTAAACATGTTACATAGTACTGGAGTGCAGTGTTGAATGACGTAATGAGACATCAAGCAGAATGATGTGATTTGTATGAAGCTGCTAAATTTCAGAGCCTGTGAACACAGAATTCAGTGCTTATCACTGCGCTGTTGATTTTTCCTCCTGTACAGACTTTAACACAACCAATGTGACTAAATTGTGTACAGGTGCTCAGCGTACTTTGACTTTTTATGGAGGAGAAAGCCTGTACCATAAGTACATCTTCATCTTCCAGGTAGCTTGTGAAAGCAAGCTGCCTGAAATACAGACACTGAGGCTTCTTCCATCAGTCACACTAGGGTTAATCAAATCAAAGCATAACATTCCTTTTCTCTGGAAAACTGAAGTCCTAGCCCTGTGTCCCTGTTATAAAGCAGAGATTCCTTCCCTCATGGGATATTCAAGCCCTGTACTCCCACAGATCCCCCATCACAAATGTGCAGCTAAACATAAGCTAAATATAAGCCTCAGCTGTGTGCTGGGGCAGGGACTCTGCTACCTGCCAGGGTCAGCACTCAGCCTGCCCCAGAGATCCCCACAGCACTAGAGGAGAAGCTGTGGGAGAAAGAACTACCCCTGCCAGGGAAGTGAAGTGTTGCAAGGGTGATGCTGCTCCAATCCCCAGTCACTTGGAGCATGTTTGCATAGTGTCCTTCTGAAAGACACCGAGACAGCTCAAAGAGGTCTCCCCTAACCTGTCACTGCCTTTTTCTACTCTCACAGTGCCCCATGCCCAGAGGCATCAGATGCCCAATGGCAGCTCCATCACCCAGCTCTTCCTGCCATTCGCAGACACGCGGGCGCTGCAGCTCTGCCACTTCTGGCTCTTCCTGGGCATCTTGCTGCCTGTGCTCCTGGGCAATGGCCTCATCATCACCAGCACAGCCTGCGACCAGCACCTCCACACCCCCAGGTACTTCTTCCTCCTCAGCTGCTCCCTGCTGGACCTGGGCTGCATCTCCACCACTGTCCCCAAATCCATGGCCAATTCCCTCTGGGACACCAGGGCCATCTCCTACACAGGCTGTGCTGCACAGCTCTTTTTCTTTCTCTTCTTCATTTCAGCAGAGTATTCTCTCCTCACTGTCATGTCCTACGACCGCTACGTGGCCATCTGCAAGCCCCTGCACTATGGGACCCTCCTGGGCAGCAGAGCTTGTGTCCACATGGCAGCAGCTGCCTGGGGCACTGGGTTTCTCACTGCTCTACTGCACACAGCCAATACATTTTCACTACCCCTCTACCAAGGCAATGCTGTGGAGCAGTTCTTCTGTGAAATCCCCTAGATCCTCAAGCTCTCCTGCTCACATTCCTACTGCAGGGAAGTTGGGCTTCTTGTGGTAGGTGCCCTGATTGCTATTGGGTGTCTTGTGTTCATTGTGGGGTCCTGTGTGCAGATCTTCAGGGCCATGCTGAGGATCCCCTCTGAGCAGGGATGCCACAAAGCCTTTTCCACGTGCCTCCCTCACCTGGCCGTGCTCTCCTTGCTTGTCAGCACTGCAGCATTTGCCTACTTGAAGCCCCTTCATATCCTCCCCATCCCTGGACTGGGTGGTGTCAGTGCTGTACTTGGTGGTGCCTCCAGCAGTGAACCCCCTCATCTACAGCCTGAGGAACCAGGAGCTCAAGGATGCTCTGAGAAGCTGGTGACTGGATGTGTTTCAGCAGCCATACACTGCCTGCTGTCCTCTGCAAAGGGCTCCCAGTGTAAGCCATGCCAGGCCAAGTCTGTCTTTTCTGCTTTCAAGTTGTTTTCCTGTTTCCACTTGTGATGTTGCCATCTTCAAAGACATGTCAGTTTTCATCCTCTCCTCCTTAAGTAGCCACCCGTCTTGTCTGACCCACAGCCTTTGTGTCAATGGGATCTCTCATTGTATTTAAGGCAAATAAATGATCCTGCAGTAACTTCTTCTCTGTGATGTGTCCTCACATGGCAGGAATGAAGGGGAATGAAATCAGCTTTCTGGCTGCTGCAGCTCTGGGATACCTGCTCTGTGCCTGGGGCAGGAAGAGCTCTTGGGGAGCCCAAGGGCTGGGGCTGTTGTGCTGGTGTTGGGCGATGGGATGGCATGGGGGGGCTGCAGACCTCTCAGGGTGTCCTGGGCAGCAGAGCAGGGGACACAGGGGTCCCTGCAGGGGACTGCCCTGCAATGGCACAGGCTGGGGCTGCCTGGCTGAGAGCAGCCCATGGGAAAGGTCTGGGTGGGCAGGAGCTGGCCAGGAGGCAGTGTGTGCCCTGGCAGCAAGGGAGGATGGCAGCATCGCAGGCTGTATGAGCAGGAGCATGGCAGGAGAACAAGGGAAGGGATCCTCTGGAATACTCCATCCAGGTTTCAGATCCCCAATTCAGAAACGCTATCGGCAAGTGGGAGTGGGTTTACCAGCGGGCCCTCAGGACAGGCAGGGACTGGAGCAGGGTGCCTGGGGGGAGAGGCTGGGGGAGCTGGGGTCCCTTCCAACCTCTGTTCTCTTATGATCCTACAATGATGGGTTTATGAAGGGTCACAAAGATGCTCTAAGGGGCTGATGATGACAGGCTGAGAGAGCTGGGGGTGTTCGGTGTGGAGAACAGAAGGCGCCAGGAAGACCTGAATAAGCCCATACCTAAACAGGACCTACAAAAAAATCTGGAGAGGGACTTTTTCACGAGGTTGTGCAGTGACAGGATGTCTTGGGTTCAGCAGTAGCAGATATTTTTCTCCTTCTTAGTAGCTGGTGCAGTGCTGTGGTTTTGACTTTCAGCCTGGGAACAGCGCTGATAACACCGATGGTTTTAGTTGGTGCTCAGCAATGTTTACTCTGACCAAGGACTTTGTGAGTCTCATGCTTGCCAGGGAGGAGGGGAAGCCGGGAAGAAGCAGAGACGGGACACCTGACCCAAGCTAGCCAAAGAGGTATTCCATACCACTGGACATCATACCCAGTATATAAACTGGGAGCAGTTACCCAGATGGGTGAGATCACTTCTCGGGTAGGGCTGGGTATCATGTGGTGTGTCATCAGCGGTTGTATTCTCTTCCCTTGTTATTTCCCTTATCATTATTATTATTGCTGGTAGCAGCAGTGATTTGTGTCATACCTTAGTTACTGGACTGTTCTTATCTCAACCCGTGGGAGTTATGTTCTTTCAGTTCTCTTCCCCATCCCGCTCTGGGAGTGAAGGGAGGAAGGGGAAGGAGTGAGTGAGCGGCTGCATGGTTCTGGGTTGCTGGCTGGGCTTAAACCATGACACAGGACAAGGGGTAATGGCTTTAAGCTGAAAAAGGGGGGATTTAAATCAGACGTTAGGAAGGAATTCCTCCCTGTGAGGGTGCTGGCACAGATGCCCAGAGAAGCTGTGGCTGCCCCATCCCTGGCAGTGTTCAAGGCCAGGTTGGACACAGGGGCTTGGAGCAAGCTGCTCTAATGGACAACTCTAAAACACCACCATAACACCCAGGAACACCCCTGAAACATCTCAAAAAAATCCCTAACCATCCCCACAGCACCCGAAGGACATGCTAAAATCATCCCTAGAGCTCCCAAAACACCACTGGGATCCCCCAAACTCCTCATGTGCTTGTCCCCTCCCTGCTGTCATGCCCTAACCCTAAACCATGTCCCTGACTGAAACCGCTGTTCCTGACCATAACTCTAACCCTTACTTACTTTTATAATATGTTGTAATACAATGTAATTAAAATTGTTATATATTGTGATAATAGAAATTATTATATAATATATATTACTATAATAAATTATACACTCTAATAGAAATGCTTTTCAGCTCCTGCACACAGAAGGCTCCTGTTTTGCCCCCAGCACCTCTGCAGGCAGAGGTGACCTCCAAGCACATGAACAAGCCCAGTGCCTCTTCCTCACCCATCCCCTGCTCCTACAGCTGGGATGGCACCAGCTCATCTCCTGACAGCTTCTCCTCCCTTCACAGCATGCACCCATAATGTGTTTCAAGCCAACACCAAAACAGCATTGCAAAGTTAAAGAACACGTACCTGGATGTGGAGGGCAGCCACGGGAGATGCAGCCTCCCGAGGGAGGGGTCTCCTCTGCACTGGTTACTGCAGGGCTCTGGCTCCTTAAATAACCCATGCTCACCGTGGGGGCCCTGTCACAATGGGCGTCTCCACAGCGACTGCCACGGCTTTGTGATGGCGGCAGCATCGAGCCCATGGCCACTGGGCAGTCAGGGGTGCTCCGGGAGTTGCTGTCTCTGGGCAGCCTCTGCCCAGCCATGTTGGGTAGGTCCCTCACAGGCTGCTCTTCCTCAGTGCCTTTGGTCCGGAGGTGCAGCATGCGAGGGGTCACAGCTCAACCTGGGCAATGGAACAGGGTGTCACGGCCACCTATGAGAAGTGGAGAGTGACCGACATTGGCACAGGAGGGAATCATGGAATCCCAGACCGGGTTGGGCTGGAAGGGACCTTAAAGCTCATCCAGTTCCAACCCCTGCCACAGGCAGGGACCCCTTCCACTAGAGCAGCTTGCGCCAAGCCCCTGTGTCCAACCTGGCCTTGAACACTGCCAGGGATGGGCAGCCACAGCTTCTCTGGGCACCTTGTGCCAGCGCCTCAGCACCCTCACAGGGAAGAGCTTCTTCCCAAGATCTCATCTCATTTCCCCTCTCTGACAGGTTAAAGTCATCCCCCCTTGTCCTATCACTACACACCCTTTAAAAGAATCCTCCTCCACCTTTCTTGTAGGCATCCTGTTAGGTGCTGGAAGGCAAACTCATTGTCTTGGGCTTGGAGAAGCCTCACTCCTTGTCACTGAGGTTGGAGTAGCTGCAGTTTCTGTCTCAGACATTGGAGTAGCCGCATTGCTGTGGCTGGCACTGAAGTAGCTGCTCTGCTTGTTGAGGTGCTTGGAATAGCTGCTGTGTTTATGCCTGTTGTTGGCATGCAGTAGCTGCAGTCCCTGTCCCTGGGGTTAAAGCAGCCACAGTGCTTGCAGCTGGTGTTGAAATACCTGCAGTGCATGTTGCTGGAGTTGTAGTAGCCACTGTGCCTGTCCTTGGTGTTGGAGTAACTGATGTGCCTATCGCCCCGGTTGGAGTAGACACGGTTCTTATGGCTTGGTTTGGAGAAGCCTTGCTGCTTGCTGATGGGGTTGGAGTAGCACCAGTGTGTGTCACTGGCATTGCAGGGCTTGTGGCCGGCACTGGAGCAGCTGCAGAGCTTGTGGCTGGGGTTGGTGTAGCCACTGTATACATTGCAGGCCTTGGAGTAGTGGCAGTGCTCCTTGCCAGAGTTGGAGTAGCTGCAGAGCTGAAAACTGGTGGTGGAGTAGCTGCAGTTCCTGTTGATGTGTTTGGACTAGGTGCGGTGCCTGTTGCTGTGTTTGGAGTAGCTGCAGTGCTTGTTGCTGTGTTTGGAGTAGGTGTGGTGCTTGTTGCTTTGTTTGGAGTAGCTGTGGTGCTTGTTGCTGTGTTTGGAGTACCCATAGTGCCTGTTGCTGGGGTTATAGTAGGCGCAGTGCTTTTTGTGGTTGGAATAGCAGCAGTGCATGTCACTGGAGTTCTGGGAGCTGCAGTGACAGTCCCTGGCGTTGGAGTAGCCACAGTGCCTGTTGCCATGGCTGGAGCAGCCACAGTGCTTGTGGCTGGCATTGGAGTAGCTGCATTGTGTGCCACCAAATCCTGCCTCTGCTCCTCCAGCTTCCTGTGCTCCTCCTCACTGCAGAGCACGAGAGACTGATTCAGCCTTGCTCAGGGTAAGTGCTACTGAGCAACAGCTAAAAACATCGGTGTGTTACCAGTGTTAGACTAAAGCCCAGCGTCAGCAGTGCCCCAGCTACAGGGAGGAGAAAGAACTCTCATGAGGCGTCCCTCTGACACCTATCACCCTCCAAAGACTTCAGAAACCAACCCCCGCAGCTCCCTCAAAACCCCAAAAGTCCCCCAAAACACCCAATCCCCCAATAAACATCCAACCTCACAAAACTCCAAAAAAACCCCAAACACCCAAACCCAACTCTCCACAAAAACTGCAGTCCTTAAAAACCTCCAACCCCCAAAAACTCAAAGTCTCCAAAAAAACCCCAATCCCCCCAAAGTTCCATCCTAACCTCCCAGAAGCCCAAATCCCCCCCAGAATACCCAACCTCCCCAAACCCCCAAACACCACACACACCCCAAAAGCACCTCCCTCTTCCTTGCCTGGCTGCTGGCTCAGGCTGTGCAGATGGAGGGCAGCTGTCTCCTGGGGCAGGGAATGTCTGCAGCCAAGGGTGGTTGAACACATCCTCTCCTCCAGGGATGCTCTGTCACAAGCGCGGATGGACAAGCATCACCTGATGAGGTGCTGGCATTTCTGGGGAGAATTCGGGAACTGCCGCTCAGTTGCAGGAGGCTCCTGCCCACCTTGTGCCACCGTCCGCAGCGCTCAGGCCTGGTTGAGCTCAGAGCCGCACCCAAACCTCCTGCTCCATGGTCCGTTTTGGAGGAGAGCAGCATGGTGCCCCCCTGCCCGGTCCCACAGGACCAGGTGACTCACCCCGCGGAGATGCTCTGGTACTCCTCTGCCCGGCCCCACCAGTACCGGTGCCTCTCTTGCCTGCGATGCTCCACATCCCCCGGTGACTCCACACCCGCTCCCCTCGCGCTGTCCCGGCTTCCCCTCTCCCGGCCCCAGCAGCTCACTCCCGCCCGCCCTGCCCTGCGCTGTTGCGCTGGCCCCGCTCACTCACCGTCCTCGCAAGAGGAGATGCGCTCCCGAGCCACGCGCTTGATCTCCACCTGCAAGCCAAGGGCAGCGTTGGGCTGAGCTGGCCCCCGCCGCGCCGCCTCCCCGCCGGCCGCCGGCCCCGCCACTTACAGGGGCGCTGTCGGACAGGCGGACCCCCGAGTACACGGACTCGAAGCCGCCGCTCCCCAGCCCCGGCCCCATTCGGTAAAGCCGCTCCAGAAGCCCTTTCTCCTTCCCCGCACGCCAGACGCAGCCGCTACCGCTGCGCGCGGAGCCCCCGCCGGCCCCCACGGTCCACATCGGGCTGAGCGGAGCCGGCTCATTCCCGGCCTTTCCTGGCCGAGGCTCCGCGGCGTGCCGCTCCCCGCCGGTCCCGGAGCGGGTCAGGAGCACCACGGGCACCTTGCCTGACCGCGCTCCCGCTCCCGGTGCCGGCACGCCGGATCTCGGCTGCCAGGCGGCTGCGGGGTGGGGAGGGAACGGCCGCGGTCCCGCTGCTCCGCGCAGCGCCGGGTCCCCCGCCTGTGGCGGCGGCCGCGGCCGACCCCGGGAGGAGCGGGGCCGGAGGGCGGGCCGGGGAGCGCCAGGGGCCGGCGCTGCCTCGCCAGACCCAGCGGCGCTGCTCGCCCAGGGATGCGAGGAATAGTAACGGACTAAGGAAAGAGCTAAGAGTTTTCTTCAAACTATACATTATCTTAACTTAGAATAGGGAACACGTATGTTCTTGTTAGTGCCAGTTAAACTATAACCCAGAATAGAATAGGTAGCCGGAACACATTGTTTAAAATCAGAGACCCTTTTCCCTCAAGAAGATGAATGTCTGACAGAAATTTGTTTCAACTCGTTTCTGTAAGACTTGAGGTTGCCAGCTGGGGAAACTTTGCTAAGGGTGAAGAGTGCACTGTGAGGAAGACCTCTTCATCCTGAAGACCCCTGCCCACGACCATCGGAGGGCAAGCGCCAAAAGGGAGGAGATTTGTGGTAACGAGTACCTAAACTAAGTGTAATATCCCCGCCGAACTTTTGGCCACCTAGTGAGTACGTACGTTTGTGTATAATAAATATCCAGCTTGTTGAGCTGTCGGTGTGCGAGTTAGGAGGAGCCATCCCATTTTCACTGGGGGCCACAATAAACGTACCTACTTTAGAACTCTGACAGTTGTGAAGTTCTATCCTGTAAATCACCAACGCCGCCACAGCCGGGAGTGAGAGAGCCGAGCGGCTGTGCGAGCCCTGGCGGGGAGGCCAGGAGTAGGCCCCGAGGGCTGGGGGGAGTCTGGGGCAGCATCGCGGGGAGCGGCGGAGGGAGGGCTCCGAAACGCCACGAGCTGCCGCCGCCGCCGGGCCAGGTGCTGCTGCTGCTGCCGCCGCTGGCTGCGGCCCCGCTCTCACAGCCTGTGCCCCCTCTGAGCCCCGAGCGCGGGGCTCGCGGCCTCGGGAGCCTGTTCCTCACTTGAGCCCTTTTCCCTGTGGCCTCGCCTAAGTGAATATCCGCTTCAGCTTTTTATTGAAGCAACTTCAATGAGCTTCATTTCCCCTGCCCCCCATGTCCCAACAACTGGAAAAAAACAGCCAAAGACTCAAAAACGTATTGGGAGGAAAAAACATCCTGCTTCAGTGTGAGTTACATCAGAGTGATTCGTGTCAGCAACTCAGGGGTCCTAGTGATCATTGCACTTTGTGTGGAGATGGAATCCCTTGTGATCATTATGCTATGTGCAAAGGGGATGATAAGTGTCCCTGTCAATACCACAGTGAGGAGGAAGAAGAAACAAGGGAATAATTCCCCTGGGTCAACTGCAATATTGTGCAAAGAAATGTTTTGTTCATTGTTTAAATTGCATGAATGTTCTTAGAAAAGGGGGGGGGGGAGGTAACTTAGAGGTATAGAGGTATGTCCTGTTACAGAACATAGTGAAATCTGTGCGCTGAGCAAATAAACACATAAGGAGTGGAATTTATGGGGGCTAAGATGGCGGTCAGACTTGTGATAGACATAATATTTCTTCACCCGGAGACAAGACCCCAACAACAGGTGGAGAAGCCTGGGAAAAGAAGACAACAGGATTGGCTGAAACCCAAGAAGCCCAGGAAAAGAAGACAACAGGATTGGCTGAAGAAGCCTGGGAAAAGAAGACAGCCAGATTGGCTGAAGAAGCCCAGGAAAAGAAGACAGCAGGATTGGCTGAAACTCAAGAAGCCCGGGAAAAGAAGACAACAGGATTGGCTGAAACCCAAGAAGCCTGGGAAAAGAAGACAACGGGATTGGCTGAAGAAGCCTGGGAAAAGAAGACAGCTGGATTGGCTGAAGAAGCCCAGGAAAAGAAGACAGCAGGATTGGCTGAAACTCAAGAAGCCCGGGAAAAGAAGACAACAGGATTGGCTGAAACCCAAGAAGCCCGGGAAAAGAAGACAACAGGATTGGCTGAAACCCAAGAAGCCCAGGAACCCAAAAAGTGTAAGAGACTATCCCCAGAAGTTCTCCGTGTGCGTCTCAGGTGGAGCAGAAACTCCCCGGCGCACCCAGTGCTGCTTGCTTATTGTCTCTCGATATTAATGATAATAAAAATCAATTAAAACAGATTGGCTAGGTTTTTATAACAACAGCAGTAAATATTTTGAAAATCCCTTCACTAGCATGTGTCAAAGAACTTTTTCTGGATATTGAATTATTTATTGGAACGCTCAAAGCCGAACTCAATGAGGCAACGACATGAGGCGCTATAAGATGTTCAATCTCAATTTACACAGATGTCAGATAACTTGCATTTGTCTTTCCACCAGTGCTGAGAAGTTACAGCATTTTCCTAACAATGTTTAAGGAAGTAAGAATTAAGACAAGCCTTACTTAAGATTCTCACTATAGATTCCCGCTTGAGATTCCCACTATAACACTCTGAGGACAAAGCAAAGGAAAAATATATAGAGGAGAGAAAGTCGACGGAATGGTAACCTTGCTTTAGAAGTGCTTGCACTGGTACATACATACAGTTTTCAGCAATTATGGCATAAGAATTAAAAAAAAATAAAAGAGTAAACCCCTGATTTGATTTAGATGCCTTATTTTTGTGGGGGAAGTCCAAAAAGGCTTTCAGAAGCTGCCTTTACTGAAAAAGAATTTCTATATTGCATGCCTTGTTTTGTGAATATTTCCAAAGGCTGCTTGTCTAGAATCCAGTCGGCTAGGATATGGCCTCTGGGTATTTCAGGCATGTACAATGCCTTCGGACCTCCCCAGTGCCTGTTTGGCCTTTTCCACTGGTAAAAGAAACCAAACTTTATTTCAATTATTTCCACTCTTCAAGGTGAGTATTTTTTGAGAGCAGTTCTCACATAAGTGTAGCTGGTATAAATTTAGAATCCAGCTGCTGCTAGACATTCAAATGAAGGAAGGCTCCGTCCCCTGCTCCCACAGCGGAGGTGGCAGGGCAGAAAGCTGGTGGTGGAATCACCGGCACAGAGCGGGCTGTTCTCCAGTGTCAGCAATATGGCAATGTGGACAGCCTTTGTAATGTAAAGTCCATCTTCCTACAGAGATTCTTTGATGTTCCCTTGCAAGATCCAGGCTCAGCACTTACAGGCTTCGAAAGTCCAGCTAATGCATACAGATCTGAGGAGCCAAAGCAGAAAGATGCCTTTCAGAGTTAGAAGCAACCAGGGATCTCTGCAGCAGTGTCACCAGCATGTCAAGGCACCCCAGGTTTCCTGCTCAAAACGATAGAGGGCCGGCTCTCAAAGTGCGAACGTACAGCTCTGCTTCTCCAGGGGAGGAGCCAGAGCGGAAAGCTGCTCCTCGAAGTTAGAAGCAAACAGGCACCTCTGCAGCAGTGTCACCAGAATTTCAATGCACCTCTGCTTACTGTCAAAACAGGTGGAAGCAAGGCTCTCCAAGTGCCAACATACACCTGCGTGTCCTGTGGAGGAGCTAGAGCAGAAAGCTGCTCCTGGGCATCAGTCACAAGTAGGCAGCTCTGAAGCAGTGTCACCAGCATGTCAAAGCATCCCAGCTTTCCTGCCTAAAATGGTAGAAGCAATACTTTGGAAGCTCGAACATGTAGCTTCTGATTCTCCAGTGTTAGAGCCAGAGCAGAAAGCTGCTGCTGAACATTCAAATGAAGGAAGCCTCCATCCCCTGCTCCCAGAGTGGAGGTGGCAGGGCAGAAAGCTGGTGCTGGGAATCACCTGCACAGAGTGAGCTGTGCTCCAGTTTCAGCAACATGGCTATGTGCACAACATTTATAATAGAAAGTTCATCTTCTTACAGTTCCTCTTTGATGCTCCTTCGCCAGATCCAGGCGCACTGCTCACAGACTCAGAACGTCCAGCTAATGCATACAGATCCCAGAAGCAAGAGCAGAAAGCTGGTCATGGTCATTAGAAGCAAGCAGGGAGCTCTGCAGCAGTGTCACCAGAACTCAGATGCTCCTCAGCTTCCTTTCTAAAACGGTAGAATAAGGCTCTCAAAGTGCAAACAGACAGCATCTGCTTCTCCAGTGGAGGAGCCAGAGCAGATAGCTGTTTCTGGGCATTCAACCGAAGGCTCCATCCCCTGCTCCCACAGTGGAGGTGGCAGACCAGAAAGCTGGTGCTGGGAATCACATGCACAGAGTGAACTGTGCTCCAATGTAAGCCATATGCAATGTGCACTGCCTTTTTCATATAAAGTCTGTCTTCCTACTGTTCCTCTTTGTTGTTACCTCGCCAGATCCAGGGGCAGTGCTCACAGACTCCGAACGTCCAGCTAATGCATATAGATCCAAGGAGCCACTGCAGAAAGCTGCTAATGATCGTCCGAAGCAACACTGGAGCTCTGCAGCGGAGTCACCAGCATGTCAATGCTCCTCAGCTTCCTGCCAAAAAGTGTAGAAGCAAGGCTCTCAAAGTGAAAAATACAGCTCTTCTTCTCCAGTGGTGGAGCCAGAGCAAAAAGCTGCTGCTGGACATTCAAATGAAGGAAGGCTCCATCCCTGCTCCCGCAGTGGAGCTGGCAGGCCAGAAAGCTGGTGCTGGGAATCACCTGCACAGAGTGCGCTGTGCACCAGTTTCACCAACATGCAAAGTGCACTACCTTTTAAAGTAAAGTCCATCTTCCTACAGTTCCTCTTTGTTGTTCCCTCTCCAGATCCAGGGGCAGTGCTCATAAACTCCAAACGTCTAGCTAATGCATACAGATCCAAGGAGCCGAAGCAGAAAGATGCCTTTCAGAGTTAGAAGCAGCCAGGGATCTCTGCAGCAGTGTCACCAGCATGTCAAGGCACCCCCGGTTTCTTGCTCAAAGCGATAGAGGGATGGCTCTCAAAGTGTGAACATACAGATCTGCTTCTCCAGGGGAGGAGCCAGAGGGGAAAGCTGCTCCTTGGCATTCAACAGAAGGCTCCAACCTCTCCAATGTGCGCTCTAGGCTGAGCAGCAGCAGAATGACTTGAGCATGAACGTTTGGACTCTGCTCCCACATCGGAAGAGACAGGATAGAAAGCTGGTGCTGGGCATATTCCGCACACAGTGAGCTTTGTAACTGGGACACACATATTGCTTTGGCTCCTAGCTTTATCTCCTAAAAGTCCTTTTGAATCCAACCTCTCCAGTGCCTCATCTCGACTGTGAAGCAGCAGAGAGAGGTCAGCACGAACATTTGGACACTGCTCCCACAGCCGAAGAGCCAGGATAGAAAGCTGATGCTGGGCATCTTCAGCACACAGTGAACTTTGCAATGGTGACAAACACATTGCTGTTGCTCCTCGCTTTACCACCTAAACATCCATTTCAATTAAACATCTGCTGTGCCTGCTCTAGGCTGAGCACCAGCAGATTGAATTGACCACAAACATTTTGAATCGGCTTTCACAGCCAAAGAGCCGTGACAAAAAGCCAGCACTGGGCATCTTCAGCACACAGTGAGCTTTACAACGGTGTCACACACATTGCTGTCGCTTCTCACTTTAACTCCTAACAGTCCATTTCAATGCAACAACTCCTGTGCCCGCACCCGGCTGAGCAGCAGCAGAGTGAGTTGAGCAGAAATGTTTGGATTCTGATTCCAGAGCTGAAGAGCCAGGACAGAAAGCTGGTGGTGGGCATATTCAGCACATAGTGAGGTTTGCAACGGTGGCACACACATTGCTGTTGCTGCTTGATTTATCTACTAAAAGTCCATTTGAATCCAGCCTCTCCAGTGCCTGCTCTCAGCTGAGCAGCAGCAGAGTTGAGCATAAATGTTTGGACACTGTTCTCAAAGCCGAAGAGTCAGGACAGAAAGCTGGTGCTGGGCATCTTCAGCACACAGTGAGCTTTGAAAGGGTGACATGCAAAGTGCTGTCACTCCTCGATTTATCTAATAAAAAGTCCATTTGAATCCCACCTCTCCTGTGCCTGCTCCCGGCTGAGCAGCAGCAGAGTGAGTTCAGCACAAACGTTTTGAATCTTCTCTCACATCAGAAGAGCCAGGACAGAAAGCTGGTGCTGGGCATCTTCAGCACACACTGAGTGCTGCAATGGTTACACACAAATTGCTCTCACTACTCTATCTCCTAAAAGACCATTTCAAACCAGCATCTCCTATGTCTGATTTAGGCTGAGCAGCAGCAGAGTACACCACAAACATTTGGACTCTGCTCCCACAGCCAAAGAGCCAGGACGGAAAGCTGGTGCTGGGCATCTTTAGCACACAGTGAGCTTTGCAACGGTGACTCTCACATTGCTGTTGCTCCTCGCTTTCTCTCCTAAAAGTCCATTTGAATCCAACATCTCCAGTGCCCGCTCTAGGATGAGCAGCAGCGGAGTAGAGCACAAACATTTGGACTCTGCTCTCACAGCCGAAGAGCCAGGACAGAAAGCTAGTGCTGGGCATCTTCATCACAGTGTGAGCTTTGCAACAGTGACACACACATTGCTGTCGCTCCTTGCTTTATCTCCTAAAAGTCCATTTGAATCCCACCTATCCTGTCCCTGTTCAAGGCTGAGCAGCAGCAGAGTGAGTATAGCACAAATGTTTTGAATCTGCACTCACATCCGAAGAGACAGGACAGAAACCTGGTGCTGGGCATCTTCAGCACACAGTGAGGTTTGCAACTGTGGCACACACATTGCTGTTGCTCCTCTCTTTATCTCCTAAAAGTCCATTTGAATCCAACCTCTCCAGTGCCTGCTCTCGGCTGAGCAGCAGCAGAGTAGAACACAAACGTTTGGACTCTGTTCTCACAGCCGAAGAGCCAGCACAGAAAGCTGGTGTTGGGCATCTTCAGCACACAGTCAAATTTGTAAATGTGACACACACACTGCTTTCACTCCTCTCTTTATGTCCTTAAACTCCATTTCAGTGCAACATCTCCTGTGCCAACTCCCGGCTGCCCAGCAGCAGAGTGAATAGAGCACAAAGGTTTGGAATGTGCTCCGACAGCCGAAGAGCCAGGACAGAAAGCTGGTGCTGGGCATCCTCAGCACGCAGTGAACTTTGAAATGGTGACACACACATTGCTGTTGCTCCTTGCTTTATCTCCTCAAAATATATATGAATCCAACCTCTCCAGTGCCTGCTCTAGGATGAGCAGCAGCACAGTGAGCACAAACTTTTGGGCTCCGCTCCCACAGCTGAAGAGCCAGGACAGAAAGCTGGTGCTGGGCATCTTCAGCACAGAGTGAGCTTTGCAACGGTGACGCACACATTGCTTTCACTCCTCACTTTATCTTCTAAAAATCCATTTGAATCCAACCTCTCCTGTGCCTGCTCTAGGCTGAGCAGCAGCAGAATAGTGCATGAACATTTGGACTCTGCTCCCACAGCTGAAGAGCCAGGACAGAAAGCTTGTGCTGGGCATCTTCAGAACACGGGCAGCTTTGTAAAAGGTGACAACACACAGTGCTGTTGCTCCTCGCAAGGCAAGGCCAGGCCTGGCAAGGCAAGGACAGGCAAGGCAAGGTAAGGCAAGGCAAGGCAAGGCAAGGCAAGGCAAGGCAAGGCAAAGCAAGGCCAGGTCAGTCAAGGCAAGGCAAGGCAAGCAATGCAAGGCAAGTCAAGGCAAGGCCAGGCCAGGTAAGGCCAGGGAAGGGCAGGCAAGGCAAGGCAAGGCAAGGCAAGACAAGGCAAGGCAAGGCAAGGCAAGGCAAGACAAGGCAAGGCAAGGCAAGGCAAGGCAAGGCAAGGCAAGACAAGGCAAGGCAAGGCTAGGCAAGACAAGGCAAGGCAAGGCAAGACAAGGCAAGGCAAGGCAAAGCAAGGAAAGGCAAGGCAATGCAAGGCCAGGCAAGGCAAGTTAAGGCAAGACAACACAAGGCAAGACAAGGCAAGGCATGGCAAGTCAAGGCACGTCAAGTCAAGGCAAGGCAAGGCAAGGCACGACAAGGCAAGGCCCGGTCAGGAATAATAAGGCATGTCAGGTCATGTCAAGTCGAGGCCTGGCCAGGTCAGGCCAGGGCAGTCCAGGCCAGGCAAGGCAAGGAAAGTCAGGACACGGCCAAAACGGATAAGGCAGGTTAGGTCTGGTCAGGTCAGGTAAAGGGAAGACAATGCCAGGCCAGGCCAGTCAAGGCCAGGGCATGACAGGCCTTGCAAGACCAAGCAAGGCAAGGCAAGGCAAGTAAAGGTAAGGAAAAGCAAGGCCAGGCCAGCCCATGCAAGGCCAGGCAAGGCAAGGCAAGGCAAGGCCAGGACAGGCCATTAAAGGCACGGCAAGGCAAGGCAAGGCAAGGCCAGGCAAGGCCAGTCAAAGCTTGCCCAGGGAAAGCCACTCAAGGCCAGGCCAGGCCAGGCCATGCAAGGCAAGGCCAGGCAAGGCAAGGCCAGGCAAGGCCAGGCAAGGCAAGGCAAGGCAAGTCAAGACAAGGCCAGGCCAAGCAAGGCAATGCAAGGCAAGGTGAGGCGAGGCAAGGCACGACACAGCCAGAACTGAAAAGGCATGTTAGGTCAGGTCAGGTAATGGGAAGGCAAGGCCAGGCCAGACTAGTCCGGGGCAGGCCACTGCAGTGAAGGCCAAGCAAGGCAAGGCAAGGCAAGGCACTGCCAGGCCAGGCCATTAAAGACAAGGCAAGGCAAGGCAATGCAAGGCCAGGCCAGGCCAGTCTAGGAAAAGCAATTCAAGGCAAGGTAAGGCAAGGAAAGGCAAGGCCAAGCCAGGCAAGGCAAGGCTAGGCAAGGCAAGGCAAGGCTAGGCAAGGCAAGGCAAGGCAAGGCAAGGCCAGGCTATGCAGGCCAGGCTAGGCAATGCAATGCCAGGCAATACAAGGCCAGGCAAGGCAAGGCCAGGCCAGGCAGGGCCAGGCAGGCCAGACCAGGCAAGGCGAGGCAAATCCAGGCCAGGCAAGGCATGGCAAAGCAAGGCAAGGCCAGGCAAGGCAGGGCTATGCAAGGCAAGGCAAAACCAGGCAAGGCAAGCAAGGCAAGGCAAGGCAAGGCAAGGCGAGTCCAGACAAAGCCAGGAAAGGCCTGGCAAGGCAAGGCCAGGCCAGGAAAGGCCACACAAGGCACGGCAAGGAAAGGCAAGGCAAGGGAAGTCCAGGCTGTGCACGGCAAGGCAATGCCAGGCCAGGCAATGCAAGGCAATGCAAGGCAAGGCAAGACAAGGCAAGGCAAGGCCAGTCCAGGAAAGGCCAGGGCAGGAAAGGCCAGGCCAGGGAAGGACAGGCAAGGCAAGGTAAGGCAAGGCAAGGCATGGCCAGGTCATACAAAACCAGGGCAATGCAAGGCCAGGCAAGGCAAGGCAAGGCAAGGCAAGGCAAGGCAAGGCAAGGCAAGGCCAGGTCATACAAAACCAGGGCAATGCAAGGCCAGGCCAGGCAAGGCAAGGCAAGGCAAGGCAAGGCAACACAAGGCCAGGCCAGACAAGGCCAAACCAGGCCAGGCCTAGGCAGTCCAGGCCACGCAAGGCCAGGCCAGAATAGGCAGAGGCAGGCCAGGCCAGGCCATTAAAAACAAGGCAAGGGAATGCAATGCATGGCCAAGCAAGGCAAGGGAAGGCAATGCATGGACAGGCCAGGCCATTAAAAACAAGGCATGTCAAGGCAAGGCCAGGCAAGGCAAGGCCTTGCAAAGCAAGGCAAGGCAAACAAGGCAAGGCAAGGCAAAGCAAGGCCAGGCCAGGGAAGGCAAGGCAAAGCAAGGCAAGGCCAGGCCAGGCCAGGTAAGGCCATAGAAGGGCAGGTAACGCCAGGGAAGGCCAGGCAAGGCAAGGAAAAACAAGGCAAAGCAAGGCGAGGCAAGTCCAGTCCAGACAGGCCATGTAAGGCAAGTCCAGGCAAGGTAAGGCAAGGCAAGGCAAGGCAAGGCCAGGAAATGGCAAGTCAAAGCAAGGAAAGGCAAGGCAAATCAAGGCAATGCCAGTCCAGGCCAGGTAAGGCTAGGCAAGGCCATGCAAGGGAAGTCAACGCAAACCAAGGCCATTAAAGGCAAAACAAGGCAAGGCAAGGCCAGGAAATGGCAAAGCAAGGCAAGGGCAGGCCAGGCAAGGCATGGCAAGGCATGTCAAGGCCAGGCAAGGGAAGTCA
Source organism: Pezoporus wallicus (assembly GCF_028554395.1). Lineage (NCBI taxonomy): Eukaryota > Metazoa > Chordata > Aves > Psittaciformes > Psittacidae > Pezoporus > Pezoporus wallicus. The sequence goes on along the minus strand of NW_026635152.1, from coordinate 34,270 downwards.
ACACAAGGCAAGGCCATTAAAGGCAAAACAAGGCAAGGCAAGGCCAGGAAATGGCAAGGCAAGGCAAGGGCAGGCTAGGCCAGGCGAGGCAGGCCAGGTCAGGCAAGTCGAGGCAAGTCCAGGCCAGGCAAGGCATGGCAAGGCAAGGCAAGGCCAAGCCAGGTCAGGCAATCAAGGCAAGGCCAGGCAAGGCAACAAGAAAACGCAAGGTAAGGCAAGGCAAGGCCAGGTAAGGCAAGGCAAGGCCAGGACAGGCAATGGGAGGCAAAGCAATTCTATTCAAGGCAAGGCAAGGCAAGGCAAGGCCAGGCATGGCCAGGCCAGGGAAGGCAAGGCAAGGCCATGCTATGCCAGGCCAGGCCAGTACAGGAAAGGCAAGGTCAGGAAAATGAAGGCAAGGCAAGGTAAGGCAAGGCAAGGTAAGGTCAGGCCAGGCAATCAAGGCAAGGCAAGGCATGGCAAGGCGAGGCAAGGCAAAGCCAGTCCAGGACAGGCAATGGAAGGCCGAGTAAGCCCAGGCAAGGCAAGGTAAGCAAGGGCCTGGCAAGGCAAGGCAAGGCAAGGCAAGGCAACGCCAGCCAAGCCAGGTGAGGCCAGGCCAGGAGAGGCGAGGCAAGGCAAGGCAAGGCAAGGCAAGGCAAGGCAAGGCAAGGCTAGGCCATGCAAGGCAAGTCAAGGCAAGGCAAGGCAAGGCCAGGCAACGCCAGGCTAGGTCAGGCTATGCCAAGCATGGCCAGGCAAGGCAAAGGAAGGCAAGGCCAAGCAGGCCAATCATTGCAATGCATGGCCAGGAAAGGACAAGGAAGGCAAGGCAACTCCAGGTCAGGCAAGGCCAGACCAGGCAATTCCAGGCCAGGCAAGTCCAGGGAAAGCAAGGCTAGGCCAGGCCATGACAGGCCAGGCTGGGGAAGACAAAGCCAGGCCAGGCCATGACAGGCCAGGCCAGGCAAGGCAAGGCAAGTCAAGTCAAGGCAAGTCAAGGCAAGGATAGGCAAGGCAAGGCAAGGCAAGACAAGGCAAGGCAAGGCAATGCAGGTCCAGGACAGGCAATGCAAGCCCAGGTAAGTCCATGGCAGGCCAGGCCAGGCAAGGGCAGGCCAGGCCAGGCCAATCAATGCAATACAAGGCCAGGATAGAACAGGGAAGGCAAGGTGAGGCCAGGCCAGGCAAGACCAGGGAATTCAAGGCCAGGCCAGGCCTGGAAAGGCCAGGGAAGGCAAGGGCAGGCCAGGCAATGACAGGCCAGGCCAGGCCAGGCAATGCAAGGCAATGCAAGGCAAGTCAAGGCAAGTCAAGGCAAGGCTAGACAAGGCAAGGCAAGGCAAGGCAAGGCAAGGCAAGGCAAGGCAAGGCAAGGCAAGGTAATTCAAGGCCAGGCAAGGCCAGGAAACATGAGGAAATAGAAGGCAAGGCAAGGCCATGCCATTCAAGGGCAGACAAGGCAAGGCCAGGCAAGGCAAGGCCAGGCCAGGCCAATCAAGGCCAGCAAGGCAAGGCAAGGCCAGGCAAGTGAAAGGCACTCCAGGACAGGCAATGCAAGGACAGGTAGGGCAAGGCAGGGCAAGGCAAGGAAAGGCCAGGCCAGATCAGGTAAAGCAAGGCAAGGCCATGAAGGCCAGGTCAGGCCAGGCAAGGTAAGGCCATGCAAGGCAAGGTAAGGCTAGGCAAGGCAAGGTCAGACAAGGACAGGCCAGTCCATGAAAGGCTAGGTAAGGCCAGGTCAGGCAAGGCCAGGGAAGGCCAGCAAGCAAGGCAAGGCAAGGCACGGCAAGGCAAGAACTGTCCAGGAGAGGCAATGCAGGTCAGGCAAGACCAGGCAAGGCAAGACAAGGCAAGGGAAGACAAAGCCAGGCAAGGCAAGGCCAGTCCAGGACAGGCAATGCAAGGCCAGGTATGGCAAAGCAATGCAAGGCAAGGCAAGGCAAGGCAAGACAAGGCAAGACAAGGTAGGGCCACTCCAGGACAGGCAATGCAAGGCCCGGTAAGGCAAAGCAATGCAAGGCAAGGCAAGACAAGACAAGGCAAGACAAGGTAGGGCCACTCCAGGACAGGCAATGCAAGTCTAGGTAAGGCCAGGTAAGGCAAGGCCAGGCCAGGCCAGGCCAGGCAAGGCCAGGCCAGGCAAAGCAAGGTAAGGCTAGGCAAGGCAAGGCCATTCCAGGACTGGGCAGTCCATGCAAGGAGAGTTAAGGCCAGCGAAGGTCAACAAGCAAGGCAAGGCAAGGCAAGGCAAGGCAAGGCAAGGCAAGGCAAGGCAAGGCAAGGCAAGGCAAAGGAAGGCAAGGCAAGTCCAGGACAGGGAATGCAAGGCCAGCTAAGGCCAGGCAAGGCCAGGCGAGGCAAGACAATACATGGCAAGGCAAGTTAAAACAAGGCAAGGCAAGGCCAGGCCAGGCAAGGCAAGGCAAGGCAAGGTAAGGCAAGGCCAGGCAAGGACATGAATGCCGGACCAGGTCGGGCCAGACAAGGCAAGGCAAGGCCATGCAAGGCAAGGTAAGGCTAGGTAAGGTGAGGCCAGACCAGGACTGGCCAGTCCACTCAAGGCTAGGTAAGGCCAGGTCAGGCAAGGCAAGGGAAGGCAAGGCAATAGAAGGCAAGGCAAGGCAAGGCAAGGCAAGGCAAGGCCAGCCCATGAAGGGAAGGACAGGACAGGTCAGGCAAGGAAGGGCAAGGCCAGGCAAGGAAAGGCAAGGCCAGGCAAGGCAAGGTAAGGCTAGGCAAGGCAAGGCTAGTCCAGGTCTAGACAGGCCATGCAAGGCCAGGTAAGGCCAGGTAAGGAAAGGCCAGGTAAGGCCAGGTAAGGAAAGGCCAGGCAAGGCCAGGTAAGGAAAGGCCAGGTAAGGCCAAGCAGGTCAGGGCCAGGCCAGGCAAGGCCAAGCAGGTCAGGGCCAGGCCAGGCAAGGCCAGGCCAGGCTAATAAAGGCAATGCAAGTCCTGAAAATTACAGGGAAGGCAAGGCCTGACAAGGCCAGGAAAGGCCAGGCCAGACAATGCCATGCCACAAAAAGCCAGCGAAGGCAAGGCCAGGCCAGGCCAGGCCTGGCCAAGCCATGCAAGGGAAGTCCAGACCAGGCCAGGCAAGTCAAGACAAGGCAAGTCAAGGAAAGGCCAATCCTGGACTGACCAGTCCATGCAAGGCCAGGTAAGGCCATGCAAGGCCAGGTAAGGCCAGGTCAGGCAAGGCCAGGAAAAGCCAGCAAGGCAAGGCAAAGCAAGGGAAGGGAAGACAAGGCAAGGCCAGGAAAGGCAAGGTAAGGCTAGGCAAGGCAAGGCCAGTCCAGGACTGGCCAGTCCATGCAAGGCCAGGTAAAGGCCAGGTAAGCAAGGTAAGGCCAGTTAAGGCCATGTCAGGCAGGGCAAGGAAAGGCCAGGCAAGGCAAGGCAATGCAAGGCAAGGCAAGGCAAGGCAAGGCAAAACCAGGGCACGCCAGGCAAGGAGAGGCCAGACAAGGCTAGAAGAGGAAAGGCCAGGCCAATCAAGGCAAGTCTAGGCCAGGCAAGGCCAGTCAATCAAGGCCAGGCAAGGCAAGGCAGGCAAGACAAGTCAAGGCAAGGCAAGGCAAGGCAAGGCAATGCAAGGCAAGGCCAGGCCAAGCAAGGGATGGCAAGGCAAGGCAAAGCAAGGCCAGGCCAGTCCAGGCCAGGCAAGACAAGGCAAGGCAAGCCAAGGACAGGCAATACAAGGCAAGGCAAAGCCAGGGCAAGCCAGGCCAGGACACGCCAGGCCTGTCAAGGCAATGCAAGGCCAGGCATGGCAAATCAAGACAAGGCAAGGCCAGACAATGTCAGGAAAGGCAGGCAAGGCAAGGGAAGGCAACACAACGCCAGGCAAAATCAGGCAAGGCAAGGCAAGACAAGGTAGGGCCAGACCAGGCCAGTTGAGGCCAGGGCAGGCCAGGCCAGGCCAGTCAAGGCAAGGCAAGGCCAGGAAAGGCAAGGCAAGGCAAGGCAAGGCCATGCAAGGCAAGGCAAGGCAGGGCTATGCAAGGCAAGGCAAGGCAAGGCTAGACAAGGCAAGGAAAGGCAAGGCCAGGCAAGCCAGGCCAGGCTGGGTAAGGCAAAGGAAGGCAAGGCAAGGCAAGGCAAGGCAAGGCAAGTCCAGGCAATGCAAGGCCACGAAAGGCCAGACCAGGGCAGGCAAGCCCAGGCAAGGCAAGCCCAGGCAAGGCAAGCCCAGACCAGGCAAGGCCAGGCCAGGCCAGTCAAGGCAAGGCCGTTCAAGGCAAGCCACGGCAAGGCAAGGCAATGCAGGGCAAGGCTAGGCCATGCCAGGCAAGACAAGGCAAGGAAAGGCAAGGAAAGACAAGGCAAGGAAAGGCAAGGAAAGACAAGGCAAGGAAGGCCAGGCAATGCCAGGCAAGGCAAGGCAAGGCAACGCACGTCCAGGACGGATAAGGCAGTTCAGGTCCAGTCACGTCAAGGCAAAGCCAGGCAAGTCCAGGCAATGCAAGGTAAGCCAGACCAGGCCAAGCAAGGCCAGGAAAGGCCAGGCCAGGGAGGCCAGGCAATGAAAGGCAAGGCAAGGCAAGGCCATGCAAGTCTAGGCCAGGCAAGGCAAGTCCAGGCAATGCCAGGGCAGGCCAGGCCAGGCCAGGCCAGGCAAGGCCAAGGCCAGCAAGGCCAGGCAAGGAAAGGCCAGGTCAGGCCAGGCCAGGTCAGGCCAGGCAAAATAAGGCAAGGCATGTCAAGGCAAGGCAAGGCAAGGCAAGACAAGGCAAGACAAGGCAAGGCATGGCCAGGAAGGATAGGCAGTTCAGGTCACGTCAGGTCAAGGTAAATCCAGGCCAGTCCTGGCAAAGCAAAGCAAGGCATGGCAAGGTAAGGAAAGGCCAGTCCAGGCAAGGCTAGGCAAGGCCAGTCATGGCAAAGCCAGGCAAGCCCAGGCCAGGAATTTCAAGGCTAGGCAAACCCAGGCCAGGCAAGGCAAGGCCAGGCTAGTCCATGCAAGGCAAGGCCAGGTAAGGGAAGGGCCTGCCAGGAAAGGTCAGGCCAGTCCAGGCCAGGCAATGCAAGGCAATGCAAGGCTAGGACAGGCAATACTAGGCCAGTCAAGACAAGGGCAGGCCAAGCCAGGCCAGGTAAGGCAAGGCCAGGAGAGGCCAGGCCAGGAGAGGCCAGGCCAGGAGAGGCCAGGCCAGGCAAGGCCAGGCAAGGCAAGGCAAGGCAAGGCATGGCCAGGACTGATAAGGCATTTCAGGTCAGGTCATGTAAAGGAAAGGCCAGGCAATGCATGGGCAGGCTAGGCAGGGGCAGGGCAGGCCACACCAGGGCAGGCCAGGGAAGGCCAGGAAAGGTCAGGCCAATCCAGGCCAGAGAAGACCAGGAAAGGTCAGGCCAATCCAGGCCAGGCAAGGCTAGGCAAGGAAAAGCCAGGCAAGGCAAGGCCAGGCCAGGCTATGCCACACAAGCCTAGGCAAGGCAAGGCAAGGCAAGACCAGGTCATGCAATGCAAGGCCAGGCAATGCAAGGTCACGAAATGCAAGGCCAAGCAAGTCAAGACCAGGGGAGTCAAGGTAAAGCAAGAAGAAGCATGGCAAGCCCAGGCAAGGCAAGGCTAGGCAAGGCTAGGCAAGGCAAGGCAAGGCAAGGCAAGGCAAGGCAAAGCAAGGCAAGGCAAGTCAAGGCCAGGCCAGCTCAGGAAAGGCCAGGCATGGCTAGCATATGCTAGGCCAGGAAAGGGCAGGCTAGGCCAGACCAGGCAAAGGCAGGCTGGGCCACACCAGGCAAGGGCAGGCTAGGCAAGGACAGGCAAGGAAAGGCAAGGCAAGGGAAAGCCACTCCAAGCAAGGCAAGTCCAGGCCAGGAGAGGCAATGCAAGGCCAGGCAAGACCAGACCAGGCAGACCAGGCCAGGCAAGGAAAGGCAAGGCGAGGCAAGGGAATCTGATTCAAGGCCAGGAAAGTCCAGGCAAGGCAATGCAAGGCAAGGAAAGGACACACCAGGCAAGGCAAGGCAAAGCTAGGCCAAGCAAGGCCAAGCAAGGCAAGGCAAGGCAAAGAAATGTCAGGCCAGGCAAGGCAAGGCAAAGCTAGGCCAGGCAAGGCCAAGCACGGCAAGGCAAGGCAAGGCAAGGCAAGGCAAGGCAAAGCAATGGAAGACAAGGAAAGGCAAGGCAAAGCAATGGAAGACAAGGGAAGGCAAGGCAAGATAAAAACAGGCCAGATCCATTTGAATGCAACCTCTCCAGAGCCAAAGAACCAGGATGGAAAACTGGTGTCTGGCATCTTCAACACACAGTGAGCTTTGCAACAGTGCCACCCGCACTGAGGTCGCTCCTTGCTTTCCCACCTAAACGTCCATTTGAATCTAACCTCTCTGGTGCTTGCTCTAGGCTGCAGCAGCAGAGTGAGTAGAGCACAAATGTCTGGTCTCTGCTCCCACAGCCAAAAACCAGGATAGAATGGTGGTGCTTGGAATTTTCAGAACACAGTGAGCTTTGCAAGGGTGCCTCCCGCATTGCTGTCACTCCTTGCTTTCCCACCTAAAAGTCCATTTGAATCCAGCCTCTCCTGTGGTGGCTGTCAACTGCCCAGCAGCAGAGTAGAGCACGAGCTTTTGGCTTCTGCTCCACAGCCAAAGAACTAGGATTGAAAGGTGATGTGTGGAAACTTCAGCTCAGACTGAGCTTTGCAAGGGTGCCATTCACATTGCTATTGCTCCTTGTTTTCCCACCTAAAAGTCCATTTGAATCCAAACACCTTTGGTGTTCACTCTCGGCTGTCCAGCATCAGAGCGAGTAGAGCACGAACATTTTTCCTCTACTCCCACAACCAAAGAACCAGGATGGAAAACTTGTGATGGGCGTCTTCAGCACACAGTGAGCTTTGCAACGGTGCCACAAACATTGCTGTCGCTCCTCGTTTTGCCCCTAGAAGTTCATTTGAATCCAAACTCCTTCCGTGTTCGATCTCTGCTGCTCAGCAGCAGAGTAAATTGAGCAAGAAAGTTTGGTCTCTACTCCCACAGCCAAAGAGCCAGGAGGGAAAGCTGGTGCCTGGCATATACAACACACTGTGAGCTTTGCAATGGTGCCACCTGCATTGCTGTTGCTCCTCGCTTTCCCACCTAAAAGTCCATTTGAATCCAACTGCTCCGGTGGTCACTCTCACCTGCCCAGGTGCAGAGTGAATAGAGCAAGAAAGTTTGGGCTCTGTTCCACAGCCAAAGATTCAGGATGGAAAACTGGTGCCTGGCATCTTCAACACACTGTGAGGTTTACAACAGTGCCACCAGCATCGCTTTCGCTCCTCGTTTTCCCACATAGAAGTCCATTTGAATCTAACCTCTCTGGTACACGCCCTCCACTGCCAAGCAGCAGAGTGAATAGAGCACGAACATTTGGCCTCTGCTTCCACAGCCAAAGAGCAAGGATATAATGCTGGTGAATGGCACCTTCAACACAAAGTGAGTTTTGCAAGGTTGCCACCCACATTGATGTTGTTCCTTTTTTTCCCACTTAAAATTCTATTTGAATACAAACTCATTCCTTGCACCATCTCCACTACTCAGCAGCACACATTCGGTCTCTGCTCCCACAGCCAAAGAGCCAGGAGGGAAAGCTGGTTCTAGTGATCTTCAGCACACAGCTTTTCAACAGAGTCTTCATCATTGCTATCACTCCTCGTTTTCATACCTAAAAGTCCATTTGAATCCAACCTCTTCAGAGCTTGATCTCGGCAGCCAAGCAGCACAGTGAGTAGAGCATGAACGTTTGGCCTCTGCTCCCACAGCCGAAGAGCCAGCAGGGAAAGCTGGCGCTGGAAATCTTCAGCACACAGTCAGCTTTGTAACATGGTAACCATCCTGGCTGCTGCTCCTCGCTTTCGTATCTAGAAGTCCATTTGAGTCCAACTTCTATGGTGGTCTCACTAGGCTGCCCAGCAACACAGTGAGTAGCATGAACGTTTAGCCTCTGCTCTCACAGCTGAAGAGCCAGGAGGGAAAGCTTGTGCTAGGCATTTTCAGCACACAGTCAGCTTTGTAACAGGATAACCATAATTTCTGTCTCTCCTTGGTTTCATACCTAAAAGTACATTTCAATCCTACCTCTCCGGAGCTTGCTCTCAGCTGCACAGCAGTACAGTGAGGTGAGCACGAATGTTTGGCCTCTGCTCCCACAGACGAAGAGTCAGGAGAGAAAGCATGAGCTGGGAATCTTCAGCAAACAGTCAGCTTTCCAACTTTGTCAGCAACATTGTTGTCACTCCTTGTCTTCCCACCTAAAAGTCCATTTGAATCCAACATCCTTCAGTGTCTTTCTCTGCAGCCCAGCAGCAGAGAGTGGAGCACAAACACTTGTCTTCTGCTCCCACAGCTGAACACCGAGGAGGGAAAACTGGTACTGGGTATCTTCAGCACACAGTGAGCTTTGCAACAGTGAGACCTGCATTGCTGTTTCTCCTCGTTTTCCCACCTAAATGTCCATTTGAACACAAACTCCTTTGGTGATCGCTCTTGGTTGCCCAGCAGCACAGTAAGTAGAGCATAAACGTTTGGCCTCTGCTCCCACAGCAAAAGAACCAGGATGGAATATTGTTACCTGGTGTCTGCAACACACAGTGAGGTTTGCAACAGTGCCACCCGCATTGCTGTCTCTCCTCGTTTTCCCACCTAAAAGTCTATTTGAATCCACCCTCTCCGGTGGTTGCTCTAGGCTGCCCAGCAGCAGATTAGAGCACGAATGTCTGGTTTCTTCTCCCACAACCAAAGAACCAGGGTTAAAAGCTAGTGCTTGATATCTTCAGCTCACACTGAGCTTTGCAACAGTGCCATCCACATTGCTGTGGCTCCTCTTTTTCTCACCTAAAAGTCCATTTGAATCCAAACTACTTTGGTGTTCGCTCTCGGCTGCTGAACAGCAGAGTAAATAGAGCACGAATGATTGGCCTCTGCTCCCACAGTCAAAGAGCCAGGAGGGAAAAGTGGTTCTGGGCATCTACAACATACAGTAAGCTTTGCAATGGTACCACCTGCATTGCTCTCGCTCCTCTGTTTCCCACCTAAAAGACTATTTGAATCCAACCTCTTCGGTGCTCGCTCTTGGCTGTCCAGCAGCAGAGGGAGTTAAGCACGAACGTTTGGTGTCTGCTCCCTCAGCAAAAGAACCAGAATGGAAAACTGGTGACTGGCATCTTCAACACACAGTGAGCTTTGCAATAGTGTCATCTACCTTGCTGTCGCTCCTTGCTTTCCCACATAAATATCCATTTGAATCCAAACTCCCCAGTGGTTGCTCAAGGCTGCTTGGCAGCAGAGTGAGTAGAGCACAAATGTTTGGCCTCTGCTCCCACAGCCGAAGTACCTGGTAAGAAATCTGGTGCTGGGGATCTTCAACACACAGTGAGCTTTGCAGCTGTGGCACCCTCATTCCTGTTGCTCCTCGCTTTCCCACATAAAGGTTCATTTGAATACAAACTCCTTTGGCGTTGGCTCTTGGCTGTCAAGCAGCAGAGTGAGTGGAGCATGAACATTTGGCCACTCCTCCAACAGTCAAAGACCAAGGATGGAAAATTGGTGCTTGACATTTTCAGCACACAGTGAGCTTTGCAACGCTGCCACACGCATTTCTGTTTCTCCTCCTTTACCCACCTAAATATCCATTTGAATACAAACTCCTTTGGTGTTCACTCTCGGTTGCCCAGCAGCACAGTAAGTAGAGCATGAACGTTTGGCCTCTGCTCCCATAGCCAAAGAACCAGGATGGAGTATTGGTACCTGGTATCTTCAACACACAATGAGGTTTGCAACAGTCCCACCCTCATTGCTGTTGCTCTTCGCGTTCCCACTAAAAGTCCATTTGAATTTAACCTCTCCGGTGGTCACTCTCTGCTGCCCAGCAGCAGATTAGAGCACGAATGTTTGGCTTCTGCTACCACAGCCAAAGAACCAGGGTTAAAAGATGGTGCTTGGTAACTTCAGCTCACACTGAGCTTTGCAACAGTGTCAAACATTGCTGTGGCTCCTCGTTTTCCCACCTAAAAGTTCATTTGAATCCAAACACCTTTGGTGTTCGCTCTCGGCTGTCCAGCAGCAGAGTGAGGAGAGCACAAATGATTGGCCTCTGCTCCCACAGCCAAAGAGTCAGGAGGGAATATTGGTACCTGGTATATTCAACACAGAATGAGCTTTGCAACCGTGCCACAAACATTGCTGTTCCTCCTTGTTTTCCCACCTAAAAGTCCATTTGAATCCAAACTCTTTCCATGTTCGATCTCTGCTGCCCAGCAGCAGAGTAAATAGAGCACGAACGTTTGGCCTCTGCTCCCACAGACAAACAGCCAGGAGGGAAAACTGGTGCCTGGCATATACAACACACTGTGAGCTTTGCAATGGTACCACCTGCATTGCTGTCGCTTCTCAATTTCCCACCTAAAAGTCTATTTGAATCCAACCTCTCCGGTGGTCACTCTCGGCTGACCAGCAGCAGAGTGAGTAGAGCAGAAACTTTTGGTGTCTGCTCCCTCAGTAAAAGAACCAGGATGGAAAGCTCGTGCCTGTCATCTTCAGAACACAGTAAGCTTTGCAATAGTGCCACCCCCTTGCTGTCGCGCCTCGCTTTCCCACATAAAAGTCCACTTGAATACAAACTCCTTCAGTGTTTGCTCACGGCTGCCCAGAAGCAAAGTGAGATATAGGACAAACGTTCGTCTTCTGCTCCCACAGCCGAAGAGCCAAGAGGGAAAGCTGCTGAGGGGCAACTTCAGCACACAGTCAGCTTTTCAACGGTGCCTCCATCATTGCTGTCACTCCTCACTTTCCTACCTAAAACCCTATTTGAATCCAACATCTCTGATGGTCGCTCTCGGCTACCAAGCAGCAGGGTGAGTAGAGCACGAATGTTTGGCCTCTCCTCCCACAGACGAAGACCCAGGAGGGAAAACTGGTGCTTGACATTTTCAGCACACAGTGAGCTTTGCAACGGTGCCAACCACATTGCTGTTGCTCCTCGTTTTCCCACCTAAATATCCATTTGAATCCAAGCTCCTTTGCTGTTTGCTCTCGGCTGCCCAGCATCAGAGTAAGTAGAGCACGAATGTTTGGCCTCTGCTCCCACACCCAAAGAACCATGATGAAATATTGGTGCCTGGTATCTTCAGCTCACACTGAGCTTTGCAACGGTACCATTCACATTGCTGCTGCTCCTTGCTTTCCCATCTAAAAGTCCATTTGAATTTAACTCCTCACTTTCATAACTAAAAGTCCATTTGAATGCAGTATCTCCGAAGCCTGCTCTCTGCTGCCCATCAGCACAGTGAGTAGAGCACAAAAGTTTGGCCTCTGCTCCACAGCCAAAGAGCCATGAGGGAAAGCTGGTGCTGGGTCTCTTCAGCACACAGTCAGTTTAGCAACGGTGTCACCATCATTCCTGTCGCCCCTTGGTTTAATACCTAAAAGTCCATTTGAACCGTGCCTTTCTGGAGCTTGCTTTAGGGGACCCAGCAGCACAATGAGTAGAGCACAAACGTTTTGCCTCTGCTGCCACAGCAGAAGTGTCAGGAGGAAAAGCTGGTGCTGGGCAACTTCAGCACACAGCCAGCTTTTCAAAGGTTCCTCCATCAGTGCTGTCAGTCTTCCCTTTCGTGCCTAATACTCCATTTGAATGCAACATCTCCAAAGCTTGCTCTTAGCTGCCCAGCTGCACAGTGAGTAGAGCACGAATGTTTGGCCTCTGCTCCCACAGCAGAAGAGCCAGGAGCAAAGCTCGTGCTCAGAATCTTCAGCACACAGTCAGCTTTGCAACGGTGCCTCCATCATTGCTGTCACTGCTCACTTTCATACGTAACAGTGCATTTGAATGGAACCTCTCCGGAGCTTGCTGTCTGCTGCCCAGCAGCTCACTGAGTAGAGCACGAATGTTTGGCCTCTGCTCCCAGAGCCGAAGACCCAGCAGGGAAAGCTGGTGCTCAGAATCTTCAGCACACAGTCAGCTTTGACACTGTGTCACCATCAGTACTGCTGCTCCTAGGTGTCATACCTGGAACTCCATTTGAATGAAATCTCTCTGGAGCCTGCACTCAGCTGCTCAGCAGCACAGTTAAGTAGAGCATGAACGTTCGGCCTCTGCTCCCGCAGCCAAAGAACTAGGAGGGATAGGTAGTTCTTGGCATCTTCAGCACACAGTCAGCTTTGCAACAGTGTCACCATCATTCCCGTCACTGCTCATTTTCATACCTGAAAAAGCATTTAAATGCAACCTTTCCATAGCCTCCTCTCGGCTGCCCAGCATTACAGTGAGAAGAGCACAAACGTCTGGCCTTTACACTCACAGCTGAAGAGCCAGGAGGGAAAGCTTGTGCTAGTGGTCTTCAGCACTCAGTCAGCTTTAAAATAGTGACTCCATCATTACTGTGACTACTCAGTATCAAAAATGAAAGATCATTTGAATGAAACCTCTCCAGAGCCTACTCTCTGCTGCCCAGCAGCACTGTGAGTACAGCACGAACGTTTGGCCTCTGCTCCCACAGCCGAGGAGCCAGGAGGAAAAGCTGGTGCTGGGAATCTTCAGCACACAGTCGGCTTTGCAAAGGTGCCTCCATCACTGCTTTCACTGCTCACTGTCATACATGAAAAGCATTTGAATGCAATCAGTCCAGAACCTGCTCGCTGCTGAGCAGCAACAGTCAGCACAGAATGAACATTGGCATCTGCTCCCACAGCAGAAGGACCAGCAGGGAAAGCTAGTGCTGGGCCTCTTCAGCACACAGTCAGCTTTGCAAAGGTGTCACCATCATTGCAGTCTCTCCTCGGTTTCATACCTAAAAGTAGAGCTCGAACGTTTGGCCTCTGCTCCCACAGCAGAAGAGCCAGGATTGAAAGCTGGTGCTGGGCCTGTTCAGCACACAATCACCTTTGCATCGATGCCTCCATCATTGCTTTCACTGCTCACTTTCATACAGGAAAAGCATTTGAATGGAATCAGTCCAGAACCTGCTCTCTGCTGCGCAGCAAAACAGTCAGCACAGAATGAATGTTTGGCCTCTGCTCCCACAGCAGAAGAGCCACGAGGGAAAGTTGATGCTGGGATTCTTCAGCTCACAGTTAGCTTTCAAGTGTGTCACCATCATTGCTGTCACCTTTCACTTTCATACGTGAAAGAGCATTTGAATACAACCTCTCTGAAGCCTGCACTCTGCTGCCCAGCAGCACAGTGAGTAGAGCATGGGCGGTCATTCTTTACTGTCACAGCAGAAGAGCCAGGAGGGAAAGCTGGTGCTGGGATTCTTCAGCACACAGGCAGCTTTACAACGGTGTCACCATCATTCCTGACACTGCTCACATTCAGACGTGAAAGTCCATTTGAATTGTACCTCTCCGGGGCTTGCTCTAGGGGGCCCAGCAGCACAGCGAGGAAAGCGCGAACGTTTGCCCTCTGCTTCCAAAGCTGAAGAGCCAGGAGGGAAAGCTGGGGCGAGTGATCTTCAGCACACAGTCAGCTTTGCAACGGTGCCTCCATCATTGCTCTCACTGCTCACTTTCATATCTAAGAGTGCATTTGAATGCAACATCTGCGGAGCTTGCTCTCGCCTACCCAGCAGCACAGTGAGTAGAGCATGTACGTTTGTTCTTTACTCCCACAGCAGAAGAGCCAGCAGGGAAAGCTGTTGCTGGGAATCTTCAGCACACAGTCAGCTTTGCATTCAAATGCTTTTCATGTATGACGGTGAGCAGTGAAAGCAATGATGGAGGCACCTTTGCAATCCCTCCGAAGTCTGCTCTCTGCTGCGCAGCAACACAGTCAGCACAGAATGAACGTTTGGCCTCTGCTCCCACAGCAGAAGAGCCAGCAGGCAAATCTGGTGGTGGGCCTCTTCAACACGCAGTCAGCTTTGCAACGGTGTCACCATCATTGCAGTCTCTCCTCGGTTTCATACCTAAAAGTCCATTTGAATACAAATTCTCAGGTGGTCGCTCTCCGATGCCAGGCAGCACACAATCACCTTTGCATCGGTGCCTCCATCATTGCTTTCACTGCTCACAGTCATACATGAAAAGCATTTGAAAGCAATCAGTCCAGAAACTGCTCTCTGTTGCGCAGCAACACAGTCAGCACAGAATGAACGTTTGGGATCTGCTCCCACAGCAGAAGGGCCAGGAGGGAAAGCTGGTGCTGGGCCTGTTCAGCACACAATCACCTTTGCATTGGTGCCTCCATCATTGCTTTCACTGCTCACTTTCATACAGGAAAAGCATTTGAATGGAATCAGTCCAGAGCCTGCTCTCTGCTGCGCAGCAACACAGCACAGAATGAACAGGGGCATCTGCTCCCACAGCAGAAGGACCAGCAGGGAAAGCTGGTGCTGGGCCTCTTCAGCACACAGTCAGCTTTGCAACGGTGTCACCATCATTGCAGTCTCTCCTCGGTTTCATACCTAAAAGTCCATTTGAATACAAATTCTCAGGTGGTCTCTCTCAGCTGCCCAGCAGCACAGTGAGTACAGCACGAACATTTGGCCTCTGCTCCCACAGCAGAAGAGCCAGAAGGGAAAGCTAGTGCAGGGCCTGTTCAGCACACAATCACCTTTGCATTGGTGCCTCCATCCCTGATTTCACTGCTCACTTCATACAGGAAAAGCATTTGAATGGAATCAGTCCAGAGCCTGCTCCCTGCTGCGCAGCAACACATTCAGCACAGAATGAACAGTGGCATCTGCTCCACAGCAGAAGGACCAGCAGGGAAAGCTAGTGCTGGGCCTCTTCAGCACACAGTCAGCTTTGCAACGGTGTCACCATCATTGCAGTCTCTCCTCGGTTTCATACCTAAAAGTCCATTTGAATCCAAATTCTCAGGTGGTCTCTCTCAGCTGCCCAGCAGCACAGTGAGCACAGCACGAACGTTTGGCCTCTGCTCCCACAGCAGAAGAGCCAGGATTGAAAGCTGGTGCTGGACCTGTTCAGCACACAATCACCTTTACATTGGTGCCTCCATCGTTGCTTTCACTGCTCACTTTCATACAGGAAAAGCATTTGAATGGAATCAGTCCAGAGCCTGCTCTCTGCTGCGCAGCAACACAGTCAGCACAGAATGAACAGTGGCATCTGCTCCCACAGCAGAAGGACCAGCAGGGAAAGCTAGTGCTGGGCCTCTTCAGCACACAGTCAGCTTTGCAACGGTGTCACCATCATTGCAGTCTCTCCTCGGTTTCATACCTAAAAGTCCATTTGAATCCAAATTCTCAGGTGGTCTCTCTCAGCTGCCCAGCAGCACAGTGAGTACAGCACGAACATTTGGCCTCTGCTCCCACAGCAGAAGAGCCAGGATTGAAAGCTGGTGCTGGACCTGTTCAGCACACAATCACCTTTACATTGGTGCCTCCATCGTTGCTTTCACTGCTCACTTTCATACAGGAAAAGCATTTGAATGGAATCAGTCCAGAGCCTGCTCTCTGCTGCGCAGCAACACAGTCAGCACAGAATGAACAGTGGCATCTGCTCCCACAGCAGAAGGACCAGCAGGGAAAGCTAGTGCTGGGCCTCTTCAGACAAGTCAGCTTTGCAACGGTGTCACCATCATTGCAGTCTCTCCTCGGTTTCATACCTAAAAGTCCATTTGAATCCAAATTCTCAGGTGGTCTCTCTCAGCTGCCCAGCAGCACAGTGAGTACAGCACGAACGTTTGGCCTCTGCTCCCACAGCAGAAGAGCCAGGATTGAAAGCTGGTGCTGGACCTGTTCAGCACACAATCACCTTTACATTGGTGCCTCCATCGTTGCTTTCACTGCTCACTTTCATACAGGAAAAGCATTTGAATGGAATCAGTCCAGAGCCTGCTCTCTGCTGCGCAGCAACACAGCACAGAATGAACAGTGGCATCTGCTCACACAGCAGAAGGACCAGCAGGGAAAGCTAGTGCTGGGCCTCTTCAGCACACAAGCAGCTTTGCAACGGTGTCACCATCATTGCAGTCTCTCCTCGGTTTCATACCTAAAAGTCCATTTGAATCCAAATTCTCAGGTGGTCTCTCTCAGCTGCCCAGCAGCACAGTGAGTACAGCACGAACGTTTGGCCTCTGCTCCCACAGCAGAAGAGCCAGGATTGAAAGCTGGTGCTGGACCTGTTCAGCACACAATCACCTTTACATTGGTGCCTCCATCATTGCTTTCACTGCTCACTTTCATACAGGAAAAGCATTTGAATGGAATCAGTCCAGAGCCTGCTCTCTGCTGTGCAGCAACACAGTCAGCACAGAATGAACAGTGGCATCTGCTCACACAGCAGAAGGACCAGCAGGGAAAGCTAGTGCTGGGCCTCTTCAGCACACAAGCAGCTTTGCAACGGTGTCACCATCATTGCAGTCTCTCCTCGGTTTCATACCTAAAAGTCCATTTGAATCCAAATTCTCAGGTGGTCTCTCTCAGCTGCCCAGCAGCACAGTGAGTACAGCACGAACGTTTGGCCTCTGCTCCCACAGCAGAAGAGCCAGGATTGAAAGCTGGTGCTGGACCTGTTCAGCACACAATCACCTTTACATTGGTGCCTCCATCGTTGCTTTCACTGCTCACTTTCATACAGGAAAAGCATTTGAATGGAATCAGTCCAGAGCCTGCTCTCTGCTGCGCAGCAACACAGTCAGCACAGAATGAACAGTGGCATCTGCTCACACAGCAGAAGGACCAGCAGGGAAAGCTAGTGCTGGGCCTCTTCAGCACACAAGCAGCTTTGCAACGGTGTCACCATCATTGCAGTCTCTCCTCGGTTTCATACCTAAAAGTCCATTTGAATCCAAATTCTCAGGTGGTCTCTCTCAGCTGCCCAGCAGCACAGTGAGTACAGCACGAACGTTTGGCCTCTGCTCCCACAGCAGAAGAGCCAGGATTGAAAGCTGGTGCTGGACCTGTTCAGCACACAATCACCTTTACATTGGTGCCTCCATCGTTGCTTTCACTGCTCACTTTCATACAGGAAAAGCATTTGAATGGAATCAGTCCAGAGCCTGCTCTCTGCTGGAAGCAACACATTCAGCACAGAATGAACAGTGGCATCTGCTCCACAGCAGAAGGACCAGCAGGGAAAGCTAGTGCTGGGCCTCTTCAGCACACAGTCAGCTTTGCAACGGTGTCACCATCATTGCAGTCTCTCCTCGGTTTCATACCTAAAAGTCCATTTGAATCCAAATTCTCAGGTGGTCTCTCTCAGCTGCCCAGCAGCACAGTGAGTACAGCACGAACGTTTGGCCTCTGCTCCCACAGCAGAAGAGCCAGGATTGAAAGCTGGTGCTGGACCTGTTCAGCACACAATCACCTTTACATTGGTGCCTCCATCGTTGCTTTCACTGCTCACTTTCATACAGGAAAAGCATTTGAATGGAATCAGTCCAGAGCCTGCTCTCTGCTGCGCAGCAACACAGTCACCACAGAATGAACAGTGGCATCTGCTCCCACAGCAGAAGGACCAGCAGGGAAAGCTAGTGCTGGGCCTCTTCAGCACACAAGATTTGCAACGGTGTCACCATCATTGCAGTCTCTCCTCGGTTTCATACCTAAAAGTCCATTTGAATCCAAATTCTCAGGTGGTCTCTCTCAGCTGCCCAGCAGCACAGTGAGTACAGCACGAACGTTTGGCCTCTGCTCCCACAGCAGAAGAGCCAGGATTGAAAGCTGGTGCTGGACCTGTTCAGCACACAATCACCTTTACATTGGTGCCTCCATCGTTGCTTTCACTGCTCACTTTCATACAGGAAAAGCATTTGAATGGAATCAGTCCAGAGCCTGCTCTCTGCTGCGCAGCAACACAGTCAGCACAGAATGAACAGTGGCATCTGCTCCCACGGCAGAAGGACCAGCAGGGAAAGCTAGTGCTGGGCCTCTTCAGCACACAGTCAGCTTTGCAACGGGGTCACCATCATTGCAGTCTCTCCTCGGTTTCATACCTAAAAGTCCATTTGAATCCAAATTCTCAGGTGGTCCCTCTCAGCTGCCCAGCAGCACAGTGTGTACAGCACGAACGTTTGGCCTCTGCTCCCACAGCAGAAGAGCCAGGATTGAAAGCTGGTGCTGGACCTGTTCAGCACACAATCACCTTTGCATTGGTGCCTCCATCGTTGCTTTCACTGCTCACTTTCATACAGGAAAAGCATTTGAATGGTATCAGTCC
Source organism: Pezoporus wallicus (assembly GCF_028554395.1). Taxonomy (NCBI): domain Eukaryota; kingdom Metazoa; phylum Chordata; class Aves; order Psittaciformes; family Psittacidae; genus Pezoporus; species Pezoporus wallicus. Next base: position 16,180 of record NW_026635152.1, on the reverse strand, counting down.
AGAGCCTGCTCTCTGCTGCGCAGCAACACAGTCAGCACAGAATGAACAGTGGCATCTGCTCCCACAGCAGAAGGACCAGCAGGGAAAGCTAGTGCTGGGCCTCTTCAGCACAAAAGCAGCTTTGCAACGGTGTCACCATCATTGCAGTCTCTCCTCGGTTTCATACCTAAAAGTCCATTTGAATCCAAATTCTCAGGTGGTCTCTCTCAGCTGCCCAGCAGCACACTGAGTACAGCACGAACGTTTGGCCTCTGCTCCCACAGCAGAAGAGCCAGGATTGAAAGCTGGTGCTGGACCTGTTCAGCACACAATCACCTTTACATTGGTGCCTCCATCGTTGCTTTCACTGCTCACTTTCATACAGGTAAAGCATTTGAATGGAATCAGTCCAGAGCTGCTCTCTGCTGTGCAGCAACACAGTCAGCACAGAATGAACAGTGGCATCTGCTCACACGGCAGAAGGAGCAGCAGGGAAAGCTAGTGCTGGGCTTCTTCAGCACACAAGCAGCTTTGCAACGGGGTCACCATCATTGCAGTCTCTCCTCGGTTTCATACCTAAAAGTCCATTTGAATCCAAATTCTCAGGTGGTCACTCTCAGCTGCCCAGCAGCACAGTGAGTACAGCACGAACGTTTGGCCTCTGCTCCCACAGCAGAAGAGCCAGGATTGAAAGCTGGTGCTGGACCTGTTCAGCACACAATCCCTTTTACATTGGTGCCTCCATCGTTGCTTTCACTGCTCACTTTCATACAGGAAAAGCATTTGAATGGAATCAGTCCAGAGCCTGCTCTCTGCTGGCAGCAACACAGCACAGAATGAACAGTGGCATCTGCTCACACAGCAGAAGGAGCCAGCAGGGAAAGCTAGTGCTCTGCTTCTTCAGCACACAAGCAGCTTTGCAACGGGGTCACCATCATTGCAGTCTCTCCTCGGTTTCATACCTAAAAGTCCATTTGAATCCAAATTCTCAGGTGGTGTCTCTCAGCTGCCCAGCAGCACAGTGAGTACAGCACGAACGTTTGGCCTCTGCTCCCACAGCAGAAGAGCCAGGATTGAAAGCTGGTGCTGGACCTGTTCAGCACACAATCAGCTTTGCATTGGTGCCTCCATCGTTGCTTTCACTGCTCACTTTCATACAGGAAAAGCATTTGAATGGAATCAGTCCAGAGCCTGCTCTCTGCTGCCCAGCAACACAGTCAGCACAGAATGAACAGTGGCATCTGCTCACACGGCAGAAGGACCAGCAGGGAAAGCTAGTGCTGGCCTTCTTCAGCACACAAGCAGCTTTGCAACGGGGTCACCATCATTGCAGTCTCTCCTCGGTTTCATACCTAAAAGTCCATTTGAATCCAAATTCTCAGGTGGTGTCTCTCAGCTGCCCAGCAGCACAGTTAGAACAGCACGAACGTTTGGCCTCTGCTCCCACAGCAGAAGAGCCAGGATTGAAAGCTGGTGCTGGACCTGTTCAGCACACAATCACCTTTACAAAGGTCACTCCATAGCAGCTTTCACTGCTCACTTTCATACAGGAAAAGCATTTGAATGGAATCAGTCCAGAGGCTGCTCTCTGCTGCGCAGCAACACAGTCAGCACAGAATGAACAGTGGCATCTGCTCACACGGCAGAAGGACCAGCAGGGAAAGCTAGTGCTGGGCTTCTTCAGCACACAAGCAGCTTTGCAACGGGGTCACCATCATTGCAGTCTCTCCTCGGTTTCATACCTAAAAGTCCATTTGAATCCAAATTCTCAGGTGGTGTCTCTCAGCTGCCCAGCAGCACACAGTGAGTACAGCACGAACGTTTGGCCTCTGCTCCCACAGCAGAAGAGCCAGGATTGAAAGCTGGTGCTGGACCTGTTCAGCACACAATCAGCTTTGCAAGGGTGCCTCCATCGTTGCTTTCACTGCTCACTTTCATACAGGAAAAGCATTTGAATGGAATCAGTCCAGAGCCTGCTCTCTGCTGCGCAGCAACACAGTCAGCACAGAATGAACAGTGGCATCTGCTCACACAGCAGAAGGAGCAGCAGGGAAAGCTAGTGCTGGGCTTCTTCAGCACACAAGCAGCTTTGCAACGGGGTCACCATCATTGCAGTCTCTCCTCGGTTTCCTACCTAAAAGTCCATTTGAATCCAAATTCTCAGGTGGTCTCTCAGCTGCCCAGCAGCACAGTGAGCACAGCACGAACGTTTGGCTTCTGCTCCCACAGCAGAAGAGCCAGGAGGGAAAGCTGGTGCTGGACCTGTTCAGCACACAATCACCTTTACATTGGTGCCTCCATCATTGCTTTCACTGCTCACTTTCATACAGGAAATGCATTTGAATGGAATCAGTCCAGAGCCTGCTCTCTGCTGCGCAGCAACACAGTCAGCACAGAATGAAGGTTTGGCATCTGCTCCCACAGCAGAGGGGCCAGCAGGGAAAGCTGGTGCTGGGCCTCTTCAGCACACAGTCAGCTTTGCAACGGGGTCACCATCATTGCAGTCTCTCCTCGGTTTCATAACTAAAAGTCCATTTGAATCCAAATTCTCAGGTGGTCGCTCTCAGCTGCCCAGCAGCACAGTGAGTACAGCACGAATGTTTGGCCTCTGCTCCCACAGCAGAAGAGCCAGGAGGGAAAGCTGGTGCTGGACCTGTTCAGCACACAATCACCTTTGCATCGGTGCCTCCATCATTGCTTTCACTGCTCACTTTCGTACAGGAAAAGCATTTGAATGCAATCAGTCCAGAACCTGCGCTCAGGTGAGCAGCAACACAGTCAGCACAGAATGAACGTTTGGCATCTGCTCCCACAGCAGAAGGGCCAGCAGGGAAAGCTGGTGCTGGGATTCTTCAGCACACAGTCAGCTTTGCAACGGGGTCACCATCATTGCAGTCTCTCCTCGGTTTCATACCTAAAAGTCCATTTGAATACAAATTCTCAGGTGGTCGCTCTCAGATGCCAGGCAGCACACTGACTATAGCACGAATGTTTTTCTTCTGCTCCCACAGCCGAAGAGCCAGGAGGGAAAGCTGGTGCTGGGCCTGTTCAGCACACAATCACCTTTGCGTCGGTGCCTCCATCATTGCTTTCACTGCTCACTTTCATACATGAAAAGCGTTTGAATGCTCTCAGTCCAGAAGGTGCTCTCTGCTGCGCAGCAACACAGTCAGCACAGAATGAACGTTTGGCATCTGCTCCCACAGCAGAAGGGCCAGGAGGGAAAGCTGGTGCTGGGCCTCTTCAGCACAAAGTCAGCTTTGCAACGGTGTCACCATCATTGCAGTTTCTCCTCGGTTTCATACCTAAAAGTCCATTTGAATACAAATTCTCAGGTGGTCGCTCTCAGTTGCCAGGCAGCACTGTGGGTAGAGCACGAACGTTTGGCCTCTGCTCCCACAGCCGAATAGCCAGGAGGGAAAGCTAGTGCTGGGCCTCTTCAGCACACAGGCAGCTTTGCAACGGTGCCTCCATCATTGCTTTCACTGCTCCCTGTCATACATGAAAGTGCGTTTGAATGCAACCTCTCCGGAGCCTGCACTCTGCTGCTCAGCAACACACTGAGTAGTGCATGAATGTTTGGCCTCTATTCCCATAGCAGAAGAGCCACGAGGGAAAGCTGGTGCTGGGATTCTTCAGCTCACAGTCAGATTTCAAGTGTGTCACCATCATTGCTTTCACCATTCACTTTCATGCCTGAAAGAGCATTTGACTACAACCTCTCTGAAGCCTGCACTCTGCTGCCCAGCAGCACAGTGAGTAGAGCATGAGCGGTCGTTCTTTACTGCCACAGCAGAAGAGCCAGGAGGGAAAGCTGGTGCTGGGATTCTTCAGCACACAGGAAGCTTTACAGCGGTGTCACCATCATTCCTGACACTGCTCACTTTCAGACATGAAAGTCCATTTGAACTGTACATCTCCGGGGCTTGCTCTAGGGCGCCCATCAGCACAGCGAGGAGAGCACGAACGTTTGCCCTCTGCTTCCAAAGCTGAAGAGGCAGGAGGAAAAGGTGGGGGGAGTGGTCTTCAGCACACAGTCAGCTTTGCAACGGTGCCTCTATCATTGCTCTCACTGCTCACTTTCATAATCCTAACCCTAACCATAACCCTAACCCATTTCTCACCTCTAAATATAACAAAGTGAGTGTAATACTATATATATAGATAAATAGGAAAACACAGTAAACGTAACAAAGTGAGCAAAATAAAGCATGTTCAAGAGCATTCTAATGACCCACAGAGGTTCTCAACCCTAAACATAACCCTAACCCTAACCCATTTCTCCCCTGCAACTGTAACAGAGTGTAATACTATATATATAGATATATAGGAAAACACAGTAAATGTAACAAAGTGAGCAAAAAAAAAGCATGTTCAAGAGCATTCCAATGACCCACAGAGGTTCTCAACCCGTCACCCTAACCCTAACACTTCACCCTAACCATAACCCTAACCCTAACCCTAACCCTAACCCTAACCCTAACCCTAACCCTCCCCTGTAACTGCAACAAAGTGAGTGTAATACTATATATATAGATATATAGGAAAACACAGTAAACGTAACAAAGTGAGCAAAATAAAGCATGTTCAAGAGCATTCTAATGACCCACAGAGGTTCTCAACTCTAACCCTAACCCATTTCCCCCCTGTATCTGTAACAAAGTGAGTGTAATACTATATATATAGATATATAGGAAAACACAGGAAACGTAACAAAGTGAGCAAAATAAAGCATGTTCAAGAGCATTCTAATGACCCACAGAGGTTCTCAACCCTAACCCTAACCCTAACCCTAACCCTAACCCTAACCCTAACCCTAACCCTAACCCTAACCCTAATGACCCACAGAGGTTCTCAACCCTAACCCTAACCCTAACCCTAACCCTAACCCTAACCCTAACACTTCACCCGAACCATAACCCTAACGGTAATCCTAACTCCTAAACCTAACACATCACCCTAACCTAAACACTTAACCCTAACCATAACCCTATCCCTAATCCTAACTCCTAACCCTAACCCGCAACCCTAACCCTAACACTTAACCCTAACACTATCTCCTAACCCTAACACTAAAACTTACCCAAGCCCCTAACCCTAAACCTAACTTTAAACCCTAACCCTAACCCACTAACCCTAACTGTTAACCCTAACCGCTAACGCATAAACCTAACATTAGCTCTAACCCAAACCCTAAACCTAACCCAAACCCTAATATTATCCCTGACCATAACCCTTACCACTAACCCTAATTTCATCAACCTAACTGTAAACCCTAACCCTAAACGTTAACGCTTAACCCAAACCATGACCATAACACAGAATACACGTGGGCCTTAAGTTAAAACCTAACACTATCCCATCCTAAAACAAATATGAACACTAAATCTAACCATAACCCATAACCTTAAACCTTACCTAACTCCTAACGTAACCGCTAACTCTAATGGCTGCCACCTTAACCCTAACCCGTGACCCTAACAGTAGCCATAACCCCTAACCCTAATGTCTGCAACGTAACTGTAACACTTAACCCTAACCACACCCTATTCGTAAGAGTAACACATAGTAACCCTAACCCTTACTCTAACCCCTAAAACTAACCCATCATAAACCTAACACTTACCCTAAACCTAACTATAACCCATAACGTTAACCCTTACCCTAACTCTTAACCCTAACCCTTAACTCCAATGGCTGAAACCTTAACTCTAATCCCTGACTCCAACACTATTCATAAGACATCCTAACCATACACCTAAACCTAACCCCTAATACTTACCCTAACACCTAACCCTAAACCTAAGCCTAACACATCCTAACCCTTACCCTACCACGAACTCTTACTCAAAACCCTAACCCTTAACTCTAACCCTAAATTTAATCCGTCCTAACCCATAACAATAACCTCTTCTCCCATAGGCAAAGAACCTGGCTAGAAAGCGAGTACTGGGAATGTTACCCACACAGTGAGCTTTGCTACGGTGCGACCCACATTGGTGTCGCTCCTCACTTTCCCACCTAAAAGTCCATTTGAATCCAACCTCTTTGGTGGTAAGTCTTGGCTGTCCAGCAACAGAGTGAGTAGAGCACTAATGTTTGGCCTCTCCTCTCGGAGCCTAAACTAGACTAATCTAATCTAACCCAACAAAGACTCAGCTGGGCTAGGCTAACCCAGGCTAGGCTAGGATAGACTAACCTAATCTAACCCAGCAGAGCTAGGCTAGGCTCGGCTAATCTAACCCAGGCTAGGCTAATCCAAACTAGCCTAGGCTAGGTTAATCCGGACTAGGCTAGGCTAGGCTAATCTCACCTAGCAGTGCTAGGCTATGGTAATCTAACAGAAGCTAGGCTAATAAATGCTAGGCTTGTCTATTGTAATCTAAAGCAGGCAGAGCTAGGCTAATCTAACATAAAACAGGCGAGGTTACGGTTAGGGTTAGGGCTATGTAATGTAATCTAAGCCAGGCAGAGCTAGGGTAGGCTAGGCTAATCTAAGGCAGGCTAGGCTAAAGCAGGCCTAACCTTACCCCTGACCCTAACCCTTACCCCAACCCTAATGTCTTCAACCTAACTGTAACCCCTAACCGTAAACCTAACCCTTAACCATAACCATGACCCTAATTGTAAGAGTAACACATTATTACCCTAACCATTATCCGAAACCCTAACACTAACCCATCCTAAACCTAAACCATACATTAAAACTAACCATACCCCATAACTTTAACAATTACTCTAACTCTTTTTTCTAACCCCTAACTCTAATGGCTGCCAGCTTAACCCAACCCACTGACCCTAACATTAGCTATAACCCATCCTAACCATAGACCTAACACTAAACCCTAATGCTTACGCTAACACCTAAACCTAAACCTAACACATCCTAAAACTTACCATACCATTAACCCTTAGGCTAAACCCTAAGCCTAGCCCCTAACTCTAACCCTAACCCTAAACCTTACCCTTAATACACCCTGATTTCTAACCCTAATGGTCTACACTCATAGCCAAAGAACCAGGCTAGAAAGCTGGTGCTGGGCATCATTGGCACAGAGTGTGGTTTGCTGCGGTGCCATCCACCTTGGGGTCGCTCCTCACGTTCCCACCCAAAAGTCCATTTGAATCCAACACATTTGGTGGTACCCTAGGCTGCCCAGCAGCATGGTCAGCAGAGCTCTCTAGCCTGGTTCTATGGCTAGGGTTAGGTGTTAGGGTAAGTATTAGCGGTTAAGTTTAGGTGTACAGCTAGGATGGGTTATGGCTAGTATTAGGGTCAGCGGTTATGGTTAAGGTGTCAGCGATTAGAGTTAAGGGTAAGAAATAAGACAGTAAGGATTAAGGTTATGGGTTACGGTTAGGTTTATGGCAAGGGGCAGGTTTAGGATGGGTCAGTGTCAAGGGTTAGGGAAACAGAGGTCTCGTGTTACTCTTACGATTAGGATCATGGTTAGGGTTAAGTGTTAGGCTTACGGTTAGGGGTTATAGTTAGCTTGAAGACATTGGGGTTAGGGGTAAGGGTTAGGGTCAGGGGTAAGGTTAGGCCTGCTTTAGCCTAGCCTGCCTTAGATTAGCCTAGCCTACCCTAGCTCTGCCTGGGTTAGGTTACATTACATTAGCCTAACCTAGCCTAGCTTGGCTTAGATTAGCCTAGCTCTGCCTGCCTTAGATTACAATAGCCTAGCCTAGCATTTATTAGCATAGCCTCGGTTAGATTACCATAGCCTAGCATGGCTAGGTTAGATTAGACTAGCCTAGCTTAGTCTGGATTAGCCTAGGCTAGCCTACTCTGGATTAGCCTAGCCTGGGTTAGATTAGCCGAGCCTAGCCTACCTCTACCTCGGTTAGATTAGGTTAGATTATCCTAGCCTAGCCTGGGTTAGCCTAGACCAGCCGAGTCTGCCTTGGGTTACATTAGATTAGTCTAGTTTAGCCTGTGAGAGGCCAAACATTCGTGCTCTACTCCCTCTGCTGCTGGGCAGCCGAGACCTACCACCAAAGAGGTTGGATTCAAATGGACTTCTAGATGGGAAAGTAAGGAGCGACACCAATCTCGGCGGCACCGTAGCAAAGCTCACTGTGTGCTGAAGATGCCCAGCACCAGCTTTCTAGCCTGGTTCTTTGGCTATGGGAGAAGAGGATTAGGGTTACGGGTTAGGATGGATTAAAGTTAGGGTAAGGTTTAGGGTTAGAGTCAGGTTAGGGTTAGGGTTAGGGTTTAGGGTAAGGGTTAGGGTTTAGGGTAAGGGTTAGTGGTAGGGTAAGGCTTAGGATGTGTTAGGGTTAGGTGTTAGGGTAAGTATTAGGGATTAGTGTGAGGTATATGCTTAGGATGGCTTTTGGATAGTGTTAGGGTCAGGGGTTAGGGTTAAGGTGGCAGCCATTAGAGTTAGGGGTTAGAAATAAGAGCTATAATAAGGGTTAAGGTTATGGGTTATGCTTAGCTTTAGGGTAAGGGTTAGGTTTAGGATAGGTTAGTTTTAGTTGTTAGGGTAAGGGTTAGAGTTATTATATGTTACTCTTATGATTAGGCTCATGGTTAGGGTTAAGGGTAAAGGTTAGGGTTAGGTCTGGTTTAGCCTAGCCTGCCTTATAGAAGCCTAGACTACCTGATCTCTGTCTGGGTTACATTACATTGCCCTAACCTAGCCTAGCTCTGCCTGCCTTAGATTAGAATAGCCTACCCTAGCCTGTGTTAGCCTAGCCTCGGTTAGATTTTCATAGCCTAGCTCTGCTACCTTAGATTAGACTAGCCTAACCTAGCCTGGCTTACATTAGCCTAGCCTAGTCTGGTTTACCCTAGCCTGGGTTAGAGTAGCCTAGCCTTGCCTACTCTGCCTGCATTAGATTAGATCAGGCTATCCTTGCCTAGCCTGGGTTAGCCTTGCCCAACCAAGCCTGGGTTAGCCTAGGCTGGGTTAGATCAGATTAGCCTAATTTAGCCGGTGAGAGGCCAAACATTCGTGCTCTACTCCCTCTGCTGTTGGGCAGCCAAGAGCTACCACCAAAGAAGTTGGATTCAAATGGACTTTTAGGTGGGAAAGTGAGGAGCGACACCTATGTGGGTGGAACCGTAGCAAAGCTCACTGTGTGCTGAAGATGCCTAGCACCAGGTTTCTGGCCTGCTTCTTTGGCTGTGGGTCTAGAAGGTTAGGGTTACCAGTTAGGGTTAGGCTGGGGTTGGTTTAGGGTAAGGTTTAAGTTTAGGGTTATGGATTACAGTTAGGGGGTAGGGTTAGGGTTTAAAATTAGGCTTACAGTTAAGGATTATGGTTACCGGGGGTATACTTTTAGGGTTAGTGTTAGGGTTGTTAGGGTAAGGTTTAGGGTTTAGTTTTAGGGTTAGGTGGGTAGTTAGGGTTATGCTTAGGGGTAAGGGCTTTAGGGGGTTAAATTAGCACCCATTAGTTTAGGGTTATAGTTAGGGTTAGGGTTTAGAGGCTCTACTCACTCTGCTAGCCGGAGCTAGGGGACTTTTAGGGTTAGTGGGTGGAACCGTTACTGTGTGTTGCCTAGCACCAGGTTTCTGGCCAGGCTGTGGGTCTAGGGTTAGGGTTAGGGTTAGGGTTAGGCTGGAGTAGGCTTAGGGTAAGGTTTAAATTTAGTTATGGATGTTAGGGGTTTAAAATTAGGCTTAGTTTTATGGTTAGGTGTTAAGGGTTAAGTATTAGGGGTTAGTTTTAGGGTTAGGTGTTAAGGTAAGTATTAGGGGTTATGCTTAGCTGTATGGTTAGGGTTGGTTATATTTAGTGTAAGGGTAGGTGTTTAGGGTTAAGTTAGCACCCATTAGCTTTAGGGGTTGGGGTTAGATTTAGGGTTAGGGTTAGGCCTGGTTTAGCCTAGCCTGCCTTAGATTAGCCTAGCCTACCCTAGCTCTGCCTGGGTTAGACTAGGCTAGACTATCTTAGCCTAGCCCACCCGAGTCAGGGTTGTGGTAGATTACATTAGCCTGGCTTAGCCAAACATTCATGCTCTACTCACTCTGCTGTTGGGCAGCCGAGAGCTACCACCAAAGACATTGATATCAAATGGACTTTTAGGTGGGAACGTGAGGAGCGACACCAATCTCGGCGGCACCGTAGCAAAGCTCACTGTGTGCTGAAAATGCCCAGCACCAGCTTTCTAGCCTGGTTCTTTGGCTATGGGAGTTCAGGGTTAGGGTTATGGGTTAGCATGGATTAAGGTTAGGCTAAGGGTTAGGGTTAGACTTAGGGGTTAGGGTTAGGGTTTAGGGTAAGGGTTAGTGGTAGGGCAAGTGTTAAGATGTGTTAGGCTTAGGTTTAGGGTTAGGTGTTAGGGTAAGTATTAGGGGTTAGGTTTAGGTGTATGGTTCGGATGGGTTATGGCTAGTGTTAGGGTCAGGGGGTTGGGTTAAGGTGGCAGCCATTAGAGTTAGGGCTTAGAAATAAGAGTTAGAGTAAGGGTTAAGGTTATGGGTTATGGTTAGGTTTAGGGCAAGGGGCAGGTTTAGGATGGGTTAGTGTTAAGGGTTAGGGTAATGGTTAGGGGTCTTATGTGTTACTCTTATGATTAGGGTAATGGTTAGGCTTAAGTGTTAGGTTTACGGTTAGGGGTTACAGTTAGGTTGAAGACATTGGGGTTAGGGGTAAGGGTTAGGGTCAGGGGTAAGGTTAGGCCTGCTTTAGCCTAGCCTGCCTTAGATTAGCCTAGCCTACCCTAGCTCTGCCTGGGTTAGGTTACATTACATTAGCCTAACCTAGCCTAGCTTGGCTTAGATTAGCCTAGCTCTGCCTGCCTTAGATTACAATAGCCTAGCCTAGCATTTATTAGCATAGCCTCGGTTAGATTACCATAGCCTAGCGTGGCTAGGTTAGATTAGACTAGCCTAGCTTAGTCTGGATTAGCCTAGGCTAGCCTAGTCTGGATTAGCCTAGCCTGGGTTAGATTAGCCGAGCCTAGCCTAGCTCTGCCTCGGTTAGATTAGGTTAGATTATCCTAGCCTAGCCTGGGTTAGCCTAGACCAGCCGAGTCTGCCTTGGGTTACATTAGATTAGTCTAGTTTAGCCTGTGAGAGGCCAAACATTCGTGCTCTACTCCCTCTGCTGCTGGGCAGCTGAGACCTACCACCAAAGAGGTTGGATTCAAATGGACTTCTAGATGGGAAAGTAAGGAGCGACACCAATCTCGGCGGCACCGTAGCAAAGCTCACTGTGTGCTGAAGATGCCCAGCACCAGCTTTCTAGCCTGGTTCTTTGGCTATGGGAGAAGAGGATTAGGGTTACGGGTTAGGATGGATTAAAGTTAGGGTAAGGTTTAGGGTTAGAGTCAGGTTAGGGTTAGGGTTTAGGGTAAGGGTTAGTGGTAGGGTAAGGCTTAGGATGTGTTAGGGTTAGGTGTTAGGGTAAGTATTAGGGATTAGTGTGAGGTATATGCTTAGGATGGCTTTTGGATAGTGTTAGCGTTAGGGGTTAGGGTTAAGGTGGCAGCCATTAGAGTTAGGGGTTAGAAATAAGAGCTATAATAAGGGTTAAGTTTATAGGTTATGCTTAGCTTTAGGGTAAGGGTTAGAGTTATTATATGTTACTCTTATGATTAGGCTCATGGTTAGGGTTAAGGGTAAGGGATAGGCCTGGTTTAGCCTAGCCTGCCTTATATAAGCCTAGCCTACCTGATCTCTGTCTGGGTTACATTACATTGCCCTAACCTAGCCTAGCTCTGCCTGCCTTAGATTAGAATAGCCTACCCTAGCCTGTGTTAGCCTAGCCTCGGTTACATTTTCATAGCCTAGCTCTGCTACCTTAGATTAGACTAGCCTAACCTAGCCTGGCTTACATTAGCCTAGCCTAGTCTGGTTTACCCTAGCCTGGGTTAGAGTAGCCTAGCCTTGCCTACTCTGCCTGCATTAGATTAGATCAGGCTATCCTTGCCTAGCCTGGGTTAGCCTTGCCCAACCAAGCCTGGGTTAGCCTAGGCTGGGTTAGATCAGATTAGCCTAATTTAGCCGGTGAGAGGCCAAACATTCGTGCTCTACTCCCTCTGCTGTTGGGCAGCCAAGAGCTACCACCAAAGAAGTTGGATTCAAATGGACTTTTAGGTGGGAAAGTGAGGAGCGACACCTATGTGGGTGGAACCGTAGCAAAGCTCACTGTGTGCTGAAGATGCCTAGCACCAGGTTTCTGGCCTGCTTCTTTGGCTGTGGGTCTAGAAGGTTAGGGTTACGAGTTAGCGTTAGGCTGGAGTTGGCTTAGGGTAAGGTTTAAGTTTAGGGTTATGGATTACAGTTAGGAGGTAGGGTTAGGGTTTAAAATTAGGCTTACAGTTAAGGATTATGGTTACCGTTATGGGTTATAGCTAAGGGTTTAGTGTTAGGGTTAGGGTTTAGGGTAAGTGTTAGGGTAAGGTTTATGATGTGTTAGGCTTACTTTTAGGTTTAGGTGTTAAGGTAAGTATTAGGGGTTATGTTTAGGTGGACGGTTAGGGTTGGTTATATTTACTGTAAGGGTAGGTGTTTAGGGTTAAGTTAGCACCGATTAGCTTTAGGGGTTAGGGTTAGGGTTAGGGTTAGGGTTAGGGTCAGGGTTAGGGTTAGGGTCCTGGTTTAGCCTAGCCTGCCTTAGATTAGCCTAGCCTACCCTAGCTCTGCCTGGGTTAGACTAGGTTAGACTTGGTTTGCTTATCATAGCCTAGCTCTTTGCCTAGCCCACCCGAGTCAGGGTTGTGGTAGATTACATTAGCCTGGCTTAGCCAAACATTCATGCTCTACTCACTCTGCTGTTGGGCAGCCGAGAGCTACCACCAAAGACATTGATATCAAATGGACTTTTAGGTGGGAACGTGAGGAGCGACACCAATCTCGGCGGCACCGTAGCAAAGCTCACTGTGTGCTGAAGATGCCCAGCACCAGCTTTCTAGCCTGGTTCTTTGGCTATGGGAGTTCAGGGTTAGGGTTATGGGTTAGCATGGATTAAGGTTAGGCTAAGGGTTAGGGTTAGGGTTTAGGGTAAGGGTTAGTGGTAGGGCAAGTGTTAAGATGTGTTAGGCTTAGGTTTAGGGTTAGGTGTTAGGGTAAGTATTAGGGGTTAGGTTTAGGTGTATGGTTCGGATGGGTTATGGCTAGTGTTAGGGTCAGGGGGTTGGGTTAAGGTGGCAGCCATTAGAGTTAGGGGTTAGAAATAAGAGTTAGAGTAAGGGTTAAGGTTATGGGTTATGGTTAGGTTTAGGGCAAGGGGCAGGTTTAGGATGGGTTAGTGTTAAGGGTTAGGGTAATGGTTAGGGGTCTTATGTGTTACTCTTATGATTAGGGTAATGGTTAGGCTTAAGTGTTAGGTTTACGGTTAGGGGTTACAGTTAGGTTGAAGACATTGGGGTTAGGGGTAAGGGTTAGGGTCAGGGGTAAGGTTAGGCCTGCTTTAGCCTAGCCTGCCTTAGATTAGCCTAGCCTACCCTAGCTCTGCCTGGGTTAGGTTACATTACATTAGCCTAACCTAGCCTAGCTTGGCTTAGATTAGCCTAGCTCTGCCTGCCTTAGATTACAATAGCCTAGCCTAGCATTTATTAGCATAGCCTCGGTTAGATTACCATAGCCTAGCGTGGCTAGGTTAGATTAGACTAGCCTAGCTTAGTCTGGATTAGCCTAGGCTAGCCTAGTCTGGATTAGCCTAGCCTGGGTTAGATTAGCCGAGCCTAGCCTACCTCTACCTCGGTTAGATTAGGTTAGATTATCCTAGCCTAGCCTGGGTTAGCCTAGACCAGCCGAGTCTGCCTTGGGTTACATTAGATTAGTCTAGTTTAGCCTGTGAGAGGCCAAACATTCGTGCTCTACTCCCTCTGCTGCTGGGCAGCTGAGACCTACCACCAAAGAGGTTGGATTCAAATGGACTTCTAGATGGGAAAGTAAGGAGCGACACCAATCTCGGCGGCACCGTAGCAAAGCTCACTGTGCTGAAGATGCCCAGCACCAGCTTTCTAGCCTGGTTCTTTGGCTATGGGAGAAGAGGATTAGGGTTACGGGTTAGGATGGATTAAAGTTAGGGTAAGGTTTAGGGTTAGAGTCAGGTTAGGGTTAGGGTTAGGGTTTAGGGTAAGGGTTAGTGGTAGGGTAAGGCTTAGGATGTGTTAGGGTTAGGTGTTAGGGTAAGTATTAGGGATTAGTGTGAGGTATATGCTTAGGATGGCTTTTGGATAGTGTTAGGGTCAGGGGTTAGGGTTAAGGTGGCAGCCATTAGAGTTAGGGGTTAGAAATAAGAGCTATAATAAGGGTTAAGGTTATGGGTTATGCTTAGCTTTAGGGTAAGGGTTAGGTTTAGGTTAGGTTAGTTTTAGTTGTTAGGGTAAGGGTTAGAGTTATTATATGTTACTCTTATGATTAGGCTCATGGTTAGGGTTAAGGGTAAAGGGTAGGGTTAGGCCTGGTTTAGCCTAGCCTGCCTTATATAAGCCTAGCCTACCCTAGATCTGTCTGGGTTACATTACATTGCCCTAACCTAGCCTAGCTCTGCCTGCCTTAGATTAGAATAGCCTACCCTAGCCTGTGTTAGCCTAGCCTCGGTTAGATTTTCATAGCCTAGCTCTGCTACCTTAGATTAGACTAGCCTAACCTAGCCTGGCTTACATTAGCCTAGCCTAGTCTGGTTTACCCTAGCCTGGGTTAGAGTAGCCTAGCCTTGCCTACTCTGCCTGCATTAGATTAGATCAGGCTATCCTTGCCTAGCCTGGGTTAGCCTTGCCCAACCCTGGGTTAGCCTAGGGATTAGCCTAATTTAGCCGGTGAGAGGCCAAACATTGTGCTCTACTCCCTCTGCTGTGGGTAGCCAAGAGCTACCACCAAAGAAGTTGGATTCAAATGGACTTTTAGGTGGGAAAGTGAGGAGCGACACCTATGTGGGTGGAACCGTAGCAAAGCTCACTGTGTGCTGAAGATGCCTAGCACCAGGTTTCTGGCCTGCTTCTTTGGCTGTGGGTCTAGAAGGTTAGGGTTACCTGGAGTAGGCTTAGGGTAAGGTTTAAGTTTAGGGTTATGGATTACAGTTAGGGGTAGGGTTAGGGTTTAAAATTAGGCTTACAGTTAAGGATTATGGTTACCTTATGGGTTATAGATTTAGTGTTAGGGTTAGGGTTTAGGGTAAGTGTTAGGGTAAGGTTTATGATGTGTTAGGCAGTTTTATTAGCCTAAGGGTTGGTTAGCCGGTGACAGGCCAAACATTGCCTTAGATTAGCCTAGCCTTAGCTCTGCCTGTGACAGGCCAAGACTAGGTTAGACTATCTTAGCCTAGCCCACCCGAGTCAGGGTTGTGGTAGATTACATTAGCCTGGCTTAGCCAAACATTCGTGCTCTACTCCCTCTGCAGCTGGGCAGCCAAGAGCTACCACCAAAGAGGTTGGATTCAAATGGACTTTTAGGTGGGAAAGTGAGGAGCGACACCTACGTGGGTGGCACCGTAGCAAAGCTCATTGCGTGCTGAAGATGCCTAGCACCAGGTTTCGGGCCTGCTTCTTTGGCTGTGGGTCTAGAAGGTTAGGGTTACGAGTTAGGGTTAGGGTGGAGTAGGCTTAGGGTAAGGTTTAAGTTTAGGGTTATGGATTACAGCTAGGGGTAGGGTTAGGGTTTTAAATTAGGCTTACAGTTAAGGATTATGGTTACTGTTAGGGTTTATAGCTAAGGGTTTAGGGTTAGTGTTAGGTTTAGGGTTTAGGGTAAGTGTTAGGGTAAGGTTTATGATGTGTTAGGCTTAGTTTTAGGGTTAGGTGTTAAGGTAAGTATTAGGGGTTATGCTTAGGTGTATGGTTAGGTTTGGTTATATTTAGTGTAAGGGTAGGTGTTTAGGGTTAAGTTAGCACCCATTAGGTTTAGGGGTTAGGGTTAAGAGATAGGGTAAATGTTAAGGTTATGGGTTAAGCTTAGGTTTAGGGTAAGGGTTAGGTCTAGATTCTGGATGGGTTAGTGTTAGTGGATAGAGTAAGGGTTAGGGTTATTATGGGTACCCTTATGGTTAGGGTCATGTTTAGGGTTAAGGGTAAGGGTTAGGGTCAGGGTTAGGGTTAGGGTCAGGGTGAGGCCTGGTTTAGTCTAGCCTGCCTTAGATTAGCCTAGCTGACCATTGCTCTGCCTGGGTTAGATTACATTAGCCTCACCTAGACCAGCTTGGGTTAGGTTTGCATAGCCCTGCCTGCCTTAGATTACAATAGCCTAGCGTAACCTCGGTTAGCCCAGCCTTGGTTTGCTTATCATAGCCTAGCTCTG